>NW_004567107.1:26386968-26592870 GCF_000260355.1 Condylura cristata
AGCTTCAGATTCTCAGTGCTGTGCTTCAACCCGCTGCACCACGAGGGAGGGCCCAGCACCCCATTTCTTTCTACTAGTTTCATTCTGCTCATTCCATATTGTCACTTCTATACTGGTCTTAATCTTCTTTTCTCCCAAGTAGCACCCATGTCTATTAAAGTTGGAAGTGATAAAGGGCTGGTAGATCATGTAAAATGGAGAAATCAGGAGCATCAAATCATCTCTTTAAAAAAATAATGATGTGGGCCCTTTCTGGTGGCACAATGGGTTAGGTGCAGCACTGCAAGTGAGCCACAGCCTTTTTAGTGTGAGTTCCATCCCTGGCCCCAGAGATAATCCACAAGGCGTGGCAGACCTCTCCTGACCCGTCCGCTGCTCCCCTCAACAGTGTATCGATCTGCCTGTTCTGCTCCCCACTCTGCCTCTGATGAATCCTCTCACTGCCCCTGCACCCCAGTTCTGTATACATAAATAATTCAATCTTTTTAAAAATAATAATAATACTGATGTGAACAGCATTGACACATAAATACAAGTCAGGACAGTAGTATCTAAGAATTTATTTAATAAAAACTTTAAACTATACATTAAATCTCAACCAAAGAAATTGGTAGAATGGAGGACATACAAATGCAGGAAAATATATAAAAATACAGACAGATATGTGTACATATATTTTTTTCCGCTAGACCTGATGTTCATTCTTTCTACTGGAAATAAACCAAGGCTAATCCTTGCAACATGAAGTTTTCACATCCTTGAAGGAAAATATTATCCTAATCACTGAAAATTCTAACCAAGGAGACTTTTTTATCTTGCTGGCATAATACACTCCTATGAATTAATTTGAGGGGAACAAGAGCCATGTTATACTTTTCTCATTAAAATAAAATAATCTGGCTCCTAACTTTAAAATGCAATTTTTTAAAAAAAGCATATACTTGTGCTCAGTCACATATTTAACGTATATTATTATTTTAGATGTAACCTCAACAAATACGATAATACAGTTTCTCCTGTATAAGACAGGAAATTAGAAACTACAAGTAAAAAAGGAAAACAAATAAAGCCTACAGAAAAATATACTGACAGTTATAAAAAAAAAATGAAATGGATTCTCTCAAGGGGAACAAAAGGTTCACACAACAGAAGGAAAATTCAGAAAAAGTTCCTCCTTAAGGAACACTTCACATAGGTCCCAAAAGTCAAAAATACCTCATTTGTTTTGAAGGTACTGTCAATCTAACACATACAATATACTCAGCAAACTCAATTAAAAATGGCACAATTGGGCTCTCCCTGATGGTGCAACGGGCTGAAGTTCCGCAGTATGAAGTGCTCAGAAGCCACTGCAGCACGAGTTCAATCCCCAGCCAGGGAGCTGACCCACATTGCGTGGCAGATACTCCTGCTGCCCCCCTCAGCAGTGTGTTTCAGCACATCTGCCTGTTCTGCTCCCCACTCTGTCTCTGGTGAATCCTCTAACCCACCACACCTCTGGCCTGTACCCCCATTCTTTAAGCATAAATAAATCCATTTTAAACAAACAACAAAATTACAGTATAATATCACTTTTATAAAAATACATATTCTCAATAATTCTATATATTTACTAGGCTCCATGCATAGTTCTAAGTTCCTTACATAGAAATACTCCCAAATCCTACATTAATTTCATTACTCTCCTTTTACAGATCTAGGAACAGAGGATGGGAGATATAAAATAACATGTTTGAGATTAAAAAACTATCAAGTATATAAACACATTTCAATCTAACTGTACAGGTGAAAGAACAGAATTTCTAACAATAAAATGTTAATTGTAGTTACCTCCAGAGAGAGACAGCAAAAGTAACATTTATTTTATTTTCTCCTTGTGTTTTCCTTATATACTTAATAAATATTTTATAATCTCTAAAAAACTGAAAGGAGAGCAGAGTTCTGATAATAATGGTGTTTGGTCTTAAAAGACCAAGTATCTTTCTAGAGTTCAGAATTATAAACTCTGTACAAAACATTAAAAATTACTACACTCAAGACTCGGTTATGCCACAAACATTGAATTAGTGAATATCAAACCACTGCTTCTAGGGCATATGTGCAACATATATGTATACATATACCACATAAATTATAAACTTAGTTCCTAAAAATAACTCATCTTAGTATATTCTATTTTCTTTTACAAATACAAAACCAGATTCAAACGTGTCAATGAATCTAGACTGAAGTGCTCCATTAACAAGTATCTGAATGGGTTTCAAATTCAATCTCTCTAGTCCCAAAACTGGGGCTTCTATGTCACTCACCATCTCCATTTTCTGGTCACCAACTCATAAAGCCTGAAGCAAAAAGGCAGAGTGTTGATTGTTTGACTTAAACAAGGAGCATGTATATTAGACCCAAATTTTTCTTCCTCTTTACTTCTTAAAAGTGTCTCTGTTACTGATTTATATTACAAATGAAGTATAGCAAGTAGGAAAATCCCAAATATATGGAGTCATGACTAATAAGGATTGACTGTATCTGAAGGCACTAGAGAGCAATCAAAAGGAGACATAAAATGGAAGGAAAAATTAGCGCTGAATTAGTCTTCCATTTTCTTCATCTGAAGCTCCCCAATCAATAGTGATGGTAGTATAAATGGAAGAAGGGAGAATAGCTACAGTTTTTTGTAGTCTTACTGGTTAAAGAAACAAAAAGACTGAAATTGGGGTACCACAATAATTAGAAAGTAGGAGAGGAAATCTGGAAACAAGAGTCAGGGAGATTTTACTCTGAATAAAGTCTGTCAAATATATGACTGACACTGGACTATGCATATATGCAACATGCTCCAAAATGCCCAACTAAGGCAGAAAGAACTGCAGAAATACCACCTATGGCCAACTGTAAGGACAAAGACAACTACTAAAGGGGTCTGTTCAAATATGGAATATAGAAAAACAAAACAAAGTCAGACATCAAAAAACCAAATGAAGCCTAAAAAATCTGACTGTAAAATCGAGGTGGGGTGGAGAGAACCAAGAAGGGAGGGTACAGTGGAGTTACAGTGGAGGTCTTTGGTTGGTGGGTGTGTTGTATCATATACCTGAACAGGTGGGATCTTATATTTATAAATCATTTATAGTGTTGTGAAGTAATGTTACCTTAATTAAAAATACACATATATTTATAAGAAAAAAGGTAAAGTGTGAAGTTTAAATACAGTCAAGATAGTTGTTAGTTCTGTGAAATTAGAAAAAAAAATAGAAAGCAACACTCTTCAGAGAAACATAAAACATCCCCAAGTTACTATGTAGATGAAGAAACAGAAATTGTTACCTGCTCTCAAAAGGAAGGGAAATTAATGGAGCCTGATCCTGGATGACCAAAACTTTGGAATTTGTAGTTAGATCCTAAAACAGCTGTTATCACTAAACCCAAAGTAAATAAAAATACACTTGTAGGTTTCTAGCTAAAAGTCATCCACTCCATCCTAACAAGTAAAACCTAAACAAACCAAAACCACAACTCTTCTTAGACCCAACAAAGAAGTGAAAGGTAAACCACTACCCCTGAGAAAAACAGTTACAGAGAATAACAACTTACTGATCTAGAAACATCTGTAAAAGCAATACAAAGTTAGAGGAAATCTAACCTGTGAATGAAAAACTGCTAGAGACTAAGTCTGGACAAGTCTGAGAAGAAAAATTCCAGAGGCACTAAGTCATAAGGAAGTTACCCACATCGTTATGAATTTTATCTCCAGGAGCTTACCAGTTCCTGAAAATGAGTATCAGAGAAAACATAGTATCTCTCATGAACATATATACAAAAAGCTTTTTTGAAATACAGTAAGTGGGTAATATTTCACAAACACTTGGAACTGATTTTACAGGATGTCAAGGTTGGCTCAGTCACTGCATTTCACCATTTTAACCATGACTTAAATTAAAATCCTAGCTTGTTTTATTTAATTAATATGGAAAGAAAAAAAAGTACTAAAAAGAACAAAATTGAAAGAACTTCCCCCCATAATTTCAACATTTAGAATAGTTATAATGACCAGCACAAGGTGCAAATGGATTCTCTAAAGGCATGGAGATCAATTTAATACAGTACAGAGTTAGACCCCCAAATTATATGACTATAGGATTTTGACAAATATGCCAAGGTAATTCAATGGAGCATGGACTGTTCTTTCTAAAAACAGCCCTAGAACAAGTGAATAGACATGCAAGTAAGTCTACCTCACCATTTTCCCCACTGTATGTACAAAAATTAAATCAAAATAAATAATAAACACAAATGAGAAAGATAAAACCACTAGAAGAAAATCTTTATGATCTTCAGTTAGGCAATATTTTTTAGCATGGAACATATGTTTAACAGAAATATGTCATAAAAGAAACAAATGAGAAGTTATCAAAATACAAAAAACATATGCCCTGTGAAGATACTCCTAAAAGATAAGCCATAGATTGTGAACAAATAATTAAAAAATAATCTGATTAAGTCTTTGTATCTAGTTCTCTGAAGAATAACACTGAGATGTCAAAGCAACCCAATCTAAAGATGGATAAAAGACAAGAACAGACAATTCACTGAAAAATATACAGGTAAATTAATTATATACATTAAAAATAAGTTCAAGATCAATAATCACTTGCAAAATGCAAATTAAACTAACAATACGATATCGCTACACACCAACAACTACAGCTAAAAAAAATTTAATGCTGATAACAACTGCTGTCAAGGCTGCAAAGCAACTGTAGTCCTCATTACCTTCGCTGGGAATGCACAAGGGTAGAACCTGTTGGAAAACAGGATGGCTTTTAAAAATAAAGTTATATATACACTTATTCTATGAACAAGTAGGTTTTTACCCATCTTCTTAAAGCAACTTTATAATAGCCAAGAACTGTAAGTAACCCAAATGTGAGTGCATAAACTACAGTGCATCCAAACAATGGAATATTCTCAGCAATAACACCCAACAAGAGGGCTGAACCTCAAAAGCTTTCTGCTAGTAAAACAAGTCAGACATTGAAGGTGACACGTTGTCTAACTCTCTATATCAGATTCTGCAAAAAGCAAAACTATCAGGACAGAAACCAGACAGGTAGCTGCCAAGGGGCAGGGATTTAGAAAGAGAACTGACTATAAAGGGATATGGAAGTTTCTTTTGGGGTGAAAGAAATTTCCTTTATCTTGATAGTAGCGGTGGTTATAAGCTACACATATCTGTCAAAATCATCAAGCTGTTTACCTAAACAGTGAATTTTACATTATGTAAACCTATAAACATATCCCAAAATATGAAGTAAGGCGAGATGAAATGAAATACTAAATTAATGAAAACTAAAAGTATTTATCACAAGCATATCTGTACTTCAAGAATGATAAAAAAGTCTGTCATGCTTAGGAAATGACAGTATGTGCAGTCTTCAGATTTTCAGGGAGCAACCAAGAGAACTATATTTAGCAAATACATAAATAAATTAGTATCTTTTTTCCTCTCAAATTAAAAAATATACATAACTGTTTAATTTAAAATTGCAAGATTTTATTATGAGTTTTATGGTGAAAATACACGTATTATGTAGGACCACAATAGCATGAGGTACTAAGGAAAAGGAAGGAATAAACATATGGCTGTACAAACCCATATGACAGGTCAGAATATTATTTTTCTCTAAAAAGCAGCTACCTGCATTACTTCAAACTAAACTCTCTTTGACAAAAATATTATTAGCCTTGTTTTACAAATAAGAAAACTGAAACTCAGCAAGGTTATTATATAGCTTGTCCAAGGTCAGAGAGCCCAAAGTAGTTGATCTGTAACTAGACTTGGGCTCACATGATGATTGGTAAGATACCACCCTGCCTTTTCCAGTCATCCAGTGTTGGGTAGATGAGGATATTGAGAGAGGAAGAATAGGGGGTTCAATAAAAGCAATGGTTGTACAAAGAACTGTTTTAAAATCTTTGCTGAAACAGCTGCCTAATAGTTGCCTATCATTTACACTACTCAGTATTCTTCATAAATGTTTAAATAACAAATTTTCCCTTAGATTTCAGAGTCAAGAGAAGTTACTTTTTTCAAAAGAAATCACATTCAACCATTTGTTTGTCCATGCTAATACTGTCATGTTTCAAAACTTAGATTCCTATGGATCCTCATTTAAAGGACTTTATAGACATAAACAAGCGTGCACAAAAACAACCATGAAATAAGGTAAAGAGTAATGTAGTTCTCTTTGACTAAACAAATGAAAAAGCACCACAAGGCATTATATCTCCCTTTGCTCAAAGTTACATTTAATTGTCTATGTACGGTAATCATTTCACCTTAGATTCCTAGAAGGGGGAAATTTATCTGGTCTTTCATTGTATGACTTTATATTTAACAGTCCTGGCATATATGCATCCTATCTTTATCTATTTCAAATCTTTTTGTGGAAGAAGGCCAAATACATAATATAAACAAACAAGTAAAGAGGTCTGGCTTAGTAATACCAACTGAATCCAATGAATGCAAACCTTTATCTTTATACATTACACCAGAAAAATTCTGGGTCGGTTGGAAGATCAAATGTGGCAATATGCTAAAAGTAGTCTGAAAACTGGAATCCTAGAAACATTTGTGAATGGAAGTCCTATTTCTACTCTCCTTTCCATAGATAGTATGCCAGTTCTTTAAACCCATACTGGGTTTATATTTAGAATGCATAAGTAGGGAAAATGACAAATGAAAATGGGGTATGGCTGGGTAAAGGGTGTTTTCAAGGGCCAATGCAATGCAAATAATGTGAGTTTTGTATAGCTTCTTTGTTTCTATAGCTATGGGGGGAGGTGGTGAAGAACACTAGACTAACAAAAGTGGTGACTTAGAAGCACTACCATTACTCTGCCCTTTTCACATCCTGTGCATGGTAATTTGCTGGTGCCGCTGCAATGATATCTGCCAAATCTTAAAGTGCCCTATGATGCATATCATTGGGACCTGCTGATTTAAACATATTCAACTTTTTCAAGTGATGCTGAACCACTTGTTTTCTCCAGTTTGGCTTCCATTTCACTAATATAGATTTTCTGGACAAAAAAGTGATCTTGTTACCTCAGAAATTGTGTTTTTGATAAACAAAACAGCAGAGAAAAGACTTTTAAATAAATATATCAATTATCTTTTCTTTCTAATAAAGGTCTAGTATTTTTGTCTGTTTTCTTCTATTGGCGATAAAAACAAATCCTTAGCCATTCAAATAGGATCTGTTTTCCAAATATAAAAATTCAGAATATTATAATATGTTGACAACAACGGGAGCAAGGAAGGAGGAAGTGAAGCGATACACATACTACCTTTTGTCCATTTTTCTTTAGATCCTGGTTTTTCCAACTTCAAATCAAGGAATGGCTAGGAAGCCACAGTGGTATGACAATAATATGATGCTGTAAGGAAAACAATAGAGAGAATTCCCCTTTTTCTACCACTAACAAGCTAGAAGACTAAACAAGTTACCCTTCTGGACTACTTTTTCCACCTATAAAATAAAGAAATGAAATCCTCAGGAACACTTCCTTCAGTTAAAAAGTAACAATGGGCCCTCCTTGGTGGCGCAGCGGGTTAAAGCACTGCACTGAGAAGCTAAAGCCACTTCCACATGAGTTCGATTCCCGCCTGCCCCAGAGGTGACCACATGGCGTGGCAGACCTCTCCTGACCCGCCCGCTGCTCCCCTCAGCAGTGTACTTCATAAATCTGCCTGTTCTGCTCCCCACTCTGTCTCTGGTGAAGCCTCTCACTGCCCCTGAGCCTCTGGCCTGTACCCCAGTTCTGTATGTACAAATAAATAAATCTTTAAAAAAAAAAAAGTAACAATGAATTCAAGACAAAAGGTACAAAAGGATGCAATGATATTCTGTCCTCCACAGCCTCTTCTTATACCCAGACTGGAACTTCTCCTCATCTCAGTGGTCTTTCCTAACACTCAAATAAAATTAAATCCCTATTCACAATCTGATTAAGAGTAATTCACATAAAGTCTAAATGAGACTTAACATTATAGGACATTTGCATCTTTAAAAAGTTCACCTATTTCTAGTGAACAAAACTTGAGGTCAGAGAGGGCTAAAAGAAAAGATAAATATCTGAGAAGAGAATGTCTCCGTGATCTACTTTTGGCCCACTTCTCCTACCTTCCTGTGCCTTAATTATACTTCCAATTTTATTTTCCACAAAGTAATTTACAAAAACAGCTACACATACCCTCCAATTTCTCATTTGACTCTTGCTTCTATCCACAGCAGCCAGCCTCACACGAGGCAAAGAGCCAGTACTGCAGGACTCAGTATTGTGGCCACACCATCAGCCACTCCTGCCTCCTCTGGACAGAGCCTTCATGAACATGTACACGACTACATGAAAGCACTAGAATAATGTAATGAGGGGGCACAAGAGTGGGGGGTGGAAATGACAAACAGCTGGGATTATTGCTCTTGAAGATTTATTATGGGAAATGAATATGGGAAAAGGAACCAAAAGTAATAAATGGAGTAGAAGCAAGAATCAGCTCAAATTAAAGCAACAGGGAATATGGAATGAAGTCTAAATGAGGCCAAGATACAGTTAGGGAGTTACATGGTTTGATTTTTTTTTTAAGATTTATTTATTTATGCATACAGAACTGAAGTACAGGCCTAAAGTGCAGAGACACAGAAGTCAAATTTTATTCCACAGAGGTGGAAAAAGTAGTCCAGAAGGGTAACTTGTTTAGTCTTCTAGCTTGTTAGTGGTAGAAAAAGGGGAATTCTCTGTGTCTCTGCAGAATAGGCAGATTGATGATGTACACTGCTGAGGATACAGGAGAGATCTGCTGCACCTGGTGGGTCACCTCCTGGGCCGGGGAGAGAACCCATGCTGCAGTGGCTGTGGCTAGCTTCACAGTGCTGCACTTTGACCGGCTGTGCCACCAGAGAGGGCACTGAATTTTTTTTTTTAAATGATATACAGTAAAGACTGGGGAAAGGAGTAAAGGGTAATAAAAGCAGAAATGAAAATTAAGAAAATATATGAATCAAAGGAAATTTAGGAAAACATGATTAAGAGTGGAAAGCAAGACTAGAACATACAATCCAGTCAGAGAGAATATGACAAGAATAAGGGAAATCAGAGCCAGCTGGGTTGCTGACAGCAGCAAGTGCCTTTTTTGTTTTGCTTTTTGTTTGTTCTTTTAAATAGGAACACAAAGTAAAGAGAGATCATGATAAAGAACAGGGCCATGTGGGACCTGTTTTCATTGGCCTTTTAATGTACTACAGGAAACAGAACCCCAAAATGAGAATGCAAGAGGTGGGGTGGAGTAAGACAAATGTTACAGAAACAGGAAGCAATAGAAAGGGAGCTCAGGGGTAGACAGCTAAAGGACACAGGTGGTAAACAGGAGTTTTAGACAATTCCAGCCCACAGTGGGCACAAAAATCTTATAAAATAAGAAAAATATAAACATTAACAAGAGACAATCACCAATTAATTCAATATAAGAGACTTAATCACAGACAGGTTTTTGCTGCCTCTTCACCTTATCACCTACCCTATTTAATAACCCAAAGTCAAATTTTATTCAATTCTCTCTGCTTAATCTTTCAAACATATTTCTTCTCCCTCCCCTTTCTCCCAGAAATACCATGCTAGACACTGTAGGAGTATGCATAGCTTGAGAGAGGTAGTCTACCATCAGGAACTCCCAATTAAACAGATGAGGCAGACAAGTTATTTAAAATATGCCTTTTTGGAGTATCCCAATTGGAATTACTCTCTCCTTCAGTTGAATATTTGCTTATTGTACTTAACGCTTTCTACTTTTTACTATAGCTATCTCTTCTACATTATAAGTGCTAAGGATCGGGGTTTTCCTTTTCTGACTAGTTTTTGTACTGAACAAAATCTAGCACAGTCTAGCACAATGCAGGTTCTCACAGAATCCATTAATGTATCAGCAGTGCTGGGAGGGAACACTGTGCTGTGCTTCTAACTTGAAAAGTGAGGGCCTCATGGAGAAGACAATATATGGATAGATATTAAAAAATGAGGAGACTAAGACAGGCATGGGGACACTCCTCTGCAAAGAAGGAGCTGAAAGAAGGCTCAGAGGAAGAAAACAACATCTAATTAGCCTGTGGCAAAAGTTGTAGTCAAGGAAAAAGAGAAGATGAGATTGACTAAAATATGCTACATAAGGAGAAAGAACACTTGGCTGAGACACTCTGATATGAATGCAGTTAATTATAGTTAAAACTTTTGAGGCAATCAATTTTATATTTTAGAACACTTACTCTTGTTATAATACTCTTATTGTAATATGAAATGAAATGATTGAACCTGTGGGGAAGATTTAATAAAGAAATATTTGTGTTGGGTTTCCCAGGATGACTAACCGTTCCCTTTGAGGGAGGGTTCTTCAGGAAGCTGAAACTAAATGAAAAATAGCCCGAAAACATAAAAAGGCACAGCCAATTCTGAAACTAGGTCTAGAGTAGCTGGAGAACAGAGTACTTAGAGGAAAGAGAAATAAGACTTGTTAAGAAAGGCTAAGGATCCATTATGAGGGATGTTAAAGTTCTTCATTTGTTTACAATTTTATCAAGGGGATGAGTGTGGGGAAGGAAGTTGCACACTGCCTACACAGAATCATATTATTAGTTGATGGATGAGTCAACAATTATTCATGATGGCAATGTAAACAATCCTGCTCACATATTCAATGAGACACTGCTTGGAGTGGCTGCTATAACACACTTCTTAAGATTTCCCTGCTACACTAAAGAGAAAACCATCTATTTGTCACTGACCCAGTTTTCAGAGAACACATTCCTGAAAAACTTTTGAACAAACCAGTACATCCTGAATAGTGGAACTGTTATTTTAACTATCCACAGAGACTACTGGGGAATAAAAGCCAACACAATCATTTACAGATTGAATTCTTTTAAAATGTTAAATTAGAGTGAATTACATAACAGTGAATTCTTCGGGGTACTGCACACTTTAGATCTCAGAACGCACAATAACAGGAGGAAAGGCATTTTGTTTCACGAAAATCTTCACTGTGCCTTTCCTCTCAAAGCACACTCCATCATTCATCACAAGTTAGCATCGAGTGCTTCAAATAACAACACTTTCAATAACGTGAACTCTGTTGTCATACTTTACTATAACTTCCTGTGTCTTTGACATATTCAAGAAGTGAAACTCATGCATAGCATGTTTATATTATTCCCTCCTTAGCGAGAGCTCACAGACAATGTCAGGTCTGGAGAGATAAGAGCTGCTTCCAGGACATGAATTCTCATGAGGATTAGGCAACCACCATCTGGGGCTCTAGAGTTTATCTGTAGCAGCTGCCTTCAAAGTATCACACTAGAAGGGAAAAAAAAGTCTAATTCTAAAGTGTTTAACAACTTGCTTTACCTTGGTTTGATTATTGTTCTGGATTGCTTTTTTCTGCTCTTATAACAATAAAATACACCATAGTGACCTCCCTCTTAACACAAGCCATGTAAAACAGTATTGTGTATGCAAATAATAAGCACATCATGCACTCAAATTTCCTTAACTAATCTGTTAAAATATATAACATGAATTTTAGTGATTACTCACAGTCATTTTAATAATTACTCAACAATTACTCAGTATCATTAGTAAAAGCTTAATCCTTCAAAACAAAAGAGGACACTACAAATTTCTTAATTTCTACTTAGATGAGAAGGGTATGGATTTTAAATTAAACAATATGCAGACTATTTTGGGAGGTTTTTCAATGTTCTCAAATTATATTCAAACAATCATAACCTAAATTTTATCAATAAGAGCAAGTATTTATAATATTATAAATATTTACATAAAGAATAGCTCAAACATGAACACACTAGAGAAAAAAATTAACTTTAAGTATTCAGCATTAAACAATAACCTGCTCAAATGGAGTACTCTAACGTTTATAGTGCTAAAATTCATCATAATGAAACAAAGAGCTATATAGTAAAGAAAACATAGGAAAACAGTACATTTTTAAAAATGAGTTGTCCTCTAAGAAATCTCAAAATCATTATACATTTAAAAGTATGCCTATTTCTGAAAATTAGGTGTCCTTTCAATCAAATATTCTTTTGTCTGCTACAGAATCTTAAGTTTAACTTATCCATTTCCACATCCTTCAGTAAAGGATTTATTATTAAATTAAGTAGACAATGTATTGTTAGTCCCATCAGAGATCTGGTAAAGTGGCTGCATCTATAGATAAAATTCCACTCTAATAAGTAGCTTTATACAGAAAAATGGCTCATCTTTTCAAAATAGATAACAGTGTCATCCAGACACACACACACAAAACCAGAATGTTTGGTTGTACCAAAATCATAAAATTGGTGGATTACATGATTTCTAAGATTTCTTCCATGTCCACAACTCTACATATACTTATATTTCCAGGCCTGACACATTTAGTCCTGCTCCCTAAAGTTGTCTCATAATTTTTTCACTCAAATCGAATATAGATCATTTAAGCTCAACACATCTATAATTAATTTCAGCTTTATCTCTAAACTGATTCTTTCTCCCACCTTCTCAATTTCTGCCAATGGCAGAATCATTTTAAAAAATCACTCAAACTGGCCCTCCTTGGTGGCACAGCAGGTTAAAGCACAGCACTAAGAAGCTAAAGCCACTTCCACATAAGTTCGATCCCCACCCTGGAGGTGACCCACATGGCGCGGCAAACCTCTCCTGACCTGCCCGCTGCTCCCCTCAGCAGTGTATTACGACGTTCTTCCTGTTTTGCTCCCCACTATGTCTCGGGTAAAGCCTCTCATTGCCCCCTCATCTTTGGCCTATACCCCAGTCTGTATGCATAAATAAATAAATCTTTAAAAAAAAATCACTCAAACTGGGCCATTCCTGGTAGTACAGCGGGTTAAAGCACAGCACTATGAAGCTAAAGCCACTTCTGCATGAGTCTGATCCCCGTCCCGGAGGTGACCCACATGGTGCCGCAGACCTTTCCTGACCCGCTGCTCCCCTCAGCAGTGTACTTCATCCGTCAGCCTATACTGCTCCCCACTCTGTCCCTGGTGAAGCCTCTGACCACCCCTGCACCTCTGGCCTGTACCCCAGTTCTCTATGCATAAATAACTAAATCTTTTTAAAAAAAATCACTTCAAAAAAAATCATTTCAAAATTATTCTGGCAATATTTCATTTAGTTTCAAAACCACCACTACTAATCTAGCATTAGTTACCATGAAAGTTTATAGTAAAGAGCATTTTTGTAGGTAGTATGTTTCCTATCAAACTCACAGTTCATATTACCACCACTTTTCCTGCTATAAAATGGCATTCTATTTCCTCCACACAGTCAAGTCTCTCTATACCAGATTCACTAGGATCTAAACTCAGTTGTTTCTGTGCACCATTCCACAAGAACCGTATCACCTTCTCCCATGTTGAACTGTTACACTAGGCATAATCAACACTGGTTTGCATAATCCCATCACAAATATTACTTCTTGGTGGTATTTTTTACATATCTAAAGGATATAAGAAAAGGACAAACAACAGTAAGCTGTAGTTGTATTTTTTCCACAGTCTCTACAATGGCTTCTAAAGTAATAGATATTTATTGATTGAAATTTTCACTGAAACCACTTAGGAATTTAGGCATGTAATTTATAAAAGCATGCAGAGTCTTTATCTTTATAAAAGATGCCAGCACCCAAGAAATCTGACTTGTAGTTCTGCAATACCTAAGAGAGAATAAGGCTGTAAGAATGATTCAACAACATACCAAAATGACATTTGGATGTAGAACTATATATGTAATAACACATAATATAACATATGGTATTCTTTGATAAATGGGATTTTTCTCTTAAATTCCTTGTATTTGTTATAAATTCAATTTGCTACTTCTTGCTGTGGACTTACGGGATTTACATCCTTAAAACCAATTCCAGCATAATTTCACACAGAAGCCTCCTTAAAGTTTACCGGACAACACCCAAAATAAATCTTCCCTTTGAGAAGAATAAATGCTCCATGAAAATAATGAATACATTGTTTAAATTTAAAGCACGATGCCTGTGCAAGTCCAAATTCTACCTCAATCCTCCAAATGACTCTGAAGTTTGCATTAATCCAATCCCACACAATCTCTATTACTTATTCAGATGTTTCTCAAGTACCATTACTACAAATAATTCTATTCCCCATGTTAATCCTGTTTTCACCCTGCTTGCTTCTTAATCAATATGATCTAAGTTTCTTGCTTTTAAGTTGCCAGGCTCTTTCTATTTCACTCTACACTGTCCTAACTACTTACAGGCTTTGAAGTCTTTCCTAGGACTGCTATATTACCTTCTATTACGCAGTCTCCAAACTGGGTCTTAACCACTATCCAATTTTCTACTAAAAATACTGAGCCAACAAGGAGTAATATTCCTCTATATTCAAATGCCACTTTGAAGCCAGCAGTAAATGCAGATGGAGTAATTGTCCAAGTTTTAGAACCTATCCTCAAAAAGCCACATTTGTATGAAAACAGTAGCATACTTCATTTGCATGGTGTATGCAAATAAGCACCCAGAGAACTTCGAAGAGCAGTATCAATGCTGAGTTCGATTATGATTTTCAAAACCATAATGAAGAACAGAAAGGAGTTAAAGGAGTTAGGTCAATTCAATTCTTATATTTTAAAGTTGAGAAAAATCAGGTCACTAAGGTCACACACAGGAACAGTGTTAATGGAGATGAGATTTTGGATGGACTTTGAAAGATGTGATTAGGAAAGAGGGAGGGAGAAAGAAATTTCTAAGAAAGGCAAGTAATTTAATAAATATTCATGGGGAAAATGAATATATGTGTTGCTCCTTTATACACATTTCCATTATTTTATTTCCATTTACCAGTAACAGAGAAACTTTGGAACTCATTATCAAAATTTAAACAGATAGCCTGGATCTGTCTGAATTCCAAGCTCATAAACTTTTTATTCTTTCTACTACCACAGTATATTTCTCCATATATTTTTTATGCAACAGTTGGTATCTCTTGCAACATTAAAACTTTCTTAGCTGCCTCTGGTCCCTTAGAAAGTAATTTTGATGCTTATGACTTATCAACATCATTTTTCTAGTCTGACTATCAAAATAGCGCTTATTTTGATACTGTGACAGAGATTTACATGAAACTACCACTTTCTTTTTAAGAATATTTGGTTTTATCATCACACTGTCATCTATTTACTGATTGTTTCCACCAATGTAAACTAAAATGTATCCTTAAACTGCCAAAAATAAATATACATCCTCCAGAAGAACAGACATCCAATATGATAAATCCAGGAAACATGGCATCAAAAGGCACTTAGTTATCTAGGTGCCTCTCCAGCAAACACACAGTTAGATGAGTACCTTCTGTGAAACAGCTCATTTATGTCTGATCCTCAGCAAGAATGTCATAATTATCCTAGCCCCCTATAACCAGAAAAGCTAGCTTTCAAGGAAAAAGAGGGACAACTTAACAGGAATGAAAAGAAAGGGGGGGGGGTGTAGGAAGGAGGACAGAATTATTCTGAATAGTTAGGGAGTTAGAGAGAGAATGTTTTCCTTGGAAAACTTATATATACAATGTTCATAGTAGCATTATGTCTAAGAGCCAAAAACTGAAAACAATCCAAATATCCACAAACTGAGGAAAAGATAAGCAAAACTGCAGCATTTAAACAGTTCAATACTACTCCCCACACACATATACACTCACATCTAAAGCTAATTCTTTGAGGGACTCTTATAAAGAGATTTGAAAGCTGGGGATGAAACCAAAGCTTGTTTGTTTTTCTTAGTTTATATCCAGCCATCTCACTGCAATTCATTTCTCTACTATGCATATAGTGGATACTCAACATATCAGTTAATTGGTAATACATATAAAATATTAAATGAAACAGCAGGAATCCAACAACATAACCAGATAGACTACCATAAGAAGAATTAAAAAAAAAAATTATTGGAGTTTTTTTAGGTTGCAGACCCTGGCAGACCATAGAATATTTGCACATCTCTAGGCAGGTTTTACTAACTGGGAAATTTCCCAATTATTTAAACTAATTATTATTATACAAGTTACATAATATATGGGATTTCTAATAGAAGACTTTATGAAGACCCCTTTTTTTTTGCCTGCTAAATGTCAAAATGCAGTAAATTTTTCTATTTCATGAGAATACTTACAATAATTACATTCAATGAGAACAATTAGATTGCAATGTCTGAATGCCATGGTATAAAACTACTAGTAACCACAAGAACTATCTGAAGTTACAAGTACTTTCTGAAACCATCCCAACTTATTACTATTAATACTACTTTCTCTGTTTTTTAGACTGTTTTTTCTGACCTAAAGATTGTGGGTTTTTGTTGTTGATGTTTTTTTTTTAATTTGGGCAATGCAAAGATGTAGCTTTTCAATTCATGGTTAAATACAAAATGAGAACTGTGAATTGAGAAACAATTTCACTTTCATTGAAATCAATTCAATGGTTCATTATTCAAAAGCATATGTTCATCAATACAAATAAACTTTCATTTCTAAAAGTTTCTACTTGAGGATAAAATCCTAAAATAGGCCCTAAGTTGCATCACAATTCAGCTGCTAAGGAAAAGCTAAGTAATGCTTCCCATGACTAAATGGATTAATTCTTTAGCCCAAACACAATTACTGTTCTCCACACTGTTCTATTGAACACCTAAATAAGCATCCCAAAGCTTATTTCAGTCAAAGAAAAGGTCCAGACCAAAGACTAAGCCCAATGTATGAAGTTTACATTTTGTGCAAAGTTTTTTTTTTTAAAGGAAAAATCTATAAGTAGTAATCAGGAAAAGAAATGAGTCATTTTAGACAGGTGTAAGGGATGACATCTATTGACTAACAGATATCTTTGTTGAAGGAGTGCTGTGCAGATTCTAGTAGATGTCTCTTTTTCAAACCAGCTAATTTTTCTTACTTAGTTACTAAATCGAGACTTTTAATCTGACACACACATTAGCAGTAGAAAGACTAATTCTTTAAGAAATAAGCCTGTTACATGGAAAGAGACAGACATTTCACTTCATTGTTCCTGTTTTTGCTTTAAAACTTTTCTACATTAACTGTGTATGAAACAACCATGATCATGAAACACTTTATTCTCAATGTATTTCTAAATTTTAAAAATACATGTAGCATTATGACTCAAATGGTAATATGAAAGAAAACAATAGTTATTCATTTCAGATGAGGACTCTCTATCAAGTCTTCTGATTATGGGGTGGGCTGCCTTTGTAATACTTGCTGTTGTTGAGATGTTTATACTAACAGGGCCAGGGGCATCCATGCTGTAGAAAAAGTTTCAATATGAGGAAGTCTGGACTAGATTGTCCATGGGGCCTCTCTCTTTCAGAGGGTTAGTTTCCTGATACTGAAGACTAGTTACTTAGTTTCCACTCCTTTTTATCTAAAGTTGTGAAATTATAGCTGTTATCTGACTGTTTAATGTTCAGTGTGAGACTCCTACTGTGAAATTACTATTGAAATATTTGTCAATGAGAGGAGGTTTTTTAGTGCTTTATTACACTTTTGCATCAAACTAAAGGATTATTTATTGTTAGGTGACTCTAAATCCATGCCTCAAAGGGCTTTCACAAACAAGGCATATTTTCTTCTAATGAATTTTCACAAGATCAAGCTATTTAGCCTTGGTCTCTTAATAAAGTCTGAATTAATGGCAGGGCTTCCTTACATTTTTTGGGAACTGGATTGCAGCAAGGCAGTAAATGGAATGGTCCATAGAACCTTTATGCCACTAAGTTTTCAGGGCTTTTTCCTTAGAGAAGAAGTGAAAACAAAATGTTGAATTCATACTCAGTTTTGACGGGTGTTTGGGTTTGTCTGCAGGGGGTTAAACAGCCTGAACCTTACCTTTAGCAGTAGCAGGTATAAGCCGATTAATTGAAATGGTTATTAATGCCCTTTGGAATTCTAATTAGCCAGGGAGACAGCTGATGCAGACAGAATGGGGATGAGGGTGGGGGTGGGGGGGCTAATATTATTCTCCCAATCAGAATTTAAATGCTTAGAACATCACTCTAATATAATTTCTATTCACCCATTTTAGCGGTAGATAGAGGGGGTTGGCAGTCACTAAACAAATATTGTAATGAAAATAATTAGAAAGGACAAAAGGGGAAAGGATAAAAAGAAGCAGAATATAAGAGAGAAAGAAGGAAAATGTAAGAAAAAATTTCAATGTACTTCCCAAAAAATGCACTAGCAATAAAAGGATAACTTAATGTGCTTCTAAGTAAATACAACCAATATACAAGGAAGCTGGCCTTAAAATGTGTTAAGATATTTGGGCTGAAATTTTATATAAGACAAATTAGAAAAGACATAAAAATAAGATAAAACTACTTTTTACATAGGAAAAGGTTTATTTATCCTGCTTATTACAAAAAAATCACAATGGCTTCTAAAGTCCCAAATCTTTTCCTACATTGGCACATTTAATATACCCACACACAGGTTAGTTTCTATAGCAGACAGCAAATAACATGAGGCATGAAATCAAAGAGTGAAGGGAAATACATATATTAGAGCTTCAACTGTTTTACTTGTTCTAAACTTTTTGGTTATTTCAAAAATACATCAGGAATTCCTGTCTGGAATGAGATGGAGTAGATACTCTTTACATGGTCCTACCCACTCACTGCAAATAAAAACTGGACAGGATGTATAAAGCAACTATTTAAGGACTATAGAGAGTAAACACGAGCAGGCAGATTAGGGAAGATCAGAATTCAAATAACCACAAAAGTGGTGATAAATTTATCATTCTCCAGCCCCTTCCCCAATCCTCTTTGGTATCCACTGGCATAGGCTCAACACAGTGGAAACCCACAAGTGGGTGCTCAGGTTGACAGAGAGAACTCCAGGTCAAGCCCTCCAGCTTCAGGAACAGGAGTCTCTCTGCATTCAAGTGAGCAAATTCCCCAGGTTTGTTTTCTTTTCAACAGATCTTGAACCCTAGCCCTCCAAGCAATCTCATGATTGTGGAGACAGTAACAATAGAAGCAATGGTGGGCAAAGTTTAAATGCACAGTTCCTTTTCAAGAGGATAGCATGAAGTTCTTTCTCTGTTATTTAGCCCCAGATGTTGGCACAGTTGTGAGAAATGTTCAGTAGAAGGGGATAACTAAAATCACAACTCTATAGCCAGAAGGCCAAAAAGAGATGCAAGTAACAAAAGAAGTGCCCAAAACGTTATAAGTCGGGAGAAAGCACTCCATAAATTAGTTTATAAGCTTTCAGGCTTACATATGTACCTAAGCTGTACATACATGGAGTGGATACTAAAATAACATGACAGAGAACCACCCAGTTTCTGACTGCGTTGTTTGAAACGCATGCAGGACAGATTGAAATAGTACTGCAAAGGCTTTGTAAAAGGAACTGATAATGGAAGCACAACCCACAGGGGGTTGGCTGGATCTTGCAGTTTGAACCCAAACGACTGATTCCCTACTAAAACAGTAACAATATTCACCATAGGACTCAAACAAGTCACAGTTTCATAATAAAATACATAAAGTGTCCAGGATACAGTCCAAAATAATTTTACGCATGAAGAAACAGGAAAACCTCAACTTAAAGGGAAAAGAAAATCCAACATTGAAATAACAGATGATGACAAAGACTTTAAAGCAGTACTATGAAAATGTTCTAACAAGCTAAAGCAAACACTCTTAGAATGAATGGAAAAGTGGAAAATCCCCCCAAAGAAATAGAAGATATAAAAAAGAGCCAAAAGGAAAATTAAAAAATACCATAATCAAAATGAAAATCTCACTGGAGAAGTTTAATAGCTGAATGGATAAAACTAAGAAAAAAAAAAAAAGTCAGTGACTTTCAAGATAGATTAACAGAAGATATCCAACCTAAATACAGGGGGAAAAAGTTAAAAAAAACAAAAACCCAGGACTTGTGGGAAAATAACCAGAGAGCTAATATTTCTCAAACTGGAGTCTGAGAAGAGAGTGTGTACAATTGTGGACTATAATAAGTTCCTCCAAATTAAGATGGTAATGTGAGTATAAAGAACAAGGAGACATGTCCATTAATTACACTTAAAGGGTAACTTACAGAGAGGGCCCTTCAGTACTGACGCTGGTGACAGGGCTTTGGGTGAAAGCAGAAGCTACACCTCCCTTCCTGATAGGAATCTCCTTATACCTCAATGAAGCTTGATTATCTAAATAAATAGTAGGATTCTGTGTAAAACAACTGGGTGAAGGCAGAAGCTACACCTCCCTTCCTGATAGGAATCTCCTTATACCTCAATGAAGCTTGATTATCTAAATAAATAGTAGGATTCTGTGTAAAACAACTGACGCCAGGTATCCAGAAGACATTACACATGCATCTTGGTAAGATTATTAAGTTTGTGTATAGTTCACAGGTATAGGTTAAGATGCAGATGTGGAAAACAATGGGGAATTCAGCTATCTTTCTGGAGTCGGACAACTATGAGTCATTGGAGATGGAGATGGAGTCATTTTGGTTTCCCTACAGTTTGGTTTCCTATATATTTGAGGAAACAATGTCTGAAAAACTCAAATTTTCAACTGTACCTACAATAATATAAGGGGGGAACATGGAATGAATGGGAATTTCTCATCAGAAACCAAAAAGAAATGGAACAAACAATTTTAAGCCCTGAAAGAAAAAGCTGTTAATACAGAATTTTATATTCAGGGGAACTATTCTTCAGGAATAAAGAGAACTACAGACATTCTCATAAGAAAGAACACTGAGAGAATTCATTGCTCTAAAAGAACTACTAAAAAAAAGTTCTTTAGAGAAAAGAAGTAACACGTGAGAATGAAAGTTGAACATCAGTAATGAGAAATAAGTGACAGAAATGCTGTCTTTTTCCTGAAATTCAAATATATACAAATGTTTCGAAATGGATAGCAAAAGGTGTAAACAGTGACTGATGGAGTTTCCAATGTATGGAAGTATAATATATAAACCAAAATAAATAAATTTAAATATCCACTACTCAAAATATAGCAAAAAAGACTTTGTAATACTACCACCTGCATCTTTTAACAAAGGACAATGGTATGAAAAGTCACAATTCCATAGATCTTTAACAGCACAGCCATTTGGCTCTTTTCTTTCCACTAATCCTCTCTTTTCTCAAAGTGGAAATAATGGCATCAAACAGCTTGTAAAGTCCTTATTTGTGCATTATTTTGTCAAGACCACACATTGAAAGTACGTATTCATTGCTCCTTTAAGTTTATTACCTAACCTATTCAAATCCAACCTAAGAAAACAAACAATAGAATTAAAACAAACCACTAAAGGTTGAGTTAAAGACAGAAATAAAATTTTAGCCTTGTAAAATACCAATACATTTGTTGTACGCAAAGAAAAAGCACTAGAAAGGTTCTTTGAGCATTGTTTTTGCTTGTCTTGTTTTAGAGAGGCATGCTATTCTAGACAGAACTATACTACCTCATGTACAAGTGAAAGCTTCTTTTAAGTGGCAAATTAAAAGAAGAGATTGTTCCAGTTTATAAACCCGAGGTAGGTTAGCGGTGAGGTGCAAGTTCAGTTACAAAAAAAACAAACACCATGAAGAAATGTCCAAATCATCCCCCATGTATTAATTAAAGCCTAACCTTACAAATAAATCATTTCATCTTTAATTCATCTTGCCAGTTCTTAAAGATTTTATTCTTGGCCTGCAGGAAAAAAAGCCTTTTAAATCTAAATATTTTAAAAGCAATTCTGTTTACTTTTAAGTAAAATTCATGATATTCAATAAAACTAATACATTCTCAAGATGCCACAAATTTTAGTTACTGCCAACTATCATTGATATGTTTGTAACATCCTAAAGATTAAACAGTATAATGTCATAAATCCTATTACAGTATATAATCTCTAAATTACATTCAAGGGGATAAAAATATACAGCATATTAATGAACTTTACATTCCATAACACCCTTTATACTGAATATGAGAATCTAGTTACTTTGGATAAAAGTTTATGAAAATCCATCTCTCATAGCTATTAAATAAAATATTTTCTGCTCATCCCTGAATCAGTTACTTTGAAAATAATGTCAGTCTTAGAAGTGGATTAACCTTTCCCACTTCTTCTACCCCAAATTTCAAGATTTAGTTATATGCTATTCAAAAGAGGTGGGAATAAAGAAAAAATTAAAAGAAACATCTAACAAAAAACAATAAACTAAGTTTTTATCATATAATTTGTTTAGAGCACAATTTAAAAACTCCGAAACAGAATGCTGACAAAGTGGGCTATCAAGATTCCTCCCCATCCAACAATCACACCATTAAAGGGCCCAAAAGCTCAATTTTCTGTACGATGAGGGGGAAATATAAGCTCCAAAATGTTATGAAAGTATCAGAAAAAAAAAAAAAACATGCAAGCATTTACTATGGAATTTAAAGTTAAGCAAATAGACTGGAATTCTAAAAAATGAATACTACCTGTGAATGTGATTGTATTAGGAAATATGGTCTTTCCAGACTTATTGATAATTAAAGATCTTGACCCAAATCTGAATTTTAACCTGAATTTAAGGTAGACTTTTAAGTCCATGGCTGGTGTCGTCCTTATAAGAAAAAGAAAAGGGCGATTTGAAGCCACAGATAGATATAAGTCATATGAAGACAGAAGCAAAGACTGAAGGGAAGGGATGTTCTCCAAGCCAAGAAACAGCAACAATTTCTGGCAATCACCAGAAGCAAGAAGAGACGCACAAATAGGAATCCCTCAAGCCTCCACAGAAGCAACCAACTCTGCTAATACCTTGATTTTCAGGCTTCTGCCTCTACAACTCTTACAAAATAAATTGCTGCTTTAAGCCATCAAGTTAGCAGTTATTTTTTACAGCAACCTTAGAAAACCAATACCTTCCTTAAAGAAAGTAGGAAACAAGATTAACTTGTATTGCTATATAAAACAGTAAATCAGTTCACATATTTAAAAATTCCAAACTGAACCTGATAACCAGATTATTCTATCATTTGATATCATATTAAATGAAATATCCTGAAGGATAAACACTTGCCAAAAGTGTTTGCAAATGATGGTGGGTGATCAAAATTTCTAAATGATAATAGGTGATCACATACTTGAACATACAACAGCAAAAGATCTTTTTAAGACTTGACAACATATTAAAGAACCTCAGCTGACCACTTACAGATGTTTCTTATGACCTACATAATCTTTCAGCTATTCTGGATATATAAGTATGGGTAAATAAACTGAAAATTTTTTAAGTTAGGCTCAGGTGACAATGCATAAAAAGAAAAAGGAAAGAGCCCAGTAGGGTACCAATAATAGGCACAGGGAGAGTCATTTATCAGATAGTCTGAAAGCTACACTAAGAATCTTAGAAACCTGAAAAAAAATCTAAAAGATCTTTTACAACCCAGAGTGATCCTAAAGGACTCTGCTAATCATATAACTTGGCAACACTTAAAGAGATTCTGTGGGTGTGGGTGTGTGTGTACACACACACACACTATCTATCTATCTATCTATAGATAGATAGATAGATAGATAGATAGTGTGTGTGTGTGTACAATACATACACATAATATATACATACGTGCACGCACATATATGTGTAGATATGTACATGTCTGTGTTCTAAACACATCCAAGATTCTTATTTCTTTTTTCCAAAATCTATATCCTAGTATAGAACCTTTACTGAGTACTGTATCAGGCATCAGGCATTATACTAAGTATTAGGAACACAACAAAGAACAAGGGCATCGCCAGCTCTTATAAAACACACTTCTAGTGGGTAAAAAATGACCAGAGGGGCAAGGGAGAATGAGGAGAGAACTATCAATTATATAATCCATCTGGTAGAAGGGCTAAAAAATAATAATAATAAAGTAACATAAGAAGATGAAGAAAAGGATACTATTTAAAATTGGGTAGTAAAAGAAGATTTATCTGACAAGGTGACAGTTCAGAGATCAGAAGTAAGTGAAGGAAGTAGACAAGAGATATTTAAAAGATATTTATGTGAGTTCCGATGTGCTTTTGAGTAATCTTTCTCTTTTTTCTACTTACTGTATGAAGAACACTAATTCAACTAAATATCTGCTTCTTCCTTTTAACTGGGATTCAATTGACATAACGTTTCATTGATTTCATGTGTACCCCATAAAAATTCATTATTTATATATACTGTCAAGGATCACTGCAGTAAGTCTAGACAGCATCCATCACCACAGTCACAAAAATTTTTTCAAACTGATTCTTGAGAACAGTATTTACAAGGGCAAAGGCGTCTCAGGTCCTGTACATTCTTTACTGTATCTTAGGTTCAGGGTACACTAGGGAAAGATAGCTAACTATATCAAAAGCTCAAACCCTATTTGGGCCCTGTCAAAGATTTCTTTGCAATGTTATAGCATACATATTAGATGTATTTGGCTATGTATGTATTCGGATGTGTTAGATGTATTCGGATATGTATATGGCTATATAATAACTCCATTAGAAAGATGTATTTCATAAGTTGTGCACAATAATGTGAACAATCCAAAATAAAATAAAAACCAAACTATTCAGCACTTAAAGCTGAAGAATGCTTAGTGTACCCTAGAGAACAGGAGGCCAGTTTAGAATAAACCTGCTTGTGTTGAAATATGAGTCTTCCACTTACTTAAGAACCCTACTTTTACTAGTAAAAGTATTTTTACTTTTTCCTCATCTATAAAGGAAATGATAATAGTACCAATTGATTGGGTAGTTGTGAGGATAAAATGAATTAATGCATGTCAAGAACTCAGAAAAGTACAATGAATATTTACAATTAGTACTGAAATTGTACCATAACTTTTAGTAACCACAAAAAAAACTGCTTGCTTTTTGTAGATCAAAATACTTCTAATATTGACAATTTTTTTTAATGATTCATCTGAATTAAAAGAGCCCTGAAAACTAGTTGCTATGAAAGCCTGTGAGTCCAAATTTTTAAAAGTGAGAGTTAACCCAGCAATACAGACATATAGCAGCTCTAAAATATAAGGGGAAAAAAATTTCTGCAGCAGGTTGAAAATCATATTTCAAATGATAAAGCATACAATTCACTATGACTGACCTCTAAAGTAACCAATATTTTGCAGTGGATTGATTTTGAAAGTTGACCTAATATTTTAGATTCAAGAATCTATTCTTTCTCTGAGTCACAAATTGAATGTTCTCAGTTCAAAAGGTACACACTGTACTGTTATTTATTAAGTTTTATGAATACCTAATTTTAATCATATGAACATTTTATAAAGCTAACGCTGATATGTAAGCTTTTTAATGCAAAAAGTACTAAGAAAAGTTTTTAATAAACTCAAAAGAATATATTTAATTATAAATAAAAATATTATGTATAGTGAAACAATAATATAATAATATAGTCTAGGTTCTCTTAACATAAAATTACTGTTATTTCCTTAATTATTTCCAGCAGGATAAGTTTCTAAAATTTTACATAGTACCCACAAGTTACCTTAAAGGTTACCAATCTCCTAAACGTTCTAAACCTGACTTCTACAAAGCTATCTCCATCTTTTAATTTTCTACAACCTAACCATGGATATTTAAATAATATATATATCATGTAAGTAAAAATAATCCTAATATACAGTTATAGCACATAGATAAAATATCATTTTATTATTAATAAAAATTAAAAAGCTATACCTATTTTGTACAAGATCAATAACTGCTATTTGATTAAAACTCATTAAAAGGCCAGGTTCATAACTCTAGCCCATTTTCCTGTCCATTGTTTCTATTTTCTAATCAAATTAAAGCCTTACATATCAAAGAATAATAAACAATGACAAAATCTTCTTGCAACAACCTCTCTCCACTAGTAAATGATATGTTTTACCTTCTATTTTTATATTTGTCTTCAAAATTTGTTAAAACATTCACTCATGTATGAATGCACAAAAGAACTGGGGTATAGGCCAGACATGTGGAGAGTAAGTAGATTAACCAGAAACAGAGTAGGGAGCAGAAAAGGCCAATCTAATGAAATGCACTGTTAAGGGAGCAGTGGGTGAGACAGGAGAGGTCTGCGTCCACCATGAGTAGGTTATGCACCCTGGAAAGGGATTTAATTCAGTCCACAGCAGTCAAAGTATGATAGTGCTGAGGCTTAGTCACCTACTTCATGAAAGAGGCCCTCCTCTATTTTTAACTGGGCTATAATCACATACCACAAAAGGCACCCTTTTAAAGTATTCAGTTGTTTTTTTAATATATTCATAGAACTGAACAGCCATTACCATTAACTAATTCCAGAACATCTTCTATAAATCCATACCCGTTACAGTCACTCCCTTTTCCCACCTCCTTCTAGCACTCAGCAACTCCTACTCTATTTTTTGTCATGTGGATTTGCCCATTTTGTATATTTTACTTAAATGCAATCAGAGCATTCATAGCTATTTGGGTTTGGTTTTGTTCAGTTAGTAAAATGTTTTAGAGGTCTATGCAAACCTGTAATACCAGTTGTATCAGTACTTTGTGCTTTTTCATGGCTGAATAATATTCCACCATAAGAGTATACTTGGTTTCCTTTACCTATTCATCAAGTGATGGAAACCTGGGGTTATTTCCATGTCTTGACTATTAAAAATAATGCTGCTATAAATATTTTTTCAACCCCTTTTAAGATACATAACAAAGTTTTAAAGTTAAAGCAAATCAAGAGGCACTAGCAGAAATATCTGAAGACTCTAAAGACCTTGCAACAATTTCAAGTAGTATCATCATCTTCTTTAGCCAAAGATTGTACTCTTCCGAGTTCATTCTTTTTCATTAAATATCATCTGAACAAGTGAAAACAAATTAAAAAAAAAAAACCTCACATACCTTTCCTTTGCAAACCATGAAGGAAAGAGCAAGGTAATAATAAAGAATAATAAAGCTTCAACATAAAATATTCTGTTTATTTTGACTTACCTGTTTTTATAAAAAACCCACATATCCCACACTTAAATACATAAGATTAGTTAAAATCATAACATCACAAATTATAATTCAAGAATATATCAAATATGTATGCATATATTTAAGTACCTATACATTTTTATGATTTTAATTGTTCGCATAAGACACTATAGCAAAAATTTTTGCTAAACAGCCAAGATTAGTATGATGGGTATAAAAAGAAGAAACCTTTAAATATTACTATTTTATAAATAAAACAATCAAATCACCTATAAGTATCCAAATCAGGGAAAATGACAGCGAGATTATTAACTCTATATGTTTGGGAGCAAAACATGATTGTCATGATTACGGGATTGAATGTATTCTGATATCAATCACAAGTATCTGGCTCAAAAATATAAATGACAGAGTTTTGACTTAAACTATAATGTGGCCAAAAACCCCTAAGTGATGTAACTGAAACAAGACTACTGCTAAAGGTATTAATCTACTAGTAAGGTAGTAACTTTCAAGCCATTATTTTTGTTTGCTTTATGACAAAAAAGCACAAAAATGCTATTAAAATAATGGAAAATTATTCCTCAACAAACATGTGACATGTTCAGAATATTCCACCAAAATAATAACAGCATTAAAATTTTCAGAAAGACCTTGGAACCTATGCCATTAATAAAAACACTGTTGTGGCCCTCCCTGGTGGCGCAGCGGGTTAAAGCACAGCACTGAGAATCTGAAGCCACTTCCGCATGAGTTCGATTCCCGCCTGCCGCCTGCCCCGGAGGAGACCACATGGCGAGCCAGACCTCTCCTGACCCGCCCGCTGCTCCCCTCAGCAGTGTACTTTGTAGATCTGCCTGTTCTGCTCCCCACTCTGTCTCTGGTGAAGCCTCTCACCGTCCCTGAGCCTCTGGCCTATACCCCAGTTCTGTATGAATAAATAAATAAATCTTTAAAAAAAAAAAAAAAAAAAAAACACTGTTGTACTATAAACTAAATGTATCAAGGATTACAGAGTTGTAGTGCTGCTTTACTAGTGTTTGCATTTTTTTTAAATCAGTTTTTAAAAATGTTTTACTTACCAATTAGGAAAACTAACAGTGAACAATACCTTTCTTTTTTTCTAGAGGATATTTATAGGAGAGTTCTGCATTTAAAAATCTACTTCTCATAAACTCCCAATGGGAATTTCCATTTCATTCCATATAGAAACTAGTATTCTATAATTTCTTTTTGCTACAATTTTTAACTACATATTCAAACCAATTCTATTTAGTTGGTTATATTTGTGGAATCTCAAATATAACCTGAACTTAATATTCAATTCAAATTCAATAAATATTAATTGAATGGTCTACTATATGCCTAACACTATGCTAAGCACCGAAGGGAAAAAAAATAACCATTTTGGTCTTCCCTGTTTCTCCCTCCTTGTGCTTATGGCCTACACATATAATCACTTGCTGAAAGAAGCCAGCAAATGAATACTACCTACCCTCATTTACTACACACTTTTAAATATATACTCAAGGACTCTAAACTCAGAATTCAAATAAATACCAACTGTGAAACAGAATTCACAAGAATCTGTTTTTCTGTAGGGCACTCATCACTGAGGGGTAAAATTTTTCTCATATGCATCATGAAGGAAGATCCTTTTTCCATGTTGTTGGCATAGCTGTCAATCATCTTGATGAGCAGCAAATAAATGAATGCCCAATGATGGGATTCTGTATTATCCTTAAAAAAGAAATCCATCAACTAAACATCAACAGGTAAATGTTTATACTCGACAGCCATCAATTTCAACTATCCATGCAAAGAGACAGGTGAGCTGGACTGGTAAACCTCGAAATTAGAGAAGTATTAATCGTCTGCTTCCAGCCAATATAAACAGATGTTATTTTTAAACAGGCAAAATCATCTCTTCCACTGAAATTTATTTGCAGCAGATAATGTTCTGTTACATTTTTAATCAAGCAGATGAAGTTACATTTAAATTGAAAATCTGCTTCACTCAACTAATCAGGCAAGTAAAATTCAGAGATGATTGAATGGCATTACACAGCACACTATTACGGCAGGTAAATTGGGAAATTTACCTGTCACACCACATAGCGTATTGTTCAGCCACTGCATCTGCAACTTAGAAGCAAAGCACTAAGACAAAAAGGGAAAGGCATGTTAAACAGACTTATAAATCCATCATATTTTATGAAAACATTATTAAGCCTGAAGCAAAAAAATAAATAAATATTTTTTAAAAGGAAAAGGAAAAGCACACACCATCTCGCAAGGAGTCAGTAAAGATTTACATGGGTGTGCTTATCTGTTTCATGTAAATAAGCATGCCTAGTTATTTTGAAGATCAAGATACACCCCAAGGCTAAGGAAAAGAAGCAGAAGTTATATCACAGGAAAAGGCAAAGAAACTATGACCACATAATATCAATAATATGATGGTCAAATACAAAAAAAAAAAAGGTATATAAATCACATTAGCAATAAATAACAGATAAAACAAGCAAAATTACAATTTGCAAAATAAAGTGGACTATTGCTTCATCCATTAGTACAGATCATTAATTTCACATACAACCAATCATAGATGGTATGTGAAATCTAAAAAACTGCTAATTCACCCTGCTATTTCCATTTTATTACTTTTAGTTCCCAAGACAACTGGAATACTAACATTTCAAACATGCTTTCAAAATTTAGTTTCACATATATCAAGAAAAACAACAACACACTAACAGATACCCTAATAGCCTGAAGCCTTAAATGGTTTCAGTTGTTTACACTGAAAACAAAAATTTTCTTTCAATGCTTAATATTTTTAAATTTAAATACTTTTGTTGGAATAGCTGAACTTACAATATTGTAAATTATTCCAATATTATGTACCACTACCAGGTTACATATTTTATATTTTAATTATAATTTAGTTTCATCCTTACAAACTTGGCTTACGTGGCAATCACTGTGCTTTCTCTTCCTCTTTTTTCCTTCCATTTCTTTCTTTTCTTTTTACCTTTCCTTCTTCCCTCTTCCCCTCCCCTCTTTCTTTCCTTTCTTTACTTTTTTTTCTATTCTCATTCTTTTAAGGGGAAGGGCAAGGTAGAACCTGTAAATAACACTAGAATGTACCTAAGCATGAAAACAAATAATGTTACTGTTCTAGTCTTAATATGATTTAAATCTATCCTACCCCGATTTTCCATTAGGAGTGACGGATTTGGGTTGACATATCCACACCATTAAGGGATTAGCTGATAGAGCTAGCTAGAAAGCACCTACTCATCAGCATCATGTCTAAAACAACAATCATTTTCAGTAAATTACCGGTTAAGATTGGAATATTTTCAGTTTACAGAAAATTGCAAAGACAATATAAAGAGTTCCTATATGCCCCACACCCATTTTTCCCTGTAAGTAATACCTTACATTATTTGAGTGCTACATTTGTCAAAATTAAGGAACCAATAGTGATTCCTTATTAATTGAAATCCATTCTTATTCATGTCTTTATTTTTACCTTTTTTTGGTTCCAGAATCCCTTCCTGGACTGTACATTGCATTTAGCTGTCCTATGTCCTTAGGTTTCTCTTAAGACAGACTCTCAGACTTGATGCTCTATTTTTGATGCCCTTGTCGCTCAGCTTTGAGAAAGTACTGACTACACATTTTGTAGACTGTCCCACAATTGGGTTTTTTCTGTTTTTATCATGATTAGGCTGGGGTTACGAGTTTGGGAGAGGACCATAGAGATAAAGTGCTACTCCCATTACATTTTATTAAGTGTAAATGCTATCCAAATCACTTATTACTGATTACAGTCTTGGATGATATCTTATCACTGTTTTAATTTGGCCTCAGGTTTCACAAAAACAGTATTTATACTTTCCTAAATCCATAATTATATACTGCTATCTTCATTGCTGAAGATGACAATTTAAAAAGCTGTTCTCTCTAGGTCTGATTCAAGGTGATGGAGACACAGAGGGTAACAATCCAGCTGTTTCTTATACTGCACCAAGATTAGTCTTTGTGTCACTACAGAGACTTTTCCAAATTTGATTTTTGTAACTTGACTCCTTACTTTCAAGACTGGTCCAAAGCAGTGTCTAAATTTAGGCTAACCATTCAAATCCTATGAGAAAGCTTTCAAAAATATTGTTTGCCTGACAAGGGACTATGGTAATGGTGCTTGGGTAAATTGGTGGTAGAAATTTTATGGGGACTACACTTGAGAGGAGAAAGCATACATTGTACAAAAATGAACAATGATGTAAAATATAAATTAATTACATAATAATTAATTATTAAAAATACTGTTTGCTAGACCCCACATTAATTGGAATTTCTAGGCATCAGCATTTTTTTTAAAGATTTATTTATTTATGCATACAGAACTAGGGTACAGGCCATAGGTGTGGGGCAGTGAGAGGATTCACTAGCGACAGAGTGGGGAACAAAAAAGACAGATCAACTGAAGTACACTGCTGAGGGGAGGAGTTGGTGAGACAGGAGAGGTCTGCCGCGCCATGTGGGACACCTCCCTGGCTGAGGATCAAACTCATGCTTAAGTGGCTGCCTGCGGCTAGCTTTGTAGCGCTGCACTTTAACCCAGTGCACCACCATAGAGGGCAGCATCAGTAATCTTTTAAAACTTAGAAGGCAATTTCTGACATATAGAAACATTACTGATGAAAAAGATTTACGTATTTCCAAGATGAAGACCATCAGTACAAACATGTTTCTATTATTTCCCAAGAAACTGTGATAAGCTGCTTTTAAAATCCGGTGTTCACTGTTGGCATTGAAGCAACAATATATGGTGTGGTTAACTGAATGAAAGCGTATTTAGCCTATCAGGCTATAGAAATAGTACTCTAAAGAACATGAAAATGCAATAATCAACTACTACATCAATTTCAATGCAAAACTTTACAGTTTCAATAAAATAAAGAGGTATTTACAACAGTATTTAATCAAAGCTGAGAATTATTTTTAATCTGTTTATGAACTATTAGAAAGGCTAGCCAGATCAAATGGTCTATAACAGACAATTCTACTTTAGACAATTTGACAATTAGCTAACTAGACAATTGTTGCCTATAGACAATTCTAATAAAAGGGACAAAAAAGTTTTCCAGGAAATGGGAAAATGGGCTATAAAGTAGATAGAACTGTATCTAGCAGGTGCAGAAAGTGTAGTTGGGAATTACAGGAAATGAAAGCTGGAGCTGTCAAACTAAGTCCTTAGTTCAGAGATGCAGTTTGAAGTCAGCTATGGCTTATACATATGTGCTTACATACTTAGAGAGAGATGATCAAAACTTTAAAGAATGTGACATATATTCCCATGGTAGAACAATAAGAAAAACAAGTTGGACCAGACATCTTGACTATATCCAGTTAATCAAAGAGATATTAAAGTTAATATATTGACTTTCATGAAAAGTAATTTGTTTTACTAGATAGTAAATACTCTAAAGAGGGCACTTTTGTAGTGTGTTATATAAGGAAGAAGTAATTAGGGAACAATATATTCTTTACCTCCACTTTTTCAAAATCAATGTTTGAAATAAACTAAGAATGGAGGATACAAGTATCTTTCAACATATACTTGTCATGCACATTCTTGATTTAAATAACCAATTATAAGCCATTTCTCTATTTCTATGAATGTATGTCATGATAATGCTATTTTAGATTCTATTTTCTATTTAAGATAACCATTTTTTCAATATTAACATAAAACACTGTCTAAAATTTGTTGCCCCAAACAATACTCCATGATAAAAGATGTATAATCAATATTTAATTATACCTTTTTTGTGGAGTACATGTCTTAGTTTCTCTTTTAGTAATAACAAGCACATCCTTTGTACTCCTACAGTCCTGGTGGGACTGTTAAATGGTACTGCTAACCTGAAAAGGTTTGGTAGAATCTTAAAAAATTAAATATACAACTATCAGAAAACCCAACTACTAAACTCCTGGGCATTTATTTTAGAAAAATGCAAACTTAAATTCACACACACCAACTCCTGGACATGAAGGTTCATAACAGCTATATTCATAATAGTCAAAAACTAGAAACAGTCTAGCTGTCCTTCAATGTGTGAGTGGTTAAACTATGTGCATCCATATCATGGGATACAGCTTGGCAACAAAAAGCAACAAACTAATAATATATACAATCTCCAGGGAAGGGAAACTTGTCAATCCAATCAGGGTCATAGACAATATGATTCCTTTTATATAATATTCTTGAAATTACAAAACTACAGAAATGGAGAACACATTAGCGCTTGTCAGGGGTCAGGGTTGGTGGGAAAAGGAGGACTATACAAGTGGGAAACCAGAAGGATTCCTGTGATAACAAAATTGTTCCATATCTTGTTTGTGACCTATATAAATGTTCTGGCTGTGACATCACATTCTAGTTTTACCAGATGTTTCTATTGGGAAAAGTGAGTAAATGGTATCTGGATCTCTCTGTAGCATTGCTTAAAACTGCATGAACTTACAATTCAACCAAAATCAAAACTTCTAAAAAGTCCTTTACATATAAACAACTTCTTCCTATTTCACATAATTTTCCTCAGAGGCTGCATCAAAAGAATCAAATTTTAAAGATTCATATATTACCAAACTATTTTCTGAAAAGTTCATGTTTTCAATATTTTTCCCAAGTTGACATTATCCTACTGTTCTGTAATATCAAAAATGTAATTCAAGCTCCCCTTCCTTTTTTCCCTGCACTGATCATCAGAGAGATACCTTCAGCTGCATCCCCATAACATTCTACATGTGCTGTGCTTATTAACCAGTGTTTGGTTATCAGATGCAAAATTTTTACTTATCTCTACTCAATATCATTATCCATTCCTTGATAGTTTAACTGAGTTTGTGGGGCAATCCCAAAGAAATGGTTGGAGAGTCATGAACAATAACTCAACACTTCAGAGGTCGTCTATAAAGAGAAGGCACTTAAAACAGTGGGACTAGCAAAGAGAAAGATACACTGGTGAAAAGAACAGGTATAAATTCCTTTACTTACTATATGTTTTGTCTAGAATCTTCATTTTGTTTTAAACTGACAACCTGATAGATACAGAAGATTATCTAATGATATAAAAAATAGTAGATAGAAGGTAGATAAACTGTATCTAATGATAATATGACTTATCATTAAACAACTGTACATGCAAGTACCTTTAATTAATAAATTTGATAATCAGAGTAAATGACAAACTACTGGTATCATTTAAAAAATATTATACAGGTATCCTAAAATAAGTTTTCCATATGAAAAAAGTTCATCATAAATCAAATTTCAATAATATTGAAAAGGTAAACTTTTAAGCCCTTATAAATGAAGACATTAGTGGATCTTACTAGCTAACTAGTCTGTACACACTGAATAATAGTAGGAGAAAAAAAAAAGAGTTCCCAAAGAGAGATCTCTCAAGAAGATGACAAGTAAAATTTTATATTAACTTCAGAGTTCAGAATTTTATCTATTACTGAAATGAATACCACTAAAAAAGTTATTTACAAATATGTTAACAACTCAACAGCATCACAAAATGTCACAGATGGAATTCTGCCACCTGATCTCCACAACATTCTAGCAGCTCTACTTCATTTCTAATGACCCTCCCTGGTGGTGTAGCAGGTTAAGCACAGCAATGCAAGCTAGCCACAGCTGCTGCAGTGAGAATTAGATCCCTTGCTCCAGAGGTGACCACATGGTGCAGCAGACCTCTCCTATCTCGCTGGCTGCTCCCCTCAACAGTATACTTCGTCAATCTGCCTGTTCTGCTCCCACTCTGTCTCTGGTGAATCCTCTCACTGCCCCTGCACCTCTGGCCTATACCCCAGTTCTGTATGCATAAATAAATAATCTTTTTTTTTAAAAAAAAGGACATTTTATGAAACAGTCATATACCAGAGACATTTTGTGGGGGTAGAGTGGGGGATGGGATCAAAGGCGGGGAGGGGAGGGAAGTGCACGGGACTATGGTGATGGCACAGGGGTGACTTGGTGATGGGAAACCCACGGGGATTACAATTGAGATGGAAAAAAATGTACAAAATGATGTAAAAATAAACTATTATATTTAAAAAAAAGAAAAAGGACATTTTAGCATTTATGCCTTAAATGAGTGTTCCCTAATAACCACAGCAGTACTATTACATCTACTCTAATATCAAATAGCATTTGGGTAATTTTGAAGCTTTATTTATTCCTGTGATTCCATAATCTCAAAAGTTAGATTTATTTATGCATACAAGAACTGGGGTATAGGCCAGAGGTGCAAGGGTGAAGAGGATTCACCAGAGACACAGTAGAAAGTAGAACAGGCAGATCTATTGAAGCACACTGCTGAGGGGAGCCTCAGCTATGTGGGCTGTACACATGCCATGTGGGTTACCTCTTTAGCTGAGGATCAAACTCATACTGCAGTGGCTGTGGAGAACTTCACAGAGCTGTGCTTTAATCCTCTGTGCCATCAGAGAGGCCCTCAAAAGTTAACTTTTGATGAAGAGTCTACTCCATGATAAAGTCAGACCCATGTAACACTAGTTAAGATTTACTTTCTTAATTTTAGATTATCTTTTTTCAAATGTGTTTTGGCTTGGGGGTTCTTATTTATTTTTGCTTGAGAAGAGTGGTAGGCACAACTTTAATTTTTGAAAAAAGGTATGCACATGTTTTCAAAAACATACTTTTTTTTTTTAAGATTTATTTATTTGTACATACAGAACCTGGGTACAGGCCAGAGGCTCAGGGGCAGTGAGAGGCTTCACCAGAGACAGAGTGGGGAGCAGAACAGGCAGATCTATGAAGTACACTGCTGAGGGGAGCAGCGGGTGGGTCAGGAGAGGTCTGCCACGCCATGTGGCACCTCCGGGGCAGGCGGGAATCGAACTCATGTGGAAGTGGTTTTAGCTTCTCAGTGCAGTGCTTTAACCTGCTGCGCCACCAGGGAGGACCTCAAAAACATACTTTTAAGACAACTGGTAGGAAATGGATGCCTGGTTCACTGAGAGGAGATTGTTGAAAAAAAGCTTCTCACTTCAGGCAAGAGACCCTAACCAAACCCAAGCGGCAAAGCTACAGGCACACTGAAAATCTGAACTGGACAATTCACTTACAAAAAATTTAACATACAGCTTTTTTATTTGGCTGATAAATGTGTTAAATTAAATATTAATTTACTAATTGCTCAACACTATAAATTTACATACCAGGTTCTGTGTCAACAGAGACATCAAGGGAAAAACTGTTAAACTTGGCAAGAAAGGTAAAGTTAACAGAGCACCAAAAAGGCAGAACAAGACAAACTGACAGGATCACGGGGCCACCAATGATTTCTGCTACACACTCCATTGCCTCAGAATTTTTCAGAAAGAACAAAGCAACAATTAAGATCACTAAGAAATGGGATTCAGAATTTAGAGATGTTCATTATAGTCTATTTTGTATCCAAAGGAATGCTAGTCCATATAGATAATGAAACAATAATTCATGAAACCATAATAAAGAAAATAGCAAATTTATCTTAAAAGAATTTTTAAAGACTATTAAATTACAAAATCAGCGATGTTGGCCTACCAAGGGAATTAAAGTTACTATCAAGCATCCATACAGAAATTCCCTTTGGAGTTACTTCTAGGTCAGAGGAGCTGATAGACATCTGGATGGCTGAACAGGTAAGAGATTCGAGTCTTCCAAGCATCTCTCAGGATGACAACTCACCCTAGCAGGTAGGTTCCTTTATAAAACATATACTCACATTCTTCATAACAAAATATTTTGAGCTTTTAGAAAAGCTTATGCCATAATACCAGAATTTTAATTTTAAAAAAAAATTAACTTTCACTGACATCAAAGGTATATTCCCTTCAGCTGATTTCAAATCTCAAAAAAGAAGGTAAGAAAGATTATATACTAGTAGACTCAGTTTAAAATCCACTATAGACAGGACTCTAACTGTACTTTGTTTCCTGAAGAACAGAGGATTTTAAATTGAACCTTCCCATACATTTTACTTAACACAATAATAGGAACTTGTCACAATATCTTTCAATACTTAGAAAAGAATGATTCTTAGGATACAGGAAGGGTCACAGCTCTTTAAAATTCATTTACTAATTTATTAATTCCACAAATAAATATAAATATTGAATACTCATTTCTGTAATTCATTTTACCACTTATGGAGGCACACTGAATATAGTAGAGTATGCCAATATATAGGGAGGTCCCAAATGAAAAATATATCTTCATTTTTTTCTCCCAATAAGCAGATTTTAAATTAAGCTTTTTGCAATCTCCATATATAATAAACAAATCAGGTTTAGAGGAAACAGTCTAATGTACTCTATAGCACAAAGTTAAACCTCAAATAATTATTCTACACAAATCAAGAGTACCCGACTTCTACTTCCAACTGAGATAAAGCACAAGGATATGATTTACTGGCTCACCTGAAACCAAAGAATTAACATGAAACAGTATTTAAGACACTGAATGTCTGGCAATAAAAGTAAATAAAATCCTTGAGATACAGACAGACAAGCCCTATCACTGCCCCAACTTATTGCTTTGAAAGAGTTTCCAGGCCACTGTAGCAGGATGGGAAACCAGACGCTCACAAATGCTGAGAATTAAAGAAAAAGTGCTAAAAGCCCAGGGAGATCAAGACAGATTAGGTGTAAACATATAGTAAGGGCAGCAACCATAATCAGATATCCAGAGGATCCCATTGACTATTTAGAAAAGTATTCAGTACATGCATAAGAAAACTACTTAAAACAGGAAAAAATAATCCTAAGGGCGGGGCAATCACCAAATGACAGGAATAATGGTGCACCTCAGAGATACAAAGGTGTGGCTTCAGAACACCACAATAAAGCAAGTCACCAAATATTTTGGCTTCCAGGCCACCTAAAAGTTATGTTTACATTATACTGTTACTTATTAAGTATGCAACAGTATTATAGTTGACTATAAAACTTTATTTAGGCCCTTCCTGGTGGCACAGTGGGTTAAAGCACAGCACTAAGAAGATAAAGCCACTTCTGCATGAGTTCAATTCCTGCTTGCCCCGGAGGTGACCACATGACGTGGCAGACCTCTCCTGACCCACCCGCTGCTCCCCTCAGCAGTGTACTTCATAGATCTGCCTATTCTGCTCCCTACTCTGTCTCTGGTGAACCCTCTCACCCTCCGCATCTCTGGCCTGTACCTCAGTTCTGTATGAATAAATAAATAAAATCTTTTTTTTTAAAAAAAACTTTATTTATTTTGGCCCTCCCTGGTGGCGCAGCGGGTTAAAGCACTGCACTGAGAAACTAAAGACACTTACGCAAGAGTTCGATCCTCGCCTGCCCCGGAGGTGACCACATGGCATGGCAGACCTCTCCTGACCCGCCCGCTGCTCCCCTCAGCAGTGTACTTCGTTGATCTGCCTGTTCTGCTTCCCGCTCTGTCTCTGGTGAATCCTCTCACCCTCCGCATCTCTGGCCTGTACCCCAGTTCTGTATGAATAAATAAATAAATCTTTAAAAAAAAAAAACTTTATTTAAAGCTACTTTATTGCAAAAATATGTGACAGACAGAAAGTGAGAAATGCAATTATTGGAAAAATGTTGTCAGAAGACCTGCTCAATACAAGATTGTCAGAAACCTTCAATTTGTAAAAAAAAAACACATGCACATTATCTGCAATGAACAATAAAACAAAGTATACCTACAGTGCCTGTTTCCACCACAGAGAGCAAAACTGCACTGATTCATGGGGGTTAAGTAGATCATTTAAAGGACCTTTTGCCTTAGTAGTAGAAATGATTAGCTCCAGACTAAACACTGTTTCCACCAAAAGTTCTTAAATGCAAGATCAAAAAGGATCAAACCTTGATAAATAATTTAACATTGGCCCAGAAGAAATATCAAGACTATTTCATCATCAAACAAGTTGAAAAACTAAGTACGACATGGAATATATATCAAAGATCCAAAACAAAATTCTAACATATAAAACTCATAACTCAGACTAAAAACTCATTGGACAAAATTTTTCTTTTTCTAGAGCAGATTAGATATTGCAGAAGAAAAGATTAGTGAACTTGAAAACACAGCAGTGAGTGCTAAAATAAGACAAAGGGAAAAACAGAGACAGAAGAATGACAAGAGCATCAGCAAGCTGTAGGACAATCTCACGTAACCTAATATACACATAACTGGAGTGTCCAAAGTGGAGAGAGACCAAAAATATTTTGGACAATAAAACAAGTTTCATAAATTTTAAAAGGACTCAAGTCTTAGGAAGCACGTGATTTGAAAACAAAATATATTAACTTCAAAATCAACAACAGAGAAATCTCTAAAGAATTCCAAAATACATGTGGAAATTAAATAACATTTCTGAGTAACCTAATGGTTAAAGAAAAAAATCACAAAGGGAATTAGAATATGCTTAGAACAGGGAGAAAATGAAGATGCATCATGCCAAAATGTGTGGGATAATGCTACACCTGTAACGAGAGGCTTAATCCAAGAATACGGGTTGGTTTCATATTCAAATAATTGATGTAATTCAGGATAATAATGAAAAGACATTTCAATAAGATACATAAAAAGTACCTGATAATATCCATTCTAATAAAAATTTTTAGCAAACAGTAAGTATGAGTAAACTTCCTCCATACAATAAAGTTATCAACATAAAGCCTCCAGCTAACTTTACTCCTCCCTCAAAATAAGGAATAAAGATACTGATGTTTACTCCTACCATTTCTACTGTACCAAGATTCTGATCAGTTTGTTTGAGAAAAACAAACAAAAGTCATCCAAATTGGAAAGAAGTCAAATTGTCCTTAGTCAAGGATGACAAGATGAACAGAAAACCAAAATCTAACCAAAAACTTCTATAATTAATATTGTTTTGACAATGTATAGGAATCAAGATCAATAAATGTATCCATAAAACATTGTTATTCCACCCTTAAGTCTCACTTAAGTGAGACTTAAAACAAGTCCATGTACAGGTTTTTACATAAAAGTTCTTAGTTTAGTTGAATGGAAGAACTGCTGATCAAAAAAGAAAAACTCATACCTTTTGTAGCAACATGGATGGAGCTGAAAAGGATCATTCTTAGTGAAATAAGCCAGAAAAAGAAAATACCAGATAGCTTCACTCATAGCAGGAGTGTAAAGGACCATGGGGGAAAAAAATAAAAAGCAATTGCAATAAAGAAAAACAATGAACAACTATATACCAGAGACATTTTACAGGGGTGGAGTGGGGAATGGGGTCAAAAATGGGGTGGGAAAGGTGCGTGGGACAATGGTGATGGCTCATGGTGAATTGGTGGTGGGAAGTCCATGGGGATTACAACAGAGATGGAAAAAGGCACAAAATGATGTGAAAATAAACTAATAAAAGAAAGAAAGAACTGCTAATGCCTGCTACAATATGGATGGATCTCAAAATAATTACACTGGCTGAAATAAGCCAGCTCTGCTTCCCTAAACAAAAGGAGTTCCAACTGTATGATTTATTTATATAAAATGTTAGAAAATATAAATAATGAACATATTAGAATGTAGTGCTTTTTTCTGAGAATGAAGAAAGGTATGGAAAGGCAGAGAATAATTACCAAGGCACATGAAGAAATTACCAGAAGTGTTTATTATGTTTACTCTATTATGGTGATGGGCCTCTACATGTAAGCATACATGTGCACATGTGTGTAAATACATGTACATTTGCACAATTATATATTTGTATACATATTTGTATACATGTTTATATACCTATATATCGTTCATTTTAAAATGTGCATTATGCCAATTACACCCTAACAAAAAAAAATTTAGCATAAGTACTGTCCTAATCTATTATTCTGTTTATTCAGAACTAGCTTCTGAAGACATTTCCACAACTTACTATAAAACCTGACTGTGCTCATTAAAAGGATACTAATGTAAAGGAGGAGACTCTTGGGTCATTCTCCTGCCAAAGGCTCAATGAGCACCTGCTATAGCTCAAGAAACATTGTCTGCCATGACAATGTCTTGAAGGGTGGTCACACACTGAAGTGCTAACTCTGAAGAGGCATTTATTTGAGCATGCCCTACCAACTAACGAAGTCTTACAGTTATCATTCCACCTCAAAACACTCTGATAAAGTATAGCTGCCATGAAAAGAAGAGGACCAAACTGAATACAGATTGACATGTCACTTATCTCCTCTGGGCCTGAGATTATTTTCATCTAGAAAATGAGAGCTCTGGCATTGCAGCACTGTATTCCAATCAATCTCTGCCAGCCGAACACTGGGGAACTTGTTAAAATACAGAATCCTGGGTCTCATCTACAGAGATTATTATTCAGTAGGTTTGGGATGAAGCCTGTGGACATACTGTTAAATACTGGCAAAAAAACAGATGTGAGAAATTCTAGTCTAATAGTTGAGGTTCTTCCAACTACACCACTATTGAAACATAATTCCCAAAGGTTGCAATGAGATCTTTTAAGTGGGTTGTCTGGTAGTCATAAGGTACCTATCAGGCCACCACTTAAGACCTTAATGTTTAATGGGATCCCTTTAAATTCTACTGATTTGGAAGGAGTAACTTTCAATTCTTTGTAGATTAGTTTCATGCCTGATCCATATTAACAGATTATTTTTAGTTAGCTACTACATTTTTTTATCTTTATTCTTCTTCACATTTACCAGAGACCCTAAGGATTGATAATTTTCTGGTGTCGTTCTGTTTATTCTAAACCAATTCTCTCCTTTCTTCTTGGGATATTTTAGGGTTGAATGGAGAGCGGAGATTTTATGGGGCCAACAATATTGTCCTAATCTTATAGCTCAAAATTACAAAAATAGATACAGAAAAGCAAAAATTTCTGCAAGACCTTCAGAGCTTGGGAGTAAAAAGTTAAAATAATTTTCCTGAAATTTCATAAAATTATATAAATACAGTATTAAAGTCAGCTATAATAGCTGACCAAATTCCACCTTAACAAAATTAACTATCACTTCATCTCTATTCCTACCACTTTGAATATGTAACTTTTAGCAACTGCTTAAGTAAAGGTTGATATTTTAAATAAAATATTTTCATAGCCAATAGCATCCAGTTATAGATTAATATTGAATTTAGTCTTTATCCTAAAATTTTATTAAAATTCTATACCTCTGGACATAACTGCAATTGAAAATCTGTTTCAAAAAGGATTATATGAATCAGACAGAAACAGAATAATATATCTGTCATAAAATGAACAAATGTGAATGGCATGCAAATCAAATTTTATCTCTAAACTTTCTCATTGTGCCCCAAACAGACAAGCCAATGATTTAATACCTTGGGTATGTTTTGTGCCACTAGGCAAAGTAACCTAATTCTCTTAATTCCCAGAATTGGCCGCTGTTCCAAGACTAGGAGGATTGCATTGAAAGTGGCTGTGTGGCAAACTATAATACAATTAATATGCTGCAGAAAGAAAAATAAGCTAATTTTATTCAACAGACAAACTAATGTATTTTGTTGCATCTGCAAACTAAGTTGTAAACAACTGTTAGTTGCACCTTATTCCCTGATTTTTTTATACATTCTGTATAAAACCATTCTTCTAATGATAGATTCTAAGATTAATTGTAAAAAGACTACTGAGATAATTTTACAAATATCTTTATAATAAACATTAGTCAAATCCACTCCTGAAAAAGAATGTGTATTTCCACATTAGCTAAATGTATGTATTTATTTTGCTCATTAATATAAAATTCACGATAAAAGTAACAAATCTCATGGGGAAATATTACATAAATAACCCTCATACCTGTTAAACACACTCTCCCCTGTATCTCCCCTTTGGATGCTGCTTACATACTTCGCCCATGTCCTCTTTTCCTTGACCTCCAACATCCATAATAATAATAAAAAAAAAAATTGGCATTTTTCCCCCCTCTCCTTTTGCCTCACTCATCAAATTTTTCCTGCCTACAAATTTTTTTTCAATATGGAGGTTGTGCTTAAAACCAAATAACCTCCTTGGGAGTCTAGCACCCATAAACATTTAAGGGACAAAAATGGGGAGGACATAGTATATAAAATCACTAAGTCCTTAGAACATTTTATTTCCTAAATCAAAATGTTACAGTAAGTGCTCTGTTAATAACATTTTACCTAACTAAAATAACTAATGCTCTCAAAGATTTCATAGAATATATTGATGCTATAGAATACTTAATGCTCCTGAATAGATAACCTCAAGTTCACCCACTCATTTGTGCTTCAACCAGCTGAGGTACATGCAGTATATATTCCATAGCTAATTCTGTCCATTATACTTCTGTAATATTTAATGTAATTAAATGTTAAGTAAACCACTTACATGATTTTAAAAAGAAAAGGCTGTGGCTTAAATAGTTGCTAAACATTACTTCAAATTAGGAATAGGCAAGTCAACTATATAAGGCTAACATGGCCGAGGAGGTGATTCTGCATTCATGTTGTGATAAAACACTGGTTAATGAGAGAAATATAATGAAAAATCTTAATCAACAGATAGTGAGAATCAAAGAAAGGTCCTGCCCTCCTATCAAAAGATTGGCAAATGAGGGTGTGTGTAGATAAATATATTTTTAAGATTTCTTAAGTTTAAATACATTTAATGTTTATATATGTCATTTTTTATGAGTTACCATTTTAATCAAGTTAATGAATATCAATCCCAACACCACCAGCCAAAAAGGGTTTCTACGCTAATCAAGAAGGAGGTGTCTGTATTTTCTTGGTTAATCCAAATATTAGATTCAACTCCTAGGGATGCAATCCTCCAAAGAGCTCTACTATAAAACATAAAACATTAAGGAACCTGAATGGACTCCCTAAACAAGCACTAAATTATGAGAAAAAAACTCAAGCTTCTAACCCTGAGGGGAAACATGTATATATGCATAAATTCGTAAATAATTATTTTTTATGAAAAACAACTATATTTTCCGAAGCAAAACAATTTAGTAGTCAGAGTGGCAGCATTTCACAAAACTCTTTAATGACTGCTCTAATAAATTGCAGATAGATTCTCATATCAACACCCACATTCAATCTGTGGTATGCTGTTCTGGTTGAAATATTGTGAAGAAAATCATGTTTGATGAATATGTAGGTGAAAGTGGGAGTATTTTAATAGCACATTCACATAATGATGAACATTCTTCTTCAATCTCTAACCAAACTTAGTTGCAATGTAGAACATGAAACTGTATCAACAAACTTTTATGTATTCTGTTAACATTAAATTCTATTAGTCTATCTTGTACCTTTGAAAGATCTTTCAACCCATGCACCATTTTGTAATTTCATGCATTGGTTACATAGAAAATATTGGTTCACTGAGTTAGGAAGATTTTCCAAATACTGACACATTTCATCATACAATATTGCAAAAATATATGCCACATTTGTGAATATTACAACTGGTCTTATTAGTATGTCTTTTAAAAATGGGAAGCTTGATAAACTTACTACTATAGATATAAATTTTCCAAATTCTAATTTTTGTTTGAAAGTTCAAATTTTAGGCCCTCCCTGGGCACAACAAATTAAAGCACCATGCTATGAAGCTACTGCATCCACTGCAGCATGTGTTGGATCCCTGACCAGGGAGGTGACCCACATGGTGCATCAGACCTCTCCTGACCCACCCACTGTTCCCCTAAGAGGTGTATTTCAGTAAATCTGCCTGTTCTGCTCCCCATTCTGTTTCTGGTGAACCCTCTCACCTCCCACCTCACCCCCGCTACCTCTAGCCTGTGTTCCCCAGTTCTAGATGCATAAATAAATAAATGATTTTTAAGTGTTTAAATTTTATCATTAGCAAATGTCAACAGTTGCTTTCTTTAATACTTACTTCATTTTCAAGAAGTTACCCAATTCTGAATAACAGAAGCTTATCTATCACTTGCTCTTTGAAGCAAATTTGTTCCAAGTAAAAAGAGCTGCTACTTCAGTTCATAAAACTGAACAAGTACTCTTCCTTGAGACAACAATCATACTTCAGGATATAACACAATGTTTCTATTTCATTAAGACAGAAAACTGAGGGAAAGTCATTACAGGGAAGAGATTTAATAATAACATTAATTTTTCTACTCATCAAGGATATTAAATTTATATAAAATTGAATTTTTGATGGCTAGGACCATAATGACCACTGTTACACACATCACTCCAAATGTCAGCTTTCACATATCTACCAATAACAACTGTCGTTAGAACACTCCCAGTGTGAGTTGATAGAATATTATAAATACCACCTAGTTATGTCATAAAACAATATAATTTCATTTTTAATAAAAATCAAACACAACACACTATTTTCTTAAAATCTAAATTACCTGTAATTTAATAAAATCTGAAGAGTTTAAACAGAATTCAAAACTTACTAAGATATTGTATAAAATATTGTAATTATTCATCTTACCTTTTAAAAGTACCAAGCTGAGGTTAAAAAAAATTTCTAGTTAACTGTCAATCCATGTGATTAAAGACACACAATGCTAAACAACCCTATTTTTATACTATATTCTTGCTTATAAAGCATCCTGATATTTCTCAAAGTGATTACAGTCAATATAGCTATTAGCATTTATTTATTTCCTATAATATTCTAAAGACTGTAGTAAGTGTTCCACATGCATTATTGTATTCAATCTTCACAACAAACCCAAAAGACAGGCACTATTATCCTCACTACAAATAACAACAACAACAAAAATTGAAAGAGCTTGCCCAAAATGAGATTGTGAACACAAAGTGGTAAAAGTCAAACTTTGGTCTCAATTTTAAAACTTAAGCTACTAACCATGATGCAATTACTACCTACCAAACTGGGTTGCCACTGTGATTGGAAGAATGAGCTATCCCTACAGAGCCTCTTGTTATTTCTTTTTCTTTAAAAAATAGTAGGCTAGGAGGGCCCTCCCTGGTGGCGCAGCGGGTTAAAGCACAGCACAAAGAAGCTTAAGCCACCTCCGCATAAGTTCGATCCCCACCTGCCCAGGTGGAGGAGATCCACATGGCATGGCAGACCTCTCCTGACCCGCCCACTGCTCCCCTCAGCACTGTACTTCGTCGATCTGCCTGTTCTGCTCCCCACTCTGTCTCTGGTGAATTCTCTCACTCTCCGCATCTCTGGCCTGTACCCCAGTTCTGTATGAATAAATAAAACTTTAAAAAAAATTTAAAAAATAGTAGGCTAGGGACCTCCCTGCTGGTGCAAGGAGTTAGATCTCAGCACTATCAAGCTATCACTGCCCACTGCAACAATGAGTTTGATCCCCTAATCCACCTGCCGAAGCAGACCTCTCCTGCTTCCCCAGTGGTATACCTCAGTACATTTACCTGTGCTGCTCCCCACTCTGTCTCTGGTGAATCCTCTCAGTACCCCTGCACCTCTGGTTCTTTAAAGAAAGAAAAAGAACAGTACAGGTCTCACTATTTTCCTACATAATTCAAAGCAGGTTATTTGGCCCTATCAGCATTTGGAAATCTCTCTTTAAAACTCCTGACTGATGAAATTCTCAAACTTTTTGTTGTATATGCTACCACCACTGTTAGTGATGTAATTTAAACCTGGATTCCCAGGAGAAATCAGAATATTGCTAGTCTCAATTTTTCTTTTAAAAAAAAGTTAGGGTAATTCAAGAGGGTTTTTATTCTGTATGGGTATATACAGTCAAAATAAAGAATTGCTGATGTAGTGTTAAGTTCCCAGGAAATCTACCAAAGAACTACCCAAAGAAGCTAAATTTATATTCAGAGCTCAAAAAGTTCCCATTACTCTAGAGTCAAAGGAAAACTAGTTTGCTAAAGATTTAAGATAGGGCCCTCCCTGATAGTGCAACGGGTTGGGACACAGCACTGCAAGCTAGCTGTGGCCACTTCAGTGAGAATCCGATCTCCAGTCCGGAGGTGACCCACATGGTGCAGCAGACCTCTTCTGGCCCATTCACTGCCCTCCTCAGCAGTGTACTTCATTGATTTGCCTGTTCCCCACTGTCTGTGGTGAATCCTCTCACTGCCCCTGCACCTCTGGCTTGTACCCCAGTTCTGTATGCATAAATAAATAAATCTCTTTTTTTAAATGATTTAACATATGAAAATCATTTACAATTTTTCATAAAACCTAAGTACATAAAGTCAAAAAGTAAAATGAAAGCTGCCATTTTCATTACAGCTTTAGCATCAAAAAAACCCTATGTAAATTGAAGGGCAGAATGATCATTTTAAGTAGATTTCCCCTCACTGAGAAAGACTTGATATATTTAGTAATTTCTTTCTGGTTTCAGCTGGAAAAAAAGTAGAAAAGTAGATAAATTATAATCGTTATAAATTCCAATTCTCCAATGAATCACAGGAAAGAAAAAAACCTGTGCAGAAACATTATGGTAACACTTACTAAAAGGAAAAAATAACCTCTCAATTCCTATATATACAGTGTGTCATGTTTTAAAAAATCAAGAAATAAACTTAAATGTATGTAAGGTGATTGTTATTTTTAAAAGGCCTAAAAGAAAAAAAATTTACTATATACTTAAAAATAACTCTTTTACCACCTTAAACTCAACAAAAAGATGTGTATGTACACGATACACTGCTTTCTGGATGTTATTCCAATGTCTAATGCAAAAATTATTTTTCTGTTCCCATTCTAAGACACAGCATTTTTAGCACACATTTATTATTTGCTCCCTTTTGTGATACAATCTGAATGACCTGCAGAATACATCAAGGGCAATTACTGTCATCATACAAAAGAACAATAGGTTAAAACAATATCCTTAGAGCAGAAGTGGAATTACAATTTAAATGAAATTTCAGTTTTAATATATCCAGATGGTTTAAGTTAAATGCAAAAAGGAATTATACTATGCTTCCAAATACAGTTGGGGTGCTTTTGTTTATTGACCCTCAAAATATTCAGAATTTGGTTTACCTTTCAATATAGAACCCAACTAATTCAATATTTAAAGAGATCAATAAGAAAGTAAAATGCTCTGGTATACAGGTGTCCCAGAACTCTTGTCTATTCTCATTCACTTCCTCTCCATCCCCTTCTCCAACCTGATTAAAAATCTAAAAAGAGTCCAACAGAATCCCACGGCCACATACTGGGCATCATTGTAGTCCTAGTGATCCTCCTTTCCTCAGGAGCATTCATTTCTAAAACCTTAATGACACTCTGTCACATTCTCCTGAAAAGGAGAGGAAAAACTGCCATTAAAGGCTGTGTTCATTATAATCAGTGACTTCTTAAAAATGTTTGCAGTCAAGCAGTGATGTATCTTTGGGACTTCCTTCAGAGCTTGAGTCTTTTAGCAGCTTCTTAATGTTTCATGGAATTTCTGTGCATAGGAAATTATGAAAAATGCTTATAGTTGCTCAGGGATTAAAAAAAGAAGGGAAAACAAAAGAAACCTGGCAATGTTGAATTCATGTGTTTCCCAATTACTATTTAAAGTATCTGTCAAAGTGACTTAAAAATGTTTTTATATAAAGGCAAGCTGACATATAAACTATTAAGGACCTCAAACAGTAACAAAATATTCTCAAAGCAGCATATATTACATGCAAAACACTATAAGAAAATGAGAATCTACAGATGAAACAAAATTATTCTACATATGATGTGGGGAAATAATGTCACTCTAGCTTCCTCTCCCTTATCAAAATAGTATTTTTACCAGTAAAACAAAAGGCTCCTAGAAATTTTCTCATTCTAAAAGCCTGGATATATTTCAGGAAAATGCAAAGACTGAAACGACTGAAAGTAATCATCTAGTTCTTACTTGGTCAGTCTTGTTTGGGGGGGGAAGGAGAGAACAGGAGTCAGTATTTTTTTTTTAATTAATCCCTAAAAAATTTTTAAGGAGGAAATATTCTTCTATGTCTTTTCCCCAAATCTTGCAATATATAGGATATTGTGTACAGATACTCTAACACTTACAATGTTCAATTTACCTAATGTAAAATCCAAATATCTTGAGACCACTACAAAGTACTTATTTATTCCTTGAGTTTCCTCCTAATTTATGAGACAAAATCTTATGCCACAATGTACAAACTAATCTAGTTTTAATTAAGTTTAATGAAATTAAACTGATAATTTATTACAAAACTATAAGCAAAAAGTAAAATTGGACTCCAAAAGTAATCATTTACAAAAAGGCTTTGACTACCTTACAGAACACTATTCAAAAGTACAAGGCTACAACTGAAATTATTTTAACAGGTCAAGTTTATGTTCAGAATATATTTAGAAATTTCACCCTCCACTCAATAAATTCACAGTTCATTATTGTTCAAAATCAAACAAACTACCCATTCATTGGCCCTGTTGTTAATTTAAAACTTAAATGGTGGGCCCTCCCTCGTGGCGCAGCGGGTTAAAGCACCGCACTGAGAATCTAAAGCCACTTGCACATGAGTTCGATTCCCACCTGCCCCAGAGGTGACCACATGGCGTGGCAGACCTCTCCTGACCCGCCCACTGCTCCCCTCAGCAGTGTACTTCGTCAATCTGCCTGTTCTGTTCCCCACTCTGTCACTGGTGAAGCCTCTCACCGCCCCTGAGCCTCTGGCCTGTACCCCAGTTCTGTATGCACAAATAAATAAACCTTTAAAAAAAAAAAACTTAAATGGTGTGACTCACAAAAAACTCGACGAATTTTGGTACTTAAAAATGAACTGAACTGCCTTGCCTCCAGAAAAAAAATATATATTTATTACATCATCCTTCATTTTCATAGAGTGTATGGTTTCCCATGTAATTCCCACCACCGCTTCACCCATGCACCATTACCATAGTCCCCTGTGCTCTTCCCACCCCTGTCCTGATCCATCTCCCTCCTCCTCCCCTGCAGATCTATAGTTGCCTAGTGATTTTGATTTTTACTTTATTATAATAGTTTTTTTTTTTTTCAGGACAAAAAAATCCCCAAGTGGATGTCCTTGCTATATAAAATGTGGTCGGAGGAGTACAACATTAGCCTAAAAGTCTTTGCTTCTCAAACTTAAGAAGGCATAAAAGAAAGGTTCTCTTGAACATGGACAACTCTGACATAAGAAATTAAAGTCTTATTCTATTATTCTATAACAAACATTTTTCAGTTGTTAATTGTTATTGGAAAGGTTTGTCTTAAAAAGTAGTACACCATCTTTCTAAACATCAAAGTGCAAATTTTCACAATTCTTAAAAACCTCAACAACCGGCCCTCCCTGGTGGCGCAGCAGGTTAAAGCACAGCACTAAGAAGCTAAAGCCACTTTAGCATGAGTTCGATTCCCGCCTGCCCCAGAGGTGACCACATGGCGTGGCAGACCTCTCCTGACCCGCCCACTGCTCCCCTCAGCAGTGTACCTCGTCAATCTGCCTGTTCTGCTCACCACTCTGTCACTGGTGAAGCCTCTCACCGCCCCTGAGCCTCTAGCCTATACCCCAGTTCTGTATGCACAAATAAATAAATCTTTAAAAAAAAAAAAAAAAAAAAAAAAACTCAACAACCATCACCTATGAGTCCAAGGAACCCAATCTGAGAAACTGCCCTACACAAACTGAATCAAATTTGCACATTTTCCCCCACCTCCTATCATATGACATTTTTATCTCCCCCCACATGTTTCCACTTATTTCTAGTCTCTTAAATTATAAGATCTTTGAGGTCCGGGTCTGTTCATTTTGAAACAGCACACCTTACAAGGTGATTCAAAACAGGCCCTGATTATGTGTTGGCTGAATGAATAGAATGGTAATATATTTCTTGATCACTATTAGCTGATTAATATATGCCCCTTTATCCAATTACAAATTCGGAAATAAAGTTAAAAACCACAAAGACAAGTGTAAATACACAATATGAAGGCATAATTACTGACAGTTTAAGATACCAGGTAAAGGTATGTAGTATAAGATATGAACATCAATATCAGTGCTCTTAATAAGCACAAAATTTCCTTCATAACTGATCTCTGATATGTTACAATGTGTTTCAAATTAGCTGATAAATAGTAATAATTTTTAATCATGTTTTAAATTTCAAAGGGCCCAGCTAAACCACTAAAAATCACAGCATCTAAATGATTATTTTGCAAATAAGAGATTATAGTACTTTTCATGCAAATTTAAATAAAACATCAAATACAGTAAATTTAAATGCTTTTATTCTTTAAAAAAAAACACAAAGATTTGCTCTCCATTAAAACGCCATTAAAAATCAATTCTAATGATAGCCTCAACTGTGGATGATTCCTGAGATGCTAAAAAGAAGCACTATATTAACTAATACTTTAATACTATCATGATTGTCATGCCTTTTACGAAAGAAATTAATTTGCATTGTAAGAAATATGAAAGCCTAGAAAAGTTAAGCTTTGGATATAAAAATTTGGCTAGCAGACTCAAAAATGAGATTTATATTCTATTCCCCCTTCACTACAATTCCACTTACCCTCCTGGGGTTTACATACCTTAGGAGGTTTTCTTGCCTAACTTTGTGTCTTAATTTTAAATAAATAACACATTACAGTTCCACATTAGACACTTTCAAAAAGTGTGTGTGTGTGTGTGTGTGTTTTGGGTTTTTTTGGGCAACATTTTTTATACCTCACTGGTTAGACAAAAAAAACAAAGTATAAAGTAAAAGTAGTTTTATGGGGAAAAACATTGTTCAATTATATTACAATATCCATTATCCTTAGAACTTTAATTACAAAGAATATTTTATAGCTATAAGCTAAAACAGTATTAAGTTCCCAAATTTCCATTAAACTATTTTTAAGACAGCATAATTTGAACATGTTTGGGTAGCTAATATAAGAAACGGGACTAAATATACAAAGTTGATATATATAATTCAATTGCTTACAGTAGTTGCTATTAAAGTCAAGATGCTAAAGAAACAGAAGTCCTATGGAATTGTCTGTGGGTAACCCGACCTACTTTGTACTTCCTATAGTTACATGAATGTTAATATCTGGGTCTACTGTTAGATAACTGAAGTTAAAAGAAATTACAAATAGTTCATGTTAGTACCTTTGTTTTTAGAATATTAGGTCAATCCATAAAGGTGTTCACTAATTTTAAGTTATTTAAATTATATGACTATCAAAGCACTTGATAATTAGAGATTTTAAACTTAACATTATTTCTTTTGGCTTTTTCTATATTCAAATACAAAGTAGTAATAGGAGAAATAATTTTTTTATCTTAAATATGCCCTTTTCCATGTTGTAAGACCACAATACTAAAGATTCCCTCATATTTGCACAAGATGTTATGGGAATGAATAGCAAAAATTGTACTTCTCCCCTAAAGAAACTACTTCTATTTCATAAACAAAAATCACAAGAGGAAGTTACTCTTGACTTACTTCCAGTTTGTTAAAAATACAGTAACTTAATACACCAAACATACATTTTAATATTAGTCTCTACTAATGAGAAACTGGACAATGCTAAAGCAGTTGTAATTTAGTAATGTGGTCATATAATTGGGATAATATGATAAAGGAAGTTTTTTTTTATTTGGAACATCTAAATATTTTCTAAATTACAACTTAAAAAGCAAAGTAAGAAAAAATAACGCATATATAGAGTAAGGAAAAATGATAAACATACTTTTTAAAAAGACAGGACTGAAAGCAATTTGAGATAAATCTATGTCAGGATTTATACGCTTTAGATTATTTGGATCATAAAATGTTGAATAACCAACTCCATAATAAAGTAATTCAGATACCAAAACCTTTGACAAAAAGCAAATGATTTAATACAAGGTTATATCATCTTAAAAAATGATACATCAAATAATGCAGGATAAATCAAGGAGCTCCTCTGAAAAAGTTAAAATTGTAACTGCTCTTGCTAAATTAATACTCAATGTTTACTATGATCACATAATTAATAATTATTAATAATTAATAACAACACAATAATATAAATATTATTATTAAGCAAATACCTAATACTAACTACAGTAATACTTAATACTTACTATAATATCATAATAAAGAACTTAATGCCAAGCAAGAATCAAACTATAGGCATTTCATTTAAAGGCACATGAAAATGTTAGCTGTACACTTCAACACCAGGGTAGAATACCAACTGTCCCAGATAACTACCTATTAATAAACTAATTATTCTATTTTAACATTGTGCTGTATACTTGCTTTTAATTGCAATCACTATCTCTAATCCAATTTAGAAGAACAATTTTTGTCCAAAATTTTACTGAAATATTTCATACATTGAATGAGGAATGTTACTTACTAAAATAAGGTATTTTTAGAGTCAAGACTCAACTTAAAAAGCAATTTAAAAGCTAGGTATGTTCCTTTCTGAACTCATACAACTTTCCATTTTTACTAACACAAAGAATTAACGTTCAAAAAAGCCTTTAAATCAAGGCTATTATCATATTTATTCTAGGTTTCTTATGTACTGCTTTTAACAGACCAATCAATGTTTCTCATCTAGACACTGTTGGAGTTTTTGTTTGTTTGGTGTATGTACCCACTAGATAATAATTACATATTCACAATGAACTGAATGTAACTTTTAGAGATATATCTAAGAATCTGAAGTAGAGTTATAAAAACTGTAAAAGTATTTTTTGACATACTACTATTGTATTTTTAAGTCTAAAGGAAAACACAACAGGAAAATAAGTTACTTCAAATAATTAACTTTGCCATCTTCCATGACAATTTTCATTTTTTCAATCAAGGCCTACATATCTAAAGTTGTCTACTTATTGAAATTCTCAATGAATGTAAAATCACTACTATAAAACTTTTCTTTAGTCCTTTCAACCCCTTAACTAATCAAACAATGAAACAAATATTACAAGACGAAGGGTGACAAAAAAATCATAATGAACCTCTCAGATGAGAAACTAATTGGTACTAAGTACACAATGGCTTACATTTAATCCTGTTAATAACCACACAAAAAAAGAAATAAAAGACTCACTTTTCAGTCATCTCTCTGGACCACTGGGCTAAAATAACAGCATGACTAAATCTGACATTGACCCCGTGGCCCTGCTAGGAGTTAAAAGAATTCCTTTGAGTCTTCTGAGGCCTGTTTTCAACTGCTGCAGAAGGGGTGGGCTAGTCATACACACTTGTTAGCCTTCTTTACAGTAACAGGTCAAATTAGAAACGGTCATATACACTGTAACATACACTACCTCTTACTTTAGACATGAAGTCTTGCCTCCAACAGTAACACAAAAAAGACTCGAAAGTAGTAATGGCTGGTCAATTAAATGTCATAGATGAATGAAATGTAATTGGAATAGCAAGACTATATCCAAGCAGTAATATGTTACTGGAAATAAATCTTTAAAACAAATAAAATTATGTCTAAATTAACAAGAAAATTGAAACTGAGAAAAAAATGCAAGGTGATTTATATGATATTTTTCTTTTTAAAATTTTTTCTAGATTTATCACAAAACTCCTACCAGTGAGTCTATGAATTAAAATACATCTTGTTCATTTGTGAAGTTTTACAGGCTTTTATGACATCAACTCATGAATACCATACAATGGGTAAATGATACAACTCTACATCAGAGTTTACTTATATCCTTTTCAGTTTATGACTTCTAGCAAAGAATATATTTGCCTTCCTAACGATTCATTTAAAATAAGTATGTTTATAAATTTGCTGTACTTGACAAGATTTCTCTAGTTCTAAGATCAGTATTTTTAAGTTAAGTATATTTTCTGAAATCAAATTAAATCTCAGGCCTTATTTCTATGTCACAAGTCTTTCATCACTAAAAGCCTAAATGACCTCAAGCATATTTCATGCTATTTTTTTCTAAAATTCTTGCAATTTAAAAGTTTGACTCTAACTTACACGAGTACTTAAAAGGTCCAAATTTTCTATATACTAAGTACTAGAAGTCTATTGATGTCCTTTTTACACTAAGACATAAAATTATTATACACCAAGATATACTTTATGACAAAACATCAAAATTAATTTTACATAATCTCTTATAGCCTTTTTGTAATTTTAGTTTACCATATTAAAATCAAACATATCATAGTCAAAGAACTATTACTAAACTGAAAACAGCAATTAATTATTGGCTCAAGGCATTATTTTCTTAATTTTGTAAAGGGTTAAGATTTAATTTAGGATAAGGAACAGAATTAAGATCAACGATCAAACTTGTAAAATACATCAAAGTTTAAGTGAACTCTCAGAAAAAGACAGGTCAGATGCTGTTTTTGCAAACCAATAATGGCATAGAAATCTCCACCTGTCAGGTGGCTAGATTTTGGGGAGGAGGTTTCTTTCCACCCAGTTTTCATTCTGTTCTCACAACTAGTCTTTTCTCATACCAAAATATATATTTTACAGGAAGTAACAACAATCATTAGAACACTGAAACACAGAAACACTTCTGGCTCATCAGCAATAAAGGAACCACAAAATATTTCACAGACAGCTCCTACTTAAAGCTGTTACCACACTGCACAATGAATTTTACCCTCAATGGCTTACCTTCACAGCATTTTCTTTAAAAAAAAAAAAGTAATAATTTCCATTATACTTTAATAGTTATATATTCTAGTCATTAGTTTTAAAAAGAATCTTCCACCCACCACCAAAAGAAAAAAAAAGACAGGAACAAAAAAGAAATCCTACAAAATGAGTTTCAAATAAAGACTGGAAAAGGCAGCAAGCAATCATGACCTTTAAAAAAAAGAGTTGTTTGATAATTGTGAAGTTTTTGAACAGCATGAAAGCACTCCACCAGTTTATTCTTTTCTTAACAAATTTCAAGTTCGGCAAAACAGTGGTCTCTTATTAAAGCCACACACATAAAAATCTATGCCATGAACTTGAATAAATACTAACATTTTACACAAACATTTGACAGAAAGATGTGCTAACAACAGATTTTCTATATATTTTTAAAGCTGCATACTTTCACACAGTTGGATCATTTTTCACAACAAAGATTATACCCTGATTTGATGCAAGTACTAGAAAGAAATATATTTTCACAGGTTGTATTCATTAATAATTAAATATTAACATCAAATGTAAATAAAAGACCTTTTAGAAAACTAATGAAAACAGGATAATTTTATAAATTTATAAAAACTCTTAAGTATGATGAAAGAATACAAGTTCAAAAGGTTATCTTAATTGCCTTGAATAATACATTTCTTAGTTTGAAACTCTCACTGATACTAAGTCATTTTCTAGAAAGAAAAATATGAAATATAATAACTAGAAAATAAGGAAAACAATTCAATTATGCTATTTGCTTAGAAGTGCTAATAGTAATAAATTTTATAAATCAGTTTCATATTCAAGAAACACTAGAATCTACAAGAAAAAACTACAATTAACAGGCACAGAAAGAAGGCTCCTTCTTATCCCATTTCCCAAAGTACTTAACAGACATCCAGAAAGAGAATTTTAGATACTTCACTGTCACAATGTATAATTAATTAAACAAATGAAAACTAAAATTCTATCTATTAAAATTGTCATTTTCATCCATCTATCAACATTACAAAGTCCTGGTAGTCTACTAGCTAATAGTATATCACATCATTTTCCAAGATATATCAGGAAATTAAAATTTCTAAATGCTAAAAAGGATTTTTTTATTATTTTACATTACTCTAATAAACACAAAATTAAGTTAAATAATGCTACGGTATGATGGTACCATCACAAAGCAAATGTAAATAAAGTGACTTTGATTAATTTGCCTTTATGTTTTAAAGTTTTTCAGTGTTACTAAAAAATATTTTGGAAAGATGTTAGAACTAGAAGTCTTTCCTTTTCCCTAACAACAGTAACAAATTACTCAATATTTAAATTAACACAGTACTTTCTCCAAGAACTTAACATTCAGCAGCATAAAATTGTTTCATAAAACAAAATTCACATTTGAAAGTAAGCATGTTTTATAGGAATTGGCAAACTATTAAGATCTGGTCAAGTTAAAAATGTATGTCTCCAATCAAATGTATATATCTCATGAATATATACATATCATAGACAAAAACTGAAAGTAAAAGAAATCACATCATATTATAACTGATTTTCTATGAATATTTTTAATATACCATATTAAAATTAAACTTTTATAATAGTACTACTTAACTGCTAATTAGTATTTCTAGTATTTACTTAGTTCAATTATAAGAAAACATTTTCATTCCAACAGACAACCCCTATGAAATAGAAAATTTCAGGATTAATAATTTTCCATCAATTTCATGCATAAAGCTAACATATCTTTTGAGCTTCTCCACAGCTCAAAAATTAAATGGCTTCTGTTATTAAGAAAACAAAACCAAGAACAAAATTAGCTTTCCCCTGATACTCCCCATGGATCTAAACCCATACAATAAGTTCCCAATCTGCAAAACAAAACAAAACAACGCAGAAATAGATGGGCTAAGGAAGAAAGATCAAAACAAAGAAACAAGTTTTGTTTTGTTTTGTTTTAAATCCTTTTTCCTTTAGCAATCAACAAAATAACAAAAAAAAGAAAAAGTGGAAAAGTCACCCAGAATATATGACCATGTAAGCCTGGGCACTCTTGCAGAAAACCAAGTCTGCAGCCCAAAGCCATGGGAAATTTAAATCAAGACAAACGGTCACAATAGGCAGGAAAATCTGTATAGACACAAAAAAGGCCTGCAGAGGATGCAGGTATACTACTAAGTATCATTTGCAAATGGCTCACAAACTTTATTAGTTATTAATTTTTAAATAATAAATAACTAACCACACTATTTCACAAAAATTGTTTTTCCCCTTAAATCAAAATAGACATATGTGACATAGCTAAACAAAGAGGACCGTTGCTTAATGTTGAGACTCAGCCATTCAGAATCTGCTTCACAACTCTATTTTCTATACTGAAATAATTTTAAAGCCATCAAAAATGTTAACAAAAGGAAAAAAGGTCAGAGATAAGCCCTTCATGTTAATGTTAACCAAATGGTGGCACAATAAAATAGCTAAGCACAACTCTTCTTTGACTTCTCTATAAAGAACTGTTTTATATACCAAAGTTAGTTTAACTAACCAAAAAGACTTGAAAATTAGATGATCTATGGTACAATTATTACATTTCAACTGTTAAATTTGATAACAAAGGAAATCTCTCAAACTAGAACATCTCAAACAGAAGAATAAAGGGACTTACACAACCAAAAAAAAGTCATGGAATTAAGAATTAATACAAATATTCCATAACTTAGTACCTGATGGATTTTTACCAGTATCTCACCTATTCAGAAATATTTAGTTTGACTACTATGAACTTCTCTAGCAAAGTAGTTATATAAAAAAATCAATCAATATTAGATTACAATAAGAATTAATTACAGTTACAGTAATACTTAAAATATCTCTCACACAAAATTTCCATCATTTAAAAAAAAAAGATCTTGAGCAGAAGGTACTGAATGAAACACAAAATATTAGTTATATGGGAGTGAGGTAATTTTTCAAGTACTGAATAGCCAACAGTGTAATTTTACTGCAACTAAAATTCTTATAAGTAAAAAAAAAAAATATTATTTAAAAATAAAACCACTAACAAAATCAGATCACAGAGAAAAAATGAATAGTGAGATATAAAGGCTAAATTACAGCATTAATGTGGTCACATGCCTTTCCTTTACCCTTTTCTTCAGTTAAATGTATTTGCCACTTTCTTATACACAGAATTCCTCTCATCTGACTTTTCAAAGCATAATTTTTCAATTACCTCAACAATCTGATTTATCAGCTACGCCCATTCTATTTCCCACATCTTTAGAATTTCTTAATAACTATAATTATGGGAAGAGTATTGAAAAGTTTTCTAGAAATTGGGACTTTTCCTCCCTACAGTAGGTAATTCTGTCACAGGCACCTCGGTGTTACAAGGCAAAGTCAAATGTGACCTACTCACTTCAAGAGAATTGCCAATAAAGCCACAATCAATGAGTAGTTCATCTTGAGGCAATTATATGTTAACTGCATTTCAGGGAAAGCAGGGGAAAGAATACAAGCTATTTCCCTTTGTTGAATAATGCTCTCTTTAACCGAAATGTATTTGCAAAAGACAAAAATAAGAGCATATGCTCTGAAGTCCATCACTAATTTTCAAATTTATGTCAAAAGCTGAAGCTCAAAGGTAAAATGTCATGAAATAAAAGTTACACAACTACCAGACAGGATTCAAGTTTTAAATAACCTATTTTTACTTAAGGCGTTTTACATATGATTCTAAACCTACATTACAAAAATAATTTGTAATCTTAGAAATACATCTCTATCCAGAACTAGTAATAACAAGTTTAGAAAAAAATCCTTTAAAAAAAGTCAAACTATTCTTTCAGATATTCTTAAGTATAGCTGTACTTTAAAATGTAACCTTACATATGATGAATGTTCAATTAAAATACCTATGTATTTATTACCAGCAGAATCTACTACAATCTAGCAAGTAATAAAATGCCAAAAACTTAACCATGACAGTAACTTGAATTTCTAACAAAGATAAACAAGGACTGAGAGAGATTAAAAACTTTTGCTGAAAAACTTAGATTAAGTTAACACTTCATTAAGTGTTAACCAAGGAGAGTGTTAGCAAGAGATTAACAAATTACTCTGAAATTAAACATAAATTTAGTAAAATCTTAAAATCAGGACTTCCTACTTAGAGACATGAATTTTCTCCATGGTCTTTATTCTTACAAGAAAAAAAAAAGAGTACATATTTTCCATTCTGTACTACTTTTGAAAAATGTTTTAAGTCTAATCATATATCGTTCACATTAAGTTAACCTCTAATCATAAAAATACAATGCCTATAAATTATACTTGCCTTCTTAAGACAAGCAATAACTGCAAGCAATACATTATTTTTATAGTAAACAACAGGTATTTAAAAAAAAAATTTAAAAACTTTTTACCCAGACAATAGGATTTAAGTTCCTATAATAAAAAAAAAATGAAATTTTGCCCATCTATTTTTATGCTTCTCCATTCAAAAACAAAAAAATCAAACCTGTAGATGAGGTGACAAAATATTTTAATGGCAATCAAGTCACTAGTTCAATAAAGATGTATCAATGGTCTTATTAAGCAGTTTCCAAAATAATTTAATGTATCTATAGGAAAATCAAATTTGTTTCTAAAAGAAAGTTAAAAAAAAGTAAATTTTAAATCTCTCCCTAGGTACTTATCACTGCTAAAAAGAAAAGCTACTATAAATGAATTTAGACTAAAAGTCATAAATTGCCTTTGGAAGAATGCATACCTAAGTTGCTGATCAACAATGAAATCACAGAAATCAGCGACATACAGTATCAACATTCCAAAATGTTATTAAAATCCAACCCAAAGCTGCCTTAGCATTTCTGGGATTTCTAATGAGATTTTCAGTCTGCTGAACAATGGCCATAAAAGGCTTTCAAACTTCACTCCATTCACAAGTAAGGTTGAAATTGAACATTTTTATTTCTTCTCTCCCTATGACAACTTCACCATGGAACAGTGAATAACACAGTTCAAGTCATTATGCTAATTAGAAATTAAATAAAAAGATGCCCTTACAATAGTTAAGTGTAAGGTGACATGCTACAACTAGAGACACAGTTCAAAAGCGGCTTTAGGAATTGTGTAGTACAGGCTTACAAAAGCTAAAAACATCAGGGAGGGAGCTCCTTGATGCTCTCAATCACTGGAACTCTAGCATGTGGCCATTTTTCAATGATGAGGGAGATATTAAATGGTATGTCAATGAGAAGTATGTCAAACAGCATTCCTGTCATATGACCAATCAGGACATAAGATCTCTTAAGAAACTATATTTATCAAATTAAGCTAATCAGTAATCTGATGAATGCAGGGGGGAGGTAAAGAGGGATACACTACCTTAAAGATAAAAAGAATATTGAAAACAAAGTTTAATTTATTAATGTTCCCAAAGCTAACAGAATTATGTTCCTTTCTTATTTTAAAAGATAAAAGATGATAGGTAAGAATACAACCTATTAAGAAGTGATATTTTAGGAAGACTCTACTTTGAATAGCTCTTGAATTTTTCTATGTGCTATATAAAAGTATCAAATGTCCAGCTGCATTTTTTTGAATTAATGATTTATTTTTAATTAATGTTACTGAGGTAACATTGGCATATGCCCATCAGATATTACCAGTAAAAATACCCAATTATATATTAAACATTAATGGTATCTTACAGTCTTGCATTTCTATTACGTTTTCAACTTCTATTCTTCCTTTTTGCTTTTAACCTGAACTTTAAATCCTATCCACGCTTCAAGATTCAGCTCAAAGGGCTACTTTTCAATTCAATCTTGTACTGTGCCTATCTACAGGAATCTTTTTTAAAAAGTCTATTACATTCATGTAGAAATGATTATGGCTGTGCTGGGACATCTCTTATATTTGTAGAAATGTATTTAACGCTGGTGTTACAGTGATCTTTCCATATTGTCATGCATTTTAAGGTTTGTAAGGATAGGGGCTACACAGCAAATCTTGAATCCAAACACCTTAATGGTATACCGGTTTATACATTGTACTGGTAAGCCTCCAGCAAGTACTGTTGGATTGATTTTAAGATTTCAGCTTTAGGTTTAACTAGTAGATTATAAAATATCACCACATCAAATGAAAGTTACCTAAGAAAAGTGTCATACTAGAGCCAGGTTGCTCAAAATCAACACGGTTTCACAAAAAGATCTGAGATCTTTAAATTCAAGATACCATGTGGAAATTACATGCCCCTACTTGCCACCATGATCAAGAACATATTTGTTAAGTTTTGTCAAAATACTTTCTTATTACATTAATTTAGTCTATTCGTTGTCTAATTTTAGCTTTATTACTTTAATTAAGTAAAATTTATGTTACCAATAAATAAGTTGAGTAGGCCCAAGTCACAGCTAGACAGACAACTGCAGAGCTGTAACAGGTATAATAATCACTGCTAAGTGAGAACCTATGTCTACTACCTCATTCAGAAGTAGACTTTAAACTGAGGCCTGGAGGGTGAGTAGGTATCAGCCAGACAAGGAATAAACTGATCCAGGCAAAAAAAAAAACAGTACATGTGAAGGCCTAGATCAAATAAAATATGACTTATCTGAAAACTGAAATTCAAATAGATAACCCACTATCCTCAAATTTTAATTAGTTATCAAGTCTTGGTTGAATGCCTAATAAATTCCAGGGATTTCAGCAGTGCCTCAATGAGTTCTTCATCCTCTGAAGCTCTTGCCAAATTTTTATGTGCCTAAGGAAAGGTGGGGGCAATGGACTTAACACAAAGAGTTAAAAAACTTACTGCCTTAAGTCATTAAATGCCATAATTTTACTTCAATGTCAAAAGCAATGATTTTGCTTTAATCAAGCTTTAATTTCCAATCAACTTCACAAGTACTATGTGTAAAGAACACTACTCAATATACAAAATAGAACTTTTAATTCAATTCACCATAGATTTGCTAAGTATCTACTATGCTCCAAATTCTGACAAATGAAAGGAGCAATGTACCAAATCGTATATACTGAAGAAGACCTACATTAGTGTAAAATTCTCTATGATAGCCAAGTAAATCACCACAACAGTCACATACTGGGAACAAACATGGCTTCTTCTAAATATGTGATATTCTTCCTCCTTCAGAAGGTATTTTCTTTTGAAAATATGAACCTATTTAAACATTTGTTAAACTCTTTCAAATAGGAAAGAAACATTAAGACCAGGAATAAGTATAGAGTATACTTCTGAAAGCAGAACTTGATTATTACTTATTTAAAAACTATAACAAGTAATATCACTGATCTATTTTAAAATAACTATTTAATGTCCATTCATTCACTTCCAAAAGCATTTAATATATGCTTAATATATCCAGCTCAGATTAGTGTAGAAGATACAAAAATAATCGACAGTTGTAGAAATGCAAGATATTTCCATATATTACTATGACTGATCACCAGGATATACCCTGACAAAAGAAAAGAGACAAAATAAAGTGTGGACAGTATGTTGAAGTATTTTAAAAAGGGAAGAGAGGGCATATATACACAGTTGTATATATGCATATGTGCATGTATATACACTTTTCTAAATATAAGTACAAACATTTATTTTCATGTAATTATTACTCATAAAGGTGAAAGAACAGGAACAGGGTGAAGACTGAAAAGAAGGAATACTTCTTTGAATATATTTTACCTTGTCTTGTTGATCTGAATTTACAAACAAACATTTTACATAAATTAAAACAAACTACATTCTTAAAAGCTAATACTGAAAAATAAACAACAGCAAGAAAAATAAAGCAAATGAACCTAATCTTTGAATCTAGTTGATAGCATAATCATGGAATCATTCAAATAACATAATCACAGAGAGAAACCTGAATTTAATCAAGCTTCTAAATTTACCAATACACAGGAAATGCATGGACAGTGGAATATGTTAAATATCACAAAATTCACACAACAGGAAATTCTAGAGTATACACCATCCAGTATAATTAATTTATAGGAAGAAAAAAGACACACACACACACACATAAAGAAGAGGTAAAGGAGGACTTCATAAAGAACTTAAGCTATCAACTAATTATAAAAAATGAATCTAAACCAAATAATACTATAAGAGCAAAAACTGAATCAATCAGGGAAATGTAAATGCTTACTAAATATATAATTACAAAGGAACTTTTAGTATGATTATGTTTCTTAAAAACAATCGTTCACCCTTCATAAGTATATACTGAAATGTGTGTGTGTGTGTGTGTGTGTGTGTGTGTGTGTGTAGGAACAAAATGATACATTATCTGTAATTTATTCCAAAATAACACAGAGGCATGAAGCTGTAGAGGAGAAAAATATTAGTCCCAGTTGATAATTACTGAAGCTGGTTTATGGGACGATGAGTCCATTAAAACATTTTTTTTAATATTTTAAAATTTCCATAATAAAAAAATTAACAAGGAGTTAACAATTACTCCTACTCCTAGCGCTAATAAAATCACTTCTCTATGTAGGAAAATAAACTGTTAATTATTCTTTAATAATTTTATAGCATTTGTGTGTCCCCATAATTTGACTACTTTAAACAGTAATCTTTCCCTATTTTGAGATCCTCCTTACAAGTCATAAAATATGCTATCTTTTCTTCAACCAGAGGATGCTCCATAGTGTTGGATCATGTAACAATCACTGGAAAACAAAGTAACATGTGTCAAGAAATGACTCTAAATATTATAAGGAGCCTTCTGAATATGGAAAAGGAGTTTTCCCTCAAGGAGTTTACGATCTCCTATATTAACATTTTAAACATGACATTATTTGGGGGGTTGAGGGAATGGTTTATGAAATGTTATTGCTGCTGTCTAACAATTATTTTGAAAGTATGCCAGAATTTCCAAAAACTTCCATTGACATGAAAAAAAAATTCTAAAAAAATATTATATATATAAGCTGAAACAGATTTATTCCCAAATCTATTTATGAATGGAATGATAATGACTAAAAGTAACAACACACTCAAAGAGACATCAGTACTAAATATATTGTCTATTAACTGGGAAGAAATAGGATTATGGCATTAGCAGATCAAGGAAATAAAATTAAGGAATATATGAATACTTATAAAAGTTTGTAAGAAGCAAGCTAATCTACAGAACTGCAGACCTTGTTTCAATTTGGCTGTAACAGAAAACAAACCCTATGAGCATAGAATAGAGATAAATTTCAATATGGGTAACAGAAATATACAAAAAACTTGGAAGTAGTTAGATCTTGTATCATACAGTTTTACTATGATATGTTGCAGAAAAAAATGGTATATGTTTATACACATAGAGGTGCACTAAAATTTAAAGGAATACATACCTATAAGAATGAATCAGTTTCTTTACAATCAACAGATGAAAACATGTAATGAAAATATGATACAAAAATAGCCACTCTAGAAAAACAAATACCAAAATAAGCAACATCTATGAAAAACAAAATACTGGGAGGAAAAACAGTATGACATAATGGAATCAACAAATGAATCAAATAAATGTACAACATGACATGTCATCCTAAGAAACAATGCAGTTAATTGGAAGCCTAGTACATTAATGGTGGGGAATGTATAATGTTGCAGCCACTATGAAAAAGAGTTTGATGGTTCCTCAAAAGTGAAACATTAAAAAAAAGTCAGTAATTCCACTCCTAGGTATAGACCCAAAATACCCAGCAGAGGTATTCAAATAAATACTTGTCACGAATGTTCATAAAAACACTATTTTTAATTGCTAAAACATGGAAAGGGCGAAAGTGTATCAATAGCTGAGTAGATAAACTAATGTGGTATATCCATACAATGGAATATTATTTAGCCTTTAAAAGGATGATTGATGCATATTATATATGTAAACTTCCAAAACATGGTAATTGAAGGGAACCAGAAACAAAAGGTCACATACTAGATGATTCTATTACATAAGATATTCAGAATAGATAATTCAGAAAGAGCAGATTATTAGATACCCTGGTCTGAGGGAGGAGGGGATAGAGAATGGCTGTTCAATGAACACAGGAGTTTCTCTGGATATGCTGGGAAAGTTCTGAAACTAGAAGGAAGTTATAGTTCCACAACACTATGAATATATTAAATGCCACCAAACTGAACACTTTTTTTTTCCAAATTGAATACTTTAATGGTTTGTTTTTTTTTTAATTTTTTTAAGATTTATTTATTTATTCATATAGAACTGGGGTACAGGCCAGAGATGCGGAGGGTGAGAGGATTCACCAGGGACAGAGTGGGGAGCAGAACAGGCAGATCAACGAAGTACACTGCTGAGGGGAGCAGCGGGCAGGTCAGGAGAGGTCTGCCACACCATGTGGCCTCCTCCAGGGCAGGCGGGGAAAGAACTCATGCGGAAGTGACTTAAGCTTCTTAGTGCAGTGCTTTAACCCACTGCGTCACCAGGGAGGGCCCAATGGTTTATTTTAAATAGGTTAATTTTATCTCAATACAAATATCCCACCTCCTAAAAAAAGCAGGTGAATTACAATCAGCCATGCCTCTTATTGTCTGTTTATAACATAAAATACTAAAATTGTTTTCTAGGTTTCTGTATATACCTGACTACTAACTTTCTTTTCTTTATTCCTATAAGACATAACTATTAAATCCATCAGTCTTTCTTGTAAAATACTCATTTCCATACAGCTCAACTATCTCATCCTCATTGCCCTCCCTCCATTAACTCCCTTTCATTTGACCTAACAAACCCTAGTTCTCCTGTAAGTTGCCTCCCAGTTAACCTGGGCCTCTTTCAGTGGAAAGATAAGCTTTCTTTTCAATGTACCATGTTTTTCAGTAGTATTAATCTAAAATAAAAAAGTAGGTACTCAAATGGAAATATTCAGCAAGGCGGGCATGAGGAACCTGATTTTAAAAAATGGCTTACCATTATGAACACATTAGTGCTTGATGAAACCACTTGTATGACCTTCTGTTATGTTGTACCTAATCCTGGATCATTTGATCTCTGTCATCTTGCTCTAGGCTACCATGTATTGCTGGAAAATGTTATAAAATTCTATTTTTAAAAGATTTATTTATTTATGCATACAAAACTGGAGTACAGGCGCAGGGGGGTGAGAGGATTCACCAGAGACAGAGAGGGGAGCAAAACAGGCAGACTGACAAAGTACACTGCTGAGGGGAGCAGCGGGTAAGACAGGAGAGGTCTACTGCACCATGTGGGTCACCTCCCTGGCCAGGGATCAAACTCACACAGCAGTGGCAGCAGATAGTTCCACAGTGCTGTGCCTTCACCTGATGTGCCACCAAAAGTTATAAAATTCTTAAAAATAAGTTCAATATAAGTCAATATTGTTTCAATTTTGACTAAATAACTACTGCTGGGCAATTCTTTCATTTTATTGCTTATTCACAAACACAACGATTTTCCAACCTATTATCTTTAAAGTACTAATGAGTTGCAGAATTAGTTATTACAGTTATACAACACACACACACTGCATACAGGCATGCAATATATCTAAATACACACACACACACATATATATGCAATATCCTCGTTATAAGATGGTTTTCAAGTGTATAATGTTGCAGTTCATAAAATACAAAGTCATATATTCAAGAGAGCACCAAAGTGTAGCTTTTTGTTAACATGCAATTTCTCAATTAACAATACTAAAACTATAAATAAATAACTAGTCAAGTTATTTCAGAAATAATTTCAATATTGCTTAAGTTAGTGGTTACTACTTCATGATCTTGGGAGTCACTCCCAATATCGGCTCTTAAACATCCTATCCATACTCTAAGCTTCCAAGTGTGTCCTGCCCACATCTACTCTCACTTTCATTTTCCCAAGAGTCACATCTACATCCTCATATATTCTCTCATGCACCTGTATCCATCAGAATTTATTCATGTGTCTCTACTTCCATAAAATATCTGCTAACGTAACAATCAATGCTGTGTCTTCTCTTAAAACTCTGTCACATATATAGAGACACACACACACACACACACACGATCCCATCTTTTAATTGCCTTCCCCACCCCGATCTACCAAACAGGCTTAATGTCTCCTTTTCAAAACTCTCTTTCTTCTACTCTAAAAACATCATCGGATCTTCTTTATTCTAACAAAACTTGGCCCAATGCTGCTTCATGTTCTAGTAACTGTTTTACTCCTTTGTTATCAAAATCCTTAAGGTCAACCCTGATGGGCGTCCCATTTCTTCAGATATTATGGCTGCTTTCCCACAAGGGCAAAAGACAAATAGAAGATCCTTTGGCCTGGAAATCTAAATATTTCTTACCTAACCTAAAAATAAAAAAAGTTGGTCAACATCAAGGGTTCATAAGCATGGTCTACAATCAATGTCATCATTTTCTTGTACATCCTGGACAAGTGGGTGCCATTAGAGATTTGAAGCAGCAGCAAAGTACTTTGAGCATTTCAGCAAAGTACCATGAGCATTTAAAAAACAACTAGTACAACAACAATGTGCAGGGAAAATAAAAAAAAAACATTTAAGCAACTAATGCCAGAGCACAGATTTTTGCAGAAAGTGAAGTTTTTAAAGGAATAAACATCAAGATTAGATGAGTATAGGTAGCAGAGAATACGAACACCAAAATTTCAGTCCTCAATGATGTGATTCTCAGAATTTACATTCCCTTGTGTAGTCTACCATAGACTTAAAGTTTTTCATAGATGTCTAGTTTTACTGACTATACAGTTTTTAAAATCCTAATTCTATATCCTGTGTGTACCTGGCATTACCCATGCTTGCTATCTGCCTAACTCCTGAGAAAGCAAATCACTCAGGAAGAGGTGGTCCCAACAGAGTTGGCCAAATGAGGGCACAGGGTCAATGCTGACAGACAGGAGTACTCACCTGTGGTACCAAGCAGAGAGAGAGGGAAACTAAGATTTCAGGTCCAGAACTGGCTCTAGCCAAACAGGAAGAAGCTGCTATGAATTTGCTTATGACAGAAGCACAGTGTCTTTGATATTGACATACTCTGAGTTCAAACAGACCACCATTAGAGTAGCCATCAGTAAAGAGTCTCATGAGAAACAAGCCATATAACAAGACCAAGAGATGAGAGACTAAATGGAACAGACCCTATTGGTCTTTTGTCTGGGGAAAGCAGTCTTCCTTATTTAAGATGATACTACTTTTCAAAATGGCCAATATAATACTAACCTTCATTAACAGAGTTTTCACATCCCACAATGTTGAGAAGGATATCATCATCTTTATCATCAACTTCACATCCCAGGAGCATCCAATTTTCCACGTTATCACTTTCTGAAATGGTGCTCTCTTCTTCACTTGAACTGACCTCTATGATCATCACTTCTCGGATCTTTTCTGGTCTCTCCTGAGATTTAGGTTTCTCAATATCCCTCGTGCATTTCTGATCAGCCAATTCATCAGAACAAAGAGAAGTAGGAGAACCTGGATTCTTTTCTTTTGGGGGGGCTCTCAAATTCTTTCTTTTACATCTATAAATACTATCTTCATCAGACAAAGTGATGACTTCTGACCCATCTGATAGCTGGATGACCTCACTATCTGAAAGGATAATTAAGTTCTTCTGATTTGGTTTACTACTGGATGATGGAGAATTCCCAGATTTCTCTTCATGCTCTTCCTCCCTGATGACATTATCAAGATCTTGGGCATAATGAACTTGACTGTAGAGTTGAAATTCCACCTCACTATCAACACTCAGTTCACTAGATGACTCTTCACGGTAAAGGTCATCTTCATATGCTTCTATAGTCTCATAACCACCAAACATCATGGATATGATTAATCTTGATGCTAGAAAAGAGAAAGTCATACAAAGAATATATTTAAGAGCTCAGATCATACCTGATAGCACCCCTTACACCTACTTTACATCATCACTTTTCTCAATGACATAGTAAGTTACCTTTTTCAGTTAGAAGATCTTTTTTCAAGGATTTCTAAATTTTATTATGACTTACTCTAAATAATGGACCACCCCTACCAAAAGAAAATTAATACTAATAAATCCAGTTGTAGTTATTAATGAAAATGTCATACTTCACAGGTTAAGCTAGAAGGAATAACAAGTTGAGCCACAGTTTCAGATACCACTTTCTCTGCAAAAATATTTTTGGTAGTTCTCACCAGTCTATCCACTCCTCACCCTTTTCCTGGTCTGGTTCTATATTTTATCTTTTTAGTTATAAGTTCTCATATGGGAATATTACTCTAACAATGAATAAAATCCACAATAGGTAACAACTATCATATCTAATACTTTGGTGTAATATTTTTACTCTCAATTAAAAATTAAAGTAATAGCCCTCTGATGCTTGACCCAAAAAGTACATAAAAGTGTCTGATAAGCCTGATTTACCATGATATCTCTAAAGATGTGTATCAATCACAAACTTACTAAGAACCTAAAATTGATTCAAAACTCCCAGCTTTAGGAATAGTTTGCCATCCTCCTGTGACCATAATAAATCTTGCTTATCTCTGAAGTCAGCTTAAATATCACTTCCTCAAGAAAGCTTTCTTTGACCCACAAAACTCTATGCACTTCCACAGCACTTCACATTTTAAAACACTAACCAGAGTGCTAATAATTATCTCAAAAAACATTCATACAAGCACAGATCACAAACCCAAAAAAAGCACTTTGTTAAATGATAGCTCCCTCAAATTCACACAGTTTGTGTTTATTAATAATAACACTATACACCTGGAATCTGCCAACAGCATACATCTTAACATATTTTTACCACACTCCAAAAAAAGTAAAACTGTGTGGTAATGGTAAACTAAGGTGGCAATCGTTTTACAATATATATGTAGATTAAATCATTATGCTATACACATTAATCTTACATTATTTGCCAATTAAATCTCAATAAAGTTGGAAAAAATAGAACTTTTCAAGTCTACCTGTTCCTTTCTTGCAGTGTCCCTCAGGTTGCTATGCTGTTGTTGTCATTCAAGTTGAATATGGCTGTCAATAATAATGCTCATAGCATTTATCAGTTTATATTGAAATGTTAGCCTCAGAGGAATTCCAATAAAAGATGAATACTTTCCTTTTTATTTAACAGGTAAATTAATTCTAAAAGAAGTCAAAGGAATTAAGCTTCCTTCAAAATCCTTACTGGATCCATCCTGAGGATCCAGTGTGGACTTAAGATAAAACATAATTCTGGCGCAGCACAGAAAAAATTAAAGAGCTAAATTACAGTTACAAATTTGCACTACTCTTGGAGCCATCCCAAAGGAAAGGGATTAAGAATAGAGCCATAGGCACACCTGTGAATGTATGCCAAAAATAAACTACAGAAATATAATAAAAAAATGGACTTCCTTGAGTCTAAGGGTTTATCTCTTGCCCTGAAATGTAGAAAAATGAATTTAACAATTTAGCCCCTATGGCCCTTAAGAGGATTTTGTACCTTCTTTGAAAATTGTGCTCAGCATAACTTGCTCTTCTATTTATTTAGCTTATGTATGCCAAGGCTAACATTTGCCTGAGGCTGTTTTGATTTATGTTACTACTTTAATTACACTCAAATATATTTAATTTACTTTTTTTAAAGTGTGTACTTGGGGAGATAAATATGAAATAAATGTACATAGATAAAGACTCAGAAGGCTCTCAGATTTTTGGTCACTGTATATAATTCTCAAACATTCTTAACTGGACATCAAAAGGTCTCTATAGAAATCACAAAATTTTAAACCTGGAAGATAACTTACAAAACTTCAATTTACATGTAAGAAAATTGAAGTCCAAAGAGTTAAGGAGGCCTATCCAAGATTCTGTAGCTTGCTAAGAACAAGCTAGAAGCAATGCCAAGTGAATTCATTAAAACTTTAAAATGTTTTCAATTTGAAAACCTTCCTCCAATGTTAACTGCGATGATTTGAACACCTGAATTTACCTCACAAATAGCGATTTTACTTCCTAGTAGAATATTAAAACTATGAAAGGTGTGCTTCAATTGGAAAGAAAAGCATCATTTAAATTTCTCAGTTCACAATCCAAGACTTCCCAAGTTGACACTCTTAAGATAAAAGCAATCCCATGACCAAAAAGGCAGTTCTTCTGGAGTAACCTAGGAAATCAGTTTGGGGTTGAAACTTATCTGAAGAATAAAAATGGTTCACACCTATAAAAATGATAGAACACCTATAAAGAATAACTCCAATGGCTCTCATTCAAAAGTGGGAGTTATACCCATTCACTCAATTTTTTTCAATTAGACAATTTAAGGTTTACTTTAAATTTCAGATTTCACAATCTTTAAAGCTTATACTTTCTCCTCTAACGACCTTCCTACTGCTTTTCCCTGACAGTATGTTATTTCCTTCCAAAGAACTTTATCCCGGATATTTCTTCTTGAAGATACTGGTATCCACATCCAACTGATTCAAATCAAATCCACAGGTTGATTTTTAAACCCAATTTTCCTGGGAAAGTGATTACAGACAGATTATTTTCAACTTAAATGTACTTTTAGTGTGTGCCTTCCTGGCAGTGACAGGTTGAAAAACTATTCAGTTGACTCCAGTGTTAAAATTTCTATCCATTCTTTAAATCTGACTTTCACTCTGAAGCAAATCTGACTAGGACAGAGAAACTAAATGTATCAAACAATGGTCACCAAAGACAGAAACACAAGAGCTTGGTGGGAGAAAATGATGCTAAATATATTCAGACCAGCCAGCTGTTCTTGCGAGAGAGATACACATAAAGTCTTTTTATGAGAACTAATCCTAAAAACACTCCTTCACCTTTCCCACCTCCTTTTCCTTTTGCTACACAGTATCTTTCCCTTACAGCTAGTTATTTTATAGCCTTCAATTCCATTTCCTATTCAGTTCATTTCTCATCCTCCAATTCCCTTGAAAACAGCAATGCTGAAAATTCCAAAAGCATAATAACATCGTGGTAAATATAGACACAGCTTAAATGTTTTTGGACATGATAGCCTGAAGAATTCAAAACAGATTTACGAGTTTTGGAAGGAACTTGACCACACTGAAAACTCTTGCTTTACACATATCGGGAATGGGGCTCTGAAAAGTTTATTTATCCACTGAGCTTTAAAGTCCCCTAAAAGATCTCATTCAACCCTGTAATCCGAAATAAAGGTAGATGCAGCCTAAAGAAGCGATTTCTAGGTCTCCAATACAAGCAGATCTCCGGCCTGCTGACTCCCAGCGTTTTCCCTCTGCACCTGCTGCTCTTCCCTAAAGTTGAAGTTAACTGCCCGCTCACAGGATGTCAGGGATAAAAGGAATCTTAGAGAACACAGTCCAAATCGTCCTGTTTTACTTGGAAAAAGGGGAACACCTCCTGATATTGTTTTGGCCTTACAGCTGCCGCTGCTGCTTCTGACAACAGAGGCTGAAGTTAGTCCAGGACGGTTCAATCCTCACCCTCTGAGCTGTGAGATCTACGCGTTTAACAAACTATACTGATCGTTTTCCCTAAATGAGACAGAGGTGGGAGGTGATGAAGGTGAAATCGGCAGAAACTCCACCCCCATCGGGGCCACATGCACCTAGCCCTTTTTGAACCTCGGCCTCCGGCCTTGATCCAGCACGGTGAAAGTGGACACCCCAGCAGGTCAGCCAAATCGCATGGAGCAGAGCTAGACGGAGGGGCCACGAGCCGCACCCCGCCACGAGTGGGGTACAGACAAGGGACGCGGGAGCCGGCAAGGGGAAACGCGCTAGTTTCACAGCCCGGCGGGCGAGGGGTCCCCGGCCGCGGGCGGCGAGGGGTCCGTCACACACATACTCACTGCCGCAGCTGCGACCAGGAAGCACCAACCAGGAACCAAAACGCGTAGAGGGACGGGGAGGGGCGAGGACAAATGAGGTAAGGAAACCGCGTCCGCGCGGACCCGGAGGAGGGAAGGCACTTCCGGGGAAAACACGGCTCCCAGGAGTCGTCTTCCGTCCCCGCCCACCCCCCCCGTGCCCTCTGTGCGCATGCGTAATAACTATTAATCCCTTCTCTGCCCCGCGAGTAGCTGATCTTTCGCTATATAAACCTTATCTTGTCCCTTTCCCTTCCCGGTTTCTAGGCTGCATCTATCATGGGGGTGCTCTTTGAATGATTTCCACGCAACAGATGTTATCTAGTGAGCAAAACCAGGGCCGGGGGCTCGTAGCCTTTGCCTGCGAGAAAAACTACAGCTTCCATAATGCCCTTGAGCTGGTTTCAGAACTCGCGCCACCACCTTCCTAGAAGTCTGGGACAAGGTCCTGGAGCCACGTGGCGTGGGGGCGGAGCCCTGTTTGGGGCAGGGGACCCCCAGCAAAGGAGAAACTTCTTTGAGGCTGCACGGTGTCTAGCTGCTTCTGTGCGCTAGGCTTCCGATTTGGATTGAAGTTGAACTTGACTCACCCCAACGTGCTTCCGGCGCTCTTTTTCTTGACTACAAGGCAACAGATTTAACTCTTTCTGAGCCTTGAAAAGCTCTTAATAAAGATTAAAGTTATTACTGGTCCTTTGTAAGTCTTTTCCATGGATGCTGCACGATTGCGTTGTTAGGTTCCTCTTCTCACGTCTTATTTTAATGTTTACTAATAATATACCGACCTCTACAACATTACAAATAACGATGTACTTTATCAATTCGTTAGTCCTTAGCCACGGTCCTGAAAATTAAGCTTGTATTTGTCTTATAGTTCTCTCTCTCTGCCTGATTATGGGCTCCCTAAAAGCAGAGGTTTTTACATTTTATCTTTATATCTTCACCAGCTAACAATATTAGGCAGACAACATGCACTCAAAGGTGTTAAAGAATTGAAGTAATTCTAACTCCCTGTAGGCAATGGAAAACCAAGGACCAAATATGAATCCACCAGCTGTCAATTCAATGGGGAAATATGACTTCGAATAGCTGGAGTGTAGTATAGTAAAACTAAGATGAATATAAAGAGCTGCAGAGATCCCAAGAGTACATAGATTTCTGACTAAGGAAACGCATATACACCTTGACTTTATATGGTGAGTTCTCATTTAGATTACTTTTTTTAAATCATAATATCCAGTCTTCTAAGCTAGAAATAATAAAGCAAGAGACTTACCAAAAGTGCCCTTACAGAGGCTGAGCTTTGTTGATAATCCAGGTCTCTAAACCTCCCCACTCCCATCCCCAACACACACACACAGAATTTCTCTTTTCACTTCAAGCTATGTATGTTTCACACTTCTTGGATCATAGGCAGCAACATGCACGAGAATTCTGAAGCCTCTCTTATGGAAAACATTCTAAAGAGTCCATTTATTGGAGGAAGGAAGCACTTGCTTTCCCCAGATCAGCATTGATACTATATCAACAGTGAGCAGTTGAATTGGGTGAGGGGCCAGGACAAAGCAGAAACCTACAGCAGGAAAGCAAGATGTGGGATACACTAGCAAGTTCTTGATTAGTGGCATAAATTAACTCAAATTACTAAATTACCTTCCATTGTAGAGAAATGAACCACTTTCTTTTATTGTAGCTTATTAGAATCTCTGAGGACTAATCATTTGCCCTCTTAACAGTTTTCTTTCAATTACTGTTAATTCACTGAGAACCTACTATGTAACATGCTATTGCTAGCTACTTCAGTTGTATAGCTATTTCAGATATATTGTCTCTCTTCTATTTTCAGAATTTCATTGGTAAGGAAATTACAATTTGACAAGGTCTTTTGGGGTTCAAGCCTAGTCTTATCAGGACCTAAAATGCATGTTCTTTTTTATGCCCAAGTCTGCCTTTCAAAACTAAACTCCTTAACAGTGGAGACTATGATGATCTGCTCCTGTAATGATGTTCATATAGCACCTAGCCCAAGGTGGAGCACACAGTAAGTGCACAGTGAATGCTTGTGGAATAAGTAGACTCACTGTGGAATTCCTGCCAACAAATGCCTAATGCCTAGGTGCCATGTGAGCAATGCTGAGGGACAGTGGAAGAGGGAGTATCTGGCTACTCTGGGGAAGGGGAGAAGCTTTCACAGAGGGGGAGGCAAAATAAATGGTAGGTAAGAATCCAGCATTCTAATACAAAGAACACCAATAGGTGATTCACAAAGGAAATGCAGAAGGTCATGAACTGTGGTAAAGTACTCAACATCACTGATAATGAAAACATGACCAGTGAATACAAACTGGCAAAGCCGTTTAAAGGAGCTATTGGATATCAAAATTGTGAGTTGTGCCCATAAATATACATACAAAGATTGTTTGTGATAGAAAAAATAGAAACAACATAAATATTCATCAATAATAAAAATAAATTATATATATATTTTTTACATATATATATATTTTAAAAGCTATGCTTCTTTTGAAAGGATAAGTTGAATGGATCTTCATGTAATGACATGGGAAGATCTCAAGACATACATGTAAGTAAAAAGGCAAATTACAGAGCCATAGTTATTCTGTATACTCAGAGTTTTAAGGAATCTCTGTGTATGTGTGTGTGTGTATAAATGAGTAGAGGAAAATTCTAGATGGATACCAATCAACAATAACAAGTTACCGACCTCTGAGGAGGGGAAGGGGAATTCAGTGGGTCTGAGAGAAATTTCATATTGAAAAAGAAAATGATGTGGTGATTTGAGAATACCTCGTCATTTCTGCAGTTGTCCAACTAAATCGTATAACCTGAACATATCATAAAAAAGCTATAAAACAAACAAACACAAATTGAGGAATGTCCCCTAAAATACATTCCTCAATCCCTTAAAAAGTACCAGTGTCATAAAACACAAAGAAAGATTGAGGAATTATTTTATACTAAAGGAGTATAAAGAAAATGATGCATAATAAATGCAATGCACAACCTGGAATTTTCTTTTGCAATAAAAGATATTATTAGTAAAATTGGGGGAAAAAATCCAGATTTGATGACAGTACTATGTAATGATATTTTCTTGATTTTATATATTTTATATGTATTTATTATTTTATATTTATATGGTGTTACATGAACGTATTTGTTATTTATATCATGTAAGTGAATCCTGGAGATCCCACTGAAGTACTTGGAGTGTCAGACCTCTGCTGATCCTCCCACTGCTCCCCTCAGCAGTGTACTTTGTCAGTCTGCCTGTTCTACTCCCCACTCTGTCTCTGGTGAATCCTTTTGCCACTCTTGCACCTCTGGCCTGTACCCCATTCTGTATGCATAAATAAATAAATCTTTTTTAAAAACGGGGGGGGGGGAATGAAGTACTTAGAGTAAGAAGGCATCATACCTGAAGCTGATTCTCAACTGGTTCAGAAAAATGACTGTTGTGAGTGAGAGAGAAAGAAGGGAATGATAACTCACATGGTTAACATTTTGGGAATCTGGGTAAAAAGACATATGAAAGTTCTTTATGCTACTTTTGCAGTTTTTCTCTAAGCTTGAAATTATGACAAAATATAAAATGAAAGGAAATAATAAAAAGTATAAGGAAGAAATTGCCAAAGAAGAGAAGTCTTTGGCAAAAGAACAAGATAAGCAAAGGAATTGGACAAATACAAGAGCCTTATGCATTAAGAAAAACCAGTGGCACCCAGGGTAAAGCATGGTGTGGGGATTAAAGGAGCTAGGGTTATGGGGGATAACCAGCAACACAACCCACAAGCTAACACATTCCCCGGCAATCTAATATTGAAAATGAAAATTTTAAACTTTCTTTATACCCAGGCACATGTCCTGCAAAAAATAACTTTGAGTTCTTGCAGCTGTCCAGTCATTCCATTGGCAATTTCTCTTTGTCCAGAGATGGTAGAAAAATAAAACCCCTAGAATGATGACTAAAAGGGACTTTCAGCACAGTTCCTTCATTTTGCAGGAGAAAACACTCAAGAGGAGGAATTTGCAAGGTCCCAGCGGAAGTTATTGTTAAGACTGATTTCCAGTTCAAAATCCATCTTTCTTCCTTTCTGAAAAAATGAGGTAAAGTCTAAAAGGGTGAAGCAGAGATAGAATGCTAACAAGCAAATAGCCAGTTATTATCCTTTGAGGTTAGGATGTTTTCATTTTCCACAAATATGAACTTAATATCGTACAATTTAAAAATGTGATTATAGAAACTGTTGTCATTTAAAGTCCATGCAGAACAACCGATAAGTGCCATTCAATTCAGGGTCCTAGTCTGAAGCAGCAATCAAGGTGATTCTCAGGAATTCTCAATGACATTGGTACCCATCTGGATTTGTTGAAAAGTTTAACATCCTTTTTTATTATTCATGATTTTGCAGTTCTTCAAATTGCAAGGTGATGGAGAGAGCACACGATTTTCATCCAGGTTATGAAATCATTCTTGAAAATTTGGACATTCATATAGATGGCTTTTAATTTTTCTTAGAGACTGCTTTTCCTTATAAAATCATGAAATTTTAAAAGATTGCACTATAAATTAAACTACATAAATGATAATAAAGGATACTATAAAAGCAAAAGGAAAATAAGCTAATATTTGAAGGACTTTATTCTCATTTGCTATTATTCTGAGTTGGAACTGTACTCCTCAAGGTTTAGATCTAAGTGACTATATAATGTGCATTGATTACCAAAACTATTGAGATAGTAATTGATTTAAGAATCATCAGATTTCATACAGGAAATCTCAAAGCATGTCGTCAGTAATATATTGAAAAGCAGTGCCCTCCAAATAGCATGCCTTTATTTAAAAAGTCCTGGACCTATAGTCTCTAATACTCAAATACAGACAGATCATATTCAGAAATAGAAAGCTCCCTCATTCTATAAGGAAGCAACTTTCTTCAGCTGCCCATCCTGGACTCCAGAATCATGCCTGCAATCTTCAGTCCAAAGATGTGTTCGTATGGACATTAGCATGAGTTATTTTATTTGGGACCTGAGATTAACAAGAGAAAGAATTAATTGAAAATACTCACCCTATTGGATGAGCTATGTATTCTTTACTGTACATTTGAGCAAAATTATATACAATGAACTCTAGATTTTATGCTTTGTGTGTCAACAATTAATATCCATTATTTCTTCCTAGAGTCATGAAACTGTTATCAAGGTCAGATTTGAAAGGACCATCTCTGTTCTGATAGATTCCATACCTTCCTCTGCCTTCATTGTGAATCTGTTCTTCTCTATAATAAATACTAGTCTGACTTTTGTACAATATATTTCTTGTATCAGACATGTTATTTACAGAAGATCCTGTCTCCCTAATGACAACACTTGACACTTTACACTTTCTGTATAGGCTCCAGTGACTACATTTGCACAGCCCTAGCAATCCTGTACCATGGACAGATCCATTAAACTGCTGGAACTACTGCACATTTCTCCCTCTGTGTGCAATGCCTCACTGTTGAGAATGGCTTCTTTCTCCCTGTGCTGTACTGCTGCTCTGAGAACTTACTCTAAAACTTTCTTCTGTGCCTGTGCTCAGCAGTGCAGGAACAGTGTGAAGTTTCATCATTTCTTTTGGTTTCTTGGCACAGAGAGTAAGTCCATCTATCTGACTGAACATTACCCAAAGAAAACTTCAGGCTGCTTTAGAAGACACTAACTCTGATAATGCTCAAGTAACTCTATCAAAACTCTAGCACTTCCTTGGCCCTTGTTCAGTTTAATGGATCCCTACTTGAGATCCTGTCCTGCTCCACTCCAGTATTATACTGTGTGTTTATAACCTACTACAGAGAGACAACTCTGAAAGTAAATGTGAAATAAAATACTACCAGTTTCTAAGATAGAACGATTAGGGAGTTCATGGGAACACAGAATTACTATGTCACTGAGCAAATGAAGGAAATCACAAATGACTCAATCTTGAAAGAGGAGAAAGTGTTCTCTGTGATGCAACTAGAGAGGGAGGTGGGGCACCATGCCTGGCATGTTCTAGTACAGAAACCGAGAGGTAAGAAACTCAGTGTCCTGTGTTTGCAGTGACAGATCATCGGTCTGATGAGCATGGTGTGCAGGGACAGGATGGTATAGGGAGAAAGGAAAAGCACCATTACAGCATGGAAGCTATACAGGCTGGGAGGCTGTAGGGAAAGGCAGGAGTCAGAACAGAAAGACCATGTGTGCCAGGCAGAGGGATTGGATTTATCCTATAACAATCAAGACTAAACAGAGGTTTAAGAAAGGTAACGTGATCAATTATGTGCGGTATCCAATGTGTGGGGGTGGCAAGACCAGAGGAAAGAAGCCAGTTAGGAGTCTTTGTTAAAGCCATAGGATTATGGATGAATATTTACTTTTAGATTTCTGTTGATGTTATAAAAATTCAGACAAAAAGTGACTGTTATACCCACGATAGAAGATATACTAAGCTTGGGTATGTGTGTGTGTGTGTGTGTAGTTTTTACATCATTGTTCATTTTTATAGAATGTTTGATTTTTTCCCCCTCAGGGGTAGTCAAACATGGGTATTCTAACTATGGGAAATCAATGCAAACAAAAGTGGTACAACACATGGCAACTTAGATTTTGGATGCTACATAGTGCTTAAGTATATGTACACATACACATAAAATCTGTACAAGGTCATTCTTTTTATTATGATCTTTGCTTCCCTTTGCCTCTGCTCCTTCTTTTCTTCCTTCCTTTCCTTCCATTTCCCCTCTCCCCTCCCTCTTTTAAAGACATCTCTCCCTTAAGGTATTCCCATTCCCAGTGATATCTCATCAAAGGAGCATATGAATAGCTGACATTATGTAACGCTTTGACATTTGGCATTCCCAGGGCATTACCCCACCCCTGACGCAGAATAAGTTGTCAGAGCATGAAATTGGTATTTTTACATATTCTTAATGTACAGATGTCAGTCTGAAAACCATTCACTAGTATTATGATTACATTCTTTGTCTCATCTTCTTTCTATGCCAAGATCTGTTCTTGTGATTTCTTTTCTTTGGGGAGATTCAAAGAGAGAATACAAAACTTTAATAATCCAGTTTACTGATTCTGCCAAAAGGTATAAGTAAACTTTTAAGTCTCTGACCACTTTTGGCAACAATAATTCTGGCACAGGAGTAAGGATGTAACAAGAAGGACCAGATGCAAGCTGGAAATACAATCAGAGGCCCACTTGATGGTGCCAGGCTCTTCAGCATGTTCCAAATCAAAGCTGCTTGTAGTTTACAAATGTGTTACTCTGTGTTAATCACAGAAATGCATGGCCTAGACTTAGGGGAGGAACAGCAGGGCTAAAAATAATAACCATGTAGAAAACTCACTAGGTAAGAACTAGCAGAGATTTAGAGACAGCAGGGCCTGTCTACCTGTCGACATGGCAATGCCACTATCTGATCTCTGACAGATGGGCCTCTAGTGTATTTGAACCCCTCCAGTAATAGACATCTCACCTCTTGAAGTGGTCCATTTCATATTTGGACACCTGGAAAGTACTATCCAGTATCCTTTTCCCTTTTGGTAGCATCACCACCTTTTTGTGTGGATCTACTGCTTATTCTCTGTGAACCCAACAGAATGCTGTGATGGTGTGTTGTTCCTTGGCCCTTAGTCTTCATGTTCACTCCTTGCATTGCCCCAGATTCTCTCCCTGCATTGAAGGTGGGAGTGGCTGCCCATGGGCCCTCAGTCTCAGGCTTCATGTCAGGTGAGTTTAGTGGGTCTGAGCAAGGGGAGACATTTGCAGGAGATGGGGCAGGGTAGGAAAAAGAGAAGTCAAGGAATCCTCTCTTTCTCTAGGGGGGTGATAGTGCCAGATTATGTATGCAGCTACATTTTCTCCATGACTGGGTCCCAACTCTCACTGGACACAGCCACCATTGTCCCAGCTTCCACCAGGTGATACTTGCAATGCCACATTTTCTCCTCTCCCTTTAATGACAATTAGCAGGGGCCTGTGTCTATTCATGATATCTGAGTCATTTCACTGTTCTCAGGAAGGCTTTGGAAGCTCTTGCATCACTGGTGTGTAGCCAATGCATTCCCTTTGCTCAGAAATGTTTCTGTTTTGGGGTTGGATCCTAACTGATAGTGTTTTTTTTTTTTTTTTTTTTTTTTAGAGACAGAAGCTTTATTCTCTAATGTGCATACCGCAAGTTCCTTACACAATCAAGGAAATGGCTTCTCTCTCAGGCATCTCTTTTATCAAAAGAAAATCCGTCCTGTTTAGTCCCACCCTGGGCAGAAGCTGCCCTGAGCAGTGTTCTTAACCCAAAGGCAGGGGAGAGGGCTGGACACACGACCTAACCCCCACAATGCCTAGATGCCCTAGGCCTATCAGGAGCTGTGAGGGGGCACAGCACAGAGCAACGCCCCAAAGGCAATCACACCTCCCCACATCGTCACATGCCAGCCTGGGTGGGCCTTGACAAGCAGGTGGCCAGGGGGTGGCCAGGGCCTGCCAGTCAGGGTCTCAGTGCTCAGCGTCCATGGCATCCAAGTATTTGGCTTCAATGATTCGGGGGAGCAGGTTGTAGCGGATGGGAATCATGGCGATCATGATGAGGGGAAAGATCATCTTCATGTAGGGCAGGCTGCTTACGCCAAAGGCACAGAGCAGCAGCAGCTGCAGGATCTGCAGGCCTGTGAAGTAGTGGATCTTCCTCTGGGGTACGTGCCGGATGTAGTGGGTGGAAGGGTACGAAGTCTGCTCCTTGAGTAGCAGGGCCATGCGCTCAAAGAGCTGGTTGCCGTCGATGGAGGTAAAGGCCATGTAGAGGAAGAGGCCGTAGAGCACCGGCTTGGAGATCCACTGCAGCGGGAAGGGCAGCAGCAGGAGGGAGAAGCCCACCAGGATGCTAGCACCCAGGGTGGTCAGCCGTGTCTCCTTCATGCTCACTATCGTCTCATAAATGTGCCCATTCTCCACTCGCTCCTCCACCAGCGCCAGCAGCCGCACGTGCAGCGGGGAGTGGGGGTAGGCCGCGTGGATCCAGGGCAGCCCGAACAGAGACAGCCCCGTGTTGATGATGGCGATGAGCAGGAGGTCCCAGTGGTAGGCGGTGCCCTTCACCAGCCTGTTCTCTGGAGCATTAGTCAAGCCAGCCACCAGGTTCTGCTCGATGAAGAAGAGCAAGGAGAGCAGGAAGCCGAGGCCCATGGCCCCGCCGATGGCCTCCAGGGACAGCGAGTGCATCTGGGCCATCTCAAACAGGCTCTTGCTGGGGTTGTAGCAGAACTTGCTCATCTTAATTTCCCGGAAGCCGTAGGAGCAGATGAGGGAGAAGAGGAGCACCGAGATGGGCAGGGCGCAGTCTGACAGGATCTCAAGCATATAGGGGTGCAGGTAGGGGCTCTTCTTGAACTGGTAGAGCGTGTAACCCAGCCACAGTGTGCCCAGCATGATGAAGAGGCTGAGCACGGCGGTCTCTCGGCCTGCGTTCTCAGGATGGCTGCCCGCTGACGTCAGCTCCATCGGGCTGGCCAGGAGGCTGGTGTTGAGGCCCAGCAGGCTGACCAGGGAAGTGCTTTCTGCATGGTAGTTCCCAGTGTTAGGGCCATAGTAGTACTTCTGGAAGATTTTGACCATGCCCTTGACAGCATCCAGCACGAATGTGATGGAAATAAACAGGGCAATGATCTCCTCCGTCGACCTCTTGAAGAGACTCATGACCAAGCTGAGGTTGAAGAGGGCATAAAGCGTGAGAAAGAAACTGTTCCACAGGCCCGTCCACGCGTAGAAGGAGTTGAAGTCCAGGTGGTAGTCGTCACAGATGCCCCAGATCACTTGACTCTCCTTTTGTGGCCCTTAAGGTACTGAAGGCAGCACTTTTGTTTCCTTCACTCTCCTGTTCCTCTCAGGGCCTTTGAGCCTCATGGCCTTCAATCTTTCCTTGCATTCTGAGGTCCCTAGTACCAAGCAACCCTGGAACTCTCTGATGAATGTGTTCATATGGACATAGGATGTTGTGTCTTCATGATGTGGTTCTTCCACCACTTGGAACTCATGGCAGAAGATCCATGACTGTTCCTTGAAGATGACAGCTCTCGTGACCAAAAAATCCACTAAAACATGGGCATTTTTCCCAGATAAGGAAAACAGCTTCCTGTGCTGACCATTCACTGTGTGCAGGACACAATGCTAAACATTTAATTTTTCATTGTTTTCATGTTAATAAAGTGAGTGTCATTAGTCCTGTGTTTCAGACAAAGAAACTGAGAGTTGGAGAAGTTGAGCAACTTGCTCTAGATCACATAGCTAGTAAAGGGAGTGACTTAAACAAAGGGTAAATGCTGCTCTGCTCCGCAACTCTCTCCCCTTCCACTACTGCATGTGTTTTAGAAACCAAAGAGACAGCCTGTCTTTCCTTGTTAAAAGGCTCTGATGTGTCCTTCTGATTGTAGAGATGCAATAGGGTGATTGAGGCATTCAGGTAGACACGAATATCAGATTTATGCTAAAAGAGTGAGGGGACTCCCATTTTAAAAAGAATGAAGCAAAGATCAGTGGGCCACAAAGATTTTGGCTTCAATTTACAGAGCACAGCTAACTTAGGGCATTTTGAGGAACCCTCTCAATCAATAAGGAAAGTACAGAAGGGGAAAGGATTTACCCAAAGCCGTACAACAAATTAGGTGAACTGGGAATAAAAATAGATGGACTAGTTTGGGAGAGCCAGACCTGGAGCTAGATTGTCTTCTTCAAATTCCAGCTAAGTCCCTTACAAATTGTGTGACACATTGTAAATTTTTATAAACCTCTCTGCTTTGGCACCTGCCTCTGTTAACTAAGATACTAGCACTTATCACTTAGATAATAATTTTCACTTTGAGTTGCTGTGAAGAGCAAATGAATGAACAACAGAGGTGCTTAGAACAGAGCCTGAATGGATGTGGTATATGTGTTACTGGGGGATGATGATGGTGAAGGCAATGTTATTATTATAAAGGTATCTAACGTTAGCCCCTGGGTTTGTTACAGCTCCTAACATGTGAACCAAGGGCTTGAAATGTTCCTAATGCATCCATGCAGCACATTTTCATCCTCAGTTGGCCTTCTCATGTACCCTGAATCCAAAGGGTGTGTGAATAGAGGGGGACAGTGCACATACATCAAGAGAAACGCAATACCCTGTCTTCATTACAAAGATACCACAAATTGGCCCATGCCAGAAAGGAGAGAACACAGGCTTGGGAACCATTTGCAAGTTGAGCTGTGTCCCTAATACTGTAGGTGACCTTGGGCACGTCCCTTCTGTTCTCTGGACTTCAGTTTGACCCTCCGTAAAATGACTGGGGAGGATTATGATGATGTCTTAGGGGCTCTCTTCCAGCTCTATCATTCTGTGATTCTAAATCCCTTTATAACAAACTCTAGGAGAGGAGCTTTGCTCTTGCAAATGGAGTGTAAAGTTAATCCTGCCTGTGCTGAGGCTAACTAATGTGCGTGTGTGGTTTATCCTACTTCATTAAACCCTGACTCCCCACAGAGCTACACGTAAGGCAGCCCAGGCAGGTAATACTGAAATGTTGCTGAACTGGGTCTCCTAATGGAAAATTATTTTCTCCCACTCTTTCTCAGGTTTATCAACACAAAGCCCATAACTCCCATTTTCCACACTGTTACTTTGCCACATGTGTGGATTCAGGACCCAATCATAGATATGGCAAGTGGGTTTTGATACCTTATTTATCTGTGAGCCCCCTGCCACTCCCCCATGCCGCAGGCAATACAGCCATTTTATTTATGAAGAAACTGAAGCCCAGCAGGTCAGACAACTTGCTAGGATCAGCACAGGGTGTGGTGAGGGATATTGCAGGTGAGAGGGTAATGTCAGAATGCTGGCGTAGCAGTGGGATAAAAGGGAAGCAACTGGGAAACTCTGAGGCAGTGTTCCCAAGTGAGAAACTTCCCCCTTGATCCTTACCTTTTGTAAAGATGCATGCAGAGATACCCAGTCACTTTTCTGTAGTCAATACAGAACAAAATTGGATTGTCTTGGACTTGTTGTTTTCTTTTCTTTTATTGTGAAATATAGTACAGATGTTGCAAATGAATAAAGCAGATGTGTATAGTTTAAAAGTGAAGACTGGTTACCTACCCCACCCCCCCCCCCCCCACAAGCCTCCATTCCATTGAGAAAACATGGTACGATGTTTGGTGAAAAAAAATCAGGATATAAGAAGGCGCCCAGTATCATCCCATTTGTGTGAAGTCAGACACTGCTGAGCTCTGTGTTTGGACAAAGGGGCTTTGCTACTTGCTATCTCCGAGCACTGTACAAACCTGATGCACTCTCTGTTCCTCTACCTTACTGAGGACAGAGCCTATGAGGGCCAACAGACGCACAGGCACTGAATGTTACACCTGAGGCCATCTCGGGAGCATCTCATTCACTCATTTATTCATTCTATTCATTCTTCAGATGCTAGGGGCCTCTGGACTGCGCATGGTAAGAGGTAGAGCACAAAGATATCTCATATGGATCCTGAACCAGAGGAGAAAGAAAGGCTGGAATGAATGGAGCTTGAAAGGAAGGGGAGACCATCAGGGCCTTGGACATGTCAGGACTCATCCACGTCGTTCTCCGAAAGAGAGTAAGATGGAAAATGACCCCCTGTGAGGAGTAGTCATCTCCAGATGGATTACCCAACCTTCATATCTGTTCTCAAAAGTCAACTACAAGGTCATTTTATGTGCAATCAGATGAATCCCAAAAGGGTTAGGAATTAAGTTCCAGGATGTCAAAGAGGAAGGACCCTCCACATTGCTGGGTCTGATGACCTTGTTTTGTGACTGAAGAGGTCCAGAGTTCTTACTTTTCCAATTTGAGGATAGCTTGAGCGGAATCCAGGACGTCAATGCCCCTCCCCAGCCTGTTCTCTTCCACTACCCAAATATGAACACGAGTATTTTCCAAGGTGAGTTTTTAGAATCATGAGTATTTATGATCATGAAATCATGAAGAAAGAAAACATAAAAGGTGGCCTTCCCTAGTGGCGCAGCGGGTTAAAGCACAGCACTGAGAAGCTTGAGCCATTTCCTCATGAGTTTGATCCCCGCCTGCCCCGGAGGAGATCCACATGGCATGGCAGACCTCTCCTTACCCGTCTGCTGCTCCCCTCAGCGGTGTACTTCGTCGATCTGCCTGTTCTGCTCCCCACTCTGTCCCTGGTGAATCCTCTCATCCTCCACATCTCTGGCCTGTACCCCAGTTCTGTATGCATAAATAAATAAATCTTTAAAAAAAAAAAGAAAACATAAAAGGTGATGAAATCATGAAGAAAGAGAACATAAAAGAAAATAAAAGGGGAAAAAGATCTTAGTGGTAATCATTCTAGTTGAGTGGGTACCTAACTAGGCTGATCATCTAATCATCTGAGGAGCTTGTCTGAAAAAAATAGAGATTCTAGGACCCCAGCTCCAGAGAAAGGACTTTAGTAGGACTAGGATTCAGTAGATTGGACATTGCATTTTTAAAAAGACTTCCAGTTGTTTCTGGCGGCAATAGGCCTACACAATTCACCACTTGAAAAAAAGGGAAACTGAGGCAGACAGATTGTGCAAGGTCACCTCTCATTTTGCCACAAACTCCTCAATTGTCCAGGAGAAAACTAGACAGGCTGCATAGATAAGAACCTTGATATATTAATAGTGTTTTCCCCCAATATTGTTTTTGTGGTTGACACGTTTATTTTTTGAAGCAGCTTAAAAGATTCCTAGCCACGCTGGAAGGCACGCAGATCTGTACAGTGTTTACAATGACTTTGTTGTTCATTAAACAAATTTACCCAGACTAACCCAACATGAAAGAAATCATCTTGTTTACAGTGAGATCCTCACAAAAATACGTGTAGCAAAGACAGACAAACACACATAAACCTGGATTGCCGAGTGGGACATGATTTGCGGCTGCATCCAATTTTTCTCATTAGAACTTGTTTTATTTGAACATGACTCAGTACCCCGTGTAAATGCGAAGTTGTTAATCTTATTACTATATGGAAAACAAATTAATTAGTATGCATGCTCTTGGAGATGAGTTGTAAGGTTGGTATTGGAAAGATTAGGAAAACACACTCATTACTCCAAATGATATCTGATATACACGTCTGACTTCCACTTTAAGATCGGTTCCAATATATGGGCAACAAATACAGCTAATAAAAATCAAACTCTTGTGCTCAGCCTCTTAATGTTGGAGTTGGCCAGATTCATACATTTTGGCCTTCTTTGTTTTAAAACAAAGGTCACTGTGATGTGGAACTGCTTATCACTGTCCCTCACCCCAGGCTCTGGAGGCATTTTCTCAGGTTCCAGCTCCCACCCTTGACCCAGCCTAGTGGACAGTGAGCTTCTCTTTCTATTACAAGACCACCGCATTGATGCGCTCCTCGCTGTGCATGTTCTACCTCCTTTTAGTGGTTATAATGAGCACATCTCATTTTTCCAGAGGGATAGTGAGTAGTCTCCTTGAGGCCAGAGGCTGTGTTTCCTTTTTTTTTTTTAAAGATGTATTTATTTATGCATGCAAGAACTGGGGTATAGAGTAGAAGTGTAGGACAGGAAAAAGATTCACCAGAGACAGAGTGGGGAACAGGACAGGCAGGTCAACTGAAATACACTGCTGAGGGGAGCAGCTGGTGAGACAGGCGAGGTCTGCTGGGCCATGTAGGTCTCCTGGCGGACTGGGGATCAAACTTGTACTGCAGTAGCCAGCAATAGGTTGATAGCACTGTCTTTCACCCCTGCACCACCAGGGAGACCCCAGAGGCTGTATTTCCAATAGGAGTTTCAAATGCTGTTGACTAGAATGCCATTCTATAGGGAAAAAAAAAAAAAACACACAGAAAATGAGGACACTCTTTTGGTGCCAATGTAGAGCAATCACCAAGATACAGTAAATGGACACCTACGGATGACTTCTGAAAGCAAACTGGTGATAATGATTACCAAATTCTCAGAAAGGGGAACTGGGGACAGAAGTGGAAAGAGACATTTCCTCAGGTCGCTTCTTTACCTTTTGAATTTGATTCATACTTAGTCATTTGAAAACTTAGTCAAAAAAAAAATATATATATGACAAATTAAATTTTAAAATAAAATCTAACGCCTCCCTAGTAGTACAAGGGGTTAAAATGCAGCACTATGAAGCTATCTGCAGCCACTGCAGCCCAGGTTCGATATCCAGCCAGGGAGGTGACCCACATGGTGTGGCAGACTTGTCTTGCCCACTGCTCCCCTCAGCAGTGTATTTCGGTCGATCTGCCTGTTCTGCTCCCCACTCTGTCTCAGGTGAATCCTTTCACCTCCCGCACCTCTGATCTGTACCCCCGTTCTTGTTTGCATAAATAAATAAATCTTAAAATAAATAAAGATAAAACCAGTAAATAAATAAAGATAAAACAAATAAAGATAAAATAACTAAGGATAAAAATCACTAAAATGGAAAGATTTACTTAAAAAAAAAAATAAAACAGGGTCCTCCCTGGTGGCGCAGTGGATTAAAGCACTGCACTAAGAAGCTTAAGCCAATTCCTCATGAGTTCGATCCCCGCCTGTCCCGGAGGAGATCCACATGGCGCCGCAGACCTCTCCTGACCTGCCCACCGCTCCCCTCAGCAGTGTGCTTCCTCGATCTGCCTGTTCTGCTCCGGTGAATCCTCTCACCCTCCGCATCTCTGGCCTGTACCCCAGTTCTGTATGCATAAATAAATAAATCTTTTTTTTCAATTAACCTATTTTAATTTTATTCCAAGTTATCAGACTTATTTCAACAGGGAACTCCAAGATAAAATAAGTAAATAAACCCATGAGGTATCCAAAATATCCCAAATGATTGACCATGAGATCCTTTTTTAAATGCTGACTTATTACTATCTCACAGAACACAAGTGACACACTAAAGTGCTCCAGGTAACATTTCAAGCCAGAAAGTGTAAAAGATTGTGGATACTGGTGTACTGCCAACTCCAAGAATGTACCTGCGAAGTCCTCTCTCTTCACTGCATCTCCATCTCCTTGTCTTTAAACTAAGCCAGCTGTTTGAAGCTCACAGATTTAACAGTGGTGTTTGTGTACAGAGTAGACATCGGAGGCAAGGATGTCTAAGACACTTGTTTTAAAAAGGTAAAAGTTGTACCTGTATTTTGCCTCTCTGAAAATTCCAGAGATAAAATTAAAAAAAAAGAAAAGAAAAGAAAACACCAAGAATATTATTGGAGGTTATAAGAAACCAAAGCCATCATTTTGGGGTCACTACAGCTATGGATATTGCCTGTCTTGGTGCTCAGTGTGCAACCTTGGCAGAACCCTGAGTCTGTTTCTTTAGCTATAAAATGGGGATAGTGACTGCTTTGCTCCTTTCCTGAAATCCTGGTAAAGGTATTTAGTGTATGGCAGCAACAGAAATAAGAGGATAGAGACAAGACCAGCTTTGTTACACCACTTATTTAACAAGTAAAAATGTTGCTTTTCAAGTCATCTTTCATTAGGTTTCTCTTATTTGTGGTGAAAGCATCATTTCCATCCATTATTGGAGACAAAATGGGAAAAAGTCTCTTTCAAAGTCATTTGTCTATATATCAATATCTATACCTAGATTCAGGGATTTTAGGAAATAATAAATCAGGACAAAGTGTGCACCCAGAGAGTGTTTGTAATAGTGAAAAGCTGAGTCCTTCTAAGTATATGGTACTAGGGAATGCTATCAATATATCCACTTATAAGGGTATTAAGCAGCTATTGAAATAATTACTAAAATACCTTTTAAATGATAATTACAAAGTCCATGTGGTATTATGATGATAAACTGTTAAGTGAGAAAGCTGAATTCAAAGCTCTAATGGCACTAATAAATTTTCTGTGTAAATTTTTCTAGCATATAAGTAAAGAGAAAAAGATGTTGAGCAGTTCATTTGTTAGGGAGGTAGGATTATGGATAATTTTCTTTATTATCATAACATTGTGAACTAAATAAAAACCTGGAAAGAAATATAATGAAAGCAAAAGAGACATTTTGTTGTATCTTAGTAAATCCTTTCACTGAAGAAAGGGATTAAATGTGGCTTACCACAGCAAATCATAAAATAGACCTACATATTGCTATTCTTCTAGGCCCTCCTATCCTTCTGAGAATAAATTAAAATATAAGCACCAATTTAAAATTTTTTTAAATGTTTGAATTTAGGATTTCCTCATCAATCTATATAAGACTTAAAAAGAGTTATTCTTTTTTTTTTTTTCCTTTGGATTAAAAGTTTCCTTGGCTGAGTTCCCTATTCTTCCCCCTGGTGGCTCATGAGCCCATTCCTAGATGCATTTCTCAACCCCCAACCAGACAGCAGCAGGTAAGGTCCACTTCCATCGGGGATCGCAACTGGTCCTGCTTTGTGAAATAAGCATATTAGCTTCTCTCCAGGCTGCAACCTTGCTCTGTGTTAGGATGCTTTGAAGCTCGTGTGTAAGATGACAAGAAGATGCATTGCATGTCCTTCAAAGCTGCCTTCAGTTGGAGAACACACGGAGTAGAAGCAAGGTGAGGGTGAGGGTGCAGAGGAAGAGGATTGGCTTTCAGGGGAGCAGCATAGTGTTAGCAGTTAAGAAATTTGGTTGTGAAGTCAAAACTGGCTTTCACCTCTACCTCTGCCATGTCCTGTGAGGTCCCAGGCAAGTCTTGGGTCTCTGAATCTTAGAGTTGAAGCTTCACTCAGCTCATCATGAGAAGGTCTATAAAACACAGTGTCTGGTAGTAGTAGTAAGCATCCAGAAAGGCCCTTAGTCTCTTCAGTTCCACCCTTCCCACTAACTGGCTTTACTCTCTTTGGCAATTTTCTTCTCTGACCTCTTATTGTCTCCATCTAGCAAGTGGGACAAGGAGACTCAATGGTCTCCCAGCACCGTCTATTGGATGATGGTTCATAGTGGTGCTGGTAGCAATGTCCCTTCAAGGACAGATTTATGTGGGCATCTGTAGTCCATGTGGGTTCCAGAAATTTTGTGCACAAGGGAATCTCAGCCCCATATTCCTGCTCTTACTTTACTCCTAAATGTGTTTCCTCCAGGACTATCCCTTCCAGCTGAGATGATTCATCCTGTGACAAAGGGAAGATGTTGAAACTCCTCCCACTCTGGCTGAACAGATATTTGCATAGGAACCTTCACTGTGCCATCTTGTTTGTTCCTTCTCAAGGAAGGACAATGACCACCCCTCTCGCCACCACCACCACAAAAATCTAGAAGTAGGACCAGTGGACAGAAGCCACATGGAAGCTGAGATGAGCTCAGTGTTCGTCAATGCTAAGGGCTGGTGAGCTCACCATCTGTGGAGGGCTTCAATTTAATAAGGTCTATTACCCCAAGTCTCTGTGGTATTAGTGAAATATTTACTGACTTATTATTATTTATAATTAATAATATATTAATTGATAAACCATTGGTTGTACCATCTTAGAGTAGAGGCTCTGACCTATTCTAGATTTCTTCATATGAGCAATCACAGTAGACAAATTAGGTGCTGCAGAATCAAACAGATCACATGATCTGTATTTTCTAAATCTTCTTTCCCATAAAGTGAAATTCTTTCCACAACATATAGTATGTGCAGGTTGTGTGTGGGGGGGTGGTAGGGGAGGAGGGTGCACACGTGTACTTCAGAATGCACTGTTGATTGCAAGTATGTCTTTTTATTTTCCCTGTAGGCTCTGAGGTTTTCTTCCCATTTCAGCTCTGCCAACCTGTGTTTTTTCTCAACAATTCTAGATACAACAATGTCTTTGTAGAAGTTTAACAGCAGTATCATGATAGTTGTTAACCCGTGGCTCATAGATGTGCTTGACTTGAATTTCTTGTTCTTTGCTTTCTTTCTTGCAGTGCTGGCAGAGGACACTTTGAAAAGAACCACACAGCTTCCAACACGAGTACTATGAGCTGCTACCTCTACAAACCTTCACTCATATATCTCCTGTCAAATGTGTGACCATTGGCTACTCTACCAAAGAAGGAGAAGAAATATATATGGTCAATCAAAACAGTATTGGGGAACTTTAAACAGTATTGGGGAACCTGAACTCATCCTACTTCAGTTACTTCATGAGCTATTGCATCATTTGTTCCCCACAACAGTCCTGGGAGTAGGTTGAGTGGGTGGCAATTATTCTTGTTACAGATTAGCATATCATATCAAGGGTGAGGGAGCAGAGAGGTAAAGTCACAAACCTAGGATGTGGGAAAGCAAGAGCTTCACATGCTCTTTTAAGACAAGTGGACATTGCTACAGTAGTGACAGAAGTATTAGCAGAATTGGGGGACCCCATTCTGCTCCCTTGAGTAACTATAGGCATGATACAGACACAAAAGCAGGTGGCAGTGACTTCCACTTATTTAGAGGGACTCAACAAGAAAATGTGTTTTGCAATGCTCAGAAGAAAGTTTATATGCTCCATGGTTGCCAACAGGGAGTAAAGGGTAGAAAGGGTAGGTAATCCAAATTTTATGATTTCTCTGAAGCAATTCTTGTATCTCCTTGGTCATTCTCATAGGTCTCATAGGTATCTCATTGTGGTTTTGATTTGCATTTCTCTGATGATAAGTGATGATGAGCATTTTTTTCATGTGCCAGTTAGCTGTCTACATGTCTTCTTTGGAAAAGTCTCTACTTAGCTCTTCTGCTTATTGCTGGACAGTCATGCAAAAGAATGAAGCTAGACTAGAATCACATACCACACAGAAATTAACTCAAAATAGAATAAATACATGGTCTGAAATGATAAGATACATAAAAGAAAATAGGCAGACCATTCTGACACATTAGCTTCAAGGATATCTTTGGAAAATTGACAATAACAAGGGAAATAGAAGCACAAATAAAAATGGGATTACATCAAACTGAAAATGTCAAAACTGTCATTAAACACAAGGATACCCTGCTTCATGGGAAAAACATTTGTACATTGTACATCTGACACAAGGGTTCATATCCAAGATCCACAAAGGACTTACACAACTTACCAAACCTTTGGCATGTAGCATCCTTCTCCCCACATTTTCCTGCTAGACCTAAGTAAAATACCACCTCCCTTCAAAAAACCCTCATTTCCTCTTAGCAGGAAAGGACTCCTTCTAATTTCCTTGTTACATTTAATGGCCAGCCTGGCCTTGTATTATAGTCTCATCTCTCTAACTGTGAGCAACTCAAGAGCAGGAGAATTCTCATGTCTCTCCAGGACTAACCACTAGGCTCTCTTTTCTGAATAGAACTGAATAAGAACTGTGAGAAGAAATAGCGTTTCTTTGGTCAAGTTGGGGTACAATGGAAATGGTTTGCAAACAGGGTTTTCAGTCCTGGCGATTGGGTACTGCCACCCTGAAAAGCTCCAGCTCACCTAGGTTGCTGGACAGGTACAGTGTTAGTAAGGGGATAGGATTGAGCGAATCACAGCATTTAGTGCTTGTCTTAGAGAAGTTTTAAAGCCAGTGTTTGTTTCTCAGTGGATGGTTCATCTCTTTTCTGCATCTGATTCACCTGGTGAAGTTATTAAATATTTGGGTTCCAGGTGGTATGGGGGCCACCAAATCAAGCTCATCCTGGGGACCTGGGTGTGATTCTTCTCACACCAAAGTTCAGAAGCTACTCATTATAGGGGAACAGAATGACCAGTTCCAGGAAGAACTAGGGTCTCAGACGTGGAACCCTGCCTACAGGAGTGCATAGATGAGCAAGGGTGGTGAGGACCAGACACAAATATCCTACTCCTAACACACAGAGAAACAAGAGAGAGAGCGCTCAGGACTGTGTGCCCTGAGCAGTGAATGGTGGTCTCCAGCAATAAATAGCCTGGGAGGATTTACTAATATACCTGAGAAGCATCCCAGGTGGTAGTTTTTTGTTGTTGTTCCATGCTGAGAATTTTCATGAATATTGAAAACTCCCTAAGGCAGAAAGAAGGTAGACAACTGATAGAAATGAACTTTCTTTTGTTTTCCTCTTCTGCAAGACCCTTCTCTTTGACACTTGGGGATCACTCCCTCCATCTGGTAATGGGGCAATGGCTGCAGTTACTGCTCTAGCAATTCTAAGAGAAGTGAGGCAGGGGTTTACCCCCCTTGTAGACTCCTTCCTTTGCCCACCTATGCAAAGCACTGTGAGTTCCTTCCCTGAGAAGCACTTGCCACAGCTACCACTCCCCAAGCCCTTAAATAGCCCTTTCCATAGCATTTTGGTTGACATCATTGCCTTACCTGCAAATTGGGAATATTAACCATTTTTTAAATTTCCTTATTTATCTAGAAAAGTATGACTCTTCTTTCAACACTCACCTAGGTTGCTCTTCAGGAGAGGTCTCCCCACTTCCTTCTTTCCAGAATCTTTCTTGAGCACCCTGCTCCATCTTCTCACAGTTTCTTCTGCTTGTACCCTACTGAAATTCTTATTGTCTAAGTAGTCTCCCCTTCAGTCAGAGCCCAGATTCCTGGAGTGACATTATACCCTGGCACCTGACATAGGGCTGTGCACCCCTTTCTTTCTAGGGTGCCAGGGACGGCTAATGGCTGCTAGGTAGCAGCTCAAGTCTCTGTAAATATTCTTGTCCTCCTGGGACTGGACTGGCCCATGAGGCTAATGGGGCAGGGAACCCCAGGGCTTTCAAGCATGAAATTCCCCCACTGTGTCTGGAGAAAGAGTGGAAGGCTCTCCACTTGGACTTTGAGGTCCTGCACTGGGAAGTACCCTGCTCCTCCTCCCCTTCCCCCTTTCTAGTAAATAACTTCCTCCTGGGTGGCCAGAACGATTTTAGGGGTCGAGCCTTCTTCTGGGCCTTCCAAACTGCCTGGCTGGTGCAACTCAGGCACCTGAGGACATAGAGTGCCTGGGACAGAGGAAATGGAGGAACCAAGCCAAACGGGTTTTGGTGAAAGGAGTTGGGACAAAACCTAGCTCTGAGCTTAATTAAAAAGACTGCTTAATCCCTCCCACAACAAATGCAGAATGCCCACAAAGGAGAACCAGGATGCCAGGAAGCCCCAAACCTTATGAACCAGCACTTCGGCCTGTGCAGGGCAGCTCCGCTATGATCTGATACAATGACTATTGTTGAAGAAGGCTGTTTTTCCATGTTTTTGTATCCTTTTCTTCCCATTTTCTTTTGCTACCTAATTTCATGCATCAGAGGTCAAAAGACAAAAGGTCAGGGCTGATTTAGAGGCAGCAAACTCCCAACCACCAGGAACGTGTGTCCAAAAGAGTGCTTTGAGGCACCGCCTGCAGACACTGGCAGGTTTTCATCCCCGCCTAATTCTCTTTTGTCACTTCATGGGATACAAGAGTCTAAGGGCAAATTGCATGAGAAATGAGACACCAACTGCTGTACCAGACTAGGGAAAAAAAAAAAAACACTCTTTCAATTCACCAAACTGTTTTCATTTTACACCTTGTTTGTAAGAATTTGTTTCTAACAAGCTTATCTGTGAACTCAACCTGCCTATGCACAGAACCCTACACATGCACATTGTGTGTGTATGTATATGTGTGTGTGTACATAACAGCTGATACTCCTCGATTGTTTTCCTAGGAGAACATATAAAGATCTCTCAAGAAAACTGCCAATGTGTCCTAAAAATAGCTTTCATTGGAAGTTTAGCATGAATAATTTAGTATGATTCTTTTAGTATGGATTTATGAATATTTTGCTCCAAGACCTCAAGCCTTTTCAATGCCCCATTTCAGACTCCTAGTAATAGTGGGTTGCTAGGGTCTCCTTAGATGTTAGCAGACATGTATTTATGTGTTTATATGGAGAATACAGGGTCATCAGACAAACAGGGTAAATGATTTTCTTGTCCTGTGCTCAAAAATGCCTCATACTGACTTGATTCTCATCTGACTGAAACTAAATTAGGGGACAGCTTTCATCTTTCTTCTGTAGACAATTTTTAGTTGATTTGGCATTCAGTGTCTGAAGATCTGGCCCCCACCTCCATTATGAAGTAATGCAGAAGTTAAATACTTTGGGGAGTATCTCTGGTGATTGCCAGACACTGGGGCAGATTACAGGGCTCACCTCCAAGACCCCTTGGATCCAAGCCCAGCTCCTCTTCTCTATTTTGCTCTGGACTGAATCCTAGAGGAAGCCACCAATAAATAACTGGTCAAGTTGCTAAATGCAGATAACCAGCAAATCGGGAAGATTTTTAGAGCACATATTTCAGGCATGTTCTCAAATCCAGGCTTTATATCCTGCAGCTCCCTTTTCTCCTTAAAAGTTTTTCCCTCAAAAGAAAAAAAAAATCAGCCTACAACTTGCTATGAGCCTGAGGTATTCGCTTGGTGATTTGCAAGGTCACGTTACAGGATCCAGGGAAAGTGCCCCAACCCTGCTGTGATCCTGTGCCATTGCTCTGAACTTATTACAGAAAAATGGAGAGTGGAGTAAGCGAGAACATTGAAGGGCCTACTTACAGGCACGCTGCACTTCTGTTTAACATTCTGATCTGCATCCCAAAACTAAAAGAATCGTTTAACCTGTGCACTCACTCAAAATCACTTGTGAAGTAGGTTCCTTTATGTTCCACCACTTCATGGAATCAAATTATATCACATTAAAATGTTATTAGTTTAAAATATATTAAATAAATGTAAGTCTGGTTCACAGCATGAATATTTAAAGCTCACATTATGTGGAGAAATATCAGTAGAAAAAGGGGAGGGGAGAGCTAACATTTCTTCATATAAATATTGACAGAAGAAAGATCCTATATAAACTTTTCTTTAGCTACTAGGATTTTGTTACTTACAAACTGTGGATTTGTTAAATTTATAAAGAAGGGTGAAGAGAAATAAGCTGGATTACACTCGTTTTCAATGTGAAACAATCAGAGTGTCCGTAAATCTTTTCAATGCTGTGTTTTGGATTCCTAGGTAATAGTGGATTGCTGCGGTACCTTTGCAAATTTTATATACAACTGACTGCTTGTTTTCCATATTCATATATTTGGGATGAACATCGGAAGAGTGAAATTTTATCTCAAAATTCTCTAAGAGTTGCTTTCTAATGGCACCTCTGTGCATATGTATATGGCATACACTTGATGTCTGCCCTGTGTACCTGTACGCTGGAAACCAGTCGTGGAACTGAATTGAATTACTGAATTTGAGTTGAAATGAACCCATCCAAACGACTCAGGTCTGCGCTCTTTCAGGCATCTCTCAATAACACTTTTAATTAAAATAAGAAAGGCAGTAAAGTAAAACAACAATAGCAATAACCCACCATGATCACCAGGTCCCCCAAACACCGTCCCATCTTATTTTCCTGCGCTCCCCGAGTATTTCTGGGTGGCGAGCCGTTAGCACATGGTGCCTCAGCGAACCAGCATCAAAAGCTCGAAGGCTTTTAGGCTTACAGGATCCCCCTGGCAGCAAAAATGGGTGACTTGACATAAGCCAACCCTCAGCCCCTTTCCGCCATGGGGGCGGTTTGAAAACCTGCCGCCGAAAGAAGATTTCGTTGCGCGCTTTTTCGCCCTCTGCGCCCCGGGAGTTGCCAGTGGAGAGGCGCCACCATCCACCCGGGTGCCGCCCCTAGGGAAGCCCCAAACTAATTTCGCGAGGGACCTACTCGCCGACACTCGGCGTCCACTCTCAATCCTGACACCACCCAGGACAAGCAAACCAAGCGGGGCGGGGCTGGGTATTAGGGACGCCGCCTGCCAAAGGTGCGGTGACACGTGCTGCGCGAACCCCAAATCCTGCGAGTCCAGCTGTGACTTCGGCGGCTCCCAGAAGTGGGCCCCAGCTTTAGGGCGGGGCCTCCTCGCTTCTTGCTGGACGTTGGCCCCCACCCTCCACCACGCGGGCTTCTGCCCACAGCCGCAAGGCTAGAGTGGTTTTTTGGCAGGTTTTCTCAGGTTTCGCACACAGGCAGGCCCAGAGGCGGACAACTGCGGCCCAACCTTGGCTGGATCTCGGGCTGGTAGTATTGGGAGGCGCCGGACAGAAAGCGAGTCCCAGTCCCAGCGTCAAAAGCCCTGGAGTTCTTGGGTGTTTCCTGAACAAGAAGAGGCCGACGCTAGGCTCTTCGCCTCCCGACGTCGACCTCCGTCTCCCTAAACTGCTGTGTCTTGGCTGGAGGCAAAGCTTGCGGCCGTGCCAGGGCTAGCCTCTTCGGCAGCCTCTTCTGTCAATCTCTGTTCTCGATTTCTGCTTTCTCCCTTTTATCAACAGTCAGAGCGCGAATGGGCCCAGTAGGATCCGCACTAGTCCCTTTCCTGGGCCTCCAATCTGCTTTCCCCATAGTCTCGTCGCTCCCTGGCCACATTTCTCTATAGATTCTCCCCGCGTTTCCTTGCCGATTTAGTAAGCGAGTCTTTCAGTCGTTCTAAAATTCCCTCTTTTCCTCCCTGAAGTAGCATTAAAGAAATCCAGGGGTATCGAGCTTGGAGAAGTTCCGACAACGTGAACGGAAAGAAAGCCTTATTCTTTCCTTGGAACATTTCCGGTCACTCCAGTTTGGCTTCCCCTTGAGATGGTGCCCCTCTGGTTCCGCCAAGCAGGCCGCTGCTACCAATGCGCCTGCTCGCTCTCTAGCTGTGTATGCCTATCGCTAGAGTGTAGACTTAAGATCTATCTATGGTGGCAGCTCTTCAAACCGAAAGCTCAGCGGAGCCGAGTTTCTGGGATTCTAGGGCTGCGGACAAGTCAGACGAGGGATCCCTAAGCCGGGGTCCCTAAGCCGATTTGCGCCTACACTCCATGCGGCCCAGCCCCCCTTGCCCAGCATCTCTTAAACCCGCAGTGTCAATTCCGCGTCCTCCGAAAAGGTTTGCCACCTGCTCAGCGGCGGGAAGCGACCCCTCGGTCCAACGTTTCGGAAGTCGGAGAGGTCGGAAGCACGCTGCCCCAGCGCAAGGAGGGCGTCGACGCAACTAGGGAACCGCGCTGAGGCCAGGGTGCCTCTCGAGGGGGGGGGGTTGTCTGTGCATTCTGACCCAGACACTATGGGCTCGCCGGGTTATGACTGGGGCGGGCGCCCCCTCGGGAACGCGCGTTTGTTTCACCACGGTTTGGAGCGTTCAGAGTACGACCCCGCTACGCCAGGGTCAGGTATTTCCGAACCTGACGAACCCACCGGTCGTGATGCTTGGCCTAATCCTCCGCTCTTCCTGGCTACGGGTGGGAACCGAGTAGGGGCCGGTGCCCCTCCCGAATCCAAAAGCCCCACACCGCGCACAAAAGCCTGGCACAAACACAAAAACTAAAACCAACACAGGAAACGAGAAATCCAATCTGCATACAAACTCAAGACTCATAAAAACAAGATCAAAATCGAAAAGAAAAAACGCACATCCACGCACAATTCACCTAAGGCAAAACACAAACGACACCCACTAACATGACTTCAAAACACCGCGCATAGGGAACAGGCTTCCAAGCGACACACAAGAAAAAGCCAACGTACAAGGACAAAGTCCACAAATCACACAAAGTCACAACACACATGCTAAAACCCATCCCCCCAAAAAATCCCAAGACTCACTGAGCAAAATCCGCTAAAATGAAATCCACGAAAAAACAACACGCAAAACACCCGAAACAAAAGACCATTTCATAGATAATGAGAACTCACAGAAAACAAAAAACAAACCCTCTAAACGGGGAAACTGAAAAAAAAAAAAAAATCCAAGCAAACAACCCAACAACTCCCGCCCCCAGCCTGGGGTGAAATGTCAGTTCCGAGAGGGCTTTTGATCTCACGGCGCCGACAGGCCGCTGCTCCGCGGCGCAGCCTACCCGCGCGGGCTAGGCGGGAGGGCGGGAAGCCAGGGCTGAGGCCCCGCAACGCCATAGTCGGGCGCTCAGAGACGGCCAAAAATCAGAACGCCCGGCCGGAGACCCAGACCTGAAGGCTGCAGAAAAGAGGCGGTGCAGGGGGACTGAACAGACTACTTGGTGGGGGGGCGGGGGGGGCCGCCGGAGAAGCCACAGCCACGTTTCCGATTGTGGCAAAATCGGCTCAGCGGATAAGCGTTGTCCGGTTCCCGCTGCGCTCCCCAACCCACCCCCGCCTTTCCTTGAGTTCTGGGCTCTTCCCGCTAAGTTCCGTCCCAGCCTCGTGACCACCCCTTCCAAAAAACAAACAACACTTTTGCGGAGGGCGATTCACTTTTTGAAACTGCCATTGTCCGGCCGGCCAAGAGTGCTCCTGTGGAGCGCTCCCCCGCCCTGGAGAACCTTCTCCCTACGACCACTCCGCTGCGGGGCCTCAAGGGTTTCCCGCAGCCTGGCCAAGCAGCTGGACTCAGGAATGGGGAGGAGGGGGCATGGTGGGGGGAGGGAGGCAAGTCTTGAGTCTGGGCTGAAGAGAGGGCTGGACGTGTCACACCTCTGCCCGGTCTCTCTCGGGCTTATTTCTCCTCCAGAATCAAGTCCTGGGGCTCCGAGGCCAAGCAACGTCTCAGGGTTTGAGGGCTAAAAGATTCCACTTATGGGTCGTGGTAAGGTGTCCGGGACTCTTGCCAATCTCTGGGACATCCTAAGGTGGTTCTTTTCTGCCCCGCTGCTTGAAAGTGGAGGCCCAGACCTTTATCTCCAGCTTTTCACAGCTTAATCTCTTTACTACGGGCCTGAATGAGATCTGTTTTGGGGGGGAGCACTGGTACCAAAAGGCCGAATGGGACATGGGGACTTTCGAGTTCTGGCACTGCCCCCAAAGTCAGGGACCTAGCAGTAATTTTAGGACTGCAGCTTGGTGTGGAAGGGTAAGGCGGCTGTAGCTCTGCAGCGGGCGCCGCCCTAGAGGTGAATCTTAGGCAACTGGACTGCTCCTCCGTGCCTAACAAAACTGCTTGCCTTTACAGTCCCTTCAAAAGCACAGGCTTGGCAAAATGGTTTATTTCTTTAAAAACAAAATCCCGGCCTGCACCCACCTAGTCGGCGGTGTTTGCGGCTAGAGGCGTCACCTGTCGGGCGCCCCGCACAGAGCGCCAGAACACCAAGGCACAGGGATTTGCAGAGTGCAGGACTTCTGGCTCGTCTTCCGTCGGCCGGTTCCCGTAGGCGCGCGGGCTAACGCGGAGCTCGGTCGAAGCCTTCCTTCCCTCCCCCCAACTCCCTATAAAAGTCCAGGGCGGCGCGGCGGCTGCACTGCTGCTCTCCCGGCCTCCCGCGCTGCTCCAGCCCTACTAGACCCGGCCCGGCCCGGCCCGGCCCGCCCCGTCTGGCCAACTGAGCAACACGCTGCACCGCGCAGACACCCTTTCCCAGCTAGGCCCGTAGCGCGGGGCGGCACGCTGGGGGCGCGGCGCGTCTGGGGACATCTTGTGATGTTGGCGAGAACAGGACATGATCTCACATGGCGAGAAGCTCTTTAGTTCCTTAATCATTTCACGGTGCCTTCGGTCGCTTTTTTTCCACCTAAAACGTTTAGTTTCAGCTCAGTGATCAGCTACCCCAGCTCGGCGGGGGAGCGGAAGGCTTGAATTATTCCGACCTGTGAGCGGCCTCTGGCACCAAAAAAAAAAAAAAAAAAAAAAAAGGAAACACAAAAAAGTGGAAACTTTTTTTCCCTGTCCATTCCATCAAGTTCTGAAAAATCAAAATGGATTTAGAGAAAAATTACCCGACTCCTCGAACCGGCAGGACAGGTAGGACAGCGATACCCGCTCCAGGCGTGCTAACTCAGGGACCCAGCCGTGAGCTGGTCCTCACGCGAGTCGGCTCTGGGGGAGGGGGTGCGCTGTATTTTCTCAGGGATTGACTGTGCGTCTGTCTGCGGTGCGTTATTGTGTCTTTCCATTAAACAGTTTACTCACTTCACATCAGTCTAGCTATCTGAAGTTTGTGTTTCACTCTATTTTTCTAAGTTTATGCGGGTGACTGAAAGTTTGTTTGGGTCTGCTGTTTACATTGGGCCTCAGCATTTACCTGAATAACAATGAGTTTGTGCCTTGTATATGTATTTTCAAATGTCTTAGTGCCTGTCCAAGAGCTTATGTGTGTGTGTGTGTCTTTATATTCGTGTATGCGTGTTCCTGGGTACTGTCCTTTTGAATATCCAGAATGTGTGGTCTTCTGTTCAGCAGTCATAGCCTAAGTGATTTTGGAAACAGATGGTTACACTGACCCCTTCATTTTTGGTCCTCAAAAGCTGTTACGGTGTATACAAAAGTGCTTGCCTTTGGGCATAGATAGAGATGGTCAGGGAGGTGGTGCTGATGTCTGTTGTGCTAAAACCTGTTAACAGTCAAGCTCAGGCCCTATTCTTCAGGGATACCCAAGAGTGGAGGCAGGAGTTCAGGGTATGCATCCCCTCATCCCCTCGGTGTGGGTGTTTGGTGTGTCTGCTTCATTCTGTGGGCACTGTTGAGCTTGCCATTTGACTAAAGGTTCTGCTGTGGCATGCACTCTTGACAGGTGAGAGCAGGCAGTCTGTAGGCTAGCCATCACATTTTCTAGGGCCCCCAGCCTATCTTTGCTTTCAGCTAGACAAGCTTCTGATTCTGGTGTGTGTGTGTGTGTGTGTGTGTGTGTGTGTGTGTGTGTGCGTGCATGTAGGATGCTCAGGTTTTATCTTGTGGGAGATGCTCCAGTGGAGGAGAGCACAAGTGGGTGGGCACGCATGTCCCTAGCTTGGGCATATGGCTCTGGAGTCCATAGGCACACAGATCTTCCTGGCACAGAGCCTGGTGTGCTTCCCACAGGCCCAGGCAGTGGGTAGCTGGGTGTGTTTATGTTTGAGAGGAGGTGGCAGGCTGCAGGAGGCCTCTGTCTGCCCTGAGGTAAAAGCTGGTAGAGAGTCTCTTATTTGCTAGGCCACCTGTGCTAACTGTCATGTAAGCAGTCTTCTGCCCTAGGCAAAAGCAACACTTTCCCCATCCCCACTCCAAATACAGAGGGGTTAACTTATATTCCAAAACCTGTACAACTCCTAGCAGAGATGGTGTTTCCAAAATAATGACTGAAGAAGCAAAGTCAACTATCTAAGAGACAGGGAGAATTGAAGAGGAGGAGTACGGGGAGAGGAAATCTGGAAACCCCCTCTACTGTTCCCCACTTTCCCTTAGCAGGTGAAACTTCTAAAAATGCCTGTGCCTAGAGACTAGGAGCTGTATATACATTGGAATTGGGTCAGAAGTCTGAGGGTTCAGGAGAGGGTCTGGAACACTGGCCTGGCTGCCTCTGACGACAAGTTGTCTACAAAGAATGTAATTCATGGCAGTCGATGGGCTCTTTGATTAGTTCAATCGCCTGAATAATCATTTAATCAATAAAGCATTTCATTTCTCCTCTAGACAGGCCTAGCTGGGGGGGGGGCGTGGGTTAGGCTGCTCAGAGTTTTAAAGTCTGGAGAGCCACGCCCCTTCCTCACCTAGGAGTTGAGTTAAGGGCCACCTGCCTGGAAAAGGACATCTCCCAGGATACTGCATTTCTGGCAGTCTGCACTGAACTGGGACCTGACTGGGGAAAAGGAGAGGACTGAGAAGATGACTAAAGTGGGGAAATATTGAAGGTCCAGTTTAGGAGATTTCTTCCCTAACGTTGAGTCTTTTAATGGTTACCTATGCCCTCTTTAACTTCCCTTAGAATTATATTCCAGTCTGTCTCTTCACCTCAGTTTCCCCAACCATTTACAATGTGAAGAGTATAAATCCTTCTAGCTCTAAGCCCAAGATTGGTAAGGTCAGCTCTAAGCAGACAACTTCTTAAGAGTCCTCTTTTCTAATGTCTTTGTTATGGTAGCAAAAAGGAAAACTTGAGATCCAGAGAGGGTCAGAAGCTTGTCTGAGAGCATGAGGCATGACTTATGGAGGGAGTACAATTAAAGGTGATTTCTCTCCCTGAGATCTCTCATTTTTGCTGGGAGAAGAGATAGAGCCATTTGGAGAAAAAAATCTTATCGGTCAGTTAGATGCCTGGGAGTTATGGAGTTGCAAGGCCACGGAGAGCTGGATAGGATGGACACTTTCTGAATGGACACTGGCATCCAGTCCCCCCGCTCTGGGATGACTCTGGGTTGAATGATAACAGTACTTGCAGTCTGTAGATCTTCATCTCTCAGAACCTTGGGAGGCCTCCTTTTACACATGGAAAACTAAGTCCTAAGAGAGGGAGCTGCCTGCCTGAGCCTTGGGAGAGAGAAAGGTAGTTCCAGAGTCCCTGGTCTGTGGGTGCCCTGGTAATGAGAACAAACCTAGACAAAGACAGTTACAAATTTCTTGGGGGAAAAAAAAAGAGGTCAAACTCTTCTTTAATCCACCTACTTCAGATACTCTTACAGACAGATCTGGGCCAGGGAGAGCAGATGGCATGATGGAGGCTCAGGAATATGATCTCCCAGACTCCCCTGATCTCTCAGGAATCTGATCTGATCTGGTTGGTTGCTTTCTCTCTTTGATTCTTTTAAAATGGGAGTTAGAAAGAACAACCAGGTTAGTACAGGGGCGTCAGTGTCATCACTGGCACCCCAACCCCTTGCCCACCCCAACAGAGCAACCGATCTGAACCCTGAAAGTCTTGTTTTAACCCAAGCAAAAGCAGAGAAATGGGATAGAGTTGGGTTGTCTTCATAGACTCTAGGCCCACAGAGCACTGGAGCACCTTCAGTCCCGCTGATGTTGCAGGGCTTTCAGACCACTGGCTAGAAGGGAATGGGGAGGTAGGGAGGGAGAGTGTTCCTCTTGAAGCTGGGTTTGTGGCTGAAGACTAAGGTGCAAGTTCCCTGGTATCTTGGTTTTTCAGACATTATTTCCAATGGACTTCCTTTTTAAAATGGAAAAACTTTCAAAGTCAATTCGATTTACATAAATGGAGTTTCTTCCTGCATAGTTTTCTTTCTCCAGTACCTAGCACTGAGGAGGGGGGCAAAGTTCTATTGTTAGGGGGGAAGGCAACTATGCCATTGTTGTGCAGGGCAAAGCCTGAGGACATTTGGTGCAGGGCATGGAGAACATCCCTGCTAGTGTTTCTCTCCTGGATTCACACTCAAGGGTTCTTGAGCTGGTGGAGGCAAAATTGATGCACAGAAAAACACAGTTTCATCACTGAAATCACTGTATATATAATCTTGGGCTACCCTAACTTTGCAGGACCACTTTTTGATGGCTTGTGAGCCTGGGTTAGGTGGCCAGAACATCAGGTCTGATGTTCGCCTCTTAGCCTTGGAAGTTCCCAGAGACTGGCTTGCTTTGGAATCTACCGACTGTAGTGAATAATCTCCACTCCAGAGGGAAACTCCCTCAGCCTTTTGTGCTTTGTGGGGTGCTGCAGAAGCAAGGGATTTGGCATTTCAAAACTGGCCTGCAACAATCTTGTTCTGTGTGAAATATGAATCTGAGCTGTTTGGGTAATATCTTCAGTTCCTTCCCACTTCAGCAGTATTCTGAGGGTTCTGTTCAAACTACACAGGAAAATAGTTTTGTGCATAGGCACTAGCTTAGTGTCCTCCTTCCAGAAAAACAAAACAAAGCAAAACAAAACAAAACCGCCCTGCCATCCTGAGAATGGCTCTGGGGAGCTCCTTCAGAGAAAGAGTTTCTCTGTAGTCCACGGTAGTCCACCTTTCCTCAGTCCTGCTTATGATTTGGCCTTGGAGGAGTCTCACCTCACCTTGGTCTTTGGTCCTGCAATATATTTTAAAATGAGGAAAGCATACCCTCAAAGCCCTTGTTTCTAGGGCTGAATTCAGAGAGAGGGCTGAGGGGAGAGGTGTCATTGGCTTTGTCTCTGTCTCTGCCAGGATCAGAAAGCAGGTTCACCAGTTTGGATACTGGTCACTTACAATTCACGACATGAGGGGTGGAGGAACTCAAGAAACCTATCTCATCCCAGTTCCTCTCCATTATTTCTATACCCCTGTTCCACAGGGATAGTGGTGGGAGGAGGAGCAAGGATCCAGATGGGCAGGGTTCCAGACAAAGGAGAAATAACACAGCCACCCCACCCCAGTGCACACTGCAGCCTCCAGAGGCCTGCCTGTGGTCGTTTTCTGCAGCTGTGCCCTGAACAGGGGTGGGGTGGGGCGTCAACACCGGAAACCTATTTACTGATCAGGGACAGCTGAGTCTAGGTCAGAGACAGAAGGTGGACCGAGAGGCCTACCCAGAGTAGAAGTGTGAGGTGCTCTGTCTTTATAAGAATGGAGGTGCTCTCTCCTTACAAGCCCAGGACTGGAGCAGACACCTCAGAGCCCTTGCTTTTGGATTATCTTTAGTATTAGAGGATTGTTGCTAATGAATTTGAAATGATGGGTCTCGGGACCACTCCCATCAGCTACTGGGACAGGGGAGTCTTCAGGTCTTTGCCCAAAATGAACCCTGGTACACATAGATGCTCACAGAACTATTGCCCCCTGAGTATAGAAGAGTTTCCACTTCTTTTTCAGGTCTAGTTCCTTTGATGGTGGTCCCAGGGCCTCACACTCTTGAGAAACTGAGGCTTTCTGATCAAAGACCCTGGATGCAACCATTTTGCCTTAAAAACCTTAAGAATATTCCTGGGAAAGAGAAGGTTGGGTTTTCAGATAACTGAAAGCAGTCTTGTAGCACCCTTGACAGGGCTTTTCTCATACTTTGCAAGTAGAGCCCATCTGCCAATTTGTCAGTTCCATGGACCCTTATTAGCACTGGGCACTACTGGGCTCATTCAGTTCTCTAGATGCCTTGTGCTGGGTGCAGAATTGCCACTGCGAATGTAAGCATTCAACTGTGTGCAACACCAGCCCCCAGAACATCTGGCAGCCTCTGGTCTAAGGTTGAAAAGATAAGTCCTGGACTCAGTGCTTGGGCAGATGTTCTCCCCCCAGGAACACCTGGTTAGCAACTTCAAAAGAGTGTGAAATGCATTCCCTTTCAACAACCCTCCCTTTGGTTAGCTTAGAATTGGGGTCCTTTCGATTAAAGGGAGGGGGTAGATGAGGAGGTGGAAGCGGCTTAGTAGGTGCTTGTTAAAATTAGGAAATAATTCCCTGGGAAGACTTCGTTAAAGACTGGATAAGCCAACACTGCCCATTTTATAGACTAAGAAACTGACGTCAAAACGGACAGATGTGCGCACGCACTACCAGTACACAGTAAGTCTGATGTGCTTGGATTGAAAGCTGGATCTGTACAGCGTTCCTTGTCTTCCTCCAACATTGGTTTGTGTGTGTGTTTCTGGAGACTCCTTTCCCCACCCTTGCCCTTCCTCTCTCCGGTCCCTCCTCCTCTCCTCGTCCAACTCCCGGCCCCTGCGGTCCTCAGTCCCTCAGGCCGCTGGCGTGGAGGCCAGGTTCTCTGCGGACCTGCTGCGGGACTCTCCAGACACTGTGTGGAGTCCCTTCCCCACCCCCATATGCGCTCCACTAGGCCTTTGCCCCGCGCGTTTGTCAATGAACGTGGCGCCGCCGCCTGGGCTCCGCCCCCTATTCTCTCCCATTGCCCAGGTACCGGCTAATCAGGCGGAGCCCGCCGATTGCTTAGCCAATAGGGCGGTGTCTCGGGCCAGAGCCCGCTACTATCTTCCTGATTGGCTTCATGAATCGTGATTGGCAGTTTAGCCCCCGCCCCGCCCCCGCCCCCGCCCGGAGGGAGGCTGAGCCCCGGGCGGCGCTGTCCACACGCAGCGGGTCCTGAAAGCGGCTCCGGGGCGGCGCGGTGGCGCACTGTGCGCGCCGAGCAGGCGAAGGGCTAGCGCCCGCGGCGGAAGCAGCGACAGCGCGGGCAGTCAAAGCCGGCAGAGGCTTTATCTCAGCACCAGCAGTCCCAGCGGCCTTGGTGGAGGGGACCATCCACTATCTCTGTCTCTTGCTCCACGTCTGGAGCAGGCGCGGCGGCCGTCCCGGAAGAGGCAACTGAACTAGATCCCTAAGAGAGAACAGGGGGAGGAGGGTGTCGAAGAGTTGGTGGGCTTAAGGCAGATAGTTAAGCAAGAAGGAGACCGTCGCTGTTGTCCCCGTTCCTTGTCCAGCAATGGGGGAGCAGCTGGGGCTGCTGGAACTTTGAAATCTGCGGGTCCCGGGGTGTGAAAGCTCCCGGGACTCAGGAGTCGGCCTTAACATCAGTGGCGGAAACGTCTCGGAACCCGCTCGGGCCCCGACGCACAGAGAGGAAGTTCTTTGCAACTTAGTCCGAGTCGTCGGATAGTCGGTGGATAGAGGCTGAGGGGGCAAGTCCGATCCTCAGAGACTGAGAAAAGCAGAGAGAGAAAGGATACGGTGGAGACTAAGAGGTCGAGGAGAGACTCCAGAAGAAGCGAGGCTGTGGATCCTGCCTGCCAGCCCTGGGCCTCCAGCCCCCTGAGTGAAGGAAGCCAAGGGCCGTGTGTCCTACCAGCCTTCTCAAAACCTCTCCTATCTGGAGTCCGGGGGCTTCTAGCCGTCCCGGAGACGGGCCCTTTCGCTATGCCCCCGAAGCTGCGGGAGCCTTGGCCGCAGCTACTCCTATTCAGGGCCAGGTCCGGAGCCGCCGCCTGAACCAGCCCGGAGCGACCAGGAGTTGTACGTCCGCTCCCAGCCAGACTGCACAAGCTCCATTTCCCGCCTCTAGAGGCAGCTCTCGGCGATCTCTAGGAGGGAGACTCTGAGAGGCCCGAAGCTTCCGCAGTGTTTTCTGAGCCCAGCTTCTCGGTGCCCGGCCTGGCGGCGCGGTTCCCTAGCGGTGCTGGGCAGCCCCTTGGCGCCGGGAGGCGGAGGCGGCGTGGGCCGGCCTGCAGTCTGGAGCGCCCCGATGGAAATACACTGTAAGCACGACCCGTTTGCATCCATGCATAGTAAGTAGGCGGCGAGCTCGCTTCTCTCACTCTCCAGCCGGGACGGGGTTGGGGGTGCCGGACCTCGGGGCAGGTATTAATTAAGGCCGGGAGGACCCAGGACCTTAGTAGCCGCGCAGCCAACTTTGCAAAGTGTAGGGCTCCAGGCAGGGGATTTGGAACAACGCACTTGATCACCCGGGTCTGAGCACCTGGCACCGGGAATCCCGCCTCCAGCAACGCTTAGTATAGGCAGCGAGCTGCAACCTTTCGGGAATGTGGCAGCAAAATCTCAGCGTGCCGGGAGAATCCTGGTTTGGACACCGAGTAGCTGGAGGCCAGTCCAGTTTGAGAACACGAAGTTGTAGGGAGAGGTCAGTCTGAGTCTCAGAGAAGAGTCCCACACCCCAACCCAGATAGCGCCTTTTCCAGCTATGGGGCTGATCAAGATTCGGGCTTCGGGGGAAAGTAGGGCCTCCACCCGTGTCTGTGTACTTACTATGTGTGGAGGAAGAGGTTGAGGGCTAAAGGGGGGACACCAGATCCAGAGCTCCAAAAGTGTCCTGGAGTTGAGGAGGGGAATTTGAAAAATCAACGAAGTAACAATCCCTTGGCTGAGCTTCTGTCTAGAAGCCAGCCACCTCACTCTGAGACCCTTAAAAGACCCTATTTAGTCCTTCTCTGCAGGAGCTGGCCTCATGATGGCTTCGCTCCTCAAAAAAAAAAAAGAAGAAGAAGAAGAAGAAGAAAAGAAAAGAAAAGAAAGAAAAGCAAAGAAAGGAAGGAAGGAAGGAAGGAAGAAAAATCAAGAAGTCAGCTACCATACAAGCTCCCTTGCCTTTTGAAAGACACAGCGGTGTGTAGGAGACGGGAAGGGTTATTTTAGGTGCTAGGAAGGCTGACCCAGCTGCTTGACCTGCCTGAATCTCTGTTACTTTACCCATTTACACAGCCTCCTGTAAGATGAATGCTGCGCTTCTCTTGCTGTTGGATTAGGTTCTGAGATTTTAAGGAAATTCCGAGTGAAACAAATCATGTTTTCCTTTTTCGGGCTGTAGAACTAGGGTGGAGCGAGGAGGCAGGCAGCCGGTTGTCCAGCTCCATCCCCTCTGGCTGTGGGTCAGGGAGTTGCTCCCTGGCTGGGATCCCTCGCCAAGTCGAGTTATCCTCAGATAGCTGGGGACCTTGTATGTCTGGCTGCATCCCCCCATTTAACAAAGGCAGCAGAGACCCGGCTGGAGAGAAGGCGAGCTTCCTCTGGCAAATTTGTCTGCTTCTGTCCCGGATGGCCAAGTGACCTGGTAGTCAGGGAAAAGCTGATCTAGGCAGCTGGGCTGACTGTGGGCAGGTCAGTGTCTCTTTGTGTCAATTTCCCGAGGTAATCCACCCAAGAAGTAGGGAGAATTGTGCAGAGAAGCCGTTTGCTCTGCTGCAAGCCAAAAAAAAAAAAAAAAAAACAAAAAAAAAACAAAAAAAAAAAAACGATTCCTGGCCATTTGGGGCCTATGCCAAACCGATTTCCAGTCCACGGTGACCCCAGCACTCTCAGCAGCCTTCTGTGCAGACTTGAGCCGGTTTTAGGGGAGACTCTGATTCTGCAGAGTGAGCCATGAAACAAATGAGTTGGGTCAATACTCTGAGAGGTGGGCAGGCACCGCCAAGGAGCAATAGGGGAACAAAATAGGGAGGACTGCCCCCTGCACATCTTTCCTCGCAGGCAGGAATCCAGAGACCTTTACTGCCTTCTGTGCAGAGTCCAGAGACCCAGAGGTTGTGCCTCTGGCCCTTGGGAAGATGGCTTCAGACTCCGTGGTCTCCAAGCTGTGTGCCAGCATAAAGCAGGTTTTTTCAGGTGCTGTTTAGCTACTGTTAACGCCTGTGTCTCTGTCCCTCCTTGTCCTGGCCTTCATCTGCCCCTCCTCAAGAAGTACTCCCTCCCCTCATTTCAATCTCCCTGGCAGCACTGTGGGGGCTGGGTCCCAGCCAGCCTAGTACTGGCTTCTCTGGAAGTGCCCTTGGCTCTGACACTGAAAGCTATTTGCTTGCACAACATAGGCCCCCTCAGGGGTCCCAATTTACTGGAAATTGGGGGAAGTACAGTAGATCCTGAGAGACCCCTAAAGTAGTAGGGGCTCAGAGCAAGTCCCACTGACCTCTTCATTTTCCTTCCTGGTCCAGATCAGTTTCTTCCCTTCCCCAGTTGTTCCCTTCTCTCCTACTCCTCTCCCTATTACTATGGGAGAACCTTAGAGTAGAGGCGGTATGGGGGCAGGTTCTGGTACTACAAAGAAATGGTTTTCTGAGGTCCCCTGTCCCCACCCCTTATTCCAAGCTTTTCTTTTTCATCAGGACAATGACCTCTCCCCTCCCAGATGTTTCTATCCTCAGGTATGTTACCAGTTATAAAACACTTTTATATCAGAGTGACATCCAGACCGCTGAGTTACACCCATTTTACAGAGTATGATATTGAAATTAGAGAGACAAACAGACTGAACGCAAGTTCATACAAGCAAAGCTGGATTCGGTTCTGGGATCTTCCAGGATTCATGGAAGTGGAGAAAGAGGGTCTATGAGAGGGCGGTGGACTGTCTGGATGGTACACATCTGTGCAAGGCCCTCTCTTTCTGCCTGGTTTAAGTGCTTCTGTATCCACGGCTAGACTGTACTTGTGTGTCAGCACCTATCTGTTGGTTAGAGAGTCCATTGACGAGGTTTCATCCCTGCCCTTCCCTTGTGTTCCTGTTTGCACATCTGTGTGTTTCTTCGTCTGTTGTCTCTGCTACCACTAAGAAGAATTTCAATAACCAGGGTTCTGAAGTTCAATCTGGGCTGTCAACAGAGACCTTCTCCCTACTACCTTATGCCCTGGTGGGCAACATCTCCTCTACTAGCTGAGGAGCATCTGTGGAGGCTGACTCCTAGACATGGGCCACAAAGGCACCAGGGCATCTCCAATTCAACCTTCTTTCTCCTCCACCTCCAAACTCTGTATTGTTTGCCCTCTGGGAGTAGGGCTGTGTTTCCCTTGCATCTGTGTCTGTTTCCTGGTTTTTGCCTTGATTTGTTTGCATCAGTCTCTATATCAGCCTCAGTAAATTCTACTTACCCCTGTAAAGTGTAACTGAGTGTATTATCCTCTCCACATCCTCTTTGGTATAAATCCTCACCCAACTGGAGTGCACAGGAAGTAGAGGGTAGAACTGGGGTTCTCAAGGGATCTGCAGGGCTGGAGCTACAATCCCAGAAAACAAAGATCCCACTCTGTACAAGTTCCCTGTCTCCCAGATGCCCTGTTAATTCACTTCCTCCATTTTTTCTTCTCTTTCACAGAACTTGCTACTCGCCTTCCATTCTTCCCTCTCTCCAGACTCCCTCAATCCCTCCCTTCCTTCCTTCTAGGCCTGTTGTGGCTGATCCTTTCCTTTTTTGTCCTACTCTGTCTTCTTAAATGGCTTCCCTTCCATGCTCTCCTTGCTGTCTGTCTCATTTAGTCTGTGCATGCCACAACCTTCCCTCATGCCTCTTTGCTTCTATCCTGTGTCCCCTCTCTCGGGCACTTTTACTTCTTTCCAATCTCAGTTGCCTTCTCTGACCACACTTGCAAATCACTACCCTGCCAGCCTTGAAGTGCTCTATTGGTTAGGACAATAATTGAGGCAGAGTCAAGTGAGTTTGGGGAGATTTTCAAGATGAGGGAAGTAGGGGGCTCCCAGGTCTTTCTGGGCCTGGTTTCAACCATGGACATGTGAACTGGACCCTGGAAGAGCATTGGTAGCTCAACCTTTGTGGTCAAGAGTAGGTTTGGAGACCTATTGCCACCTAGAGGGTCTGATCTGTGCAGTTTTCCCCATGATACCTGTGGCCCCCCACTGCTCACAAATGTCTTGTAGGGTTAATCTTAGAATTTAAATCTTTTGAAGGTTGCCACTGGGTTTTGGATGGAAACCTAGTGGTTTCCATCCCCATTAGTATTAGGGAACAGGCTATTGCAAATGGGCCGCAATGCCTGAGCTGATGGGTTACCTCAAAAGTGTGCTGAGTGCTTTTAGCTTCCTTTTTTATCCATTCAGATGAATTGGTACCATTTTGAACTTACTTCTTAAATTCAGGTTTTGCTTGAAAGATCTGCTCAACCTTTTTTTAGTAGGTGCTTCCAACCCCAGAACAAAGACTTCTTTAAGATACTTGACCACAGGTGGATGCAGTCTTTCTATTTTAGGTTAACTATACATTTATATTGCTAGCTGCAAAATACTGTACAGAATAAATTTCCTTTTTCTTGTGTCTAGAGTCTTTTAGAATAATTTTAGATTAATTCATTCATTTTGAAAACCAAGAGAAGTTCAGTTAAAACTAAAACTAATTTTGCAGTTATCTACAAAATTGTGTTTTCCCTGGAAATAAAGCCTGAGGTTGGAAATTTTAGGAAATGTTCAATTCAGATTCTTATGGGATACTTCAGTGAATTTCCTGGCAGATTTTTTAGGAAAAAAGATTATGTTATGGGTATTTACACACACCTCCACCCCTATTTCAGATGTTCGTGAACCTGGCTAGTACTTGAGAGGGGGTGAAGGGGAGTAACTGAGACGAGGGGGTTATTTTATGTTTTAAAGTTGGAGTGGTATATTTGTGTAACCTCTGAGATTCCCTGCTTCCATAGTGCAGTGAAGTCCCAATTTAAGAGGAGACTTCCCCATCCTTGGCATCTGAGCTGCCAGCAGCATTGGTAAATGCTTGGACTTGGCGTTTGCCTTTTGAGTCAGTTAGTGGCTGATTAACAGCTACAAGGTCAATGTTTTTGCTACACTGGACCACTCTGTGTTTACTGGTTTGGTTCTTCATTTATTGGATCCATCCTTACAGATGGACCTTGATGTAAGTGAAGGGAGCATATTGGATAGAAGAGAAACTTCTTGGACTCCTTTTACTTAAAACTCACCCTAGGTCCCTTGTAAGGCCTGGGACTCAGAAACCTTCTCTATTTCCCCTGAATCATCTTAAAACTGCTTGTCAACTGCAAAACACTCCAAAAATTCCAGGGAATCTCCTTTATAAGAAACCCTGATTCAGCAGAGTGGAATGTGATCCTCTGACTCATTTCTTTTGTATGCTCACAAAGGGTAGTGTGGTCAAATCTGCAGGTCAGCTTCACCTTTTTGTTTATTTATTTCCCTCCCACTTTTAGTGAGGTATGAGCCTCACTTTTTAAAAGGAAGAGTTGTTGTTGTTTTTAATCTAAGCAGTGGGTGGATTTTGCCTTAGTACTTTGCAGATACTGTTTTAAATATGTTTTTTAAAGGCCTGAGCCCTTTAGTGAGATTACCGATATTAAAAAAAAATTCACCCCCCCTGAGATTTAGGTTTATTGGAGTAGTTCTTTTCACAATTAATATTTGTTAAAAGGAAAAGAGCTTCACTTAAAAATCTCTTCAAATCTGATTGTTAAGACATATTTTCTCCCCCAAATCTTTCTTAGACCTCAACATCACATACATAAGTTGTGTCACTAATATAAATTGGGATCTTCACATATTCCACTGCTAAAAACTTTGCAAGGAAAATGCCAGCAACCGAAAGAAAATATTGTGGGGATGCTTTCTAGCAATAGCCCAATAGACCGGCAGAAGATGGACTAGAGTTAAGATTAATTTTTAAAAACTGTCTGAGGTGCTCGGTAGTCTGCTCCTTTAGGCTTCAGGCTCAAGACATCCAAACTACAGCCATTTCTGATCCAAGGGGCTCTGGGTGTTACTTCTAGTCTGTGACTGGTTCTAACCACCCTTTTCCCTTGCCTTTGTTTCTGATCTGTTTCAGGACATGGAGGAGTGAATCAGCTTGGGGGGGTTTTTGTGAATGGACGGCCACTCCCGGATGTAGTTCGCCAAAGGATAGTGGAACTTGCTCATCAAGGTGTCAGGCCCTGCGACATCTCCAGGCAGCTTCGGGTCAGCCATGGTTGTGTCAGCAAAATTCTTGGCAGGTAAAGGCAGGAGCTACAATACAGGCTTCCCTTGATTTTTCAAACAACCACCTAAGATGGAACCTAGTGGCTACCCAATGTATAGGTCAGAGTGAGCATCACGGTATCACTTTGCTCCATTGCACAGCACTTTAGAGTTTACAAAGCCCCTTGGAGGTCATTCAGTACCAGGTAGCCATGGGAAACCTCTGTTAAAGTGACCCATGGAATGGGGAGACCAGTCCAGATGGATATGCCTTCTAAAAGCCTGAATGATTCCAAAGTACCCAAGAGTAAAATGTTCTTAAGTATTTCCCATTGCACACCTGGGGTGAGCCCAGGGCCTGAGCAGGGCTGTGTGGAAAACCCACAAGTTGTATATCACTAACCAGAGTTCAATATTCTACTTGAATGTTTCAAAAGCACATTCCATTTTTAAAAGTCAAGTCTCATTTTTCTGTTCTGGGTTATCATCAACCCTGTTATGTTGGGCTGCAATATTTTTCTTCTATCGGCATTGTTTCCTTTGTAGTGACAGGCATCCTAGGTATATATTAAATTAAAGAAGAGAAAAAATCAAACCAAACACAAACTCTCAAATCTGACACTTGAAACTTGCCACTTGACCCAGTGATTTGCTGCAAGCAAAATACTAACAATGCCGAGTCTCCCAGAGGGCCGTTCAGCCTTTTAGTGCTGCCCTCGTTTTATTTCCTCGCCTGAGCCTCAGCACAATGCAGGGATGCTTGTTTTGAGACGAGGAAACAAACCTAAGAGAGACGAAGTGAGTGACCTGTGTCCATAGGGCTGGCCAGTACTTGAACTGTGAAGAAAGGATTCCTTGATCATCCCCATCACACTATACCCCCAAATCAAAGCCACCGTTTTGTTTTCAGGCATTGAGAAGTTGTGCTGGCAGCCAGGAACCTTCTCGGCTATTGCTGTTCTTTACCCTGAGTTAGAAAACAGCCTTTGTCCTGTTGCATTTTGGCTTGAGAACAGATGCCTGAATGGCAGAGAAATATTTCTGAAGTATGTGCCTTTGTGACTTGCTGCTTGCTCTTGCCCTCCCATCTGCCGCGGTTTAAGACATTCTCTCAGGTGAAGGAAGCAACAACTTCTAACCTTGGAAGCGTTGCTGGGGCCAAGGAAAGAAGTTCCAGAGCCAGGGGTCTGGCAACCCTTTGAGGGACCTTGATCCCTATGTTTCTCCCTCTTCTGCCTGCTCTTCACAGGTGACCTCAATAGTGCAAGTTGGGGGTGCCACTCCGGGTTAGTACTCAGCAAGCAAACGGCCCCCAGCCACAGTTCAGGAAGAAGGCAGAGTTCTGAATCAGTAGTGTGTTTTTGGTAGATGGCAAAGCTGAGAGTAAGAAAGAGGAAAAGTAGAGGAGAGGTAGGTAGAGGTAGAGAAAAAAGGAAACAAAGAGAAAAGAGAATGATTAGAGAGAGAGAGAAAGGAAGACAAGAATAAAGGAGAGAGAAAAGAGAAATATTTCCGATTCCCAGCATTAGACTTGTACAGCCGAGTGGATCTCAGCTCCTCGTTGGGAAGCCACTCCACTAGACTGAAGGAGAGAGAGAAAAAAGAAGGCTCTTCCTTTGTTTTTGCTGAGACATCTTTACTGAGCCGACATTTTGCTTGATGTTTGAAATCTTCTCAGGGCAAGAGCTGAGCCCTTCTCAGAGGGAATGTCCAAACGCCAGGTCCTCATGCCCTGGTGCCAGAAGCCCTCCATTTCTCTCCTGGAGATTGAAAGGGACAGGGACCCTTGGCAGACCCGGCCGGCAGCCTCCCGAGGCCGGAATAGATTTGTCACTAGGTACAGTGGCACTCGGAAGTTACGCGCCGCTCCGGTGCCTGGCCGTTTAAGTTGTCAACAATAAATTGGAATTTCATAGCTCATTATTTTCATAACTAAGAACCACAGTGGACAAAATGTCACTCTAATTAGAACTGCCTTTTAAGAAACAAGTTCAGCCCTAAAACAGTGTGACTGGAAATTTCTGAACTGGGGCTGTTCCATCCACTGAGTTTTTTTTTTTTTTTTTTTGGTCACCTAAGAATTTGATGGGCACACATGGGTGACAGATCGTGGAAAGTGTGCGGTGGCTGTGTTTTCAGAAACTGCAGGGCCAGGCAGGCAGAGACCCTGCAGGCACGCAGGGACCCCCATCATCTCGGAAGTTGGGCAGTCTGCCAGTAGCGTGGGTATTCAGTCCACGGAGCTCAAGACTCCAGAGGGGCATGACAGGCACAGCCTGGTGGCTGGAGGCCCATTTAAATCCACCCAGAAGACCGGGATGTTGTCTTCTTTCACTGGAGACTGAGTGGAAGGCTCAGACAATTTGGAACTAGGTGAAGGTTTAAATCCACAACATGTGGTCTTTGTTTTGCTAGGCTTTTTCTTAACCATTCTGTATTTCTGTCTTCAAAACAGCCCTGCATGCAGGGCAGGCATCACCTTCTTATATAAATGTGATGTCTGAGACCCATTTAGGGCAGTTAAGCAAGTTGGCCTAAGCCATACAGTGTGTTGGTTTCAGAACCACTGACTAGTAACTACCTTCTTGACTCCCAAACAAATGGTCTTTGCTCAGAACTGCAGCGTGTGTTTGTGGCTGCTGTTTGTCTGCTGAGTGGAAACTAAAGGGCTAAGTGACTGTTGTGTGAGATAAAAGAACTGTTATTTAGTCTGAATCCTCACTTAATACAGTTGCAGGAGAGGTTTTCTGAGTGCAGGGTTGTTTTCTTGGTGCTTGACCTGTGTGTCAGCTAAAAGGGAGACAGAGATCTCTCAGGTCACACCATGACTTGCCAAGGTTGGCATTGCTCAGATGAGATGGGTAGAGAGGGGCTTGTATGCAGGGCAAGTGGTGGGGGAGAGGAGGCTTCATCCTACCATCCTCTCAGAGTGACTGTGTGAATATTGCCGTACCATTCAGCATGTTTCCAGCATGCAGCATAGGGCTGTCTGTGTGTCTGTAACTCTTGCCTCAAGGCACTCAGGGCCTATTTATTGATCGAGTGGGAATGAATGAAAAGATGCACATGAAAATGCTTGATAAACAGTAAAGCTCTATACTACTCTAAGGGATCATTATTACATCATTTTAATTTTATAGCCAAAGTAGCAGTTGACTTAAGTGGGAGGCTTGCTGGATACAGCCAGTTTGAAAACTGGGTCTGCCTCTAACTTCCAGAAGGAAGTCGGGCAAGCCACTTAGTCTTCTGATCATAGGATTTTCTTTTTATTAAACCCAACTGGCCTCTCAGGATTGACGTGAGAGCTAAGATAACTCAAGGGAGAGCTCTGTAAACTTTAAAGCTGATGTCTAAGTGAGTTGTTGTGTTGATAGCAAAAAGTGACTTTCTATTGCAAAATTGAAATGATAATTGGAGGCAGCAGACCTGGCTGTGTGCCTTGATTTATGGATTTTTCTAGACTATGGGAAAAAAGTATTTTCTTGGATATTTCTAAAAATCTGTTTGCAACTAATGATTTTTCAGCAATTATAGAAAGAGGGAGGGATAAGTCGGGCTTTCCCTTATGGTTGAAATTTATACATGACTCAGTCTTTTCAATGAAAGATGTAATTTCCACTTCTACACCACTGCCCCCAAATTATTTCTACTGTTTCTGGAATATCACTAAATTGATCTTAATCAGATTTAACCCAGAATGAGAATTTCAGTATCTCTTTATATGTAAACCAGTCTTGTTTTTAGGTAGCCTTTCCCGGCAGGTCAGTGGGAGAATTCCCTCTTTCCCTTTGTTATAAGCTCTAGTTAGGTTTAAAAATTACCAATCATTTTGAGAATGTCTTTTTGGTTAAAAATTTTTTTCTCAACTGCCACATAATCTCTATCCCAAAAGAAAGTCAAGAATTCCTCTGTAAATGTTGAGATATCTCAGTGGAGGCTCAGATTCAGAAAAGGAATCAGACCATTTTTTTTTTACCCTAAAATGATCTTTTATGGCACTCTTCTCTCTGGTTTGGTTTTATTGTTAAACCCTGACATCCTATTTACACTAATGGGGAAGAGCTGATAGCATGGAAATGTCCTTAGAAACAGCGGTTTACCTCAGGGGAGGTCCCCGAAAGAGCTGGTTTGACTTGTGGTTGTTTGGTGGTTTTTTTTTTTTTTAATTTGGATTTGGACTTATATAGAACATGTATTCATCCAGTTCCTTCTGGAATCCAACACTCCTTTTAATTATGTAACAGGGTTATTGTTTTACTCTTATGAAAAACTAAGTTGCATTTTAGGGGACAGTTTCACAGAATACAGAAAAGTTTGCCAAGGGATAGGAGAGCTGACCAAATTAAAGTCAGCTCAGGAGGCTGGGCCACTATCCTGGCTTGATCAGCTGGACTTGTGTGAACCTGGGCAAACTGTTTAACTTCTATGGCTCTCTGGTTTATGCCTATGGATGGGAACCTATTCATTCATCAATTCAATCATTTAGTCATTCAAAGCAATATATGGTTTGGAAGTAATAAGGGGTTAAAGGGGAAAGCTGACTTGTAAGTTTCTGTGACCTATGAATGGTGACAAATGTGAAGGAAAGAAGGAATGAATGAATGCCTAGCATCCTGACCAGAGCTGTCCAGTACAAATATAATGGGACTCATATATGAAATTCACAAATTTATAGTAGCATATTAAAGACAGGAGAAAGAAGCAGGCACAAGGAATTTTAATGATATACTTGACTTAACCCAAATATAGACAATATAATTTCAACATATAATTAATATAAAGTTTATGAATGAGCTACTGTACCTCCTTTAAAAGGTTAAAAATCTGATATGTATCTTACACTTACACCACCGCTCACTTCCAACTATCTACTTTCCACATGCTGAAAAGCCCAGCTGGCCAGGGCTGCTGTATCAGACGGTGTAGGTCTGGATGTTTCCTGCTCAGAGACCCTGTTATCTTACTGCCAGCCTCCATTTTTCTGTTTCTCATTACTAATCTCCTTTCTTCTTGGGTCCTAGGTATTATGAGACGGGGAGCATCAAGCCTGGTGTAATTGGAGGATCCAAACCAAAGGTCGCCACACCCAAAGTGGTGGAAAAAATCGCTGAGTATAAACGCCAAAATCCTACCATGTTTGCCTGGGAGATCAGGGACCGGCTGCTGGCAGAACGAGTGTGTGACAATGACACGGTGCCCAGTGTCAGTTCCATCAACAGGTGAGGGGCTGGGGCTGGTGGGGACTAGAGTTCTGGGTGGGAGGATGGTTCTTGCAGGCTCTGAGTGTGCAATCCCTGAAGATTGTTCTCTTGGTACCAGACAGGAGGGAAGCTAATGGAATATGACGTCTCTCTATTGGCCCTTCTCTTCTCTCTTAAGTGGGTAGGAACCCTAGGCCCAGGGACAGGAGGTCATGCCAACATTGTGCCTACTTGAATTTCTTCTGATCCCAGAGTAATTTCCATCTCTCCCTTACCAAATGTCACTGTGTGTCTACAACTTAGTGACAAGCTGTCCTTGGTACATTTTTACAGATGTCACTTCTTTGAAAGCCCAGGCTCAAAGAGTTAGCATGGGTTTATCTTATTAATTCCCAGGATCTTTGTGGCCTCTCTTTTGGGCAGAGGTTGGATCACTGAGTTTGGGAAATAAACCCCTAACCTGAAGTTGGGAGATTGAGCTCCTATCCCAGCTCTACTCAGAATGCGACCTTGACAAAGCTCTTCTTTCTGTGACAGCCCAGGGCCCTGGTGGTTCTAATGTGGGTCTAGGGTCTCTAAGAGTGATACTCAGCCTCCAAGATGCTGTGGAGTTAGAGGATTGCCCTCTTCCAGTTGCCCTGACTCTCAACCCCTGGAGAGAATGAACTAGAACAAAACCATGAGTGTCAGGCTTGACTGTTTCTGAGAGTCACAGCAGCCCCTTTTCCTCTCTGATCTAACCCAGAATACATGGATCTCAGAGCTTTAAAAACCAATTCCTGAAAGAAAGTTTTCTACTGTGGATGGTAATTTGCCAGGTTTTTTTCTTTTCTTAGAGAGAGGCCAGGACTTGTGTATGCACAAATGTGTGTGTGTCTGTGTCTATAGAATGACGGTGGGGTTAGGAGCTTGTGGAGTTAAACACTGCCAACTAATTCCAGTGAAAAAACGCCTTGCTGGATGAACACAGGAGTCTCGTTTACATTCTCTGTAAAACACAGATGCAAATTATTTTGTGTTAAATTTTTATTTGAATATATTTTAGAAGAATATAAGTAGCACACCAAGCCAGTGAGTGTGAATTTTATGATGCCCTTATTTTATAGAAAAGAACTAATCGTGCCTTACAAAAATTCATCTCTTTAAGTCAAAAAATTAGTTATTTGAGGGCTGTCCTGGTGGCACAAGGGGTTAAAGCACATCACTACGAAGCTGTCTGCAGCCATTGCAGCACAAATTTGATCCCCAGCCAGGGAGGTGACCCACATAGTGCAGCAGACCTTTCCGGTCTTGCCCACTGCTCCCCTAAGCAGTGTATTTCAGTCAATCCACTTGTTCTGTTCCCTACTCTATCTCTGGTGAGTTCTCTCACTTTCCGCACCTCTGGCCTGTACCCCAGCTCATGTATGCATAAGTAAATAACTCTTAAAAAAATAAGTTATTTGAAAGAAATATGCAGCAGATGGAGCACAGTGTTTACAGAGGTGGTGAGGGCTATGAGGGGGTCAATGGAAAGAGTATCTAGGGAAACAGTGGATCTGTGCTGGGGTGGGGGGCGGTGCTGACTGCTGTTTGCTGGGCCTGGCCAAGTCAGGGGTCACTTAGGGATTCTAGTCCATAATGGTGGCCCACTGACTGTGCTTTTAGGCGCTTTCACATCTGTGGTCTCCTACAGCCCTCAGGCCTAATTCTGCCCTGTGACAGGCACAGAAACTGAGACCCAAGAGGAAAGTGCAAAGGGATTTTGAGGTAGAGATGGGAGTAAATCCTGGACTCTGCCCCTGACAGAATTTAAGATCTGTGAGAAGAGAGGCTAGGAGGACCAAACCATTCTACCCTGGTTCGGAGCCTCACACCTGGCATGTTTTGCTGCCTGTCTGCCAGCTCCCCATGAGACCTTGCTCTTTCCTGTGCCCTGGGGACTCTTCCTGGGAGCACTCTCTGGCTCATCACTCCATTCTTCACTGAGAGTGGGTTGGTGTCTTTTGCAACAATCCCTGTCATGCAAATAAATAAGTGTGGTGGGACAATCTGAGCTTGCTTGCTGCTGCCTTCTGCACCTCCAGCCACCACAAAGATGGAGCTGTCCCAGCTTCCAGTTTTATTTTTCATATGAAGGCAAAGCTCCCATTGCTTTCAAGCAGATACAGCTTCCAAATAACCATCTTGCAAATGTCATTGTGTATGAGGGTCCATAGCTCCTTCTCCCAGCCCCTGTCTCCCTTGAAGGCAACTTCTCACTATTTCAAATTGCTAGCGAGGGCAACACTGGATTTGCTGCTATTCTAGTGACATCTTCACTGTCCGGACGTAGAAGTGTGTGCCTCTCTGCTGCCTTCCAAGAGACAATCTGGGAGACCATGACTGACATGGGGTTTAGAAACACTGAACATACTAAGCTTGTGGGAGATTTCCTGGGACACAAGTCACTGTGGTGATACCGGCTGGGATGCTGTGCAATCTGCATGAGTGAATCTTAGAACAGCCTGAGTGTCAGTTGGAGGTGGCTGCCCTAGGGTTGACCCAAGTGGTGGGTGGGATGGAATCTCCCTTCTGTGGTTTCAGTCTTGTAACTCTAAGTTAGGGGCCACATGGGAGAACTGAGAGAGGCGTTTCTACTTAGAGAACAGTTCTACTAGCAACTGGTGATTGTCATGTGAAAATGTGGGACGAGAGTTGCTTCAGCAGAAGCTGGAAATCCATGTATTTATGCAAAAGCTGCCAAGTTATCAACACCAATGACTAATAAAGATAAAAATAATGCTGTGTAGGTAAAATAAAATTTGTATGACCTGGGAATGATAGTTTGCAAACTTGATTCTTAATCCTAACTTGGGCAACAGCTTTCTGAGTGATGTACCCATTCTTTCTCTCTTGTACATATCAGTTGCAGGTCTGCGTGTCACCTGCAAACCCTCTCCCAGCCTGGCTCAACAGGACCCTTGGCTTTGACCTTCAGCTGAGGGCCCAAGAGTCTTACTGCACCAATGGCAGTATGAGTAGTGCAGTAGTTGTAGGTATTTCTACAGTCCTATCTGGGCTGTGAGAAAATCTCCTCTTCCAAAGCAGTGGGGATGATGTTGAAATTGGATCCTAGCAAATAGCAAATGCCTGTAATACTTGAGTGCTCTTAGAGTTTTAATTCTCAGACTCTACATGGAATTTGAATCCAAATTGGCTTTAAACTTCATAAAGGAAATATTTTGACTGGAGTCACTTCCTACGAAAGTGGTTCAAAGAACAAAGCTCAGGCCTGGGAGCTGGGCTTTCGGCTGACTTACTGTGTGATCCTGGGCAAGTCATTTGAATGCGCTGGCTTCAGTTTCCTCATTCATAGAAATCGTTTCATTGCTGAGGTCCCTTTTAGGTTGGATCATCTAGGATGTTCATATGGCATCCAAGATCATGTTCACACTCAGCAAAATAAAGGCTGTACCTTTCAGTGTTGACTGCTAATTAGCCCAACTGTCAGGTTTCCTATGTATAACTCCTGTTGTAATGAGTCTTGAAGACACCAGGTTTGTTTGTTTGTTTTCCATTTCTTTTTTTAAGAATTGCTATGATTCAACTAGTCTTATTCTTTCCATTCTAATTTCTTCTCAATGGAATAGGATGCTCTTTGTTCTTATCTTGGCAGCTGCTGCAAGCATATGGATAAAATCGCTATCCCTGGGGGAAGTTTTAGAAGGTTCCCTGCAATGCTATCCCCCAAAATGCCAGCCACACTGCAACCTTAAAATGGAGTGTTGGAGTGGCTATCTTTCCCTCCCCAGCTCCCAAGGCGATTCTGTGTGTTTTAAGTCATTTGAGAAAAATATAAACCGTTCTTTCAAAGATTTTATTTTTATTTATTTCTGCATACAAAGACTGGGTTGTAGACTAGAGGGAATGAGAGGATTCACCAGACAGAGTAGGGAGCAGTAGCGGCAGGTTTACTGAAATACACTGTTGAGGGGAGTAGTGGGAGAGACAAGAAAGGTCTACTACCCCATGTGGGTCACCTCCCTGGCCAGGGATCAAACTCATGCTGCAGTGACAGCTGATAGCTTGATAGGGTTGAGACTTTCACCCTTGCACCACCAGGAAGGCCTGAAAATATGAACCCTTTAAGATTGAAGCTGAGTATTAATCTTTATGAAGGTAACATTGAAAATAGCAACAACTAATATTTATTGAACATTTATTATACAACTTCCACTATTCTCAGTGTTTGATTTAATCCTCATAGTAACTTTATGAAGTAGGAATGACTTATAAAAATATTTATTTATTTATTCATCAGAACTAGGGGACAAGCCAGAGGTGCAGGGGGCAGTGAGAGTCTTCACCAGAGACAGAAGAGTGGAGAGCAGAACAGGCAGATCAATGAAGTACACCGCTGAGGGGAGCAGTGGGTGAGACAGGAGAGGTCTGCCACGCCATGTGGGTCACCTCTGGGACCAGGGATCGAACTCACACTGAAGTGGCTGCATCCTAACCCATTGTGCCACCAGGGAGGGCCCAGGAATAATTTTTTATCCCACTTTGCAGATAAAGAAACAGAGGCATCAAGAGATTAAGTAATTTACCCAAAGGCATGTGACTGAAAAATGCAAGACTGGGATTCAAATTCTAGTATTCTAGTCTTTTTTGTTTTGTTTAGACATGCATTTAGTGACTAAACAATGCTTTGAAAATTGACAACTTTATGTTGAAATCCTATGGGAAACAGTCATAATATATACTACCATATAGTTGTATAAATTATATTTATATTATATTATATTATAAATTATATTTATATCTTATATAGCCATATGTTTACATATCTAGGTATATATGCTTGTAGACTGACAAATACACACATTTATATACATATATGCATGCACATCCATACATGTGTGCTTATATGTGTATATATGTATATGTCCACACACAAACACATGTACAGAGATGGTAACATACATAAAAATAATAAAATTAGATCAGATGTTATCTTCATTCTGTGTGATCAAAAAGATTACATCACTGCTAGATTTTTGTCAATATTCTCCACATTTGCTTAGTTAACATGAGTGGTGTAAATATTAGAGAAGATAGATAAAGAAACACTCTGAATGTAGTTGAGGCACTATATATATTGACTCATTAAAAAAGGGAAAGGACCTTTGCTGAGCTCATGCAGCCTGGATTCCAGAGGGCCTGTGGTTGGGATGTGATGTGGACAGAAACGTCTATTCCAAGTCACGAGCTGAGTGTGCTGCATGGCCCGGGCGCTGGGTGATGAGCCAGAATGGAAGACAGAGGCCACAGCAAAAGAGGTTAAGGGAAGGCACCTGTCACTTCTGTCCTGTGCACTTGCAAAAGCTGGAGACCCAAAGCATCTTGAAATGAACCTCTAGAAACAATGGTCTAGAATGTGAAAACCCTTCTCTTATAATGTTGACCAAAAAAATACATTTTATTAAGAGAAAATTATGTTTCCAAATATGCTTAGTAATGTTAGCTAAAGGAAATATACTGAAATGTGATTTTTAGATGTCTTCTTTATACTTATCCAAATAGTCCACAATGGGTAGAAACTACTCTAGTAATTAAAGTGTTGCTTTAAAAGGTAATAATTGGAGATTGAACTAGAACATTTTCAAAGAAACTGAACATTTTATTACCGCCCAAAGTTCAGGAAAGAAACTTTCTTGCGGACATCTGGCTGAAGCCCTGGTGGGCTGCTCTATCATATGCCAAGCTCGGGGTCATGGTTAAACCCCTTATGTTGTTCCAGGAGGAGATTTAGTAACTAAGCTTCCCAGAGCCCAAGATTCTGCAGAAGGCCTTCAGAGCTGCCAGGTGATAAAGGAGAGTCAGGGCTGCTTTTATCCCTTTATGCCCTGGGCTTTTCCATAGGTCATTTTTCCCCCAAAGGGATTTAATTACTTAAGTAAGCCAAGAATGGACTGTTGCAAATCCCTTACTGTGTTGAGGCCCACACATAGCAGAGCAGACTTACTCCAGGTCACGATCAAGTTCATATTAGAACTGGAGCAAAGTCTCTGTAAAGACAGGCAGGGTGGCCCCTAGTTCCCAGGACTATGGAGTCTGTTCATGAGGTTTTATATGAGGTGAACAAGTTTCCTTTTAGAAAAACCCAGCCAGCCCTCCCCTGGTAGCACTTCAACAATTTAGTTTCAGAGCTACATATTCATCCCCTTCATGGTTATTGCTTTTTTTTTTTTTTTAAAGATTTGTTTATTTATGCATACAGAACTGGGGTACAAGCCAGCGGTGCAGGGGCAGTGAGAGGGTTCATCAGAGACAGAGCAGGGAGCCGAACAGGCAGATCGATGAAGTACACTGCTGAGAGGAGCAGCAGGCAGGTCAGGAGAGATCTGCCACGCCATGTGGGTCAGCTCCCAGGCCCGGGATCGAATTCCCACTGAAGTGGTTGTGGCTCACTTGCAGTGCTGCGTCCTAACCCCCTGTGCCACCAGGGAGGGCCCTCTGGTTGTTTTTGATGTGTGGGGATCTTAGTCCTCTTGTGGCTCTCTAAGAAGAGAAACAGAGCATGAGAGCTCCCAGGGACAGAGACATTACCTGGTTTAGTCCCTTCATTCCCTGAGGGAGGAACAGAGCTATCTAACATCACTCAGTGAATTCTTTATGGAGCTGAAGCTGTCATTGAGAAGGGGATACCTACTGGTAATATGAACATATCCACCTCTTTCTACAGAAGCACCTGAGGTCCAGAGAGGGTACAAGGTACCCAGAATCTTCGGAGGTAGGGGATGAGTTGGGTTAATTCAAAATTCTTCCAGCCCCGTAAATCCCAACCCGGACAAATAATCTCTCCTCATGTCTGCCCCAGCTTGATCCATGTCCCAGCTTGATGTGGGTTTTCTGCGCATAGCTAGTTGAGATCACTTCTTCTCATGATGGTAAATAGCCAATTATTTTTTCCCCAATGTCCACAGGATCATCCGGACAAAAGTTCAGCAGCCACCCAATCAGCCGGTCCCAGCTTCCAGTCACAGTATAGGTAAGAAGAACTTCAAAAAAAATTTAAAAATCTAATGGGTTCCAAATATTCTAAAGAACTTTTAATCATTCTTATGGACAGATAATTCTGCATAAAACACTTCGGCACACGTACTAATGCGCCTTCTTTGTCATTCTCCAAGGGCTGAACCTGGTAAATGAATTTTATAAATACTGCTAAAAGGTTTTGAATTTTACTGATTATTATGATAAATAGCTTTCACCATGAGACAGAAAATTGAAATCTAAGCCAAAAAAAAAAAAATCCACTAATGGGGGTCTATAGAATGTCAGATAATTAAAGTAATAAATCAAGAAAGGGATACTTATTCATAACATTTTCTGCATCATTAGTCAGTAAGTAGTTTTGAATGTGTTTTTTTCTTCTATCAACCAGCCCTTCTACAATTCTTTGTGCACTTGCAGTCTTGAGTGAAGATGTGGCAAAACTTCCCAAACTTTCTTTTTCTCTCTCTCTTGCTTTAATCTCATGTACTTCATGAACTGGTGGAGGTTCCAGTGGGGTTTCTGACACTCACAGTGAAGTCTGAGAGTGACTCTGACTCTAAGGATGGGGGTTATATTCCCTACTATTCAAGAGTTCCACCTTTCCCTTGCATTCCCTTCCCAGCAAAAATCATGAGATGAAAATGACCATATGTATTTAAGACCTATAGTTTCTCCACTTGGGAAAAAGGAAACACTTTTGGTGAACTGGGGGAAAAGTTATTCTACTATAAAAAAGGAAGCAGCATTCAGCAAGTCTCTGAAGTTGTCAGCCACAGTCCCTGTCAGTTTTGCTAAACCACGCCTCAGACATTGTAATGTTCCCATACCTTAGTCACTCCTGTAACTGAAAACTTCAGCTTTCCCTGTGGTCATGGAGGACAGGCAGAGACCTGGTGGATAGTTCCAGCCTGGCCATTAACACACCCAGTGAGTGTGTGAAAGTTTCTTCATCTCTCTGTGCCTCAGTTTCCCCATCTGTGGGCTGAGAGGTACACACCTGGTGCTCTGAGGTCTCTGAGTCTCCTGAGTAGTTTCTTCGAGTAAAGATAAGACAGAATTTCTCCCTGCCATAAAACAATTTTTCCTTTAACAATTTGTTCAAGAAACATTTGCTACACTCCTGCTGTGTAGACTGTGGCATTGGAGACTAATGTTATAAAGAAGGCAGGACAAAATCCCCATTCTCAAGGGCTTCTCAGTTTAATGGGGGAATGTGACAGAAAAGTTTGCAAAATGCTGAGTGAAATCTAACCCGGTGTGGTAGAAGTCAAAGGGAGGAACTACCATTTTTGTTGAACTGGGCTGAAAAGAGGGGTAAAGGAAGACCTGGCGAAATGTTTGTGGCTGAGATTTCACTTGTGGCTTTAACTGTTTCAGGTCAACTAATAGTGACTGAGAATTTTCTTTCAAGTGGGGAGAGGAATAATTCGTCTTGTGGGTCAGCAGGATGCTTGGTTTTGTCTCAGAAATCTCTGTAAAAATTGTGTATGTGTGTGTAGCCCCTTATATTTCACAAACTTATTGAGGAGTGAGAATATGGAACTTTAGAGAGGTTAAATAAATAACTAGCCCAACGTCACATTGCCAGTAAGTGTTGGAGCCAGAATTGGAACCTGGGTCTTTGAGTCTCGTGCAAAAATTTGCACACCTATCGTGGGCTCTGGCCAACAACAGGGTGGTTGTTTTGCTTAAAGCACTAAACGACTTTTGGGCCTCTTTCCGCTGTTGTTTGGACCTCGATATAGAAAAGGTGAGATTTGCATAAATCTGTTTTGAGTAGCTTCTGCTGAAAGAAAAGAGAAGTTAACGATTTCCACTTCTGTGTCTCCTAAGGAAGATCAAAAATCAAACTCAAATATGAGAAGAAAGGCATTGCTCCCCCTGGGTCTATAGGAGCAAGAGCTGGATGTGCGCCAGGGACAGCAACAACGGCTTCTTAATGCAATCACCATTTCTAGTAATTTCCTACACTTCGAAGTCAAAGGCAGCCCCCACCTGCCTCTCGCTAGTTATAGCCCAAGGAAATATGTCTGAGATTGGCTTGCAGGTTTTAATGAACCAAGAAAGAATTCCCATAGCCCTCGATGGAGATTCAGCTGTACGGCTTGTGTCCAACCTGATGACTCACTGGTCTTTTCCTGGACTCTGTGGCCAGGGGTTAATGGGAAACTGGCATAAAGCCTCCCCTCCCCCACTCTTATCCTTAGGATCTCTGAGAACTGACCTCAGTCATAATAAGTCACCGACCCTTGTCCACATTTCCAGCCAGGGGCACTCTAGATTTTGTTTTGTTTTGTTTTTTGCTTTTTTTTAGGGGCACTCTGGATTTTAAGTCAATAGGCTAAAGGCTGCCTTGGTGTGACTGATCGTTGGCTGGAGGACTGAAAAAAATCATTAGCTTTATGGAGTTTCAGTTCTCCCATTTGATAAATGGGGGTAAATAATACCAGGTTAAATACTACTAGGTTGTTGGAAGCATCAAGTGAAACATTATTAATTATGTTTAGATATTATTTAATGAGGAGCCGATCATTCTAGGAGTTAAGACTTTTGTTTTTGGGTTCTAGTCACTACTCTATCTCTTATAAGCTGCGTGACTTTGGGCAAGTCACTTTTCTCTGAACCTTGTCTTTCCAAAGGGTTTACCCCATTCAAAACAGAGCTCTCCTCGGAAAGCTTTCATAAGCTTGAATGGCATGACATGAAGAAGCAATGGTCATTAACTTACACGGAAAAAAATTTTTTGTGTTCCCAGAGTCAATAAAATAACCTATCAAATTATCCCAAGTAATACATAGGACCTAAATGACACTAACATGTAGCAAAAGCAAGACAGATATGAGGCACGCTTTAAGGTTGCGTGTATCATGCGTTTAAAGGGACGGAGCATCACCTGGCTGTTTTCCCTGTGGCTGGGGTTAGGCTGCCTCATAGAACTGGTGGCAAAACAAACTCAATTTCCCTTTGCGACTTGTGTCGTAAAAGTAGAACTCCTTTGGCTTTCTTTCAGTGCATGAAAACTGCTACTCACATAGGTCTTTCCTAAAGGCAAAGTGGCAGTAACTCCAGCTTTCAAAACTTTCAGAGTTAAATGAGATGCTTCAACCTGGCAAGGAGTAGCCCTCAGAAAGCATTAGTTGTCACAATATTACATATATATTATACTACACATAATTATATATTGCACAGTATACAGTAATATCAGTGTTATATAATACATCGCACAATATGCAGTAATATATCAGTGTTAAAAGTTTAAATCCAGGTAAACTGGAAGGGAAAAAGACAACACAGAACTGTAAAACTGCTGGAGCTTTATTAGCTGTGTGTATGACTGTGCAAATATTTATGTCTGTGTGGATGGCTGGGTATGTCAGCAGGATTGAAGCACTAATGAATAAATATAGGTCTTTTTTATTTTTTTAAGCCCTGGCCGGTGCTGGGTCCCAGTTCCCCACTTTCAGCATCCCTGGACAGGCTAGGATTTGAGTCAGTTGTCCCTGTGTTCCTTTTTGCACTGTCAGGTCTCCCTGCTCATCGTCCTGCAGCAGAGGCCCTGGGCTGAGCCTGGGCAAACCCAAGGTAGAGCCAAAAACCCAGGGTAGGGCCGGTCTCACCGCGCCCAGGTGTGGCTGCAGCCATCGGGCTAGTGTCTTCCCGGTGCACACGCCGCCGCCTTCACCGGCTCCTGGTCGGGTCGGTGCCCTGCAGCCCGGTGGAGGGTGAGTGCTTTTGTCTGGCGGATTTGCCCTCGGCACCCGCCCCGCCAGCCCCGCAGCCCTCCTGCTGGGCCCTGACCGCCCTCTCCCTCTGCGCAGTGTCCACGGGCTCCGTGACGCAGGTGTCGTCGGTGAGCACGGACTCGGCAGGCTCCTCGTACTCCATCAGTGGCATCCTGGGCATCACGTCCCCCAGCGCGGACACCAACAAGCGCAAAAGAGATGAAGGTAAGAGAAGCCTGCGCAGCCCTGTCTGTGGGGAGGGAACCAACGGCTGTTTGCGGCCAGGCCAGTCGCTGAAGGATGGAAGCACAGTTGCCAGTGGAGCGTCCTCTTACCAGCAGAGCCCCCAGGCCTGGATCTCTTTGGTGGGCTGAGCCCACCTCGCTCCAGCCCTTCTTCCAGCGGGGCAGCAGAGCTGTTTTCCCAGCTCCCTAAGCTTCACCCCTTGGGTGGAATAAGGCAGGCCTGGCAGGTCCCTTGTAGTTTCTAAGAGCTTTGGGCCTCTAAGACCTTCAAGTGCAGATGGCTGCCTGAGGGCAGTGTGTGAGCAAGAAACCTGTGTCCCCTTTGTCAGCAGCCTGGAGGTAGGGTGGAGTCTGCACCCTGCTGCCAGAGAGGCACACTTGTCTTGGGGTGGGGGCCAAGGGTGTCTTTTCTGAGGGGCTGTGTATGCCTGTCTCTCCCAGAATACCTCCAAGTCGTGGTGGAGACTGTTGGGGGCTGAGGAAGTGAATAATCTTTTCATCTCTGCTCTTGGACCTGGAAGGAAGGAGTCCAGGGGTTTCACAGGGATTATAAAAATGACAGTCTTCCCTTTTTTTTTTTTTTTTTTTTTTCTTTTTCTCAACCTCTGGGTCTACCACCCGGGCCTCTGGAGCTGGTCTCCTTGTCCCGGATAACAGCCACCTTACCCCCATGCCTTTCCCTGAATGGACTGCCAGCTTGGCTGATGTTAATGGGTTTGAGAGGAGAAAAAGCCCTCTGGGAGTCTCTAAAACCTTCATCAGGAAAGGAAGGGGAAAAAAAAAAAAATTGGCCGGCAGTGGTCTAGGGCTTGAGAGCAGCGTGACAGAAATCTTGATTCAATTATTCTGTTCCTCTGCACAATTCCCTTTCTCGGCTCCCTGTAAGGGATGTATGTTCTCGTGAGCACATGCCTAAGTACTTAAGATCTGTAACTAGAAAATTGAGTTGGCCCAGCAGTGGACTGGCCTGTGGTCTGTGTGTTCCAGGCAGTGCAGTGCAGAAGCTGGGCCTGCCGCCTCTGGCTGGGGCTGTGGGTACGTTTGGGGATGAGTCCCGGCTCCTAGAACCTGCTCAGCTCTCTCCCCTGCCCCTGACACTCAGAGCAGATGCCAGAAGTCTTTAACTCAGTGGGTTGCTGTGCTGTTACTGCAGGAGGCAGTGGGCCTGCCATGTCTGTTGGTTTATGGGGATGGTGGTGTCATCCTTTCTGCCTCTGTCACCTGGACTCGCAGAGATCCAAGCTGGGGCCTGGCTGTGTTTGCTCAAGGTGGAGGGCTAGGTGGTGTGGGATGCCCGCAGCGGCGGAGGGATCTGGATGGAGATTTTTGGAGAACGAAAAAAAAAAAAAATGAGTTTGGTGTTTATCACCAGATGGGTTCTAAGTTAGGGGAGTGTTTGAGTGTGCAGTATGCTATCTTAGCCTTTAGCCTCTGGTTATTGGTTATTGTTTAGCTTCTCAAGCTGCTTTGAAAAGTATAGAGTGGTCAGAATGTGAGTTAATCAAGACGGCTCTGTGCTGCTGGTCAGATCATTCCTTGTGGACTGTGGTCCATTTGGGCTATTGACCTTTCAGAGAGACAACGACAAATTGGAATGTCCAGCTGGACTGCACAGGGGTCTGGGTACCGCAGCGTCTAGAGAATACTGCTTGGCTCTAGGGATGCTTTGGCTCAAAGTTTGAGCAGGACTGAGTTGTTGCTTTCAAACTGTGGAGTGTTGGCATGGAAGGCAGGAGGAACGAGAACGTGCCATGTGCGTTAACTCCCAGCATGTAGCACATGCAGAGCAAAGGAACTCATAAATAAGATTGTGAGCCAGGGTTGCCTCTGGAGGAAGTGAGCATCCCGTCGCGAGAGGTATGTAAGTATAGCCTAGGGGTTACTTGCTAACTTGCTGCATAAGAGTCTCAAGAATCAGATGTCAGCTTGCATCTTTCCAGTTTTGAAATTTATGACCAAGTCTTGATGCCCAGGAAGATGGGGATGGTGATCCAATCTGTGATCTGGGGGCTAAGGAAAAATGATGTGATGGTCCTGAAGGCCTTTAAGAGTAGATGAATAAGAAACCCAGGCACCAGAGTCTTTCGCCCGCCTGCTGCCCTGCACCACTGACAGGTATAAAGTTGAGCAGAGGGGTGGGCGACCGGCCTTGCTTTACCCCAGCAAACTGCGTGTGAGGAGCATTGCGTACTGCTCCTCATTGTCCCTTCCAGCCTCCCTGTGTCCCTCCCTGGATCCTTGCATTTGCTCCAGGGGGAGTTGAAGAGTCATACATCACCACCCCACTTTTGTAAGGGAGGAAACTCATTTTCTAGGCAGTTTCGTGATGGTGGCAAAGCCACACTGCTGATAGAGTTGGGAGGAGCTGGAGCACCGAAAGCCTCAGTTCCCTGTTCCTGTCTGTCTGCCTGCTGCTCTTCCACAGAAAGGTTTTGGGGGTGAAGCAGCCTGGGGCTAGGCAGAACCTGGGGGCAGGGTAAGGAAGAATTTCATGCTGCTGACAGTGCTGTGGGAAAGTAAAGAACCAGTCGCCGGGGGAAGCACTGGGGAATTGCCAGAGGCACCAGGGGGCTGCCTGTGAGGTTGCAGGTCACTTTAGCATTTTTCTCAGAAGCCCTCAGATGCCCTGGGGCAAGGCCATAGCACAAGAGAGGCCTCAAGGTCCCACGAGGAGGGCAGACCACCCTCAGATGCAGTGGCTGAAGCTCTGAAGGGTGGAGCCCCTTGCTGAGCTCTGGTGCTTGGTCATGTCCTTCTGGGACTTGAGTTTTGCACCTTGGATGTTTCCTCAAAGTGAGGTGATGGTCCTAGATTCCACCACAGAGGTCCTGTCCCTTAGAACTTGCAGACTGTTGGGCAAGTCCAAAGTCACTCTGATGTGCAGTGTTGAGTTGGGGGTGGCACTAAACGGGAGAGAAAGGTTGCTGATGTAGACCATAAGGCTCAGAGAGGGCTCCTCTTTGGAAGTGGCACTTAATTGAGGGAAGCATACTTTATAGATGTGAATTAATTAAAATCTTATAAAATGAACCATTTAGATTTAAATTAATTAAAATCCCAAATAATGAACATTCCATGTGGCTGGTGACTATGGGATCGATAACCTGGTTTGGATACAAATCCTTGGTACAAAGTAGGTGCTCAATAAATGCTCCTTGGTGGAATAGACTGGCCATATGCCTATAAAGCTTATTCATGATTAGTGAGGAGGGTGTGGGGGGGTGTCTCTAGTCTCAGTGGGTTTCTATCTAATATTTTGGGCTTCCTATAAAGCTTATTCATGATTAGTGAGGAGGGTGTGGGGGGGTGTCTCTAGTCTCAGTGGGTTTCTATCTAATATTTTGGGCTTCCTATAAAGCTTATTCATGATTAGTGAGGAGGGTGTGGGGGGGTGTCTCTAGTCTCAGTGGGTTTCTATCTAATATTTTGGGCTTCCGTGGAAAGCTCTATTTGAGTAAAGAACTTCTTGAGCAAAAGCAAAGAAGTCAGATTACTGTCAGTGGCTGCCAGGGGCCTACTCAGCCTGGAAATTCTAGGATTCCCTCAGGGTGTTTGTTTGCCTCCTAGGCCAAGTGTGGCGAGGCTGCTGCATCCAAATCTCAGATGGACTGTCCTGTGGGTGTGGTAGTAGGTAACAACATTCCTGGGGCCAGAGCTGGGCTGGTCAAAGGAAATTAGAGGCAGGCAATCTCACTCACTGTGAGGATCCGCTTCCAGATAAGAGCCAGGCTGGGCTAAGGATGACAGTTTATCCTAGGAAGGCCACGTGAGCTGGGCAGGGAAAAGCAGGAGCAGACCCACACAGAAAGCATTTGGTTTGGGCTCCGTGGCTTTTGAGGCCTCACACAATCGGGGTACAGGAGCATCGGCGGCTGCCCTCTATCTGGCAGTGGGCCTGCCTCCTGTTGCCTGACGCTGCTGCGCATGTGGTCTTGACCAGGCAGGACCATGTTGTACGCTGGGACCCTGCTATGGTGCCGCCGGGTGCAGAGATGCTCAGGAGGTTTCTGGATGCTCTGAGACTCGGCTGGGACGCTGCTTCATCTCTTGGTTGGGTCTGCCTGAGACCTTTCATGGCATCAGCCTTAGAAATCCTGCTGGGCTGGAGGGAAAAGCCTGAGGTGGTGCCTCCCGCCCCTGGAAGGCTGGAGGAGGAGGTGGTGGTGGCCAACTGGACTGGGCAGAGCAGACAGGGTGGTGAATAGCAGCTGTGGGGGAAAGGGCAGCCCCAGACCCTCTGTTCCCTTCTGAGCCTTTGATCTGTTGTGGGGCCTCCTTCCGCTGTCTCCAGGGCCCCATTCAGGGCCCATCGACCTCCCCTCCTCTTATCCCCCCAGACTTTGAAAGGCCCTGAACATACCAAGGTCACCCGAGTGCGAATCCCTTTCACGAGTGCGAATCCCTTTCTCTAGCTCAGAAAGTCAAAAACCGCCTAATCCAGCGCCAGAGTGACGGTGGGGGCCAGAACCTCTTTTTGGGCAATAGAAGGTATATTGCAGATACAATTCCCTGCCTTCAGGTTCCTTCCTTCTACCTGACATGCAAAGGTCATTGAACACAGCAGAAGCCTCGCCTTTTCCCAAGAGTTGCCAAGTCTAGCAAGATTCTCATGGGGGAGGCTTGGGAACATTTAGTGGGGGGTTCTTTGTCAGGCTACTCTCTGGGGGTGCCTGTCTCTTCTCTGTCTTTGTGTGTGTCCCCATGTCTTTCGTTTGGGATGCATCTCTTTCAGTGTTCTATGCCTGTTTCTGTTCTGTTTATTGAGACTTCTGTGTCTGCTTTTGTCTTCTGGTTTAGCTCTCGCTTTGATTTTTCCTCACTCACCCACTCCCCCTTCTCCTTCTCTCTCTCTCTCTCTTCTTCTCTTTCTGTTCAATCATGGGCAGTCTTGGCCTTCCTCCCTTAGGACTCTAGAGAGGACTAGGACTCACTCAGACCCACCCTATATTTTGCTCCTGGGCTTGTGGCAGAATGCAAAAGACTGGTAAGAATCCTCACAGATTTCCCAGAAGGGAATGGGACAGTGGAAGAGCTCAGGATTCCTGAGTCAGGAGTCACTGGCAGGCCTTCTGGTCCCAAGACCTAAATCTCTGATCTCTGGTGAGCCCCAAATAAGGGGGTGAGCTGTTGGGACAAAGGCACAGTTCACAGGCTAGGCATGAATGGGTTTGGCTTCCTGTGTGACATCTTTGGCAAATGACTTAATCAGTCTGAACCTCCATTTTGTTATCTGGAACACAGAGGTGACACAAACCTTGTGGTTACTGGGAGAATAAAATGAAGTCACACCAAACCAGGGCATAGCCCCAGGGTTTGTAGTAAGTGCTCAATGAATAGCTACAGGGGGAGTCTGGGATTTGAGGGTATGAGAAGTTCTGAAGAGGCTGAGGGGGAGCTGTCCCCAGCTGTCCCCAGCTGTCTGGGAGCTGAAACTAGCTCATCAGACCACCCCTCTACTTCCTGTTTGTCAGTCTGCTGGGTGGGCATCAAGACTGAATAACCACAATGCCCCATGAGTCAACTGCAAAAGGAAGCCCACTCACTTTCTTTTGCTTCCTGTCCCTGAGGATGCTGGTTTCCCAGCCCCCTGGATGGAAGAATAAAAAGGTCAAACCTCAGTTTTCCAAGAGAGGCCCAGGGCACGCATATGGCATAGGCTCAAGATGGAGGGCAGGAGGCCAGTCTCCTGGGTCTGGGGATCCCAGGCAGCTGGGGCTTGAGTCACCAGCTTGGGCCTGAAGACCTACCCCTGACAGAGCATCCCAAAATAGGTCCTCACTGCTATGGGATGTGGCACATCTCAATTTCTTCTTTCCCTCCCCTTTCTCCATTCTCCTGCTCCCTTTCTTGAAAGTGACCAGCAACCTGACCCAATCCCATCAACCTGTCACCCCTGGAGTGTGGTAGTGGACTGACCCACTACTACCTCAGGATTCTTAACCATGAGCCCTGACTTGCCCACCTTGGCTGGCCTCTCTGTTTCCTCACCATTGCTTCTGAGCTTCCAGCCCCCATGTATCCTGTCTGTGGGTCATTAGCCATACACGGCCCCCCACTTGGGACATAGTCCTTTAGGGTGGCTTGTAGCCTTGGCTGGTGTCTAGTCAGTTCACTGCTGGGGGCTTTTCAGTGAGGACCATCAGCCTCCAGCCAGTTGAGGCCCTCAGGTGTATCAGGGCAGGCAGATGAGTCAACAGGCAGGCTCTGCAGGTGGGCAGGAAGTCTTTCCTGTGGCTTCACCAGGACTTCCCTATCCCTGACCTCCCATGAGATATGCCCTGGACTCAATTTCAGACTGGCCACGTGGGAGTTTGGGGAGGGCCTTCTCCGAGTTGTCTTTTGGTTGGGGGACGGGGACCAGGACCAAGTTTCTTGCATAGAACTATGGTGCTGTGTTAGCTTGGCCTAAATTTCAGACAACTTTAAATCAGTTACCAAAGTGTAAAAATCACAAGACTTCACATATAGATGTCTGACTCTTCTTGGGAAAAAAGAGTATCCAGTCTGGCAGTGTTGGGTGGGCTTTTCCACAGGATAGGTCATCTGGGGCTGCTGGATCTGAATCCAAAACTGCTCCTTACTCAACTTGCCCACAGAGCCCCTCCCCCCAAAATGGGATTTGTGGAGTCCTAGTGTGGACTCTGTGCAACAAGTGTGGCTGAGTATAGTCTGTGGCTATAGGAGTCTGTGGGAGGCATTTTGTGTGTGTGTGTGTGTTCAGGGAAGTGAGTGAGCAGTAAGACTTGTAAGCTGAATGTGGATAGGTTAGGGGAGGCAGCAGGCTGGTACCAAGGAGCCACATACACTTTGGCACCCAGAAGAACAGTGAGATTGAGGTCATTCTTCCTCACTCGCCAGATAAGGTAGTGCAGGCATAAAGGGTGCAGGGTGTGCAGAGGAAGGTTAGTGACAGAGAAGACCAGGCTTCCACCCCCCAGCCCTGCCTGGCTATTCACTCTCCCCTGTCCTGGCTTTGCAGTCACTGAGTACCAGGGAAGCAATCGCCAGCAGCTTCCTTGGTAAAGCAGGGGACCTGAGGTCAGGTGGTCAATTGGAGGGGCTCTGTGGGCCTTTCCCTAGTGCCTAGGCCTGTCCCTTGGGTGGGGGGGTCAGGTTTCAGTTCCTCCCAGCCCCCGAGTTTCACTTTGATTCTCTGAGAGCCTTCGTGAGAGCCAAGAACTCTGAACACCCCACCCCCACCCCCACCTGTTTGCACACCTGCTTTGCGCTCCCCCCTTTTTCCCATGGGACTGTGTACTGGGGTTCCGGGAGGCCCTGGGGATTGTGAAGGGCAGGGTGGCGTAATCTTAGGGTCACAGTCAGGGAGTTGGTTCTAGAGTCAACCAGAACAAGAGATTTGGGGTGAACCGAGGAGATAGAAGAGGGGTGTAGAGTCTCGTTCCTGGTGGGCAGGCCCCTGATAGGCCTGTCTAGAACTTAAGGTGGAATGGACTTGGCTTTCTTCCCCAACCCACATGCCCTGATGCCCACACTCCTTTCTGTCTGGTTTTGCATGTGGCTTTATCCCTGGCTGCGTCGTTTGCAGTCAGAAGTTATGCAGGCTCCAAATTATTAGAGGATTATGAGGCAAGGGAAGGAGCCCTGGGAGGAGGGAATAGGAGCTCAGCCTTCTAGTCCTGATCCTGACTGACTTGCTGGTGACGGTAATGAAAGACATTCCTGTCTGAGCCTCAGTTTTCTCATCTGTAATATGGCATCAGGTGATTTCTAAGATTCCAAGATTCTGATCTCCTGGGCCCATCTCTAATTTCCTGCTCTTATTTTAGCTCAGTGGTCCTCAAACTTTTGGTCTTGGCAACCCTTTCATAAATAAAAGCTCTTAAGGACTCTAAGGAACCTTTTAGCTTATGAAGGTTAAAGAAAATGCATACAATTTAAAACTATTAATTCATTCAAAATAACAGTAATACTTTGAGGAGCAACAGTAATAAATAACATAAACAATCTTTTTAAAATGAGAAAGAACCTTATTTCCTAGACCAAAAGGTTTCTTGGTAGTTGCACAGCTTCATGATTTTGCAAATCTCTTTAGTATTTCTTTGAATAGAAGCTGGATTCTCATATCTATTTCTGTGTCCAATCAGTTGTGAGAGCATACAACCTACAGCCACTGGAAAACTCCATTGCGTGCTGGTGACAGTGAAGAAGTCCAGTAAGATCTTGGTATTAGTATGAAAACACTCACAGAACTCACAGATGCCCTAAAAGGTTTTTGGGGATGCCTCAAGGGGCACCTGGATTAGACCTCAAGAGTCTTTGCTTCAGGTTGCTGCAACCTCTGGGCTTATTTATCATTCCTACAGACAGGGAGAACAGGTAGGTGATTTCAGCTCAAAGAGAAGTGTCATCACTTCCTCCAGAAGTCACGGCAGATCTTTGAGCTGGGGAGGGAGTACCCCAAGATGCTGGGCTCTGGAAATCCTCTCTAGTGGGTGGCGGTTTGCAGTGCTTCTTGCTTGTTTCCCAAGCTTGTGCTTCCACTGAAGGCTGCAGCTAGAGGCTTCTGTCATTTCCAGCAGAATTTCTGCAGGATTTGAGCTCTGATTTTCCCCCAGAAAGCTTCCTCAGGACCAATGGCAGCTTCCTATTACTCCCTGGAGGCTTGGGGAGGGGGGTGTTATAGGACCCCACATCTTCCTACCCCAGCTCAAACCTCTGACTAGCCTGCACACCTCTGACACCCAATTCTGGGCATAGTTTTGGTAAGAAAAAAAAAACTCAGTAAAAGAGATTGTTTAGGAATGAAACAAAAGAAATGAAGTAGATTTGCTATTTATTTCAACTACTGGTATTTGAGGGGAAAAAAAGCAGGTCTGGAAGGTAATTGAAAGAAGGGAGATTTTTGTTTTGATCCCTTGGGGGCTTCTGGGGTGTAAGTGGTTGGTCACTCGTATGTATGTGCGTATGTGATTTCCAGTTTTCATTTTCATTGATTGACGTTTATCATTTGCCTTTGTCCTTCCTGAACTAATGGACTAAAATGGAGCAGAGGGAGAAAGGGACTATCCTGAGGTAATTTGAGAGTGGTGAGAGGGAGGATAAAATGTGCTAGAGTATATACGTGTGAGAAAGAGAAAGAGAAAGAGATTGCTTATAGTGCAGAAATGAGCTGAGCTTTGAGAGGAGCCCAGCACTGCCTCTTGAGAGACCCAGGAGGATGGAAGGAGACAAGGGAGAGGTGGTGGTTCAGACACTTGCCAGCACCTGCCACCAGGTGGCACCATTGACCCAAGACAGCTTAGTTGCTGTCCAGGCTTAGGGACAAGAGGGGTAACAGGGCATTGTGCACTCTGTGAGCTTGATACTTGTCACTTGGGGGGGGGGTAGGGGTGGGGGTGGGTGGCAGTGTGCAGGTAGGCTGACCATTTTCCTGGATCTCACTTCTCTGCCGGCATTTAGTCAGGGTAGGGGGAGGCTGGACCATCACTATTGGGGATCAGGCACCCCCATGGTGAAGATATCTTAATATCACCCCCATGGTGAAGATATCTTAATATAAACCTTTCTCCAAGTTGAATTCATGGTTCATTCCAAGCCTTTACTTGCTGTGTGACCTTGGGCAAGTCACTCTATTTGCCAATTTTTCCCCCTGTTTATATGTGGAGAGTGTGGGGGGGGAGGGGCATAGAACTGGCATTCTTTGGTGTGCTGGAGAGACCCCTAGAATTGGACTTCAATTCAGGATCTTCCTCTGTCAGCTGTGTGACCTTGGTTTGGTCACTTCCTGACTGTGGGGATTATGGTAGTAACTCTATCATAGACTTTTCTATAAAATGGCAGTTTGGGAAATGTTCTGAGATCTTTTCTGGCATTGTAGGAGAGGAAGAAGTTGCTATTTCTTATTTTTCCTGAAATTTAAGTTAGCCAGTGGTCCTAGCATGCCTCTCCTGTGGGTAGCTTCCTAGCAGACCCCCACATCCAATGTCTCTGACTTCTCCAAACAGCCTGTCTTCCACATTACAGTCCGAGGGACAGTTCCGAAATATGGTTCTCATAGGTGACTCTCCTGAAGGCTTCTCACCCTTTGTTCTCAGAAGCCATCCAGAATTTTGAGGGGGTTGCATGTGAGCCTCGATACTCCACCCTCTTCTTTTCAAGCTCACTCCAGCAAGACCAGATCTCCCTTCATCCTGAACACCACTTGCAGCCTAAGGGTTACATGGGCAGGTGATAGTGTCAGGTAACAGGAGTTCCTATGCTGACTCAACCAGTGCTTGGTGTGACTTTGGGCAAGTTATTTGACTTTTTCTAAATGTAAAATGACCCGTGACTGAGTTACCGTGTGAGCTAGAGGAGGCAATGCCCAGAAAGTGTCCAGGATGACTGCCCACATGTAATCATGCACAGTGAAGGAGTCTGTCCCCACTGCCTGGAAACGTGCCCTCCCCTCCCCCACCTCTCCATTTCCCCAGCTGGCTCCCCAAACATCAGGATGCAGCTTGGATTGCCTAAGTGAGCACTTCCTTGATGTTCACACCCAACTGTTGGTACCCTAACACCACCTGCCGTGCACAGAACCTTCCTGTTGGCAAAAATATCACGTATGTCATCATCTGTCTTTCCCGTGAGACCGGGAGCCCCTTGGGAAGGGGAACAGTATCTGCAGCGATCCCCATTGTGACCCTGGTGCCTGGCACAAGGTCTGGTTTGTGGTAGCAAATGCATACTGGATGGGGCCCTAGATGTCATAGTAGCCTCCTGGAGCCCATCTGGTCAGTGGGTGCAGGAGCCTGCACATCAGACATCCCCCCACTCCTGGCTGACCCCAAAGCCTCCACCCTCCACTTGTCACAGAAAGGATCTTATGACAGCCATTCCACAGGGAGAGGGAGCTCTCCCAGGTTCTAAATACAAACATGGGCAGGTAGGCCTGCTGCAGCCTGCAGCCCTGGTTCCACCTGCCTTACCTGAGCATATGTTCCAGGTATATATAGATCATGGCCCAGTTAGAAACTGCAATAAGGCACAGCTCTAATGGCCAGCATTTACTGAGTGCTCACTACATACATATTTTAAATTATCAGTACTCACCAGCACTGGACTAGGTTGATATTCTTTTTTTTTTTTTTTAAAGATTTATTTATTTATGCATACAAGAACTGGGGTACAAGCCAGAGGTGTGGGTGGTGAGAGGATTCACCAAAGACAGAGTGGGGAGCAGAACAGGCAGATGGACGAAGTACACTGCTGAGGGGAGCAGTGGGCTGGTCAGGAGAGGTCTGCTGTGCCATGTGGGAAAACTCCCTGGCTAAGGAACTAAATAATACTGAAGCTGCTGCCGCTAGCTTCACAGCGCTTGCCTTAACCTGGTGCCCCACCAGGGAGGCACTAGGTTGGTATTCTTATCACACCCATTTTAGAGAGATTCAGAGAGATCAAGGAGATTGCCCTAGGTCACACAGGGCCGCAGTGGCAGTATTGGGTGGGGGACAAGCAGTTAGCTCCAGAGTGGCATCACCTGCCACCCTGGTCTGCCTTTCATAGTGACAACTGGGTGACACAGGGAATATCCTCAGATCTCTCCGACATGGGGCTTCAATTCCACCATTTTTTTTTTTTTCCAGTTCTGCTGTCCCCATCATCCTGCCAGGCTGAGCTCAGGGGGAACTTGGTTCAGAGCCTGCTTCATTACTCAGGTACCCCAAGTGCAGTTGACTAATCGCATGTGGACTTGAAGCCACAGCAGTGCTGCTCAGTGGCGGACTGGAGTTCAAGCCTAGCCCTTCCATTTACTAACCGTGGGAGCTTTGACAAGGGCCTTAATCTCTTTGGGCTTTCGTTTCTTCATCTTCATTTATCAAAAAGGGCTAATAATTCCTGGGTCTCCTGGTAATTAGAAAAAAATGTTACCTATATTATTTTGATTAGCACTGGCAACTGGCTCATTTTTAAAATACCAGCTATTCTTATTTCTATCATCAGAGCAAAGAGTTTTTAACTCCAAATCCAGATTCCTCAAGAAGACATTGTGAGAATTTTCTAAATTCCCTATTCTTTTATCCTCCCATTTTTTCTTTTCTCATGATTATTTTATTTATATTGCTAATTCTAATGATAGGCTTAGCCAGGCTAGGTCCAGAAGAAAAAGAACAATACACACACCAGAATACACCCCTGGCAGAATTTTAGCTCCACACTGCAGAAGCTGATTTCAACTGTAGATGAGGGCCAGTGGGGTAAGGGACAACAGGGGGAGCAGCTTGCCTGATGGGGGTGGAGGCCCCGGGCTCCTGGCCCTAGGTCAGCCACTCTTGCAGCCCGCTCAGTCAGGTCCCTGTCCTCTGGGTGCTTGATTTGGATACAGGGAGCCTGGACAACCCTTCCTGCTCCTGACCCTCCCTCCTGCCTGTCTCCCTCCCTCTCCTCCAGCACCTCTCAGTTTCCTTTCTCTCAGAGACACAAATGCCATCCAGCACTTTTGAATGGTACTTTTGTTCTGTTAACATCTCTTTTCTGAAAAGGACGATTGGTCAGGTTTGTATCTTTTAAACGTTGGCACATTTTATCAGCTAAGAATCTGTGCACTTCTCTCCCAAGACATAGCCTGAAGGAGACAGACAGAAGCAGCAAAGGGTGGGGTTTAGGGTGGCGGAGGAAAAGCAAAATCGCTTTGGGCCCTTCTGTTCTTCCCAGGACCCACAAGCATTTTCTAGATTGACTTCAGACACATCTTGTGTTATCCTTTTAGCTCCCAGGAGACAGGGAGAGGGGTGAGGGCAGAGTCATCGCTGTCTGAACACCTTTTAAAGGCAGGGCTTCAGTTCTCTCTCTACCTGTGACTCTGCTTCCCTTTGCAGTCACAGGGCCCTAGGTTCCAGTGCTGACATTCTTGGACAAGACATTCAGGTTTCTAGTTGGCAAACGAGACAGCAGAATGCCTTCCTCAAAGTTCTGGTCAAACTCAGTGAGAAGCAATGTGCGAGCCAGGCTTTGCAAACTGTAAATCTCTAGGCTGGGAGGAGAATGTCCTTGTAGTTTACTTCATGCATCAGCTCTATGTCCTTGGGCACATTCCCTAATTTCTCCGGGTGTCAGTTTCTCCATCCCTAAAATGGGGACTCTTCTACTTGGGTCATATAACTGCTGTGAGAATTCTATAAAGGATGACAGACACCTGACACCCTCCCTGGCACGGGCAGATGGCTGTGCCAAGGCTGGTGCCTGTCTCTTTCACTTGTTTCTTCCCTGAGCCTTTCCCTGTGTGCACAGTGCTTGTCATCAAGCCTGCTGTAATCAAGCCGCAAACTCCTGAAGTCCGGCTGCCCAGTCTGAAACCTAATCGGCCATTCCTTGGCAGGAGATCTTCCGCAGCTTCTCTAACCTGTGCCTCAATTCTCTTGTCTGTGAAAAGGGGATAATAACGTCCTCTCCAGAGGGTTGTTGAACAAATGAGAACGAGTCGGAGCACAGCGTTAGAGCCAGGTGAGCAGTGGCGATTCTGCCTGACCTTGTTCCCCTGCGCACAGGGAACCACAGCCGCTATCTCTTTCAAAACCCTTTGACCGACGAAGAAAGCCAGGCCAGAGAGGAGCGAGGAGAGATGTGCTCAAGGTCGCGCCAGGAATTCTATCCTAAGATCTCTGCGGAATTTTCAGGGTTCCCGCTATGCCAGTTTGAGAATACAGTCCCGAGAATACAGTCCCTTCAAAAAGCCGAGGCCATGGGAGAGGCCACACTCTCCTTCCTCAGTCCTGCCCGCCAGCGGGACGTCCCCGCGACAATGAATGAAGGGCATACGCCTTCCAGGAGGAAATCTGGACTTTCCTGTTTGCTATGGAAGGAGAAATAAATTCACCCGCGCCAGAACATGGCGCAAAAAGAAGGGAGCGCTGGGAAGGAGGCCGCCCGCCCGCCTGGCTTCCGCCAAGCATTTGCAATTTAATTGACATTTGGCGGCAGGAAGCCAATCAGTATAAGTCAATTGACGTTCCGAGATAAAACTAATCGCCGGCCCGGCTCTCCCCCCGCCGGCGCGGCCTCGGCTGGGCCGCAGGGCACAGCGTGGCGGCCGCGGCGCCGCGGGCCGGGCCCCGGCAGGTAATGGCGATGGCGCGTGTCTCGGCCCGCGAGGGGGCAGCGAGCTGCCCGCTGATTGCCGCGCAGCCCACGGCGGCCGGGAGCGGCCCGTAATGAATGACTTTATTTGCCGGGGCCCTGCTGAGAACAATTGAGTTTGTTATGGCAACAACGGATGCCAGCTTTCCGGGCCCCGGGGAGCGCGGGCGCGCCGGCAGCCGGGAGCTGGGCAGCCGAGCAGATGATGCGCGCCGAGGCGAGGGGCGCGGGCGGCGGGGTCCCGGCCCACCCAGCGTCAGGTACCCGGGAGACGCTGGCAGAGAAGCAGGCTGCTGGGCCGCCTGGGGCCGAAGCGCCGGGGTGGACGATGCACGCCGCTGTCCCCTCCCCGCGGACCTCGATGCAGAGTGGGAACTGGGCTTCCTTAAATGCCTGGCGTGCTGTCGGACTGGCCAGCCCTTCTGGATGTCCCTGCTGCTGCAGCTTCTCTCTGTCCCCCACTCCCTTCCTTGGCCCAGGGTTGGTTGGTTCTGGTCTTGCTGAATGACGCCTTCACATCGACTGTTAGTCTCTTCCACCAGCACAAAGGCACCCTGCTTCTCGCGTCAAGGCTTGACGGACTCGGAGCTGGACTTCAGCCCAACATATGCGCTGGCATTGTTTCTGTGCCCTCCGCCCTGGAGAGGTGGCCATCCTTCCGGCTCTGTCCTCTTTCTGCATGCCCGTGCCTTGTAGCCTGGCATCCTCACAGGAAGCCCTCCTTGCTCACATAGAGGACGAGCTTTTGATCATCCATACCCTCCTACTGTCATTCCCTCAGAGAATGACTTCCAAAGGCAGGAGACACCTTGGAATCATCCCAAAGGCTCCCTCAGCCCCCAGCCCTGGACCTGGCACAAAGCACAAATGTGGGAGAGAGTGGACTTCTCTCATTTTTGAATTCTCTTCTTTTCCCTCTGCTTAGAGAAATCAGATGGCTTTTTTCCTTCCTTTTTTTTTTCCTTTCTAGTTCTGTTTCTAGGTGTGCTATCATTCATTCATTCACTCACTCAACAAATATCTACCGAGAACCAACCGTGTTTCAGGCACTCTAATATATAACAGAGTCCTGCACTCCGGGAACTCACTCTTCAGTGAGAGATGATGTTATGTGTCAGGCATCTACTACGTGCTGAACCTTCACTGAAATTCCCTTAGCTGGCAAAGGCTTAATAAAGTCTTGCGGAGGACTTTTCCTTCTGTCATTGTATTTGGTGATCCTTGGTGTCTTCCTGTGAAAATCACCCCTATTCACAGATATAGTATCAGTTCTAGATCATGCTGTCCAAGGAGTCTAGGCTGCGAATCTGGCACTACTTTGCTGTGTGAGCTCTGTCCATTTTCATCCCCTCTCTGGGCCTCACTCTCATCTGCAAAATGGGGGAGTTAAAACTGATGGTTTCTTAGAGCCAGTGAGTGTGAACGAGGGGAGATGGACCCAGGGCCCAGGTGTCTGGCTCCCCTGATCTTGCATATGAGCGGGAATTAGGGGTGGAGGGTGAGGGGCAGTGTGGGGGAAGAGAATGCTTTCTTTTCTCTGCTTTATGAGACTGACCAGAGACAGATGGGGAAGATGAGAGGTTAAATAGCCAATCCAGTGTGACACAACTAGTATGCTACAAGACTGGGATTCAAGCCCAGGCAGTCTGGTTTTAGAACCCGGGCACTTAGCCATTCTGATAGTGGCAGAGGAGGTGCACAACTGTCCCCCGACTTCCACCCATGTCCTGCTGCTATGCCTCCACCAGTTTGGGAACCCTTTCTTGCTCTCTGAATACCAAAGCTCATGCTGCCTGGGGCAGGGTGGGGGTGGGGGGTTGCTGGTGGGTCACTGGTTTTTCAAGATGTCTTTTCTTCCTCGGCCTTTCCCCCTTTTTGCCTTATTGCAGACATCTGAGAGAAGGCTCTAGGAGAAGGAGAAGCTGCGATGGAATCTGGGTGCCTACTTAGTTCCATCCTAGCTGAATTATTATCTGGGAAATGGGTTTCTAAAAGGTGTAGGAGGAACCCTGCTGGTGTGTCTTAGAAACAAGCTTTCCTTCATGGCCCAAGAAATCTATTTGTTTTAGTGTGAATTTTGGCACCTGCCCCTCAACAGGGGTCTAGAGAACTTTTTCTTCCTAGACAGGTCCCCTTTTCAGGGAGACAGATTAGGAAGATAATTCCTACCTGGGATTGTTCTCCCTGGCAGAACTGGAGAGATCTGGGAAATTACATCAGTGATTTAAACTCCTGATAGGATTTAAATCCTGTCAACGCAATATCCCCGTTTTAAAAACAATTATTTTGTAGTACTTCTTTTGTTACCCCAAATGAAACTAGAAACAATATAACCCACTAACATACATAATTAAAAGGAAAATCAACATAAGGCCCAAACTGTAGCAAAGGGCAACGAAAAGTAAAATCATAATAAAAGGATGTATTTCATTATGTAAATGCTCAGGCATGACCACACCAGGAGATGTAATGAAGTAGTCAGTTGCTTGCGCTTAGGCGTAGAATCACCATGAAAGCAAAGGCTACAAATGTGGACAGCTGTGCTTTTTGGCAATACAAATACCTCTGGTGGGGTGCTGCCATCAGCAAACTGATTTTCAAAATTGTGAACATGTCTTGATAAAATTCCAAGCCAAGCAAAACATAATCTTCCCTTGTTTTAGATGATGGCTGTATTTTTGGGAAAGTCAGTGTAAACTAAAATGCCAAGATTGTGTCTGTAAGTAAAACGGAGTCAGGTCCCTAGCCTGGATGTGAGAAGAGCTGGCCCTGCTCCAAAGACGGTTGAGTACGGGGCAGGCCTATGCTGTGCTCCTTGGGCCAGACCCACCGATTAAATTCCCCAAGTCTTATCCAGTTTATAGCTCAGGGATTCTAAGTCTCCTCAGATCTGATCACACTAGTTGAGATCCAGTGGAACAAACCAGTTTCCATCTTTTGGGGGGGAAGTTCTATGGCTGTAAAGAAGCCAAATTTGTGTTTATTGTTGTGAGCAGACACCGGCCCTGGGGAGCCATAGAAACACTGCTTGATTCGTATCTGGGACTATGAAAGCCACATGCCTGGGTTCTGTGGGTGCCAGCCAGTCTTCCAGGGGGGCCTCAGTTGGGGATCAGAGTCTCAGCTGGCATAGCCTCTCCCTCTTCCTCATGCCCCTAAGTCCAAGCCCACCATTTCTCCCTTACCCCAGAAGACATTCCCTGAACTTCCTCCTTTCCAATTATCAGGCAGTTTCTCTCTGTCTCTGGGAACCTGCTGGCTGTTCTTTGGGGGCTTTCTTAGGGTACTTTCCTGTGCTTGAATCATAGCTCCATCTTCAGGCCTGTTTCCCTGCCAGTGAAGAGGCTCCGCTGAGGGCTGAGACTGGGTTTCCTTAACCCACATGCTTGGAGTCAGAAGACAAGCAAAAGATGACTGAATGCTTGAACCAGGGGCTGCAGCTTAGCCAGGCACCCTCTCTGTTCACTTCTTGTCCTTCCTTTCCTGTCCTCACTCCCTGTCTTTATGGCTTACCGGAGAGACTGTGCTATCTCTTTTGGGAACTACTGGCTTGCTTGGGTAAGTAAGGTGTGGGGGAGGGGCGCTGGAAAGTGGCAGAACCAGAGCTCTACCATCTTTGTTATTTAAATACTTCTAGACTGGGTCTCACCCCTAGGGAGTCATCATCTACTTGCTCCAAGTTGGGCAAGCTGATGGCTACACTACTCTGGTTGCTGGGAACACAGCAAGGGACAAAACAGAAATCTCTGCCTTCATGAGTGATAGCTAATGAGAGGGGGGAATAAATAGGGGAAATAAAGGGCATGTCATTGAATGCTCTGGAGAATCACAAAGCTGGAGAAGAGACAGAAGACAATGGGGGGATATGTTGGTTTATAGAGAGTGGTAACAATAATAGACCCCATATGGGCGGAGAGTCTCGGGGAGCGAAACAGGTATGTGGGGAGGAATGTTCTGGAGAGAGGGAATAGCATATATAAAGGTCTGAGCAGGGAGGGGTGTGGTCCAGTTGGGGGGGGATCAAGGAGTCCAATGTGGCTAGAATAAGACAGGAAAAACAACAGAGTAAGAAAGGAAATGGGAGGAAGGGAGGCCAGAAAGGCAGGCTTGCAGGGCAGTGAACCCAGATCCACTTGGGCCTTATGAGCTAGTGCCCACCGTGGATTTTCCTCACTGTGGATTTTCTGTGGATGGCTGCCCAGAAACTCCAACAGAAACTTCCGAGGTGTGTTTGTCCCACACTGCCCAGTGAGCCACTCTGGGAGACTTTACCCTCCCTATCTACTGAACCTGCCCCTGAACCTGGGTAGCCATTCCTGTCATCAGCATTCTCTGTGGCCTCTGTCTCATCTCTCCCAGTGGGGTCAGTGTGAGCCCCTCGCCCCTGAATCTAACTGTAAATGTACCAATACAGTCACACAAGGGCTGGATGGTTTGGGACACAGCCAGGAGTCTGGGGTGTGGGGGTTAGGGTTCTTGGGTGGTGGAGTGTCATTTTGTGGGAAAAGGAGGCAGTGTGCTGAAGTGGGAGGCTCAGAGCCCTTCCCCCCACCCTGAACCAGCCCCTAATCTCTGCTCTGTCTCTTGCCTCAGCAATGGCTCCCCCCAGAGGCGCCTGCTTTATTTATTGCTTCTCCCCAGCTCCCCGTGGGCAGAGGAAAGTCCATTAGTGTGTTTGCGGACTCTGCCAGCCTGAGCAGATGCAAGGCTTATTTGCAAACTGTCATTGCCCTGGCCTCCTCCAGAGACTCCCATGCTGGGCTCAGCCTTGTGGCTCCAAGAGCCACCTCCCCCAGGCAGACAGCCGGGCCAAGCCCCTGTCCCCTGATTTCCCAAAGCGCAGCGTCTTGGCTTGCAGTTGGGAAAATTAAATTAAATGCCACGGAGGAAACATAACAGCGCATTGGGCCATGTTGACAGAGGAGAATGAAGTTCTCTCTGTTGATAAGAGCTCATTGGTGTGGCATAAATTAGGGAGGGATGAGAGAAAGAGCAGGGCTTGGGATCCAGGCACAAGTCCCAGTTGGACGGCTGAGTGTCTTGGTGACTTTTGGATAACGGTGTACTACCCTCTAGGCTTCAGTTTTTAAACAGCCCAAGAAGCTGTAGGCAATCTTAGAATCCACCCTAAGCCCTAAAATTCTCTGAAGTTTGAGTGTTTCCTTTATCCAAGATATAGGGGCAGAATGGTGTCACTCTGAAATTCTGAAATTGCCTGGAGGTTGGCCTCTGCGGAGTAAGAGGCCCTCAGGAGCTGAGACACCAGGGCTCTCAGTCTTGCCTAATCTGATAACATTGCTCTGTGACCTTGAACCAGCCATTATGCTTATTTTCTTTTTAATATTTATTTATGTATTCATATAGACCTGGGGTACAGGCCAGAGGTGCAGGGGGATGAGAGGATTCACCAGAGACAGAGTGGGGAGCAGAACAGACAGACCGACGAAGTACACTGCCAAGGGGAGTAGCAGGCGGGTCAGGAGAGGTCTGCTGTGCCATGTGGGTCACCTCCCAGGGCAGGGATAGAAAACGCACTGAAGCGGCTATGGCTAGCTTGCAGTGGTGGGCTTTAACCCACCAGGGAGGGCCATCATGCTTATTTTCTTGTCTGTAAAATGGAATGATAATCTCGTGTCCACCTCCAGAGGTTACAGTGAGAAGCAGAGAAGTTGATGCGTGTGAAAGATTAGTGTGAGTATTTACTCAAGGACAGGTGATTATTGTTATGATTTCCACATGTGCCTTACCTGGTGGAGTCATACATGATGGCCAGTGTCATACAAGAAGATACCTGCAGGAGAATACAGAGCCCAATGAATTTAGCTATGCAAAAGTGAATGACAGTGCATTCGTGAAGAATGATGAGCCCCTCTTATAATTTGTGCTAGCTCAGTTCCATGCCATCATCAATCCACTACCAATGTGCATGTGTTTGGTGGAAAAAAATACAACAGATACACACAAAAGCCTCTTGAGTTCTTTTCAGCTGGGACAGGAGATGACACACATTGGCAGACAGAGGCTGATCTCTGTGTACCCAAGAGGAGTCGAGCCAGTCCGAGTATATCTAACAGGTCAAGCTCTGAAATGAAGAAGCAATAAGCCAGTGAAATGGTACTATCACCGAAACATGATTGATCAATTGAATTCTATCAGAGACAGTGGACAGTGAGATTAACTCAGGCCTGATAGGTTCAATGAGTTAAAGCATGATGTTCATTTCAGCTTCATTTCACCAGTCTTTGCTTGTGAAATTGGTCAATCAATAGAGGTTGAAGATCATATATATATATATATATCGGGGACCATCTTATGGGGAATATAATCTCAGTAGTTGGCTCCTGGCTGGGGCTGCCTGCCTCGGGTAATGGAGACAGAACAGAGACTCCATCAGCCCCATCGAAATGGCCTGATATCTTCTCCAAATGAAAAGTATTTTTGGATCTCTGATGATTTATCTTTTTTTCCTCCCTCTCACTTTGATCTATGACAAAAACCATACCCATCTTGGAGAAATATAGTGATTTCTCCTGAAAACATTTGTGCAATGATCAGATAGATACACTTCAAAATATGAACCTTCTTTTTAGTTATATTGTCCTTGGAAAAAATAAAGACAGTAATTCAAAAACTCAAATGGGGGTAATGCAAAGATATCAGAGTAAATATGATTTTTAAACCCTTTTATTTATTTATTTAGGGTGGTGGGGGGAGGGGAACAGACTACTGTGTGCAAGAAAGTCAAAAAAGTGTTGCATACACAAGGAGTCCTTCCAGGTATAATTAAAACAAAGCCTTTAAGCATTCTTGATCTCATTTAAAAGCACAATTCACAGAAACAAATCACCCTTTTGCTCTTAGTAATATTTCATTTGCTCTGGAATATTTTCACTATGGTGGGTAACATTCTTCCTAATTAGTGTGCACATCTTTCTGTAAGGTAGAGTAATTAGGCACTACTGTTTGAGGTAATGGGCTTGGAAAGTATGGATTAGAGAGAACAGATTTGTCCTGCGGCGATGCATAAGGTATTACTTCCTTTCTGTCTGTTCTTTGAGGTCATCTTGATTCATGGAAGCACAAAGAAATCCCATCTCTTCATACCAATACCATGCGAGCTTCAATAATATATCTGTACTGCTTATACATCCAACTACATGTTAAGCTCTGGATAATGGGTAATGATGCTGAACACCTAGAGAAAGAGGGACGAGGCTTGCACAATTTGCTCCTCTCTTTCCTCCAGATTCTGCATTCCTCTGATCCTACTGAATTATTGCCAGTTCCCAGGCACCAGGCTTACTCTGGCCTTTGCATGTGCTGTTCCCCTGGATGGAATGCCTTTCCTTTTTCCTGCCTCTTTTTTTTTTTTTTTTAAACGAATCCCTTTCTCCTTAAGACTTGGACTTTATCTTTTCCAGGGAGACTTTCCAGATCATCCAATCCCTAGTCTGGATTAAGTAGAGTGGCCTAGTATAGGTTAAGAAGCAGACTCTGACAAATTTGTATCCCAGTACCTCTGTCTCGTAGTGGCTGTGACCTTGTGCAGCCCTCTGTGACCCAGTGCCTCAGTTTTCTCATCTATAAAGTGGGAGAGGGCAATTATACCCATGCCATCATTGAGATGTTATGAGGATTAAATAGATAAGGTGCTTAGAACAGTGGCTGGCACAGAGTAAGCTCTGTGCAAAGATTGATCAGTACCCTTGAGCTCCTGGATGGTCTGATTCTCAGGCTCCCTCACATACCACCGTACACTGGAATTATTAGCTTGTCTGCATGCTCCCCTGGAATGCAAACACTCCAGACCCTTTTCTAGTCCAGGGGCCAGAATCTCAGTGGGAATTTGGTGCTTCTTCTTCAGAATAGGTGGGTCTGGAGCAGGAGCTGGAAACCTTGTCTTCCTGGGCTCAACTCTCTTCTGCCTTGCTTTCTGGCAATGCACAGTTCCTTTGCAGCTTGACCTCATCTTCCCCATCCCTGAGAGCAGAATCATTGGTCCCTCGGGGCCTTTTCCCTGCTGACAGCCTGTGACTCATCAGGTAACACACAGCACAATCAGATTCACTCTGGTTGAACCTGAACGTATTTGGCAATTTTACAATTTCGCGTTTTCCTTCCCCGAGAAGAAAGATTGAGTGAAACTAATGTCTGGATAATGGTAGTTCCAATGGAATTTTCCTCCACGCCACTTTGATTTCCTCAGTCTGCGGCCACAGTTTAGGATGGGATTTACAAAATTACCCGAAACATCAATTTTGGTTCTGGGGTGCCTTGGGGGTATTTCCAGCCCTGCCACCTGGGTCACTTGCATGGGACCAGCTCAAACAACTGCTCTAGAAAAGTTACTGACTAAATCTTGTCTTTGCCTGGAACCCCACCCCCATATTTCAGCACCTTGTCCCCTCCTTATCTGAGGCCTGGCTCAAGTCCCTCCCCAGCACCTTCTCCTTGTTGTTAGTCATTTGGGTCACCTAAGCATTCAGACACCTCTGTGCAGAGACTAGAAGCTCTGAGAATTATTCTGAGTAGAAGAATTAGTGACATGTCGTTGCACTCTGAGCAATATATGACCTGCTGAGTTTTCCTTTTGTTATGTATCACCATGTATGTTTATTATCCTATTGTTTGAAATTTTATGAATTGCTTCAAAGCTTTCTTAAAAGATCTCAGTCCATTGGCAGATACTTACAATGAAGAATAAATTCTTTGTTAATTCCCCTGAGGTCACAGATATAATAGAAAACACTCCTGAAGGGTTTCTCCTGATATCCCTGATCATGCCAGAGACTGTTCCACTGCTGAGTTCTCCTGAACCACCCCGTCTTGTGACCTCTCAAGATTCAGCTGACAAACATCGATTAGCCTCTCCAGTACTGGTCGTGAGTCAGACAGAGACTCTGACCTCAAAAGACTCTTATTTTTGGTAGACAAGAAATGAAATAATCCTAAAAATAGCTCATATTCACACCCTCCCTGGTGGCACAATAGGTAAGGACACAGAAGCCGAGCTGCTTCAGTGCGAGTTCGATCCCTAGCCCTGGAGGTGACCTACCTGGCGTGGCAGGTCTCTCCTGACCCGCCCGCTGCTCCCCTCAGCAGTGTACTTCGTCGATCTGCCTGTTCTGCTCCCCACTCTGTCTCTGGTGAATCCTCTCACCGCCCCTGCACCTCTGGCTTGTACCCCAGTTCTGTATGCATAAATAAATAAATCTTTCAAAAAAATAGCTCATGTTCATTGAGCACTTACTATCGCTCAGGTACTATAATAAGCATTTAATACGTATCCTCATTCAATTATCTTATCACCTCCAGGTCTCATTATTGTTCCATTTTACAGATGAGAAATCGATGGTTAGCGAGATTAAAGACATTCTTCAAATGTGATAGACTTGTCAGAGACTGAGTAAGGATTTTAATATAATTTATTTATATAGATTTTACATTGTTGTTCACTTTGCACAATGTATGTGTCCTCCTCTGAGGTGTAGTCCCTATAGACTTCCCACCATCAGTTCTCTTGTGCAACATCATGGTAATCCCTTGTATTCTCCCCTCTCCCAGTTTGACCCCTTTTCCTCCTCCTCCTTTGCAGAACGTCTCTGATTTATAATTGCCTGTTATTTTTGTCTGATATTTTTTGTTATTATTTTCCCCCAATCCCTTTTTTGGTTCCCCTGTATTCCTTCTCTTAGTGAAACCATTTGATTTTTTTTTCCCCTCTGACTTATTTTACTGAGCATAATCTCTTCAAGCTCCATCCATGTTGCTGAGAATGGCATGAGTTTAACTCTTTTGATTTCTGAATTTCCATTGTGTATATATACACCACATCTTCTTGATCTAGTCATTTGTTTTGAGGCATTTGGGTTGTTTCCGTAGCTTACCTATTATAAATAGTGCTGTAACAAACATAGGAGGTTTCCTTTGGAATTAAAGGCTTGATCCTTTGGTTAAACTCCTAGGAAGAGAATCGCTGGGTCATATGGTAGATCCATTTTCAATAATTTGAGGATCCTCCACACAGCTTTCCATAAGGGACTGACCAGTTTGCATTCCCATCATTTGTTGGAGCTTTTATTTTTTTGCCATTCTCACAAGTGTGAGGTGGTATCTTATTGTGTATTTGATTTGCATTCCTCTGATTATAAGTGGTGTTGATCATTTTTTCATATACCTATTGGCCATGTGCATTTCCTATTTGGAAAGGTGTCTTTTTAGTTCTTCCTATCACCCAACAACATGTTAAGAAGTGTGCAAATGCTCTGTCACAGATTTGCTATCACCGCAATAGGTTAGTTACTGTCTGCCAGCTTTCTCAGTTCTACAATGGGAACTCCAAAAGCAGCAACTTCACAGGGTGAGTTGTGAAGAATAAAATCCAGACAGAGAGGTGGCCCCTGCAGCTTCCTGGGGAGATCCTGAAATGAAGAAAAGGCATTAAATCTGCCTTTGACTTGGAGGTTGGTGTCAGAGAGGAGTCATATGTTGGCTGAGCTCAATGGGCCAGGGTGGAGGTTGAGCCCACAGAAGGGATAGAATGAAATGCTGAGTTGAGTGTGGTGAAGGGAAAGGAGCAATCATTTGTTGGGATGGCTTCTGGGGGGGTAGCTAAAGGGGTGGGCCTGACTGGAGAAGCAGATCATGAAGACCAGAAGGGTTTAGTCTTTGTTCTGGGAAAGAGTTTTCCTGCTGAAAATGATGAGGACAGCAGCTAACATTGTTTGGACACTAATCTTGTGCCAGCCTAATTGTGTCACAGGGATTAGTTTATTTAATCCTTTTAAAAGCCCCAGAGATTGTCCTGAATACATTGTTCCCAGATTACAGATGAGGAAACAGAGAACTTTAGTCCTAATGGTTGATATTAGGAAATTGATATAATGAAGAGTTAAAGGGAAGTGGAAAGAGGAGATAAGACAACCAAGGTACAAATCTCAGCTAACAGATCTTAGTCAACCTCTCTGAGCCTCAGTTAAAATAGGATAAAATATGAACCTTATGCAGATTCCCTGAGAATCAATGAAATTTAAAGATGCCAAAATACCTTCTGTCAGTGCCTCATTGAACAGTGCTTCATCCTAGGTGAGGACCGGGAGCTTGGAGAAGCCTGTGTGCCCCTCAGCTCTGTCGTTAACCCCTTCATTCTTTACTTGGAACAGAAGATGATGCTCTCAACTGTGTGCAGGACATTTTTCTAATGAAACCCTGGGACAAATACCCTGTCCTGCTTTGATAATCTATAGTCATGCCTTGACCCCATCTATGGAGAAATCCTGAAATTACTGTTGCCCTTAGCAAGCTTTTGTTGCATCTGAAATAATTTCTTAAAAGCTGCAAATTGCATAAGATGAATTAGGGTGGTCTGTGCTTTATAAATTTTTTTTTTTTTTTGAATCAACACTGCAGTCATCAGAATAGACTAGGCCCAAGGTTCTTATGCTCACTTGACCCAATCTAGAAATGTCTCAGGTCACAGTAGTTGAATCTCCCCAACCATCCTGATTTGAGACTTCTGCAGCAAATGGACCACTAAAAACTGGTTGCCCCTTCTTCCCTGGGAGAGGCTGATCTGGGAGTCCGGTGGGTACCCCAGTGAAGCGGCACCCAGTTGGCTGGATGTCAGCTGGCAAGGCACCCTGCAAGACAGTTCTAGAGAAGACCTGGGACTCTGGGATAAGGGTGAGGGGTTGTTGCACAGGAAAGCAGTAACAGGTTCTGGGAGTTATTTTCACCACTTCAAAAAGACTAAGGGTAAACATATCTTAGAGGAGAAGTAAGAGAATTCTTCCTGTATCTGACATTCTTCCTGAAGCCCCCACCCACCACAAGGTTTGTCTTCATGTATCCATCCCTAAACTAAGTATTGGAAAAGACAATGGGAGCCCCTGGGGAAGCATGGGTAATTGCTTAGGAGCGGGGTGAATATTGTGGGACATCCCCTACACAGAATCCTCAAACAACCTACATGGGAAAATAAGTTAATGCTCATTTAATACTATTTAATAGACAAATTGTAGGTGCATTTTGGAGGAGAAAGCAGATATGACTGACTCGAACTCCTCACTTCATTGATGGAACCCCTGAGGTTCAGAAAGGCAGAGAAACTTGCCTGGGCTCACACAGTAAGAAAGGGCAGAGCTGGGGCTAGAACCCAGGTCTGTTAGCTCCCAATCTTTGTCCTACTGGGTCCTGACACTGTCCTGCACACTGAGGTTCAACCATGAGGATGAAGGAGGGGCTGCAAGGTTCTGGGTTGGGTCTGGGCTCTTTAGAGAAGTGGGATTCTGAGAAAGGCGGGAGGCTGACCCACTGACATTAGCCTCCGTTCCTGGGGCTCCTTCGCCTCCAACTGGGGTTGCATTTCTGCCCCCTCTCCCTCCAACCCATGATACCAGAGGGATTATGGAGATTCCTGTTGTTTGTTTTTCTCCCAGTGAGCATCTGCAGGCATAAAATACATGATGATTTTTAAAGAAACAAACCGGAACCCTCCAAGAAAAATGCAAAGCCCCTGAATTTTCTGTGCTCTGCAGAAAACGCAATGGGTTTATGATCTTTTAAGACACACAAGAGACAGCTTTCTCTTGACAGATGGAAATCTGAAGCTATTTTGCTTCCTTCCCCTTTGCGTGACCAGACCCGATTGTGTAAAGCTTTTAGCTTCAAAGCCGGGTTGTGAATAACATTGGTTTAACCTGAAATTTAAAGCCAGCATTTCTTTGCTCCCCGAGACGGGGCTTCCTGCCCCTTGCTCCCCTGAAGCTAGCTTCCAGAATGTTAATTCTACCAGCCATGGTTGACTAAGCCCAGCACTAGGTCTATTACATATTATTTGATTTGGAGTAGAAAAAAAGATTTAAAGATACCATGCCCCCTGTATACCTTTGTACTTCTGCCCATGTCTGTCCATATATTTAAGCATACTATTCACATTGCGAGTTCAGACTTTTCTCCCTGGAATAAAACGGGCTTGAGCATTTCTGTAGGCTGCCTCCCGATGACCACATTCCCAATGAAGTCGGATCACATCTCTGTGGCATAGATAACGAATACCACGGAAGCTTCTACTGGAGGCCTGGGGCATCAGACTTGTCCTTGTGCGGTGATAATTTTCTGGCATTTGGTTTCGTGGCTGTCGTGAGCGTGTTGTGGGTTCGTGTGGTTCACACTGACCGTGCACCCATTGTGTGCCGCACCCTGAGGCAGGTCAGCCACATCGCTGGTCTCTGACCACATGAACCTTTCGGTTAGAGAGTTTTGTCTTGGTTGATACCTCCATCTTTACTGCTCTGGTTTTTTTTTTTTTTTTTTTTTTTTTTTTTTTTTTTTTTTTTTTTCATTTAATGTGTGTTTCTTCCACTGGACATCACTCCATGAGGGCAGCTCTAGGCTAGATGTTACTATAACTCTAGGCCAGTGTTAACAGTGTTTGCTCACTAAGGGTCGTTCAGGAAAGAATGAATGAATGGATGCGATGGAGGGATCCTGTCATTTGCAGATCAGACCTGCAGCGTGAAGGCGGTTGTCAAAGGCATTAGTAATGTGTTCCCTTATTTATTTTTAAAATGAATGTTATTTATTACACAAATATGCCCTGGAGGGGAATGGAGGAGGCAGAGATGATTTAACTCTGGTTTTCCCATCCCCCAAGGTAACCAACAACACAGTGTGGCGTTGAAGGTCTCAGGGAACTTGACTCCTACGATAAGGGACACAGTGGTCAGAGTCCTGCAGACCGGAGAGTGAAGTGACTCCATGAAGGGAGGCATCCTGACAGAGGCTGAAGGGAGGCATCCTGACAGAGGCGGCACACCGCTCCCTCCTTCCTCTGCCCTAGGGATAGTGTTTTCACATCACTAAGAAGAATTTACCTTCCCTGTGGGGAGGCCATTGTGGCTGACAGGCTAAATTTATGCCATCACCTTCAGACTCCCACAAATGCAAAATGCATGTTATCAGCCCCTAGTTGTTCCAAAAAATGAAGCTTGGGAGCAGGGTTTAGAAAGTGTGGTCTGACATGAAGGAATTAGCGACTCAGGCCCTGGGACTGATGAATGTGAGGGTGATGGTTCCCTTATCCCCCCCTAGGGTCCCAGAGGGCTGATATCCACTCTGTGGCCTCAGATGTGAACACTGGTGTCTCTCCAAAGGAGAGACAGTCTTCCCCTTACTCCCAGCTCCCTCTCATCTCCCAGGCCTTTGCAAAGCCAGTCTCCTCTGTTGGGCACACCCTCTCCACCACTGCCTGCTTTTGCCCTGCTGATGGCTTGTCCTGGACTCTCAAGTAAGACTCTGGCTTGGAAGTTTCCCCAATTCTTCTCCGAAAAGTCACACCATAGTCATTGTATATATTTCTAGAGGTTTCCACTTAGTATGAGTCATATCTGTTTGTGTGAGTACTTAACTAAAGCTGGCTACCCTTTCTGATGGGAAAGAAAGTCTTGTCTGCTCATTACTATGTCACTCTTATTTTTTTTCTTAGGGAAAAAATCCACCAAAAAACGATTACCTGTACAAAGTATGCATATTATCAATATTTGCTAAATGAATGAATAAAATAATGACTTGTTTAGGAGGTGAGACCGCCTGCGTTGGGAATGTGTGTGGTGTCCTTGGGGAGTGGGCTCTAAGACCCCTCCTTGTGGGCCATGTACCCTGAGCGTTTACTTGGTGGCGGATCAGAGACCTGGCCCTTAGGGGCCACCCTTGCTGAGCGTCCTCAGTGGAGGTCTGTGTCCTTCCAGATCGCTGAGCCAAGCAGTGTCCCTCCTGTAAAGACCCTTGGGAGAGGGTCCAAGCCTGAGGACATATTTTTGAGGACAGTCTGGTTGGCAGGGAGAGGTTTTCTGGAGGGCTGGGGCATGTTGAATGGTGCAATCTGAGGGGAAGGAAGAGGTGGGCACTGCCTGGGGTGGGGGTGGGCTGAGGCCTTGGTGGGAGTTGTCATCAGTAATTGGCTGCCATGAAGGAGCCTTTTCTGGGGTTTGGGACTTGGCTGGCAGAACAGATTTGGGAGGTCTGAGGGAAGCTGATGGATAAGGAAGAGTCTTATTAAAGTAGATGTGGTCTGTCTCACAGTTCCAATACTGGGGCCTGAGGCCAAGGTCCAACTTTGGGGCCAGGGTGGTTGGCCAGAGCAATAACTGAGGAAAAGCAAGTTCAGCCATCTTCGTGTATATATGTATGTGTGTATTAGGGTCATTGGGTGGATGCCAACCAATTGGAGTGCTGGGCCCAGATTGGGCCATGAGCTCCCACATTCTGCTAGTTTGCCTTTTTGTAGGATTGGTCCCATTGAGGGTGTGCCATGATGGGAGAGGATGCTGTTCTGGGAACAGGAGAAGGCCTTGTCAGGTGGAAACCCAGTATCACAGGCTGTCAGGGGAGGAGGGCCCAGGCTGTACGTTGGAGAACATTGGCCAGGGAGCCCAGCTTTTGCCTTGGGCCACTTGCTGGGTTACCTGGTCGTTCAGGCTTAGCCTAGCCTATGGCATTGTCTTGGGAAAAATTTACCCGAGGTCCCATTTTCTCAGGGGGCATATGGAAGACCCTTGAAGACCCTTCTTGTAGAGAATGCTAAGTTGATCTGTGCTGTCAGCCTCCACAGGAGACTCTGAAAAGTCAGCACTCATGCTGGACACTTGGGGACATGCCAACATTTGGGGAGCATCTCAAAATCCCATAACTTCAAGTTTCTGGTTTGGCTTCATTCCTCACATGACAGGTGAAGTCTGTGGCAACATTGTGCTGGCAGGTGGGAACATTATTAACATCTATTTAGATAGAATTTTTTCAACATCCTCAGGCCCCAAACAAACCTACCAAATCATACCAAATCTGAATATTCTACTTTTAGATAGCAGGGAAACCTGTCTGTGTATGTGTATATATACACACACAAACATGCATATAGTCTTACTTTCTTCCTTTTTATGCAAAAGGTTGTACCTTACACATACCATGTTGAGTTTTTTATCTAGCAATGTATCTGGAGGATCTTTCCATATCAGTTCACAGAAGGAGTCCTCTTTCCTTTCTGCAGCTGCACGACATTCCACTGCGTAAGCACACATAACTTATTCAAAACCTGCCCCTGCAGGGTTGTTTCTAGTCTTTCTGCAACTAGAACTTTGTATATCTATCACTTCCCCTATGTGTAAGTCTAGCTGTAAAATCAATTCCCAGAGGTGTGGTTGCTCTATCAAAGGGAATGTGCATTTGTGATCTTTATAGATTTGGTCAAATTGTCGATCACGGATGTGTGACCAGGGAGTCCCATCAGAATTGTGTGAGGTTGCTGTTTCCCTGAGCCTTCCTAACACACCGGCTTACTGCCTGTTCATGTGGTATGGTGGCAAATGTGCTGGGTAAGGGAATCAGGTGTGGACAAAATAGCACCAGCCAGGTGAGGAGTCTGAAGTGCAAGAGAGGCAGAGGCACCTGGTGATGAAGCCCCTCAGTCAACTTGAGCTGTATCCCTCAGGCAAATCATTTAATCTCTCTAAGCCTCAATTTTCTCATGTACTAAATGGGAAAAATTATAGCATCAAAAGTGGAGTTATTTTGAGGATTAGGTGAGAAAGATGCCTATAAAAAGGGCTTTGTACAAGCCTGGCATGCAGCTATTGCTCTTACTAACCAGCAAGGTGACCTCGGCTTACAACCCCCTTGGCAAAGCCTGTTTCCTCATTTGTCTGAGAGGGAGCTAAACTCTTGGGCTCTCCGGCCTTTTGCCAAATCTCAGGTCTCACATGTCTTCCTTTAGTCACTGGTGTGACCACCCTTCCTTTCCTCTCTCATGCTCATCGAAGGTATTCAAGAGTCTCCAGTGCCGAACGGTCACTCGCTGCCTGGCAGAGATTTCCTCCGGAAGCAGATGCGGGGAGACCTGTTCACGCAGCAGCAGCTGGAGGTGCTGGACCGCGTGTTTGAGAGGCAGCACTATTCGGATATCTTCACCACCACGGAGCCCATCAAGCCTGAGCAGGTAAGTCCCGTGATTCACTGTCCACCACACCTGCCACCCAAACACACGCCGGGCAGCCCTCCTGAGGGCATTTGGCCAGGTTTGGGTGAGATGCAAAGTTCTACTCAGATGCGGGCATCTCAAGATTCTTGGCTAGACTTGACTGGTCACTGCATCTCGTGGGGTTAGGAGGACATGAGGTTCAGGGCTCCGGCAACTTCTAGCTCAGTGCTTCTGTCACTCTGGCTAGCCAGGGGTGTGCATGTGATTTGTCTGGCAGCTCTGCCATTGTTGAGTGGTGTACTTTCCTAGGGCCCTTGCCACAGGGGAGTGTAATGATCTTCTGGGCCACTTGAGGTGGTCTTGGGTCATTATCCTGTCAGTCAGGGTGAAGGTGGAAATATGTAAGCACTGTAAGGCCATAAACCACGTTATGATGGTGTTGCTATGCTACCCTACCATCAACTCTCGTCAGCTCTCCTGCTGTGTTTTTAGAGACTGAACCCAAGAATTTGGAATGAGGAATGTCTCAATGGACAAACTCATATTTGGGTCATTTGCTGGACATGGAAACAAGGAGGAAGATGACTTGATGAGCAGCCTCCATCTTTGCCCCGGGGAGAGAAAGAGCCATGTCTGTGGCTGTAGAGATGGGGCCAAGGTCAGGTTCCCACAGTACCAGATTGAGTTCAGGAGATGATTTCCTGACATCCAGTCTGTGAAGGGCCTGGGCTGGCATCTTGCAGACACAGGTTCTTACCTAAAAGCTCACATCTGGTGGGCGAGTCCAAGAGGAGTACTATGAGTGATGACTGCCCAGCATTTTGCTAGCTGGTACTGGTGGCGAGGACTGGCCTCACTGAGCTTCCTCTACAAGCTGATACAGTGAGGTTTCAGAAGTTTTCCAAAGCTGTTTGAAATCGTGTGGGCTGTGAGTGCAAGCGCCGTGGAGCGGAGAGGTGCCAGAGAGAACCATGGGTGGCCAGAATGAGCAAGGCCTCAGGGACCATCCCTGATGACTCTCTAGCTTTGTCTAAACAGTTTCTGTGAGGGCTCACACATAGCACCTAGCTACTTTGTTTTCAAATAAGAAAACGGAAGCCCAGAGGCAAGGAGACTCACATAAGGCCACACAGCAAATCGTGTATTCACTCAACAAACATTGATGAGTATCCACTATGTGCAAGGAACTGAGCAAGGTGCTAGGTATATCAGAGAGCACAACAGGCTTGGATCTGTGCTCAAGGAGCCTGCAGATGTGTGGAGAGTCACAATAAATAGGAATGACCCAAACGGTAGTGTATTACAAATGGGCCAGGTGTTGAGGAAGGTTATTTCTGAGTTTCTCTGAAAGCATGCCTGGAAGCCATAATAGCCTCCTGTGGGAAATACACTTTGGGGACCTTTGAAGGGGTTGGGCAGCAACAGGAGAAACAGTGTGGGGGTGGAAGAATAGGCCTGACAGAGGGAATAGCAAGTGCAAAGTCCCTGAGGTAAGAGGGAGCATGGCAGCAGTGAGCAACAGGAAGAAGTTCAATGTGACTGGACTTTACGGAACAGGTTGGGGGCAGGTGTGAGATGTAAAGAAGGTGGTCCGGTCTTGTAGGCTCTCAGTATATCAGTCAGTAGTTTGTTTTTTTCCTTCTATAAGTGGAGCAAAATTTTCTCTTGGAATGACATGATCATATAAGCTAAACAGAGCGCACTCTATATACTGTAGATCCTGGGCGGTGTCCTTCACAAATGGCCTCTCTCATTGCTCAGAGCCCTCCTAAGGGATGGCCAATGTCACACTTCATTGGCCACAAGAGAAAGGAAAGAGAGACACCAGGAAAAACTTCCTTGGATGAGATCTTCCTTTCTCCCTAGAATCTGGGAAAAACTCATCTTTTACCACTGAAGAAGGACTTAATAAAGATCTGGATCATAAAGATATGATTTTAGAGCTAGTAGGAAATATGGAGGCAAGTTTCCTATCCCTTTGTTTATTTTTATTCATTTACATATACAAAGACTGGGGTGTAGGTCTGAAGAGATGGGGGTGAGTGCATTCACCAGAGAGAGTGGGGAGCAGGACAGGCAGATTGACTGAAATAAACAGCTGAGGGGAACAGTAGGCAAAAAAAGGAGAGGTCTGCTGTGCCATGTGGGTCAGCTCCCTGGCTGGGATTGAACTCATGCCACAGTGGCTGATGATAGCTTGATAGCACTGACACTTTAACCTCTGTGCCACTGGGGAAGCCCCTCTCCTCTTTAATTTTTTTCACAGGCCCAGAGATGGACAGGGTTGTCTGAGGTCACCCAACAAGTAAATGTGAAGAGTGAGCATCCTCTGCCCTCAGCTGGCCTCTATCCTACGAAGCCTCCAGATCTTTATTAAGTCCTTCTTTACTTAATTCAGACGTCAGTGTTAAGAGACCATGTTTCCCTCTGTGTTTCACATGATTCTCATGGAGACTCGCAATGTGAATCATAAATCACATTGCCCAGAATGCCAGAAAGACTGGGCAGAGACTCAAGGCTTGCGTTCGTAATTGGGAGGAGTCCAAGTGCCATCCATGTATCCATTCACTCACTTGTTCAGACACTCATCTCCTCAATTATCCAACATATTTCTTTCATGCTGGCTGTGAGCCTGGCACAGTGCCAGGCACTCAGGGGCTGAGGATGAATCAGGCATCAGGGCTGTCCGCCCGCAGTCTCACAGGGGCAGGGTAGTGTGGTTTCAGAACTTGTGAGGCAAGAGAAAAGACCTTGTGGGTCCTGATAAATGGAGAAGGAACCTGGACAGGGAGAATCCCAGAGAACGAAGCAGCAGAGGTGACAGTGGGGGAAACAGGCTCGTAGGCCCATGTGGAGATGGGGCCTGAACTCAGTCAGTGCTCCACTTCTTGAGTGTCGCTGTGCAGTGCCCTTCAGATGAGCCGGACATGTGGCTGGCCTGTCTCTGACTGTGGGGCTATGAGGCGGGGCCTGCAGGCGAACCGTGAGGCAGGATAATGACTGACTCAGTGCTTTCTGGTTAATCTGCTTCACCTCCCTGTAATGTGCTGTAATGAGGAGAGATGGAAGGTGAGGCCACGGGGCTGCCAGGCACACACACAGGCACTGGACTATGAATGACATACCCTCGCTCTGGGCTCCCAATCACTTTGAACTAATGACGGCTGAGCAAGGGGCCGTGGGCTGGTAAGGGAGACATCAAGGGTACGGATACCTTCATGCTGGCTCTCTGCTGTGCCTTGTGAGCCCCAGGGTGGCATGGTGGTGGCACCAGGAGGAGGCTTGGAGTCCTGAGTGATGAGCCTTTTTCTGTTTGTGAACTGACAGAATATCCAAGTCGGTGCTTCTGAGATGTAGTGGCCCAAGTGGGTGCCTACCCGTCAGTTCCACTGAGTGCTTTCTGGTCTTGGAGTTGGAGGAGCTTGGCTGGAATCCTGCCGCTGCCCTGTTAATAAGCAAGTCGCTTTTTCTCTGTCCCTCGTTTCCAAATCTGTGGTGGTGGTGATTGTGACTTTGATAACAGCAATAGCCCAGCAACAGCATAGCAGTAACTCTGACCTTCCTACCTATACCTGATGCTGTACAGTTTTCAAAGATCTTTTACAGCCATTTCTCACTGGACTCTCACCCGCTATGTGTCCTGGCCCTGATTTGTAAGTCCCATTGTATGGATCGGAACATTTTCTCTTAGATTGTTCACCTGCTTTCAGGTGCAAGGAGTTTGTCGAGGCTACAGAGCTGGTATTTGACCTCAGGATCTTCTGTTTGGGTCTTTTGCAAGCTGGTCACACAGGCCTCTGTATCTCCAGTGATTGTAGAAGACCTTCCTGCAGACTGATCCTTGCAATTGCCCTTTGCATCCAGAACCTACCTGTTATTCCAGAGTGACATTGTCTTGCCATAGGCTCTCATTTTCTTTGCTGTGGTCAGATCCCCTGGGAAAAACAGCCCTCTTCAGGACCAGGCTGGGCTGAGCCCAGAGCCACACACACCCACACACACCCACACACACCTTGCCACTTTTCCCACCAAGCTCTACCCAGGCTTCTGACTTTTATATGGAAACCTAGGAAGCCCTTGGCCTGAGTGGAAGGGGTTAATGCACATCACTCCTGCGACAATGAAACACTTCCTTTTCAAAATGGTTATTGAAAAAGCAATTCTGTTTTCCCTACATGTGGAGTGAGTAAAAATCACCTTGGAGGAGAAGAGGGTAAAAAAAAAGAAACAACTGCTGGTGGTGTGTGTGCACGTGTGATTCGAACAGTGGAATCTGTTTCAGTAAAACTCCCGTTGACGCTGTCGCTGGCGGGAGTGGTGCGTCCTCCGGCCAGCAGGCAGGAAGGCAGCCGAGAGCACAGCCTGCCGTATTTACTCTCAGCAGACTATTAACCAACACCAGGCTATTAATCTGGCTTTTGAGCCTTCACTAAAGCCCATAAAAGCTCACAGTTGTCAAATGGAGTTCATTTTAATTTCCTTTCAATCACAGTAAATTATTCAGGTGATAAATCAGCTGGAGCAGCCTCCTGGCTGTAATAGAAACCCTAATTCCTGGCTAATTATCCAGCCCATTGCTGCCAACAGATCAATACGGGCGCAAAATGGAACGGGCCCAGGGCCCTCCCTCCCATCGGGCCAGAGACAGAAAGACAGCTGGGGAAGGGGGATGTGCTGCTGACCTCCCAAGAAGTTCAAAGGTCATGGGGGGTTAAACGGGGAGAAGGCCTGGCCCTTGTCTTAACAGAAAGCCACCAGAAAGGCCTCCTGCTCTCACAGTGACTTTGCCCTCTGAATGGTGGCCTTGCTCCAGGCTGGTGGGACAGGCTGAGAGACGCCTACTCCTGTGGGCCTCCTCTTCCTGGCAGGCCAGTTTGTGTTTCTGAGCGTGATTGAGCTTGGTCGTTAGAGATGGTCCGAACACTCACCTCAGCCAGAAGAAGGGTTGGACACTGTGGGGGAAACAGGAGGGGCCAGCCACGCTTCTGTTCTTCTGGGAGCCCATTTTCTTCAGTAGTGGGTCTGTGCCCAGTGAGGTGGGGGAGGAAGGAGTGGAGTGGTGAGGAGAGAGGTGTGCCAGGCTGAGAATGGGGGAAGTCTTCCTGGAGGTGTCATTTGTGCTGAGACTTGAGGGAGGGAATCCAGGTCTGTGGAGATGGCAGAGTCATCTGGACAGAGCGTCTAGGCAGCAGGAGCAGAGCAGACAAGAGTATGGAAGAAGCACAAGTGGGTCTGGGTGGCTGAAGTGTAGGCTGAGCAAAAGGAAGTCTAGGACAATGGGACTGGGGAAGAACGAGGCCACCCAAACCCCAGCCCCAGAGGGCTGAAAGGTGGAGGTGAGGATTTGCTTTGGGAGTATTTTTTTCAAAGATTATTTATTTATGCATACAGAACTGGGGTACAGGCCAGAGGTGTGGTGGGTGAGTAGACTCAGCAGAGACGGAGTGGGGAGCAGGACAGGTGGATCTACTGAAATTCACTGCTAAGGGGAGCAGCGGGCGGGTCAGGAGAGGTCTGCTGCACCATGCGGGTCAGCTTCCTGGCTGGGGATTGAACTTGTGCTGCGGTGGTGGCTGCAATAGCTCCATAGTGCTGTGCTTTAACCTGTTGTGCCACCAGGGAGGGCCCTGCTGTGGGAGTATTTTTCCACAAAGAACCCTGAATCTGGCCTGGACTACTCTGCTCCCCTGGAAGTGACCTTCATCTGGGCCTCCTGCTTCTTGCTTGTGCGTGCTTCTACTATTGAATCTTTCTTCCTGAAGCCCAGCCTCACATAAGTGCCCTTCATGGTTCCCCACTGCTCAAAAGCCTGAACTTCAGCCATCCAGCCTCATTGTGACCCTTCACTACCCCCATGCCCCTCCCCTTGCCCACAGATGCTCTGGCTGTGGCCTCACCTGACCCCTCACTGCACTCCACAGGCTGGGCTGCTCTAGGTCCAAGGGGCCCATGCACCCCGGTTTGGCACGTGTGTGAACGCACCAACACAGGGCCAGCTCTGAGCATGCAGGACGGCAGGCACTGCAGTTAATGCTACTTAATGTTTTCACGCCAAGTTCCTGCTCACTTTTTCCTTGCATGGAAGAACATTCTTTCAGTCTCTTTCAGAACTCCCAGTCCCAGTGGGTGTTCTGCCTGTCCTTGGAAGTCTTCCCCAACCCAGCTAAGTTCATACTGACTTGCCTGTCATCTGAGCTTCTAAGTGCTTGGGGGTCTGTTGGCTACTGTCCTCGATGTTGTAGCCCCTGGGGACTCACTGCTCGCCATTGCTGGGTGTTCTGAGGAGAACCTTCCTCGCCTCACCTTAGTACATAGTCTTAAACTTCCTCTGATCATGCCCTTGTGCAGACAGCTGAAGCTTTGAGAGGTTAGTGCAGTCTTTAGCTAAGGGCACACAGTCAGTGCAGAGCTGAGACCAGAAGCCAAATTCCAGCCAGAGCCCAGCTGGTAGCCATTGGGTTACCCCAAGTTACAACACAGTCACGTTGCCTACCAACTCTTACAGGTGGGTGGTTTCCTAAGGACAAACCTGGGGGTTCCATCCACTGTCTCTGGGAGCCTTGCCCGAGGCTGGAAGTGCTGCTGCTCCCACATGGTCTCTGGCTGCTCCAGCAGAATATGGGTGTTGACTGTCCTGTTTTTTAAAGATTTATTTATTTATGCTTATAGAACTGGGGTACAGGCCAGAGGTGTGGTGGGTGAGAGGATTCACCAGAGACAGAGTGGGGAGCAGAACAGGCAGATTGACAGGTACAGTGCTGAGGGGAGCAGCAGGCTGGTCAGGAGAGGTTTGCCACACCATGTGGGTCAGCTCCCTGTCCAGGGGTTGAACTCGTGCTGCAGTGGCTTCGGAGAGCTTCATAATGCGATGTTTTAACCCGTTGCGCCACCAGGGAGAGCCCGACTGTCCTGTTTTACCAAGTTGCTTCTGTGCCATTACCCTGGCCTTCCCCATGCAGGGCTGTGCTCAGTAGAGTTAATCCAGGTCATTGAAAATTCTTCCCCAGTAGGGATATTGAGAGAAATTTGGGTGGCTTGATCTGAAGAAGGGAAAACGGGGGGTGGTGGATGTGAACAGGGAAGGAGATAGGCTAAGGGGGCCTCCTGCTAGCCCAAACTTTCCAATGTGGCACTTCTTTGTGGAGTTGTGAGCTTCCTGACACAGGAGGCATGTATGTAGAATCTAAACTTTTCCATGGATGTATTAGAAGCGGAATCCATTTGCTAAATGGCAAGTCCCTGCCAATCTGAAAGAATGATTCCAAGAAGAGTGAGAAGGGGTACAGTGGGGAGTTGGGAAGGAATAGGGAGGCCAATGTGTATCTCTGGGAATGGCTGCTGCCTTGTCTGGGGCTACCCTTAACTCTGCCCTGGCCATTGCCAGCTTGATTGCTTTTCCCTTCTCCTTACAACCCTCCTCCTCCTCCCACCTACCCCCAAATCCCTAACTCCAGCTAGAGTTTCTAGGGTCTCCCCAGAGTTTATGAGAGTTGAACTCAGATTTGCCTCTGAGCTTCCTGACAGTCAAAGCAAAATAGAAAGCAGAGTTCCTCCGTCCATCAGGGGAAAACAGGCCAGTTTCCTAAAGGAAGCCGTCTTTTTCAAAACCACAGAAAGGAAGTTTTCACATAGGTTTCCCATGGCAGTGCTGTGGAGGCTATGGGTGGAGCCCTCAGAGGCACCGTAGAGGTGCTGCGCTCGGCTTTTCAGGGCCAGGTTATGCATGAATGAAATGACAGTGCATTTCTGCAGGGCCAGGGCTGTGTGACCTCATGGCTCAATAATACTCTTTTAGTGACCCAACTTAAACTCCAAAGAATCCCAGATACACTGCATCATCTCTTCCTTGGCTTTCCAATTTACCATTTCAAAAAGATGTGCTACTATATGACCCCAAATTTTGGAAAAAGTTCAATCTATAGTGCTACAGGGTAGCCCAGAGTGGACTGGGCCGCCTGTCTGTGGGGCCTCTCCCACGCGCTCACAACTCAGTTACTGCAGGGACACACAAAAGGGTCAATAACAGGCTTATTTACAAAAAGGGGAAAGGAATAGGAAACAACACAGGGAAAGAGCGGAATACAGAAACAAAGTAATTGCAATACCTTACAGCTAGGCTGACTGAACGCACCAAGTCACACGGTCCGGAGAGCTGCTTCCCAAGCGAGAGAGCAAGAGCCAGAGAGCCAGCACGAGCAGCAGAGCGAGAGAGCCAGAGCTCCAATCGCGCCCTATTTATCCCCCCAAAATGTCCCAGAATCCATTCCTGCTAGCTCCACCTTTGGGTCCTCGCAGTTCTCTCCCTGGTACTGCTGGGAGTTGTAGTTTTCAATCACTGGAGTAATGTGTAGGGTTCAGAAAGCTGGAGTAGGGGGTGGAGTCCAGAAGACTCTGCGGAGTTCTTTTAGGACATCCTTCCCCGTAACAATAGGAATGTATCTCACCATCAACTCAACTCTTGATAAGATCATGAATTTAGTAGTTTGCACCTGGCTTCTCTGATGGGAAGGCAGGAAGTTGGCGGGTTTTGAAGGAGGGGAGTCATATGTCTTAGAAAAGAGACTAAGAAAGCAGGTGGCGGGTTAGATATGCTTTGTGCAGAGTTCCCCAGACTTTCCTGTGTCCACACTTGGATGGCGTTTGGTCAAGCAGAGGGAGATGCTGGTGGTTGCAGGACACTGACCTGCAGGTTTTGGCTTCCCCAAATCTCACCTGGTCTCCTGAGACCCAAGATGGTCTGACATCTCACACACAATTTAGGGGACTCTGCTTTGGGGGCTTGTGCGCGTTCTCCCTCCCTCCTCCTCTGTGGGGTTGCCAGCTCAAGGAAAAGGTGCTGATTTGAGTTTCTCAGCATGTACTGAAACACTCCTTATGTTTTCTAATATCTGGGTTCCTCTGAAAACCTGAGTTGGGCAGCACCACTTGGAGCAGAGGAAACTCAAGTGAAGTTCGGCTACATTATCTCAGAATGTGATGGGTCCTGCCCAGCAGACCAACCTCATTTCTCTGCCCAGACGAGAGAAAGGATGTCCACAGCAGGCATGGTCTGACCTGGTTGCTGCCTGGAAGCAGAATGTGCCAGAGGAAGACCCCTGACCCCCAGCACAGCAATGCTGTCAGTGGTGAACATGACCAGCGTCTGTTCTGGCCTGAGGCTCTCCTCCCGTGGAGGGAGCTACAGGTGGTGGGGAGAGAGCTGTAGCATGGGAAGGAGTTCTCTTCCCAGTTCTACCCAGCATGAGGAGAGGGCTTAGAAGCTTCTTCTGAATGCTGAGATGTTTAAGCAAGATTTAATTCGGAGGTCATCCTACCTTAGGAATAGAGTCATAACAGGATTATGCTGGAATTCTTGTTTCCTAGATCTCTAGAAATACTGGGTGCTTGTTTCTTAGATCTCTAGAAATACTGGGTGCTAAAGCCCTTCTCTTTCTCTTTCTTTTTCTTCTACTTCATCATCTCCAAGTGATTCAAGGGTGGAATTGATGTGGATATGGTGGGTCGCAGCCTTCTTTACTTGTCCTGCTACTTGGAGTCTTGTCTGTGGATGTCTGTTTCTCCCTAAGTAAGTTTAAGACTATTGTTAAATAGCCAAGTATTCTTTTTGTCTTCTTGTGGACCAAGCAGAAGAGGGACTTCCAGGAAAAATCATTACACCTGTTTTGCAAGACGGAATGCTGGGCAGGTTGCCACAGTGTGGTAGCATGGGGTAGACACCTGGGCTTTTGTGGGTTGTGGCATCTGCCTTGGGATGGAGGATTCGACTGAGTCATTCTTGAGCTCTATTCCAGCACTAAAGTTCTGTGGGAGATAAAGCAAATTGAAATCCAGCTTTTATTTTTATTTTGACTTGTTTACAGTCTTTCTTCCTGTCTGTTCTACTTTCTTAGATGACAGGCAAATTCTATGTATGTGGGGTTTAAAGATTACGAGTAAATTGTCAAAGAGCTGACTGCGCCTTGCTGGGATGTTCTTTCATTCATTTATTTTCATTCATCCAAGAAATTTTTACAGATATGCCTTGTCAGTGACACTGGCCATTTGTGTTGTGCTGTATGGCATAAAATAGCAGTAATAGATGCAGAAAGAGGAACTGTGTGAAAATTGACTTTTGGGTAGAGATCTTTCCCCTAAACAAGGTTAACCAATATTTGTAATAAAAATAAAAAATGCAACGAGCAAATAATCCTACCATTTTTTTTTCTTTGAGAATGCACTGGAAGTTTGGGGTAAGGAATTTGGCTATTGATAAAACTCTTTAAAAAGCTTTTTTTTTAAGGTATATTTATTTGTGCATACAGAACTGGGGTACAGGCCAAGGGTGCTGGGGCAGTGAGAGGATTCACCAGAGACAGAGTGGGGAACAGAACAGGCAGATCAACAAAGTACACTGCTGAGGGGAGCAGCAGGTGGGTCAGGAGAGGTCTGCCGCACCATGTGGATCATCTCCTGAGTGGGGATTGATCTCATGCTGCAGTGGCTTTAGCTTCTTAGTGCTGTGCTTTAACTCACTGCACCACTAGGGAGGGCTCCCAATATAGTTCTTAATGAACAGGGCCCGGGGCTCTCACGCTGGTGTTGAGACAAAAGATAATGTTATTAAATCTGTGTGATACAGGAGTTAGAACTGCAACTCCTGCAAAAGATTTAAAAATCAGGAAAGACTGTACATTCCATAAAATGAATTCTAGGCTGTTATTCTTATAGACTGAAAAAAGCAGCAGAAAACTTGATTCTACTTGAAACTCAGTGTAGAACATAAGTTTCCCATGGAAGAATAAATTCGAAGCCTATGCCACATACAGGTGTAGCATTTCACTTTATATAAAGCACAAAAAATCCAAGAAGAAAATTTCATATAAAAACTGAGTTTGTATCAGTGAAATTTTTGAGATGCTTAGCACATGAACAGCTCTCATCTGGATTCTTCCGCAATTGAGTCTGTACAACATGCACACCAAAGAGAAATACACAGTTAAAAATTACAAACCTCACAAGGAAATGAGGTCAAGACAGGAGACATTACCAGGAAAATTAGTACTCCAAGAAAGGTAATGTAAGCAGATATGGAAACTCTTAAGAAAAACAATATGCTAGGGAAAAAATCACAGTAAAAGAAATACAGATGGTTTTTTTGGGCTCATTGGTAGATTGGACATAGTCATTAAAGAATCAATAATCTTGAAGATTTGCAAATAGAAACTAAAATACGGGAGGGAAAAAAACAGGAATAGACAAGAGATGTAACATAAGTACAATTAGAATACCAGAAACAAAAGAGAGAATATCAAGACTTTTTGATATCTACATCTTTGTATATTGTATTGAAAATGAGAAAATCAAAGACAAAGAGAAAAATCCTAAAATAAACTAGAGGAGGAAAAACCACCTTACTTACAGAGTAACAAGAATAAGAATTATAGCGGATTTTATATCAGAAACCATGCAAACAAGGAGTGGAATGATATATTTAAATCATTGAAAGAAAAGTCCCAACAGCCTATATTTATGTACCTTGGGAAATTATCCTCAAACAGTGGAGAAGAAATAAATACTTTCTCAGTTAAATGAAAATAAAGGCGAATCCATGATCAGAATATCTTTCTTGAAACAAATGTTAAAAAAGTTCTTCAGGGAGGAAAATAATATAGGTCAGAAACTCAAATCTACTGAAAGAAATGACAGGTGTCAGTGAGGAAAAGAAAACCAACTTTTTGATTTTTTAAATTCTGAATTGGCCACAATTATAGTTTGTTTTTTGTTGTTGTTAACGCAGATACTAAATATGGATAAATGAAAGGAATGACAGCAATATCACAAAGAACAAGAAGAGGGAATTGCTAGAAAGTACTTGTATTACAATTGAAGAAGTATAGACAGGTGTCATTTGAAAGTGAACTTAGATGAGCTATAAATGCATATTAACCTTCAGATCAACCACTAAAACTTTTTAATTTGCATTTAAAAGTTTTAGTTGTGAAAAACATAGAATGTAAATATTATCCTCAACCATATTTAGGAGTATGGTTCAATAATAGTAGGCAAATAAAATAGAATCATATAACTATATTAACTTATATGTACTTAGCAAGTCTCACTGTTTAAAAGATTTTTTCACACATGTCCTTACTCCAACTGCCTCCCACCCTACTCCTGATACCCGTTCTTCTATTTCTTCTGGTAACCATTATCTTCTTTTCGCTGAGTTCAAATTTTTATTTCTAATATGCTTGTGTAACTGGATTGTTTTTTCTTTTTTGGTATTTATACCATTAGAAATCTGTCTTTCACATTTTAACTGACTTCACTCAGCATAATTACCTCAAAATCCATCCATTTGTCCCAAATGCCACCATGTTGTATCCTTTTTCTCAGCTGCATAATATTCCAGTGAATATATGCTCCATTTCTTCTCTATCTATTCATCTGTTGAAGGGCACTTGGGTTCGTTCTATGATTTGACAATTGTAAACAGTTCACAATGTACATATATGTAGATAGATCTTTTCATATTAGATTTTTCTTGTTATCTGTGCAAATACCTAATAGCAGTATTGCTGGGTCAAACAAAATTCTGTTTTTATTTTTATGGGAACTCTCAAGAAGAGCCACAGAACAGTTGCTCAGGGTCATGGTGAGGAAAGGGTCATGATTGGGCAGGATGGGAGTGTGTGAGGAGGCAGCAGAAGGATGGAATTGGCGGGAGGGAAGAGAAAAAGATTAGAGGTGACCCTGAATCTGCAGTGGTGGGACATTCCACTGTGGAGTTGCTAGGAACTTTTTTCTCCCCAAGCCTCTCTGCATTTATTGTTTGTCTGGCTAGAGGTTATACAGGCAAATTAGACCAGGCTTCAAAGGAGGAAAATCCCATTAAAGTAATCAAAATAGCAATTGTACCTATTTCAGAACTTCTGCCTAAGTAGTTAAGAAATCTTTGTAATAAATTATTAATCTTGGGTTATGGTATAAAAGTTTCCTCTAAACACAAACAAATTAGTATTTCCCTTTTGGTACACAGAGGATAGTTTTGTGCTCTCCTATATCTGTCTTGAAGGGAAAATGGGGGTATTAAAACCCAGATAGGTACTCCTCAGGGACTAGCCCAGCAGAGCTTGTGAATGTCCCTATGCGAGAAAGGCCTGGGACTGCCAGAGCCTGTGGCTGTGCTCTTAGGGGTGCCTGCCTCTCCCCGTCATGTGCAGTTGGTCTGGGAACCCAGTGACACCCCCCCATAGTCACACAAGGGCTTGTGGTTCAGCGCAAGGACTCAGGGGTTCACCTGGTCTTGGCCCCTGGCCTCTGCCACTGCCAGCTGTGTGATCAGTCAGGTTGCTCAACTTCTCCAAGCCTGTTTTCTCATCTGTAAGAGGAAGATGGGGGTGCTAGTGTGCCCCACTCAGAGTTGCTGTGGAGCCAGTGGCATATGCTCTTGGCACACAGGAAACATAGGTGTTACTTATCATTATTGCTTACATCAGCAGAGAAAGCCTGCCCAATACAGACCAAGTTCTGTCCTCACAGAGCTTATGGTCTGGAGCACTACCCAGGAAGTTGGTGGCGAAGGGGAAGAGTAAGAGGGTTCCAGGTAGAAAAGAGGAAGAGCAAATACACAGAGAACAGGGAAAGGGGCCTGGGGTAGTTTCAGGTGGCCAGAGGGTGAAGGGGTGGCTTTGATGTCACTGGAAAAGAATATACTACTTATCATGTAATGCAGTGTAATAGAGTATTATAATACCTGAACAGTAATCCAGTTAAATACCTTATTTGTATTATCTTATTTGATTTTCCTAACAAACCCTTCTAGGTGGGTAGTTCTTTTCCCCATTTAAAAGAAGAGACCAAAGGCCTGATACCAACAAAGGTTACATTTTTTATGTTATATTTGCCTGACCAGACACTGCAGTAGAGCTGGATGTTGGTGACTTTGTGGTATTTCCGTGTTTGGCTCTCACCACTCTGGTGGTAGAGCCTGAGGATTGGTGGTGGAACTCTGCTGGGGGGTGGAGCTGGTGGGGAGGGAAGCAATGCTTTCCCATGGACCTCTCTTTTTAATAATAGGTTTGTTAATTTACAGGTATTATTTTCAACCAATTCTTATATAAACAGAATCTGGATATTAAGTTGTAACATATGGAATAATCCAGGAGAAAGTCTATGGTATCTGTGCCCTGGGAGCTGCACTATTGATTCTTTTACTACTACCACTTTCTGGCGACTCTGACCCTCTTCAGAATGGATATTTGGGTGACCATTTCCTTCTTGGTTATACTTTGTGGTTCGAGAGGTTAGCAGCCCACAAACAGAAAATGGACCATGGGACTATGATTGGGGACCTACTTATTGGTAACTGAGTGCCTAGGGTCTCCTGGGAATGCCTCCCACTTGCCAGTGGATTCCTTGTAACCTAGGATGGACATGAGCCATGGGGCCCTGGTGAGTCTCAGACCTGACCTGCATCCAGTCTTCTCTTCCATTCCCCAGGAGTCAGAAGACTCCTCCACTGGGGGCAAAGCTACTCAGAAAGGTGGACACTAGCCTTTGCAAATAAAGCTGTCAGTGTCTTGGAGAAGCTTGTGAGTGGAAAATCTTCAGGAAGAATCTGAACTTGGCTATTAAGTCCTATACGAGGGCAGTTTCCATATGATGGGTGGGGGCCCAGGTTGTGGAGAAGTTTTTTCCCAATTGACCTACAAATTGAGATCCCTAGCCTCTAACTGGTTCCCTGATTGAAAGCCCAAGCTGTCTGGCTGTGGGACACATAGGACCTGCAGAGTCACATGTTGACATGTGTCACCCCTGAGGTTTAGTGGCAGCTCTGGGGCACCTCTGTGGCCTCAGGGCTGGAGAGACTCATCTCCTGGAGAGATGCATAGATTTTGGGCATGTTCTTCTTTTAGTTTGCCTCTTTTGGGGTGAGGAGGTGGTATGTGTGCTGCATCTAGATCTAGAGAACTCAAAATTGGATGCTCTGCAGCCTATGACCACACCACTTCACAGTAAGAGTACAACATTGACAAATGCTAGTCTGAGCACTTTGCATGGATGAACTCATTCAATCCCATCAACATGCCACAAGGTGGGGATTTTAGCATCTTAATTTTACAGGTGAAGAAACTGAGGAGTGACTTTGCTAAGTGAAGTTTCTAAGGTCACATGGCTGGAAAGTGGTAGTATTGGGATTTGAAGACCAGCTCATTCAAGGACTGGCTTGGGCAATTGGACCAGCTGATCTCACTTATCAGCATGAATGGCTGTGGGTTGAATATTGTAAAATCGAAGTTACTATATTTAGGACCTGTGTACCCTGATTGAACAGATTTATAAATAGCATCCCTTTTAACAAGGTACCTGGTTTGACTCTATTGGCAAAGATCTCATCTTGGGAGGTATTGGAAGCAGCACTAGTCAAAGCTGATTGACCACGGGGAGTTTTGCTTCCTCTGCTTTTTCAACCAGAGAGATGGGGGTGTGGCTATGCCTGCTCCAAGCATCTTTCAGGGCATATAACCCTTGACAGAGAACGTCGGTGGCTCCATCATCTACATGTCTGTTTGGAATGAACCCAAATCAACTTTCTAAGATTCCTGTTCCTGCCAGGGGTTGCTTAGTCATCTCTGCAAGGCTTCAGCCAGGTGTTTTTCAGGCCCCTCAGTTTTGACAGGCGGGTGCCATGCTGCTCTGTTCTGTTGTGGGCACAGAATAGCTCTCTGGCTGCTGCTTGTTAGGAATTGAAATGCTTCACACTGTTACTCGTTTGGCTCAGAGGAGCATTGTTTAGGAGGATTGCCTGGAGAACACATCATCTGAATCTTCCAGTCATTCTAAAATTATTTCCAGCCCACCAGTAGAGTAGCTGAAATAGCCTATATGGTTCCCTTTGAGTTACTTTCACTGATTGCACTTTGGGTGTGATGTCTGAGCCTGTGTGAGAGACACCCTAAGAAACAACTGTGGAAGCCACCTCTGCATCTGGAGGACATCCAGGATTTCCTGGCTTCTCTTCAGGGAGGACCCGGGGAACGCCCTGTGTGGTGTATGAGTCAGCAGGAGAACCTTGAGGAACTGAGTGCGCCCCTCACAGACTCCATGAAGGCCTGGACCAGATCTCTCTTTCCCCAGCTGGCAGCTCAGAGGGCCCAGCACAGTTGGCTCCTCCTGCAGCGAGTCCAATCTTGAGGGTGTGGAGAGTAAGATCTTAGCTTTGAGGGTGCGCAGAGTAAGATGTCTGAAAGCTTGGACTCTGGGGCCAGACTGCCGGGCTCAGTTCCCATTCCATAGCCTACCTGCTCCGTCGTCTTTGGCGGGTTCCTCGGCCTTGCGAAGCCTCAGTAACTTCATCCACACAACGGGGGTGATAAGCACTTGCTTTACAGTGTTTGTGAGGTCCAGGTGGACCCATGAGGCCCATGCGCTGACCGCTGGCCCCATCAACTGTTACTGGTCCTGTTCATGCTCCGCTCTTGTGTTTCTGTCTTTCTTCCCTGCCTCTTTGTACTTTTTTGCCTCTTGTGAACTGCCTTAAATCTTTCCTGAAAAGTGATGGGATCGAATGAAGTTGATATAACAAGCAGAATAGACTCAGGTCATTTGGGGACTGGTTAAGTTTTTTCAAAGACTTTCATCTATTTTTTCTGACTTTTTAATCAAAATTATTTTTTGAAGTATTATTTTGTCTTGAGTCCTTATACAGAGATCTGTAGGCCTTCTTTTCTTGTAGTAAATATCTTGCAAAGATGTGGCTTTTGTGTGTGCATGTGAGTGTTGAACTAATCCACAAATCTTTAGCTGTCTTCAGAAGAATTAAAGCAAGATAATGAAATCAATTTTCTCTTACCACAAAGTTTTTTGATAGAAGCATTGGGTGGTAAAACTCAGATTTATGTCCTGGAGGCCAGGCATACTATTTAAGCTGAGGGTAAGGAAAGGATGGGAAACAGATTGGAACCACTACCTGTGAGATGTTAGGAGCTAGCCAGTCAGACACAGTGGAGGACCTGGGGACTTTCTACATCAGATCCCCCTTTGGACTGAACCCCCCAAGGCAACATTCTTCATCCAGATGCTCTGCAGACAGACCAAAGCCCTACAGGCAAGATGTTCCTGCTGGTGTCACAGGTACTGGGGAGAAAAGGGTATGAAGGTGTTGAGGTGGGTCATGCAGGCACTGAGGAGGAGAAGATGTGGGTTTGACTGAGGTGGGGCTGGTTGAGCACCACGAACTGGGCACAAAAGAAGGGGACTGGAGATTAGGGTGCTGGCAAGCGTCCTGGCCCTTGCAGCCCTCCTCCCTCAGGGCAGAGTCAACTGTGCTGAACTGTGCTGTACTGGCTGCCAGCCAGTCTACATGCTGTTAACCATGGCTGTGCTCATGCACTTGGGGGAAAAGGTGCGCTCCATGAATGGTCACAGCCTCTCTGCTGAGATCTCTGCCTTCAGTGTCTGCAGCTGATCTAGGTTGCATTTTTATTCTTTGTGTGATCATGGGAAATTCATTTCATCTCTCATGCCTCAACTTCTTCATCTACAAAAAGAAGAAAGAATAATGAAGACAATACCTGTCTGATCTAGTTAGAGCAAAGCTTGACCTGAAGGTTGTCAGCAGTCATTCACAACCCTTGCATTCACCTGGATCTTCCTCGGGGCCCACCCAGCACAGAAATGGAGGTCTCTCTCCAGGTCGGGAAAGAAGATGGAAACTTTTTCAAGGTAGCTGTGTGAACATCGAAGTTGGTATGGATGAAACCAGTTAGAATGGTAGTACAGGGAGTCCCACATACCTCTCCTCAGTTGTCCTTAGTATTCCTATCTTATATAACCATTGTCCATTTGTCAAAACTAACCAACGTAGATGGGTACAATACTAATAACTAAAGTCCAGAAATTATTTGGTTTTCAAACAAAGTTTTCACACTTTGGTCAGGGCAAGGTAAACATGTAAGCTGGAAGTGTCAAAGAACTTCCCCCTACAGGTTGTGGGTACCTTCAACTGACAACACTCCCAGCACAGAGCCACTCACTATACAGGCCTCCAGCATGGGTAAGGCAGACTTAGACTCAATGGAGAAATTATTGCTGTTTCTCTCAGTTCTTTGGAGAGAAAAATGCAGTGCTTGTTAAATCACTAGATCGGCCCTTATTGCGGTTACGTCAGCATTTTTATAGCTTTTGGTATGGCAGTGGGAGAAATAACATGTGCTAAGGCCTAAAGGTATGAGACTTCATCAACTTCAAAAACATGAATGACACAAAGTCATTTCTCCTAGCGCAATTAGCATGTGACAAAGCAGGATCAACTCCAGCCTCCGTCCCTTCTTCCTCCCAGTGCTTCGGTGAACATCCTGCCTGCTATTTTCCTGGAAAACACTTTTGCTGGATAAAGGCGTGTCCACGGGGGTTACGGGTGTGACTGTGACTTTGAACAGGTGCTAAGAACTACCCCACTTCTTTTTCATCTCACACTCATGGGGAATATTAATGTTCAACCCTCATGGGCCAGGAACTAACAAGGAACCTTACAACGTGGCCTCATTTGAGTATCCAACGCCCCGGGAGGTAGGTGGGGTGGGGACCATCTTTTTTATTATTTACTTCTTGGACAGAGAGAAGAAGCAGAGACCCAGAGATGGAGGAGCTTGTCCCAAATTGCACAACCAGTAAAAGCCAGAACTTGTACTGGAACTCACATCTGTTCCTTCCTGAAGAATAATTGCAGTTTTACCAACAGTGACAACAATGTTTGATCCAGTGGTCATTTTGTGCACGATCACATTTAATCTTCAGAAAAACTCTGTGGGCTGTTGTGTTAGCAGGTCACAGATAAGGAAGATGAGGCAAGGATGAGTGGAGTAGCTGGTCTGAGGGGGTGGAGCTGGTCATTGTCTCCATGGCAGGTCCAGCTGCCCTGCTTGCTCCCCCCTCGCCCAGCCTGGGCTCCCTCTCTTATCCCATAAATCCCAGGCCATCCCGCCTAGAGTTTGCTGTGCATCTTCCCTCTGTCACTTACCAGATCACAGCCCCAGCACCGCTGTGCCAGTTCCTGCCTCAGTTTCCTCAAGCTCCAGTCCTCCTTCTGTCTCATACAGCCTGTTATGGGGTGCTTCTCCACTTCCTAGCCAGGCCCAGGGGCTTCTCCCCTGCATTTCGTTAGGACATTTCCTCAGGCCACCCTGGCACTGCTGTGTCTACAGCAGGAAACAGAACAGGTGAGAATGGCTGCCCTCACAGAGCTCCCATTCTCCTGGAGCAAAGATGGTTTCTGACTTGAGACCTGGGTGTTTCTCTGGGTTCAAAGCTGACACTTCCCGACCGGGCTCTGAGCCTGCCCTCTGACTGTCAATGGGGACAATGGGTCCTTCCAGGTCCACTAGAGAGGCCGTGGATGCATCCCCTCAGGTCCTGTTCTCCTCCTCCGGTGGCCCTGGAGATGTTGCCACAGGCTGGGGCAGGTCCCCAGCGGCCCTGTGATTTACCGCACCTCACCGCGCCACATGTCTTTAAAATTACAGTGCCCATTTCCTGCTGAAATAATTTCCACAAAGAGTGGCTCCTATTACCGCAAGAGGCGTGCAGACGTCATGATTTATTATTATTTATGGTCCCAAGGCCTTGTTTATGCAAGACGGGTGAGGTGCGTGCGATAGAAATGCCATTATGCAAATGACATTGAATGTCCTTACTGCGCCTAAATAATTTTTGTGTTGGACGATTAAACCTCATCTGTTATTGATATGGGCTGCAGCCGGGCTATTACAGAGTCCCAACAGTACTTACTCCCAGTAATGGGAAAATTGAGAGAGAGAGACCAACACAATTGCCTCAAGTGGGCCATGATGGTCTGGAAGGAGTAGAACATCTCAGAGGCCCTTGCGTTGGGAGCCCGTCGACTCCTCCAGATAAATAAGGAACGCAGAGCCTGGCAATAAATTAAGCCTCGGGTTTCATGGGTGCCTTGGAGGATTTGCGGCCTTCCAGTTGCGTGATTTAGTTATTTGATTTAGCCAGGGGACTAGGTCACCCCAACCGAAATCCAGGGCAGACCTCGCTGAGGGAGGTCCCGACACGGAAAGGGGGTGCAGGAGAGCATGCTGGGCACCCAGTGTGAGCCAGCTCCAGGCCCGTGGCTGCCCAGCCCCTGAGCATGGCCACCCGCCTGCGTGTGCTTGCTCTGTTTTTTTTTTTTTTTTTTGACACAGCTGTGAAGTCCCATTTTGATCAGTGTTGATAGCTTATGAATTCCAAAATTGACAAAATTTACAGAAAAATGAGGATAATCCATCTTCCTTAGCGGCCTGTCAGGAGCTGGCCATACTTCATAATCTCCAATTACAGATGCTATTTTCCGACATTTACATGCAGATATTAGAACCAAATGAAAATGAGAAACAAAGAGAGAATGGAAATGCAGCTATTTATATGTATAAAAGACAAACAGGTAAATCGAGACATTTAGATTGGATTTGGGGTCCCTTTTGGAGGCTGGAAAAAGATAGCCTGGAACACGTGGGGTTTTAGAATAAAATGGTAAGGCCAGTGCAGCTGCCAGGCCTGGCTCGCCTTTGGAGCTTGGGTTAAGAATGGGTCAACTCTGCTAGAACAGCTGGAGAGGCTTGATTTGGGTGGGGGGACATAGGGCATCCCCAGGTTTTTCAGGGCTCTTTGGGGATCACCCATAGCTCATGCTAAGTCCATACAGATTTCACAAGTGAGTGAATTTAGAAGCTTCAACAATTTTTTTAAGATTATTTATTTATGCATACAGAACTGGGGTACAGGTCAGAGGTGCAGGGGCGGTGAGAGGATTCACCAGAGACAGAGTGGGGAGCAGAACAGGCCAACTGACTAAGTACACTGCTGAGGGGAGCAGTGGGTGGGTCAGGAGAGGTCTGCCATGCCATGTGGTCACCTCTGGGGCGGGGATAGAACTCATGCGGAAGTGGCTTTAGCTTCTTAGTCCTGTGCTTTAACCCGCTGCGCCACCAGGGAGGGCCTCAACAATCATTTTTTAAAAACGCTGTGTGATTGGGGCAAGGGGCAGCCAGGAAGCACCACCCGAGTCAGCTTTCTTTCCAAGGCAAATTTTTACAAGTTGGCAAATCTTGGTGACTGATGCAGGAACTGCTTGTGCAGAGATGGTACCTCTTGTCAGAAAGACTCTGCCAGGTGCACAGAGTTGCACCAATAAACTTGAAAAGTGGAATATAAATAAGAAGTCTAGTGGGGAGGGAAGGAGTTCTGGTAGCTGGACCATCCGCTTTGTGGAGGCTAACCTGGTGTACAGGGGGCATTCTGGGAAGAGGCTTTGGAATGAAATGTTCCTCCCATAAAGCTGAAGGGAGAGCAGCCTTGCTGCCTTGCAGCTGTATGTGGCACTGGCTTCTGGAAAGCTGGGGATATTAATTAGCACTGCTTTGGATTAAACTCTCCCAACCATGTCGATGGTATGATTTTTTTCTCTTTGTGAGTTTGACCAGTGGCAAGGAGAAGTCTGCCTGGGTTTTCCTAGCTTGCTGTTACTCCCGAACTTTTCTAGTATTTGGAGATTAAACTGCGTTCTCTCCTGGAAAGGAAAACAAGCTACTTCAGAGTTTCCAGGACAGTTGGGCAGAAGCAGGCTATTTTGTTGAAACAGGCAGAGGAGGTAGAGGTGGCTGGATGGGGAGATGTGAGTATTGCTGCCTCTGGCTTGAAGCCTTTGTTTGTAGGAAGTGTTTCTAGCCATTTGAGGTTTGATTGGGGGGAGTGAGGAGAGAGGAAAGGAATAAAACAAGGAAGCTAACCTGAGTGTATTTGTACATAGGAGAGAGAAGAAGAATGCTTAAAATCAAGCCCACAGACATGTGTTTGTTTTCAGGTCAGGTAAGGCCAATGGCTTGCTGGTTTAAAATTCAAGATAGTAGGAAAAAAATGATTGGGTTTGTTTCTAGGTATGAAATGTAAGATTCATGGAATGAACACATAATTGCAGACTGCAAATGTATTTTTCAATAATTAAAAGCAAAAGCTGTTCAGTAAAGTTAACCTTGATAAGAAGGCATCTAAATAGATTATTGTCATGGTGCTAGTTTTTCCTCTGCTATTTATTTTAGCTGAAGTTTGGGCTTACACATAATAGTACCCAGGCCTTGCTTCATCCTTACTCTCGTAGCCAGAGCTGTGCAGCCCTAGAATTGCTGGCTCAGGTAGTGGTGAGTTCACCATTACTGGTGGGTTTCAAGCACCAGCTCAACTGGCCTCCTTAGCCCCTGAGCAACTTTGGGCTCTAAGGTTTGAGGCTCACTAAGATTTTCTTTCTTTTTAAATAAGGATTTATTTATTTATGCATACATAACTGGAGTATGGGCCAGAGGTGCAGAGGTGAGAGGATGCACCAGAGACAGATTGGGGAGCAGAACAGGCAGATGGACTGAAGTACACTGCTGAGGGGATCAGTGGGCGGGTCAGGAGAGGTCTGCTGCGCCATGGGGGTCACCCCTCTGATGGGGGATTGAACTCATGCTAAAGCGGCTGCTGCTAGCTTCATAGTGCTGCACCTTAACCTATTGCACAGGGAGGGCCCACACTAAGACATTCTAAGTCTTGGCCAGTGGATCAAAGGGGACCTCCTGATGAATCATTGCTAAAAAAATTTCACCCAGATAAAAACCACAGTCTTTGATTCATCCCTCCCTGGGGCTTCCCCTGCTTTTATTCCACACCACCTGCGAGGGTGCTAGAGCAGAGGGCCTGGCAGGCTGTAAACAGTTGAGTCAGTTCAACTTTGCAAATGTCTTCTTGGAACCCTCCTGAATCCACAGTAGACCATTTGTAGCAAACATGGGCACCGTTCTAGGGAGTCAAACGAATAAAGAACATGCTTCATTTTTGCCTATGGTGCTTTCTGATGAGCAACAGCACCTTGAGATCACTATCCCCTTGGTGTCCCTGGGAAAGCAAGGCTGGGGATGTTGGTGGAGCCAGGCCACTGTTCCCTTTCCAGGTCATTTGGTTTCATGTTGGCACCTCTGTTTAGAGCTGAGCAGTGAGTCTGGAGTGGCTGTCATGAAGATGAGGAGACACAGCCCCGTGAACTTCATGAAGTTCACACTCGAACTGAGGGACCAGGGCCATAAATAATTAAGTGAAAAATGCAAAGTGTTCTAAGAACACATAGATGTTCTAGGAATATCAAGTAGGGGAAATCAGTGAGGGCTTCCTGGAAGAGTCCTGTTGTCCCCTGTCCCCACCCCCAGTTAATACTAATAGTAGGGTTTTTTTTTTAGATTATAGGGCCCTCTTGCAGGCAACATTTAGGGTTCCCCTTTTTTTAACTCTTAAAAATTAAGTTTTTTATTTCAAAATAATTGTAGAGTCACATGCAGCTGTAAGAAATACTAGGGAGCGGTGTCATATGCCCTTTAGTTTCCCTCAGCGGTACCATCTTGCAAAACAGTATCACCCAGAGAGATGACACTGAGAGTCTCCATAGAGAACATTTCCGTCACTGTAAGAATCCTTCCTGTTGCCCTTTCAGCATTTAAAAAGTGTTTGTGTGCCCTCCCTGGCGGCACAATGGGTTAGGGCACAGCACTGCAAGCTGGCCACAGCTGCCTCAGTGCAAGTTCGATCCCTGCCCCGGAGGTGACCCACATGGCATGGCAGACCTCTCGTGAACAGCCCACTGCTCCCCTCAGCAGTGTATTCTGTTGATCTGCCAGTTCTTCTCCCCACTCTGTCTCTGGTGAAGCTTCTCGCCACCCCTGCAGCTCTGGCTTGTACCCCAGTTCTGTATGAATAAATAAACCAATCTTTTAAAAATGTTATTCAAAAAAAAAAATTTTAAAAAAGTGTTTGTTTACATATCTGATCCTGGGGACTCAGAGAGAGAAAGAAGAAAAAGACCACTTTTCTCACCTTTTTTGTACCTCCTGGTAACATTGTGAAGGTCATATAGTCCCTCCTTAAAATGAGAAGAGTGGCTGAGGACAGGAGGCGCTGTCTAGTTCCACACAGCTCTGGTCAGATTTGAACACTGTCTTCCTGGCCCCAGGGCCGGGGGGCTTCCTCAGCCAGAATGCCTCTGGCTGCCAGGCCTCTGGATTAGGGGTCTGGACAGAATGGAAATATTTTCATCAACCCAAGCAGTAAAGCCAATGATAGTCCAGAAACGTCGGGGGGAAACCAAGACCCTGACATTTCTGTCTGCCTCTCTCTTCTGTCTCCCTCATCTTGCAGATGGAGTCACTAAGGCAGAGGGAGGGGAGAGGGTCTGGCCCAGGGACATGGGGGTCTAAGACAAAGCTGGGGTCTCCAGGGCCTGCCAATGTGGTGAATCCCTTGTAATCCAGACATCTACTCTTTAAGCTTAGCAGGTAGGTTGTGTATACCCAGGTTTAAAATATGGGGGGCCTTCCTCCTTACCTGCAGCCTTGGGCTCACTCCTTAGTTGGAGAGTAGAGTATGCAATATGGCTGGACTCTCCACGGTGGGACACCCTCTGTGTCAGTAGTGACATCTTCTTGAAGTCTAACTCTGCATCTGTGATAATGGCCTGTCCCTAAGCTTGGAGTGGGCACACCCAGACTCTCTTCTCTGGGCACTGCATTTGCATCTTCCCATACCCCAGATACCCAAGGAGATAATGGATCCACAAGAACTTTACAAAGTGGAAAGTTTGAGGCAACTGAGAAGCCTTCTGCTTCCTGTGTTTGGACTTTGGTGTCCCTCAGATGGCAAGGTAACAGCCTCCAGGAGAGCCAGCTCCTGGCTGTCCTGGGCCTCTTGGGTTGGCTCATTATCCACAGGTGCTGGTTGGGCAGCAGATGGAGGCTGGCAGGTGGTTCCATGAGCCAAATATGTGCTGTCTGGGTTGTTGGTTTTTTATTCTCTTATGAAGAATTTCAAAAGGACATGGAATAGTATAATCACTGGTCACCCAGGCCAGTCAGTGGTCTAAACACTGGTCACCCAGATCCCACAGTCTTGTTTCATTCATGACCTTCCCCTTCCCCACTTTATTTATTTATCAAAGACTTATTTGTTTATGCATACAGAACGGGGTACAGTCCAGAGGTGCAGGAGCAGCGAGAGGATTCACCAGAGACAGAGCGGGGAGCAGAACAGGCAGATTAACGAAGTACACTGCTGAGGAGAGCAGTGGGGAGACAGGAGAGGTCTGCTGCACCTTGTGGGTCACCTCCCTGGTCAGGGATCAAACTCGCCCCTCGTTGTGGTTTTCACCATGCTGCACTTCAACCTGTTGTGCCACCAGGGAGGGCCCTCGAAGAATAATTTTATACCATTAAAATTTACTCCTTTAGAGCATATGAATCAGCAAGTGCTAGTAAGTTTGTGGACCTGAGCCTCAGACCACAGCCAGTTGTAGGACAATACCACCCCTTCCAGGAAATGCCTCATGTGGGTTCGTAGGGTGCTCCTGCTCCCACCCCAGTTCCAGCCTAGCTCTGCTCTGCTCTCTGTCTGTGCATCGCCAGCTCTGGGTATCCTGCTCCCCTCCGGCTTCTTTCCCTCCGTGTGCTTTTGAGGCACTTCCGTGTGGTGCTCTGTTCCTTTTCCTTATCACATAGTGTTCTGTTGTGTTCATAGAGTAAATTCTACTCCCCCCAGTATATTTTGAAGCAAACTCCAGATCATATGAATTCTATCGAATGTCTCTTTAAAAGATGAGGCCTAAAGACTCATAACCATGATTTCATGATCACACCTAAATAGTTAGCAGACTTCATAGTGTTATCAAATTTCTAACCGGTGTTCACATTTCCAGTTGTTTCGTGACATGTCATAACTTTTTTTTACAGTTGCGTATTTTAGTTTGTTGGTTGAATCAGAGTCCACTTCCCAGCCGATTGATAGTCTGAGTCTCCTCTAGCCCCCTCCTCTCTTCTTGCCTTGGAATTCACTTGTTGAAGAGGGAGCCTAGACTCTGTCCCGTGCTCACTTACAGAGGCAGAGAACACCAGTGGTGGCAGAAGACTTAAAGATCAAGTGCAAGTCCTCACACAGAGGGAAATAGGCCCATGACAGGAAAGACCTCCCCCAGACCCCGTCCCATCCCTGCTGTCTTCGGGCATCCAGATCCTTCTGCTTCCTCCACCAGGGCATCCAGCCAGGCCTCTCCTGCTTCAGCCTCCTCAGGGTAGGTGTGTAGTCGGGCAGGTGTCTGGTCCCTCAGGACAGGAGTGACTGGCCTGGTTCTGGCCCAGCTCCCACGGGGCTCCCGAGGCCAGGCATTGAGCCCGGATGAGCTCGGAGGGTGCCGGGGAAGCCTGCGCCCTGAGGTGGCCCTGGAGGTATAGCCAGCCCTGCACTCATGCGCCCGCTCTGCCTGCTGTCATGCTGCGCTCTTTCTCACGTGTCTGTTTCTTTTCTCCTTCATGCTATGGCAGTGGTGCCCCGTGCTGATGAGACAATACTTGGTGCCGCCCCAGGCAGTCCTTTTCCAGGTAATTTCCTAGGGACCCAAATGATGCCCAGCACACACTTTCCTGGGGCACGTCCTCCTTGATCCCTTCTAGATTCCTTGACCCTTTATGTTGCTTGGTTTCCAGAGTGCTAACCCTGTCCGCAGTAGATCTTCACCATCACCCCAGCAGGCAGGTGGCAAGGGGTGAGACGTTAAATCTCTTAAGGAGCATGAGCCTCAGTGAGCTGACCTGGCTTGCCAAGGCCACCCAGGTGACAAAGAGACAGAATTAGGCCAAGAAACTTGTGACAGGGCCCTCCCTGGTGGTGCAATGGGTTAAAGCACAATACTATGAAGCTATCACAGCCACTGCAGCACAGAGTTCAAGCCCCGGCCAGGGAGCTGACCCACATTGCACAGCAGACCTCTCCTGACCTGCCCGCTGCTCCCCTCAGCAGTGTACTTCATCGATCTGCCTGTTCTGCTCCCCACCCTGTCTCTGGTGAATCCTCTCACACCCTGAACCTTTGGCCTGTACCCCAGTTCTGTATGCATAAATAAATCTTTAAAAAAAAATACTTGTAACATTGCTCCCAGTTGACTGTGGTTTTTACTATGGGTTCAAAGGCTATAAATAATACAGATGAAAATTAGCTAAGGAAGTCCATTCCACTCTCTATACTTCAGTTTTTCCATGATGGAGAAAATGGACCCAACTACCTTCTATCTCAGACATTTGAGAATTCAAGATTTCTTATTATCTGAAGCATGGTGTCAGTAAGGCAGGTGCAAATAACTGGTGGACTTGACCTCCAGGCCTTACAGGAGTCTGTGGCATAGGCAGAGAAATTTATTCTGATTGTTTGTATTGGAGTGGATGGTCTGAATCGCTGACCTCAGTTCATTTCTCTTCCTGAGTCATAGTCAAAAATAACACTAGGAGCCCTGATAGGAAGGGAGGAGAAGTTCAAAATTATATTTTAAGAGAATTTCCAGAGCTCAGAGAATTAGGAACTGAGGAACACAGCTATTGCTTGTGACTGTCAACCGCTGGGGTGGCGGTTGGGGGTTGGGGTGAAGGGGAGGAAGGAAACTATGTTCCCAAGTTTGTATGTGTAACAGCACACTTACTCATGTGTGACTGTGTGCACCTGGTTGTTCAGCTCTTGGCCTCCTAAGTAGATTGCTACTGTTACCAGGAAAAGAGGCATCAAGAGTTCCTTTCCTCTTTTTTTTTTCTCTTTCTCTTGTTCACTCTTCTTGACCTTTCTTCCTGTGTTTCTTTTTCTGCCATTCTTTCTACCTCTCCAGCCTCCACTTTCACTAAGGACTTGAGATAGCTGCAAAACAAACAAACAAAAATTACATTCTTCTACAGTCAGTAAGTTAAGGTGGGGAAAAAAGGTTCAGAAATTATGTAGAGGAAAAGTGAATATTATTGTACCAGATGCCAGCAATGATGCAGTGTAGTGGTTGAGTATTGAATTTGATTGAGCTTCCTGGCAGCCATGGCAAAAAGGGATATTCACTGGTTTCCAGTGTTCCTGTTGTTCAATCAAAGACATATTAGTGATTCATTAGGAGAAAATATTTTTCCCAGGTATTGACTTGAGGGGGGGCTGCCAAGGACTTTGAATATTCTAATGGGCAAAGATTAAAAAATAAGTCATTGGTATGACTGTTCCCTTTTATTGTCTCTAATGTATGTTGAATGCCTACTATTCTATGACAGGCCAGTTTACATCCTCAGGGGCTTTAACTAATGGTAGGCAAGACTGGTTACCTAACTTGATGAGCGGTAGAAGTGGGATGGGGACAAAGGGATGCTAAGTATCTTGTTCAAACACTTCCCAATTTATTTTTTGCCTGTTGTAGTTAATGCCACACTACAGAACCATTCATTCATTCCACAAGTATTTAGGATTCTCTAGGGATATTCTATCTTCTGTGTTCTCAAGGCAGCTTAGAGAGAAACTGACAAACAGCTGATATATATGGGATATGACGTGTATACCATGAAATATAATAGTAGAGGTCTATGCAAAATGCCACCAGGTAAAGTCATGGAATGCCAAAAAAAAAAAAAAAAAATGCCGCCAGGTATAGAAGCAGACAATAGTGAGTTCTTTGTACGGAGGTGATATTTGACCTTGTCCTTATGGATATCAAAGGAGTGACTGGGTGACAGGTGGTTCTGGCAGAGATACGATAGTACCTGTAAGTGGCTGAGAAGCTGCTGTTGTAGTGAGGTTCCAAGAGACTGACAAAAATGCAGTTGTATTTACATGTCACAGGCAGCTCAGAGGGACAGAATAGTGAGGACGTAGGAGTCACCATGTGTCCAAATTAAACAACTCTTGTGAGAGCAGAGTAAGAGGTATGGAATTCCACCAAAAGAGAGTTTGGGCTCAGGAGTCAGCCCTGGAGGTGGGGGTAGTTTAAGGTGCAGATGCATAAGACTGAGGGCTAATTTCCTAGATCTGCTGTCCCCGAGCTCTGCCTCACTAGAAAATTCTCTTTACCTTCTAACAACCAATGGTTGTTGACAACTGGATTTTTGGGCCTTCTGCCACGTGCATTAACACAGGTTGAGGAGTTCATGCGTTGAAAAGGTGATCCAACTGTTGGAGTGAGTGGACAAACTGAGGCCAAATTTAGTGATTAAAATAATCAAACGGCAAAAATGCTCTTCCACCTGTTCATTCAAGAAGGACAGTCTGTTGGCACTGTTGCACTTTCCTTAGGTCCAGGTTGGCGGTACTTTCTTGGATGAAGTAGAAGCTTTCCCTGGCAAACCCAGTGGCTCAGCCTGGAGTCCAGGAAGCAGGAAGTCCTGGCAGTGGGCTAGGGAGGGCCTGAGGTGCTGACTCTTGGCTAAGCTGCTGCCAGGCTTCCTAAGGGGCACTTACTCATTTGTTCACCCAGGTTCACTGTGCAAACTCTTTGTGGTCAGATTCCAGCTGCTCTATCTGCTCTTCTTTATCTTTTCCAGCTATTGGCATGTGTTCTATTTCTGATTCACTCCTGTTCTCATACCTCTAAGCCCTCCTTCAGCTCTTCTCAGCCTTGGGACTCAGGGGTTGCTTAGACCCAGGTTAAATACATCTGTCCCATGAAAATGTTCTTGACAGTGTCCCACCCAGATAATGAAGAGCTCTGTGCTGTTATCCCTCTTGGATGAGCTTCTGGGGCCAGATATTTTTTCCCTTGGGGCTTGTGGATGAAGGGCAAAGAGCATGCTAGATTTTTACATGCCACCTCCAGCCAAGAGAGGCTCAATTAAACACCTACTGTGCCCAGGCTTTCACTAGGGCAGTTCAGAACACAAAAAGGAAGGAGCAACTGTCTCGACCCCTGGGGGCCCCTGTCCAGAAGATACCAGAGGTGTTTTGACCTTCTATCTTTGAACATAGCAATGCACAAAAGTAGCTGTTTCTGGTGAGCTTTACTTCAAAACTCATTCTCAGTAAGTAAGGAAGCAAATACAATGATCAAGTCCCATTCTGCGAAGAATACTGCCTAGATAGTGACCTTTTCCCAGCTACTCCCTGCTACACAGAATGAAGACTATGCTTGGTCATGACCTATAGCAACAAATATATTTTCAGCTCCACCTTGTATATACATATCCACCGTTACAGGTGAAACAGAGTCACAAAATAGCACTTCTATGGTGAGACTTTTGAATATTTTCTGTTCTAGTCCATCCTAATTTCATTTTTTAAAATATTGGGGCTACCAAATTGATTTCATATCTATTAAAATATAAAAATCATTATGGCAGTTGTCAACACTTCAGAGTCATATGGACCTGTGTTCGAATCCTTACCCTGGTGCATAGGAACTGTGTGTCCTTATGCAAGTTATTTCTTGCTTTCTGCAACACGAGTCTCTGTTTCTTCATCTATAAAATGGGGGTAGCATAAAATGGACTTCGTGGAGTAATTGGCAGGGTTAAGTGAGATGATACAAGTTCCTGACACAGATTAAGTGGTTGATAAATGTGAATTTTTGACATGGTCATAAAGATTATGGTTTTTATTACCTGGCATCATTTAGCAGGGGAAACAAAACAATGGTGAGATTTCTGCCTGAGAATGGAGAAATGGCAGTCAGGGAGGACTTCTTGCAGGAGGAGGCACTGGGGGAGGGCAGTGGATGACCATGGCCCGCTACTGTTGTTACAGTGACTGAGAACCTCATATGAGCATCCCAAGATGACTCGTTTTCTTTCCATGAAAGGCAGACTTGTCCCCAAGGATTGTTGGTTGAACCTAGAGCCAGCCACACTGGATGCCTTTGCCTTTCACATTTAGATCTCTAATCCACCTGGAATTGATTTTTGTGTCTAGTGTAAAGTAAAGATCCAATTTCTTTCCCCCCACAGTCTCTGAATGGATAATGGGTTACCCTGCACTGTTTATTAGAACTCATCCTTCTCTGCTGATTTGTACCTTTCTTCTCTCATATATCAAGGTTCCATACATGCATGGATCAGTTTCTGGACCCGATCCTGTTCCATTGGTCTGTTTATCTATGCTGGTGCTAATCCCACCCTGTCTTCATTACTGCAGCATTTTAGTGATTCCTGATGTCATGGAGGTGTTGTTCCCATCTTGTCCTTTTCCCTTCGGAGCACCTGGGCTAGATTTGTTCTTTGCATGTTTCAGAATAAGCCTCTGCTGGAGATCATGGAGGAGCCCAGGGATTCTGGACACCTGTGCTCAGTGAGCTCCATCCCAGTGTGCTTGGCCCTGCAGTGCCTCCTGGACTCTCTGCTGTCCCACTCAGTTGGCATTTGGGCTGGTCAGGAGGTTCCTTCTCATTCATTGGTGGAGAAGATCACCGGGAATGTGCCTGAGCCTGTCTTCTGCCTGCTCCTTGCTCAGTGGTCCCTCATGTTGCCCTGCACAGCTCAGTCCTTATCATCCTGCCCATGGTGCCAGCAACTCCTTTCAGAAGATTCTTGCTTCCCTGCCCCATCAGCCAAGGACGTGATCCTGATAGTGACGTGCTCTCCGGTGGCAATGTCAAGGTCCTGGAGGGAACTCCACACATGTGGTTGGCATGCACCTCCAAGTCATTTGCCTTAGTGCTTGCAAATATTGTCTTTACCTGAAAATAGGCGTGGGGGTTGGGCAGGAGGAGGAAACCTGTCACGCACACTTCCAACTTAGTTCTCTATGGTAAGACACAAGTTGGCATCTTTAGTCTTCTCTGGAGACCATCTGCCAATAGCTTGGATGCTGCAGAAATGACTCATCGCAGATTCTATGATTACATGAAATGACTGGAAAGAGTGACTCATGGCCAAGTGCACACAGTTGGCATGGATTTGACATGTCAGATATACATGTGCCTCATAGTGTTCAGCATACAGGTGTTCACATACTTCCAGAATTCCAAAACACTTGCCAATCTGCGGATTCATTGGCTTGATATATAGGATTTTGTATTAGAGTTTATGGTGAACCATCCCTTGAACTGGGATTGAGACTTCTCCCCTCACACTTTAGTTTACTCATCTGTGATGAGGTTTTAGACTGGATGATGTCCCCAGTACTTTTTAATCCTTGTCTCTGTGATTGTACTTCTGAGATTTAAGAGCACAGAGATCAGAAACCTTGCTTCCCATCCTCTTGGCCATGAGACTCTCACTTCTGCCATGTTACTGATATCTCCCTCCTTGCCTTTGGGAAGATGCTCTCTGGCCACAGGGGGCCAAGCGAGGGGAAACTGTGGGCCATAAAGAAGCTAGATTTGAATTCTTGTGTAGTTGACCTGAATCCTGCCCACCTTTTAGATTCCAGATGCCTGTCTGACCTGTTGAGCTGAGTCTGCTCTCTCAACATGTGGGAGTGTGAACCCCTTGGGCCTCGCTGCTGGCATGGAGCAGCCCAGCTAGGTGGCTGGGCTAGAAGTGGCCACAGCATTTGGCTGGGGTGCTTTGGCATCTCCACGCTGAGCCATCTCTGTTTGTTTCCTCTTTCAGACCACTGAATATTCAGCCATGGCCTCACTCGCTGGAGGACTGGACGACATGAAGGCCAACCTGACCAGCCCCACCCCCGCTGACATTGGGAGCAGCGTACCTGGGCCACAGTCCTACCCCATTGTGACAGGTGAGGGCACATAGGGTCTTGATGAACGAGTGGAGGGCCATGAGTCGGGGGGAGAGATTGAGAGAGAGAGAAAGAGAATATCATGTGTGGTGGAAAGAATGGCCATTTCTGTTTAATGATATATGAGGTCCCAGAACAGGTCAGACCCTACGACTGGGGCCAGCAGTAGTGTCTGTGTGGAGATGTAGCTGAATGTTGCTCTGATAAAACCACGAAAGAGCAAAAGCCACAAGGACTATGGACTAGGAGGGCTGAGAGGAAAACTTCCACCAGGGAGGCCTGGGTGGTCTGGGAGTCCCTTGTGAATAAGGGTTCAAAGGTCTGAGATGTACCCCTGTCTGGAAAAGGGCATCCCTGGTTGTTGCCAACCTCAAGGAAGAGTGCAACTTCAGGCAGGCTGTCATTGGCATTTCAGATTTTCAGCAAAAGCTGAATCACAAAGGGCAAGAAGTTTGGGCCAGAAGGTGCTTGCTGTGTGTGGCTTTCTGGAAGACCAGCCTCTTTCTCTGTCAGTATTCAGATGAAAAGTTTGCACCTGGGTGGCACACTACTGGGTTGGAACTGGCCATTGACTCATTGTGTAATCTTGAGCTAGTTATCTATGATTTCTGGGCTGTGGTTTTCTGATTTGTAAAATGGGACTAGTGATAGCCCCTCCCCCATAGTGTTGTGGGGATTAAAGTGCTGACACATACAAGGGGCTTAAATGCTTGTCTGGCACACAGCAGGTAGCCAACACATGCAAGGGCTATTTCCCCACAGCCCTCAGGCTACCACAAGGGGCTCCATGCTGCAGAAGGGGTTGCTCAGACAGAGGCTAGCAGCAGTGGGACAAACTACAGAAAAAGGCTCTGGGAGGTTGTCCAGCCTGGAAGGCAGGAGGCCGTGTGTGTAGACAGAGGAGTCCTGGGTGGCAGCATTAGGTCAGAAGCTGGGGTCTAGCCTGAGGTAGAGGGTGTCCTGTAGCTGGTAGGCAGGACACAACCAGTAGTGACAGCGCAGTGGCTCCTACAAGTGCGGAAAGACTGTGGCTGTAGCAGGGAAACTAGGCCTTGGACTTGGACGAGAACTCTGGGGGCAGGGGCTGGACAAGACAGGCTCTCCATCCTGTGTCACATAAGCCCCAGCAGAGAGGCCTAGCTCTGAGACTGAAGCAGAAGAAGTCAGGGCCTATTTGCAGAGGTCAGTCCAGTGGCAAGAGTTCTTGATCCCCAATCACCTACAATGTGGCAAGAGCCTGGAAAGGTAGCTGAGGTTGCAGATGGAGCTGTCACTGAGGGTCAGGCATGCGGGCCGGGAAGCCTCGGTCAGTGTGAGCTTTCCCTAAAATCACAGATGTCCCTTGGGGTCTTGCCCCTACCCTCCAACCTCCTCCCCAGATCATGAGGTCCTATGACAAAACCTCATAGGCTCCCCCACTCCCATTTCACAGATATAGAGACTGAGTCTCAGAGGGGTCGTGGTTTGTGCCATGTGAAAGGTAAGGGGCACTTGGCACTGACCCTCAGTCTCCAAGAGCCCTCAGTCTCCAAGACCCTGGGTCATTATTCTTTTCCAGGAACTGCAAATAATTAAGGGGTCAGGGTGGTGGAATGAAAGGAAGCCTGAACGAGTTAATGGTAATCGTAACTGTCACTTTATCCAGTGGTCACTCTGCTGATAAACTAGTTTTACCCTCAGCATCTCTAGGAGGTGGGTACTATGCCATCATTTCTATTTCATAAATAAGGAAACTGGTTTGGGCAATTAAGTTACTGGTCTGAGATAATAGCTGATGAGCAGCTGAGTTAAATTTGAACACCTGGACCCTCATAGTGAGCTACCCTGCCATACACATCATCTGGGAACTGATCCCTTGATGTCTGACTATGGACACATCTGTGAACCTTGGTTTTTCCATCTGTAATGTGGTCCTGGTCTCTCTCTTTCTGGCGAGGATCAGTTGAGAGTCCTAAGGAGACTGCTCTGCAGGGTTTGTTGTTGGGATTGAGTTCACCAAAGGCAGGATACAGCCACATCACAGGGTACACGGCAGCCTACCTCCTGTGCCATCTGTCCAGGTGGGAAAGAAGCCAATCAACATTGAGGCCTTGCTTGTATTTCTGAGACTCTTGTCTACTGGGCTGGCAGGAAGGTGGCCCCAGGTTAAGTTAGTCCACAGACAGGGTTTAATCAGGTCACACAGGATTTAAGGGGGAAAATGTGAGGCAACATTTGAGAAATAAAAAGCTGGATTTTTGCTTTCCCTTGAAAAATCCCAGACATCTCACCAATTCAGGTCATATTCCCATATGGTCATGGGATGTGGGGACTCAGTAGCAGAAACTTGTCAAGACAGCACCCTACTGCCCCCCTTCTAACTGTGTTCTCGTGCACCTTGCCAGCCCATCCTGGAAAGGAATTTTAAAACTGCATAATAAAGCAGTGATGCTAAGACATCACTAAAAAGAAAATCGTTAGCTATCAAAGATTGAAATATTTCTTGAGATCCAATATTGGAGAGAGAATGCAAACATATTTTCATAAACTGCTATGGGTTTATAAATTGGTACAATATTTTTTGGAGGGAAATTTTGTCAAAATTGTAAATGCACATAGCTACTCTATAAGGACATTTTATGCACTTTTAAAGCTGTGTATCACAGCTGTAGTCACACAGGTGTATACAGTGATGCTGTATTTGTATAATTGCTACAGAATTATTTACAGTGGTAAGCAAATGGAAATAACAGTGTTTACCAATAAGAAAGATTAAATAAACTAGAACACACTATGAAATACTATGCAACTAGTAAAAAGAATTTAGAGCCACCTTTGTTGATTTGAATAAATGCCCCAGACATATTTTCAAGTAAGTAAACAACTTATAGAATAATATGAAAATTTAAAGGTGCCGCTGGTTTATGAGGATTCAGTAGAAGATGCCCCACTTCTCCTGCTTTATGGGGCATCACAGTGCTGTGCTAGTACTACAGGGTGCCCCAGTGTGAACTGGGCTGCCTGTCTGTGGGTCCTCACCCACGTGCCTAAAATTCAGTTATACTGCAGGAATACACAAAGGGTCAATAATGGGTTTATTTACAAAAGGGGAAAGAAAAAGGAACAACCCAGGGAAAGAGAGAGACATACGAGGTAACTAGAATATCTTACCAGCTCAGCTGACTTGGAGCTCTGGTAACAAACTAGCTGATGGCCCCCAGTCATCCAGTAAGGAGAGCTGTTGCCCAAGCAAGAGAGCCATAGAAAATGGCGCCCTATTTATCCACCAAAGTCCCAGAATGCCTGCTTAGCTCCCCCCTTGGGGCCTCGCAGTTCTCTCCCTGGTACTTCTGGGAGTTGTAGTTTCCAAAAGGGAGTAGGAGGTAGAGTCCAGAAAGCTGGAATAGGGGGCGGAGTCCACAAAACTCTGTAGAGTTCCTTTAGGACATCCTTCCCCTTAACATTAGCACTGAGGTTCTCTGCCCCATCCTGCCCACTGTTCCCTTGAAGTAGCAAATCTTTACAGTGTTCCTTTATTCTCCTGAAATTAAGCTCATAAAAAAGTTAGCCTATCATATCTAATTTCAAATAATATGAGATTAAGAAAGGAAAACAAAATTCTGTATAGTTAAATACTATATACTTCAATAACGCTCTGCAAGTCTGTGCTGCGGGACATGCTGATGGAGTTGGCTCAGAATCACCCCGTGCTCAGAATCGCCATGAGTGCAAGAGCCCTGACCTCAGGCCTGTGCGGGACGGTGGGCTTGGGGACTCGCACCGCCAGCGTGTTTCACAAATAGCGAGGAGCTCTTGGCGTAATGCCAAGTAAAACAAAGTACAGGCTTGGCTCCATTTACATGGGAGTTACATTCCTAGAAAATTCAAGGAAATTACAAGTTCACATTTACATGTAAATGAAGTTCAGTTCTAGATTCAAATAATTATAAACAGATATTTCACTTGGGCAGGAGATGACAATTGTGCAGGATGAAGGAAAAGTCTTTGCTGTGTGAGAAGCCAATAATATCCCTCATGTAAAAAAGTCCCACAAAATTTCAAAACACCCTCCAGAAGGCGGTAGCCAACCTTGCCCCTCCCCCAGAATTGTGAGAACACCCTGAAGGAATGTCCCCACAAAGTTGTTGGAGTGAACTTCCATGTCACTCCGGGCATTAATTCCACTCGAGTTGGTGGATGTGTTGACACAGTTGTGAATTCTTCAGGAATGGACAATGCAGCCGCTTGGCTCTTCTCCCCTCCCAGTGAAACCGAGCGTGTACAGATACTCAGCTGAGGGTGAGACAGCCCAGGGTTCCGGCCCAGCTGTGCCAGCCTGGGATCTCCATGCTCCCATTCTCACCCTCACTCTGGGCTGCTCAGGGAAGTTCTCATTAGTGAACGAGTCGATATCTCTCCCTCATTTATCTGCCACATTTAATATTAAGTTAGAGCCCTGCTCTATCAACCAGCACCATGGTTCCAAAACCGCGCCCCATATGCAAACCACTGGCATGGCTGGCCACTCCTGCGTCTCGTCAGCGTTTTGGGCTCTTTCTGATTAGGACTAATTACCTGCAGATGTGCCCTTGGGTCATGGACCTGCTGATGGGGCAGCTACAATGCCTACCTGCCTAGAGGGCAGCGGGTGGGGTGGCCCCAGCAGTCCTGTCTCCTACTGTACCTACCTGACCCTTTGTCTGGGAGAATGAAAGAATGGGGGGAGCCTGTATCCTTGCATTTCATCCCCGGCCGTGACTTCATACTCTCTCCAAACTAAAATGCTGTGGGCCTGCTTCTGGGGGAGCCACACTCCAAAGAGAAACCCAATATTCAAGATTGGAGCTGTTCACAACTTTCCCCAGAGTACAAGGCTATTTGCATTCCAAAGAGTCAAGGTGAATCTGATTAGGGGTTGAACTGTTTTGGGGATTGTGAAATAATCTGTAACTCACAGTTACAGGTTCTGCGGAAACCCAGATTTCTGGAATCATAGCATTCAAAAGGACACCAGAGGTTCACAGAAACCAGAGGTCTGGTCACTTTAAAGCCAAAATGAAATTCAGGCATCTCTGTCATTAACATGCACATCAAAGGGAAATATGATTTGCTTGCTAGTTAGCACAGTGTTCCCGAGAACTGTTTGTCGAATAAATGAATTAATGTTTGTGTAAAGTGCAATGTCAATTAAAAAAAATAATTTCAGCAGAAAGTACTCCAGTTGTCTCTGACCTTGTATTTTGTAGGATAAAAATAAACAAAGCTGGATGGCGTCCTGGTAATGCACTCATAGATTTTTACACTTGCGGGCAGCTTGGAAGCCGACCTTTTCAAATAGCCTTCATGCAGGTCTCTGGGTCTCCAGCTTCCCAGCCCACCCTGCTGTGATCCATCTTCCTAAAATAGCGATTTCATTAGCTTGTTCTCCTGTTCAGAGATCTCCGCTGCCTTACCATTAACTGGGGGAGAAAACACACCAAACTGGAGAGCAATTTGCAGAGCGCCACCATTCCTCACTCAGGAGCTTGCTCATCTTGCCTGGGAGACCGAGCTCCTCCTTGGGGTCAGACCCCAGCCTTGGCAGGGTCTCAAGGTTTGTGGAGTCCTGCCTTCAACCATTCATCATTGATAGGAAAGGGAAATGTGGAACACGTCCCAGGAAAACAAAGCAAATAAGACAAAGGAAGCTAAACACCATGGCAGAAGCCAAGTGCTTTTGAGGGCACAAAGGAAAGATGATTACGTCTCTCTCACGGTGGGGTTTGGGGTGTGTTCTGTGGAGGAGGCCGCCACTGAGCAGGGCTTTGGGGAGCCACACACTCTCAGTTTCTCTGCTCTGAAGCTTGATTAGTCTCACAAACTACCCTTCCATGATGACTTTTTAAAAATACTTTTCAGTTAACTTTCTTGTCTATTAATCGACTTATTTTCTTGCCTCATTGTTCAATTTGGGGCAGTATTTGATTTCTGGGGAGCATTGGGCGGTCAGAAGAGGTCTGCCATGCCATGTGGGTCAGCTCCCTGGCCGGGATTGAACTCATGCTAGAGTGGCTTTGGAGAGCTTCATAATGCGGTGCTTTAACCCATTGCGCCACCAGGGAGAGCTTGCATAATGACGTTTTAATCCCAAAGAAATTCATGCTTATTGTAGAATGAAGCAAATGGCATGTGAGGATGGGCAGCCACACGTGGTGGTGCCCCCTCGCCCTGCTCCTAACCACCCCTGCTGATGTTGTCAGAATCGATGGTTTGGTGTATGTGCTTCCAGTGTTGTCTCAGTGCATGGACAATGTGCATCAGGTTCTACATGCATCATTTCTTCAAAGATTTGTTTTATGGATAGAAGAGCTGGGTGCACGCTACAGCTGGGGCCAGTGAGAGGATTCACTAGAGACAAAGTGGAGATCAGCACAGGCAGATCGATGAAGTACACTGCTGAGGGGAGCAGTGGGTGAGACAGGACAGGTCTTCTGTGCCATGTGGGTCAGCTCCCTGGCTGGGGATCGAACTTGTGCTGCAGTGGCTACAGATAGCTTCACAGTGCTGAGACTCAACCCCTTGCACACTCAGGGAGGCCCACACATCATCCGTTTCCCTCCAAATGGATTTACCCTTTCGGTACTGGTGTTCAGTCTTTTAATTAGTAGCTCATGTTGTGTGGACACCCAACACATTAGGTTCCAAACTCCCCTTTTCTCTAATGTTCTGGATAATCCATCATGAAGTTTTCTTGAGCAATGTGGCAGACTCACAGTCCACCTCCTAGGGCTGAGGGGTGTGCCTGCACCAGGGGGCATGGCCCAGGCAGGGAAGAGGGCACCCCCCCACCCCGCACCCCACCCCCCACCCCCGGAGGCTCAGGACTGCTGGTTTAGCACCGGCTGACTTGGGGCCTGGCTGTACTCAGGGCTGTGGAGAGGAGGCGTGGCTACTAGGGGCTCATGCAGGGAAGCTGCAGGGAAGCCAGCTTTAGCTGAGCAATGGAACTTTTTAACAGTTTGAGCTCTCTGAAAATGAAATAGACTGCTTCCGGAGATAATAACAATGATTGCAAATGTTTATTGAGCATTTGTTATGTGTCTTGGTTCATTTCATCGTTTACTCAATGAAACATAGGTATTATTTTTGTCCCAAGTAACAGTTAAAGAAACTGCCCGAGTTCACACAGCAGTAAGTACAGAGCTGGTTTTCTCTTCACCGTGTATACTGTACTGCTTCAGGGGCTCGTAAGCTCCATGTCAGCAGAGGTTTTCCAGCAGAGTTGTCACCCACTCAGCTGCAGCTCAGCTAGACAAGTGGCCGCTGGGGTCTGGAAAAACAGATCAAACGCTAAAGCCTGTTGTATAGCCTGGAGCTGGACTACTTGCTTTGGATTCTTGCTCCGCCACTGATGAATTGGCCTCAGTTGCTCAGCTATGTGCATTTGAGTGAGCCTCAATTTCCTCATCTCTGAAATGGGGATCGATCACTCTTATGTGGATTAAATGAGCTGATATTGCACAAGTGCTAAAAACCCTGCCAGGAAAATAATATGGGCTATGTGAGTGCTGTTCAAAAAATGTGGAGCTCATGGAAACAGCCTGAGCCAAGTTTAGAGGCCCTCTGCTCTAAGGGGGTGGTGGAAGAGTTCTCCAGGGATCTGCTCAGCATGGAGCAGGCCTGGTGGCAACCTGCTCTGGATATTCCATGAGCCTCCTGGATCAGTTTCCAGTTGTTGCTGTAACAAATGGCCATAAGCTCTGCGGCTTAAAACTATACTTCATTATCTTGCATTTAGGATGGTAGAAGTCTTAAAAGCAAGCTGTCAAGGTGGCATTTTTTCTGGAGGACAATTCATTTTACTTGCCTTTCCCAGCTTCTTCTGGAGGTCTTGCTGTGGCCCTTTCTTCCACCTTCAAAGCCAGTAAGAGTATCTTTTCTCTGCTTGTGTTGTCACATCTCGCTGTGACTCTGACTCTCCTACTGCCTCCTAGAAGGATTTTTTTTTTAAAGATTTATTTATTTATACATACAGAACTGGGGTACAGGCCAGAGGCTCAGGGGTGGTGAGAGGCTTCACCAGAGACAGAGTGGGGAGCAGAACAGGTAGATGAACGAAGTACACTTCTGAGGGGAGCAGCGGGCGGGCCAGGAGAGGTCTGCCACGCCATGTGGTCTCCTCCGGGGCAGGCAGGAATTGAACTCATGCGGAAGTGGCTTTTTAGCTTCTCAGTGCAGTGCTTTAACCCGCTGCACCACCAGGGAGGACCCCTAGAAGGATTTTTATGAATGACTTTGGCCACCTGGATGGCCCAGGATCATCTGCACACTGCAGAGTCCTTGACCTCACTATCTGCAAAGTTCTTTTTGCTTTGTAAGGTGACAGATTCATATGTTCTGGGACTTAGGATCTCAATAAGCAAACAATCACCAATGACAACCAACACTTGTCTCCATCACTGTACCTAGACATTGCTCTAAGCACTCTATATATATTAACTTGTTAATTATCGGATTGTCAGAAAAGCCATGATGCATTTTTGCTTGAAAAACCCAGAAAAAGTACATCATGACTTTTCCGACAACCCTATATTTCTCTTGTCTAGTTACATAACAACAGGGAGAGTTGGTCTTATTATCCCCACTTTACTGATGCAGAGACTGAGGCACAGAGGAGCACAGAAAATTGTTCGCCCTCACAGAGCAACAAAGTGGTGGTGCCAGCTTTAAAATGCAAGCAGTCAGATTCTAGAGGCCACCTCTGTGCCACACAGCTCCTCACCAACCTGGCATGTGAGTGGCAGGCAAGATATCTGACCACAGGATATTGGACCTGAGTAAGCAGAACCCGAAGTGGAGAACAGACCACACGCAAGGCCGATGGGTGAGGTAGAGACACAGTGGGGTGGGGGTGTCTCATGTGACTTGTTTTGATCTTGGGTGGACTGACTGGCCCTCAACTGGCACCCTGTAAGTCAGCTTGCAGCCCAGATAGACTTCACAGTCTAGCTAGGCCGTGCACACAGCAAGCCCTCAGTGAAGGTATGTTGAGCAGGTGGATAAACAGGTATCATTGTTCCTTCCTTCTGGGGAAATGTGTGCTGTACATTTCCTGCCAGGGTACTAAGAGGTACCCTGGTAATGCCAGAGTTCTCAGCCTTGCAGCCCACTGTCCTCTCCCTTCCCTGGTCAGAGCACTTCCAGCAACTGCCCCCACCCCCAGACCCAAACTCTCTTTAGCTGTTTTGTGTTCAGAAAAGAAAGCAAAAGAAAAATAATTGTCACTGTTTTCCTTCAATAAACTTACTTACTCTCCCTGGTCAGGTGCCCAGGGGTGGGCCCTGTCATTAAATCCTGCTTCTCTTTAGGAACAATCCGTTTAACCGGCTCTTCACATCACACTGGGCCATTTTCCCCTTCTTATCCTTTATTGCCCTGTCTGCCTGAGAGGGAAAAGGATGCCATAGTTAGGTGGCAAGAGATGCTTGGGCAGGTACGTGAGCGTGAGTGGGTGGGAGGCTCAGCACAGGGGCTCAGGCCCTACTGGCTGTCCTGGTTCTCACCCTGAGAGCAGGCTGGGCGCAAGGGGTTAGCCAGTCAGCTGGGGCCTGTGTGTATCTGCTTTCTGGGATCCCTGACTTTCATTATGGTCAAGGCAGCTGGATTGGGAGGTGAGAGTGAGGTCCTGAGTGTCCAGGGAAGGGCAGCCATGGGAGGGGTACTCAGGAGCTCTGGACTGAGAATTTGCCCAGGTGGCCTGGCAGCATTATGATCTTGTCAGTGCTGGACAGTCACTCAAAAGGTGTTGCCCAAAAGACCACAGCTGGTACACACAGCCATCTGTGCCAATAGGAAGGGAGATTATGAAACGGTTCCTGTGGTTTTATTATTACCTTTAAATCTCTTTAGTATTAATTGGACTGATGGAATAAAAGATTCCCATAGAACCCAGGCTGGGGCCCTCTCTCTGCTGCCTCCTCCCAGCCGGCCCCTCCCCTAGGCTGCTAGGGTTGGCCTCAGGATTGGCCTCTGGCTGCCCTGGAGCACCCTGCAGCCACCCAGTCTCCCATGGCCTGAGCACACCTCTGTCAGACACCTCTGGCAGGGGCTGACGCTGCCCATGGCACCCCTGGAGGAATCCCTTCTTTGACCTTTGTAATTATTCCTGTTCAATCTTCCTTCATGTTTTTGCCCTCCCCCCCCTTTTCGAGGTGCTCAACTCCTGCACTCTCTCCAGTGTATTAAGGATGTGAGTGAAATTGATGACTGGGATGTCTCAGGTCTTTATGATGATGAATGACTTTCACTGCCAAAGCTTTTATTGTCTGTGATTTGGGAAGAAGGGGGAACTGATATATCAAGGCTGCCTGTCACACCATTTAATACAGTTATAAATCCTGACGTCACTAACTGGTGGTCAGGAGCTGGAGAATTCCACCAGGTGCCGCTTTGCCGGTCTTTATGGATTTTTACCCTCTCGCGCTTTTCTTTGCCTGACTGTCACAACTGTGTTTTGGGAGGGGGATAGGGACAGCTGGATGGTGACTTTAAAAATCCCCAGGGGCAACCTGACCCATGTACGGACGTGGGAGCCCTTTTCATGTAAAGGAAGGAGCAGATGACAAGTCTTTGAGCCGAAGGTGAGCAAGGAACTTTTCCGTGAAAAACATTCTAAAAGTGTGCTCACAGCTTCTTGCATATGCACTTCCCTTTATATATATATAGAAAGATTTATTTATTTATGCACACAGAACTGGGGTACAGGCCAGAGGTGCAGGGGTGGTGAGAGGATTCACCAGAGACAGAGTGGGGAGCAGAACAGGC
>NW_004567107.1:26593873-26642840 GCF_000260355.1 Condylura cristata
CACGAAGTACACTGCTGAGGGGAGCAGTGGGGGAGACAGGAGAGGTCTGCTGTGCCATGTGGGTCACCTCCAGGGGCGGGGATTGAACTTGCCCTGAAGCACCCACAGTTTGGTTTAGCTTCACAGTGCAGTGCTCCAACCCGCTGCACCATGAGGGAGGGCCAATCTTGAAAGGGTTTAAATAGGGAATTGCATCTTCAAAGACACCTCTCTGGGGTCCTGCTAGAGGGTAGTAACAATGAGATGAGACTCAGCAAGAAGTCTTACCCCACTGAAGGTGATTATAAGAGTCCAGGAGAGAAAGGGTGGAAACCTGGATAGAGGTAGTAGGGAAGAGCATGGTGGGAAAACCTGGCAACAGAATTGGTGATAGTCAAGTTTGGAAGCTAGGAGAAATGCACAAGTTAGAGGGTGATGCCTGGTTGGGGTGGGGAGAGGGGAGCTAGGTGGGTAAAGGAGCTGCCAGCTGAAACAAAGGCATCAGGAAGAGGAGCTGGACTTTGTAATGCACGGGTGAAAACACCCAGAAAGCAGTGGAGGAGGGTACAGGCTGAGGACTCATCTCCATGAGCATGGAATAGGTCACCCAGGGAAGATGAGATGAGGATTGAGAGAAGAGATCTAGAGAGGTACTCCGGCCAGCAGGGGGTACCCAGAGAAAGCGGTCATGGAAAAGTGTGGGTAGAGGTTCCCTGTGAGACAAAGCAGAGCATGGACTTTCTCCACCCTCCAGCCTGCACCAGTCACACCTTGGCTGTGATAACAGACTCTGCTCTATATGCTTAAGTAGAGGAGGGCTTTTCTAGATTCTGTGAGGACATAAAGGGGAAACTGAACCAGGTTCAGTGAGTTTCTGCCAAAATTCACACCCGAGCCTGCCTGAGCCACACTGTAGGACTGCTCCGTGGAGATGCCACATGTTGGTCTGAGGATACTCTCAGCTCACACTGGTGGCACTGGACACTGGACATCACCACTAGAACTTCCGCCTCAGCAGACAGACCCCTTAGGCACCCACTTCTTTGTGTCCTAATTTGTTCCAAATTAACAACTCACACAAGTGCCTGTGTGGTGGCGCCAGGCAGGTGTCTGTGTGTGGCTGCAAGGGCCTGGAAGAAGCCGCAGGAGGTGACAGACTTCTGTTGCAATCGTACTGTGACTGTCCAGCTAGATCCTGGTCCATTGCTGGCCAGTGTGCACCACAGTTCCAGGCTCACATCGGAGGGACAGCGCCATCTTGCACAAGCCGCTTTTGGTTTGGACTACTGGGCACTGGACACTATCTGGGGTAGGACAGCAGCCATTTGCCTTGGGAATTCTTTCCCAACCTCCTCTTGTAAATAGGTCCTGTTGCTGTGAGACTCTAGGATTAGCTGTATCTTGTATCTATGAGCACACAATGAAGATCCCACAAACAGCGCCTGTCCCCCATCTTTGCACACTTTCAACCGACTTGGGGGAAGAGTCGGAGAGAAGAAAGAAGCATGGAGGGGTTCTGGTATCCCCAGGAGTGGCAAGAGCTGAGTAGCTTCTGGACAGTGGCCGGTGGCTTTTTCTCCAATGGTGGAGATGGAGTATCTGTCAGTCTCCAAGAGAAGCCTCTTATTTTCACAAGGCATGAAATCTCTGTCACTGACACAGGACTGGACACAGAAGAATGACTTCTGACTCAGAAAAGGTTTCTGAGTGATAAACCAGTAGGCATTTGCTTGGCCTCAGCTCTAGACCAAGCGTTGTGTAAGCACCATGGGGAACCAGAAATGCCTAAACATGGCCCCTGCCCTGGAAGGACTCAGTCCAGTGCCTTCTGTGGACAGCCGCCCCAGGCAACCCACAGCGTCTGAGCCAGGCACAGGTGTCCTGCAAGCACTAAGGGAACATAACACTGGGTGGGCAGAAGAAGATGAACACCTGGGAAGGTTTCCCAATGCAGGTGACATTGGTGGCGTTTGCCAGGAGCTTCTTGGGTATGGTAGAAACATTTGCCTGGGGTTGGAGGTTGATTGGGGGAAATCAAGTCATTTAGGATTGGAGTGGGAATGGGGGCCAGATCCTACACTGTTCTGGTAGGAATGGAAGGCAGCAAGGGTTGGACTTGATTCAGAGGTGGGAGGCAGCATTGAGGGTGGGAGCAGAGGGCTAGTTTATTGGAGGAGGCTGGAGTCAGGAGGGAGCTAGTCAGGGAGGGTGAACTCTGGCTGGAGTTGGCTGTGGATGTAGGGGGACTGCAACCTAGTGGTCACTCCCAGTCCCCGCTCCAGGAGTGTTGGTGGAGGACACTGCAGATGCCAGTGTCCAGGCCGAGACTTCTGGCCCAGGGCACCCCGAAGCCTGCTGGGTGCCCTCATTATGTCGCTCAAAGGCGGGGAGCGACGCAAACAGCAATCGAGAAGCCGGCTGCCTCCTGCTGGTGTGCGGAGCGCTGGGCAACCACATGAGATCCCATCTCGCGCATAATGTGCATCCGAGGACAAAATTAGATTGAGAAGTAAATGGACCCGAAAATTTCCAAAGCATTTCCCGTCAAGAAGCTGTTTGATTGCGTGTTTTAATTCTCTGTGTCCTCCTGCCCAGGGAGGTTCATTTTGGTGGGGATGGCAAGCAGAAGGAGCATATGATGGGAGGAGTCCTGAGGCCCTGGCCAGAGGGGAGAGCAGAGGCCTTTCACCCTGTGGGGGCCTTCTGTCTAGACACCTTGTCCACGGTGACCTGGTTCAGACCTCAGACGACCCTGCAGAGGTGTTACTATTCCCACTCTAGGCAAGAAGACTGAGAGCAGAGAGGCTGTGTAAACAGTGCGTGGTTGGCCGGCTGGCAAACGCTGCTGTGAGGCTGTACGGCTGGTGCCACGTGGAGTTGCACTTTGAATGATTTACCTTTCCTACCTCCTCTTCCTTCTCCTTACCACCCTCCATCCTTCCTCTATTTCCGAAGCCCAGAAATCCTGGGCTAGAGTCTATCCCCATTTTGCAGATTTGAAAAGTGAGACTCAGAGAGGTGCAATCATTTGTTGGTAAGACAGAGAAAGGAAGCCTGGGGTGAAGTCTATGAAGTCTGATTCCCATGAGCATTAACTTTCTTGGGCGATGTCCACCAGAGCCTATGAATATAAAGACATCCCCTCCCCCCTCCCTCCCCTCCCCCCCCCCACACACACACACAAAGCAAGTTTAGGAACACTATGCCCAGCATCTCTGGGGAAGAGCCCTGCCTGTTAGGCCCATGTCTGGCTCTGCCTGGCCTCCCCCACTCTCCTTATCCTCTACACTTCTGGGCCAAGGGTGACCCCAGCCACACCTGCAGAACCCCAGAGGATGCTCCCATCCTTGCATCTGCTCCTTGAGGAAAGTGCTCAGTTCACCCCACCAGGGACATTCGTGTTCTGAACCATGGGAGCGAAATTGAGAATTGGCTTCTTGAACTTGAGGGGTTTTCTGTGAAGAGAGAGGGGAGAGACAGGAGAGGAACAGAGATAACAAGGAAAGGAAATTAGGATTGAAGGCTATGGAGGTTCTGGGGTGCAGCCTGGCTATGCGTGACTGGGCAAAGCTTTGCCCTCACGGGGGCCTCGTTTGCCTGCAGTGTAGACAATCAGTGATCCCCCAACAATTAATTTTTAAGCTTTTTTCGGTTAAGAAAACTTTTGTTTAGAGAAAGGCTTCCTGGGAAGCCCTTTAAAATAGGAGCCATGGCCCTCCCTGGTGGCACAGCGGGTTAAAGCACAGCACTGAGAAGCATGAGTTCGATCCCCGCCTGCCCCGGAGGTGACCACATGACGTGGCAGACCTCTCCTGACCCGCCCGCTGCTCCCCTCAGCAGTGTACTTCGTCTATCTGCCTGTTCTGCTCCCCACTCTGTCTCTGGTGAAGCCTCTCACTGTCCCTGCTCCTCTGGCCTGTACCCCAGATCTGTATGAATAAATAAATAAATCTTTTAAAAATAAAATAAAATAAAATAGGAGCCAGCTAAATGAGGGCCAGTGGTTGAGGGACTAGGCATCCCAGAGGCCTGGTAGGTCCCATGAGACCCAGAGGAACACAACTGAAACGCTCTGTCTTGCTTCGGCTTTAAGTGGCCTTCGGGTGCTTGTGCTCCCCAATCCCAAAGTCGTTTTCAAACCAGCGTGAAGGCTGCTCCCAGAAAATGCATATTTTCTGCCTGGTCTGGCTCTCAATGTCCACCGCTGGGACCCCCGTGCATTCACCTTCCACCCCCAGCTGTCCACCTACCTCCTCCCAACTTCTGTCTAGACCTAAGGAAGCGCATTTACCCTTCAAGGCTCACCCACTGGTATCCTGGTCCCGCAGCACCATCCTGACTCAGCCTAATTCCACTCTCAATCCTGCTTAAGAAACCTTACCTCCCCACTGACTCCCAGTTCTAATGCCTCCTCCAGGAAGCCTGCCATCCAATAGCCAGAAATGGACTTCAGGTTTGCTTTTTGCCACATGTGGTATATTGGGAGACCCTTTACCTCCCTGAGCCTCAGCTTTCCCTACTGTGAGCACTGGATTGCTGACTAATCAGCAAGTTGAGCCCAGACCTGAAAGACTCGTATGTTTCTCAACACAGGCGGGTGGAACACTTTTATACTTCTGCAATCTTATTTGGGGCTCCCAATGATTCACGAGGGAGGCAGGGCAGGGGTGATCCCAGAACCAGCAATGGCGTGCAAGCAGGAGTCTGATCCACCCTGCACCTCTTAGAGGCACCTAGGTCTGACCCTGGCTCTGGGGGGAGGGGGAGGGCCGCTTTCCGGCCTGAGGGGTTGGCCGCCAGTGTGACTTCTAGCATGTTCTGTGTTCTTGTGTTCTCTGCTCTCTGCAGCACATTAATTTGCTGTGCTCCCTGAGAGGCGCCTCTGCGGGGTGGGCTAGGTTTTCCTTGCCAAGCAGCATACCTGCCAGCCTGCTCCTTCTGTGGACCCTCCTGGCAGTTTGGGGAGACAATTGGCAGGGTGGGAGGGTTGTCTGGCTGGGCTTTCTGGGTTCCTTGCCTGGATCTCTGTGATGTCCACTGTACCATTGTCCTCTGAACTAGAGTGGACCAGTAGTTGCAGACTGCCGATCCCCTCACTAGAGACCGGGAGCCTACCTGAGGCTCTTCTCTTACACATTTACCTACTGACTATTCCTTAAAGGAAACAGCTATCTGTCAGTCCGTGAGGAAGTGGGACAGGGAACCTCATAGCTTGCATTCCTCAAGTCTCTAGCGCCTGCCCTCTCCCTAGGAGTGTGGGTTGGGAGGGGGATTTCAGACTCACAGGTGAGAACGTTCCAAAAGCACAAGAGGAGGAGGACTTTCTGGCTCCCAGCTCACGCCTGACTGTGCCTCTCAGGCGCCCTCCAGCCCAGACTTCTCCGTTGAGCTTGAAATGTCCCACTTGACTTCAGTCCGAGCCCGTCTTAGATTCAGAATTTGATGGTTCAGAGCACAGGCTGCCTGGGTTTCCACTGCTGCTTTCTCCCGGCAGTTTTACTTGTGTGACCTTCAGCAAGTTCCCAAACCTCACTCACCCTCAGCTGCTCCACTGAATATTGGAGGTAATAAGAGGCATAGTTGGCATCAGGGCACTGATATGAACCAGACAGCTTTCTAAGTGAATGACATGTAGGACCTCTTTAGACATTAGTCCCATTTTATAGATGAGGAGACTGAGAAGTAATCTTACCCATTCGCTAAATACCTACAATTGTGTTCTGCATTAGCAACTGGAGGCACACGGCTGTGATGAGGAACTGTCAGCCCTGAGGAAAGGGACGGGAATACCTTCAGTGTTCAGCCTCGCCACAGCATGCTGTGATTCTGAGACATGTCACGAGGCGGAGTTACACTCTCTGTGTGTGCAGTGTGGGTGGGCACAGCCCGGGAGGGCGGCACAGGGGCCTCCATCAGCTCCTTCATCAACTGGCAGTCTTTCCTTTGGCCATGCGCTGCCCAAGGGCTCTCCAGGGACCCATTCTGGACTGAGATGGACAATTGGGCTCTTCTGCATCTGCTACTTATGATTATATGTGTCCCAAGCCAACGTTCAAAACACCAGTCTGTTATATCAGTTTTGGGGAGGAGAGATACAGGCCTCACATGGACATGGCAGGAGCCCACCCTCCCCTACCGGCAGCCCCCAGGTTCAGCTCTGTATTCCCGACATCACCCCGACAGTGACCAGCTGTTGGAGCTCTGTCAGAGCGCAGCTTGCCTTCCCATCAAGCACCCCAAACTACTGAGGTTTGGATTTCTTGTCAGCTGACACTGTTTTCCTGTGTCCATCCTTGCTGCTCACCTGTCACCTGTCACTTCTCCTCATGTCAGCTTACCTGGCTCTTGAAGTCTTTCTTCCCCGTCTTGTTTGTCTGCTTTCAGTCTGCAGGGGCTGCAGTCTGCAGGCCACTGTGCCTCTTGGAATGGTGTGTGCATGAGGGTTGGGCCTGCCAGAACTGGTTCTCAGAGGAACCCTAGGAACAGGCTTTGTGCTTTTTGTTGGGGCTGAGATTATTGGCTGGTGCATGGGACATCGTTGTATTTACTGTTGGTGTAAGGATTGCATGCTGGCCATCCTGGGGGCCCATGAGCTATTATGTGACTCAGCCGTCCTTGAGAGCACAGAGTCCCTGAGGTGACCGCACTGGCATGTGAGCATGAGGTGGGAGCAGGAGACAGGGGTTTCTCTACCTGGTACTTCTTGCATGCATTGTCTCCCCTTCTAGACTATGAGTGAGCCCCTTGGGGCACAGACAGTGTCTGATTCTTAAGGAAAACTTAATTTTAAATCAAAAAGTTAATTTTGAATAGAAAAAGTAATACATGCATGTGGTTAAATATTGAAACCACCCAGAAAAATATAAAATGAAAAATAAATCTCCCTCTCCAACCTCAGCACTCTCACCCACAGTCCCTCAGTCCAAAGTTCACAGCATCGGTAGCATTTTTATGCATCTATCAGTACAGATAGATTTTATCTACTTTTTATTAGCACAGCTGGAATCATACTGTACATGATGTTCTTCTGCCCTTTGCTTTATTCACTTAATAATTATCTTATGGCTCTTTCCATAATCCACACATTCAAGCCTACCATACTGTTCGCCAGAACTATGTAATACCTCACAGGGAGGCATCATCATTTATTTAACCTAATCATTATGATAGTTATTTGGATTTTCTTCCTTCTTACCTTTCCATTAAATGTAAATTTGTGTGTGTGTGTGTGTGTGTAGCTAGAGGTAAAATCCTAACTGCAATTTCAGAGGAGGTGTGTTTTGTACTATGCAACTCACCTGAGAAGCAGACTAGTGCAGGGGTGGGGGCTTAGTGCAGGGGGGTGTCAGCCTGCCCAGCGTGCCCCCAGCCCCACCTCTTTCTTGATGAGTATCTCATTTGCAAATTAGGGGTTATGAAAGGTTTAGATCTTTCTGGGTAGCTGTGATAAATAATACACAGAAAACACTTAGAATGGTGTTTGACACGTGATAAGAACTGAATAAATGACACATTTTGTTGCAGTGGTTTTATAATTACTACCTCCCAGATTTTCTGGAGCATTTAGAAAAGTGCATGAATTTAGTGGTGTTAGATAGTGCATGAATAAGTGAGAGAAGGAGCTTGCCCACTGTCGCCCTCAGCATCCTCCCACTGTAAATAACATTTCCTTTTGTACCTGCGGTGGTGACTGTGCCCAGGCATGAGTGTGGCAGAGCTGCTTTTCAGCCTGCTTAATAGAATCCACCTTGGCTGGTTTCGTATGTTAGCTCAACAGTTGCAAGCTCAAGAGAGATCACGTCCTAAATGTATATGGAAATATTGACTGAGCCACAGTGCTTGCTCTAAAATGCGGCACAGATGAAATTCAAACACTCCCTGGAAACTGAAACACGGTGTTGGAGTCTGGTAGTGTCCAGTGATTCCAAGGAAGTGGATGAGGTCAGTTCAAATGAAGAAACAGAGAGAGCTGATCGTTGCTAAGTAAACGGCATCCTGCTTAATGAATTCTCAGAGTTGTCTTCTCTGCCCTCCACATCCAGATGAGATCTTTAGCCAGGGCAATTAGAGGGAGAGCAGTCAGAATTAGTGAAAAGTAGAGATTAAGTAATTTTGGACAAAGAAAGTTAGGGTTATTTTTTCTAAGTAAGTAACAACATCTGAACTAATGGCCAATAAACCTGTTGCTAGGTCTGCCAGGTCTGCTTTAATGACTGGATGCGGCTCATCTCCAATTAGCTTGGCCATTTTTGACATGTGAATGGGACTGCTACAGCCTTTTCCTTCAAGGTGAAATGCACCCTCTCCGCACCGCACAGCTCAGCACACCCTTCTCTGCTGCGGGTCTAACGAAGGGAGAGTTCGGGGCTGCCCCTGTTCAAACCATCAGGCGTTTCAAACGCCAGCTGGAATCAGTGAGCCTGGGGTGTCCGCTCTGCGTGTACCCAACACTGCTCGTGCAGCAGAATCGGCCCCTCTCGGAAGCCTGGGGCCCCTCACCCTGCCTCCAGGGTGGTGGTTGTTTACTGTCGGCTTTGGTGTTTGTGGAAAATTTCTAGCTCACGTCACCCAGCCATGGTTGGCTTTTTCCTTTAACAAGTGTCAAAGCATCATTTCCCTAAAGTTAAGCATATACCTCATGTACCACTATAGAACGAACACATGTGAAGATTTTATTTAACTCATAAATTAATGAGGGAACCTATGAAAAGATAAGAGTGGTTCCAAGTGCATGTGAGGAACAGGGTTTATATCATCCACTGGGAAAGGCGTTTTTTAAAAATGTTGGAGTAAAATTGCCAGATTAGGTACAAAACGGAGTAATGTCCTACAGGGCAGCAAGCCCAAACCTTTGGGGGTGATGTTTTCTTTTTTTTTTAAGATTTATTTATATATGCATACAGAACTGGGGTACAGGCCAGAGTTGTATATGTGGGGGAGGGGGTCTGAAAGGATTCACAAGAGACAGAACGGGGAGCAGAACAGGCAGGTTTGCTGCACTACTCTGCTGAGGGGAGCAGCGGGCAGGTCAAGAGAGGTCTGCTGCACCCTGTGGGTCACCTCCAGGCTGGGGATCCAACTCATACTCAAGAGGCTTTAGCTTCTTAATGCTGTGCTTTAACGTGCTGTGCCACCAGGGAGGGCCCCCATTATAGCCTTTTAAAAATGTTTCTTAGCATGCAAAAATATTCTCATGGTTCTGTGACTCCATGGAAGGGTTTTCTGGGACAATGTTGCTGAGAATGTCTCTGAAATTGAAGTGCCTGTAGCTCTGGTTAAATGATTGAACAAAGATGGAATCAGGAGCACTGGCTTCAGGATGAGTTCCCACATCACTGCAAGTTGCCCATCTGGGTGAAGTGAAACGTCCCCTGTGGCTGCAGGCTGAGAAACTCAAGATGAACCTCAGCAGGTGGTCTAGAGAAGATGGCTGGGCTGGGCTCTGGAGAGGCCACCAGGAAACAGAAAGGAAAGAAAGGGATGAAACTTACCCAGGTCACCACTATCCCTGCCTGGGTGAGGCTTCCTGGGCATCAAGAGTCCCCAGTGAAGATAGTTGATTGTCACTTTGCCTTTCCCAAGCAGCTCCACCATATTCCCTGATAACTTGGGCATTGAGGGGAGAGCCCCCTTCTCTGGCAGCCCCTCTCTGGCCATCATGCTGTTGCCAGCATCCTATCCCACCTCCTACCTTGTTTAAAAATCCATGGCTTCTCAGTGGCTTGCTTTCTTTCTTGTCTCTCCTGCCGTTACACCATCAGGTACATAGAGGGGAGTTTGGTTGGTGCCTGGTGGTGTTCTCGTGAAGGGTTTTCACACTGTCAGGGTAATGAATTCTGCAAGGGTTTGAAGCAGGGAGCTGGGAGGATCTCCATGTCATGTGTCTGGGAGTGACAACCCCCAGTGGTTAATTACTGCCACACGATGAGAACCGAGCTGGTAGCAAAGTGAGATAAGTTCATTATGAGCTAAATTTGAAGTTAATTGGATTCACATTTCCCCCCATTAGTGTACATAGAGAGAGCCTACCTAGAAATGGGCTGCATGAAAAACAAAAAGTTGCATCCAAGCAAACACTGATAAATTGGGACTAAGTCATTTTGTAGAGTTCACAATGAAGGACATTCCGAGATGTTGGCAAGATGGGAACCAAAGTTCCTTTCAGGAGAGACCAATGTCTTTTGATTAATTTCATCCTGACAGGCCTTTTCTAAGCACTGGCCATCCCTGTGTAGGGAAGGGAGAGATGCAAGTAGTTCTTGTTTTCTGGGGCCTCCTGTCCAGAGGCAGAAGGAAAATGCCCTGTGTCTGGGAAATTGAAAGAATCTGGTGGCTGAATACCTGGGTTTGGATTCAGTTTCATTCACAGGAGTCATGAGTCCTTTGACAGGTATATAATCTCTCTGTGTCTTAGTTTTCCCTTCTATACAATGGGGGCAGTCACAAGACCAACCCTGCAGAGTTTTGAGGAGAAGTCAAGATCTGGAAACAGTATTTGAACACTGCCAAGAACAGTGCCTGGCTTATGTAAGTCAACAACATTAGTTACCTGTATGATTATTAACAGCAATTTTGGACACATCAACTACTTGGTGACTTCATTTCCTCATCTTAAAGTGGGATGATAAGCGCACCCACCTTCTAGGCTTATGAGTATTAAATGTACATGCCCCAGGGTCTGACTCCTAGAACTTCAAGCAAACCTGTCACTCTGCTGGTTAGCCAGTCACCAGATGACTATTCGTGGCCAGGGGGATAGACCCTTCTCCTCCATGAGAATTGCTGCAAAGATTTTGCAGACATCCTTTAATACTGTCACAGTTAGCACAATTGTTCACCCCCACCCCCCACCCCCAATGAAAACCTTCTATATCTAAGTATCAGTAGAAAGGGAAACCAAGGCTTGGATGATTGTGTAACTTGCCAAAGCTCACAAGCATGGTAAAGTAGTGGTGCTAAGATTTGAACTCAGGCCTGTGTGACTCCAAACTCCACCGCTCCCAGTCTTGGGAGTCCCCCGTCTCCATGATATTTATCTGTACTCTCTATGGTAATGATACCCTATGTCTATTAGTATTTACTCCCTTCCCCCTTCCCAGCCCCAGGCAACCACTACTGAATGGTCAGGTAGAGAGCACAGACTGAAGAGGGCCTTGAAAGTCAAACCAAAGAATCTGTACTTAATGGAATAAGCATTAGGGAGCTTTTGCATCTAGAAAGGTATTGATTCTGGACATCTATTATCTGTCTCACCAAACTTTTTCATTGGTTCCAATAGATGAACTGATTATCTTGTGATTTTTCAAGCTCCAGTTATACCCAGCTAGTGATAATTTTGGCGTTCCCCTCCCCCTCTTGCTAATGTCTCTATTTTACTGGACGAGCTAAAACTTTCAAAACAATTTTCAGTGATAACATGGAAAACAGGTGTTCTGGATATAGTCTTGACTTTACTAAGAATGCTTCAGTATTCTAGCAATTACATTTGATGTTAACTCTAGATTTAAGATCAATATCAGATCAAAGAAGTGTTACTGCAATTCTTATCTGCTAAGAGGTATTGTAAGGAATTAATATTGTATTTTAGCCCATGCCTTTCCCACTGCTTTGATAGAATCGTATGGTGGTCCTCCTTTGATATATTAATGTGATTTCTCAGCCAGTGCTTAAATATTGAATCATTCTTACATGCCTGGAATAAACTAATTTGACCTAGTAGGCTATTCTTTCTAACACTACTTGATCTGAGAGAGAGGAGGTATGTTCATGAATTGTGTGAGTAGTCATTAATTTGCAATTTTTTACACCTTCGCTAAGTTTTTATATCAGGATTGTGCCAACTTGGCGAAATGAATTAGATTTTCTTAGCTTTTTATATCCTGGAACAATTTAATATCACAAGGTATATGTCCTGTGAAGGTTTCAAAAAACTTGCCAAAACCAAAAACAAACGTATAAAGAGAAGCTTCCCTGTGGAACGAAGTGGACAAGACACCTATTAAAAAAATAGTCTAAAAGAATCTTTCCTATTTCTTCTAAGGTTATTGGATGAGTCATATTTTCTACCTCTTCTCAAGTTAATTATGTTAATTCATATTTTCTGAAAAATTGTACCTTTTGTTGAGAGCTCCACACTGGCTAGTGTCAAGCAATCATGCGTTTTTGTATTTGTTTAACCCGATCCCATCCATATCTCTGAGTATCTCCTCCCTTACCTTGATATTTGTGTCTTTTTTTTTTTTTTGAAACTTGCCCTATTTTCACCAACCCTATTGGTCTTTTCAAATAACAATTCTTGGTCATATTTATTGTTGTGCCTGCTTTTCTGTTTCCGAAATCATTATTTGCTCCTTTTTATTTATGGATTCCTTCCTCCTCCTTCCCCTAGGTTCACTTTATTGCTTTTTTATCTGGCTTTTGGAGTTGAGTGCTCTGGTGAAGCGCTGATTTTCTACCCCCTTGCTTTAAAGATCAAGGTTTTAAAGCACAGGTAACGCTGGCAGAAACTGTTGAGGTTCAGACATGACCAACCCCGGTTGATGAAAGAACCCAATCTTGGGTGGGAGAGCTGGATTCCAGCCCCAGACTTGCCTCAAAACAACACAGGCTCCTCAGGCTGGTCCATCCCTTCTCAAGAAGGGTGATGATATGGGCACAGAGACATCCCATCCACTGGCCAGCACGTTCTTTCTGGGGTAGCTGCCCACTTTCCCCACCAGTCTGACAGCTGAGGTCCCAGTTATTGATCTTCCTGGGGCCACTTCATGAATACATACAACTGGCCCCTTCTTTTCCTCAGACCTACACAGACCTCAGGGGCCCCTCCCAAGCCGGGCTCTGCTACCTTAGAATTCTCTTCCCCCTGGTCTGGAAACCACCACGTTTGGATTCTCTGCTCATTCATATGCTTAAAAAAGCCTTCTAGACACTAAGTTCAGTGGAGGAGCCAGGTTTTCTGGATGGCGACTGAGTTGTCACCCCACCCTCAGGACTTGGGAGCCTGCAGAGAGGACACACATCCCCTGGGGTAGCTGCCGGAGCTTGACTCCAGCCGCAGCGTCCAGAACACACAGCGCTTCCTGTACTTCCCCTGAGTGAACGAGGTGCTCAAGGCCATGGGAGGAAGAACCCTCTAGCACCTGATCCACAGCTAGGGGTCAGAGGCAGTGGCCCAAGGAGGAGAAGGAACGTCTTTGGGTTGGTTTTTCACGGTGGGTGGCTTGGACCGTGTAAACCTGGAGGAGAAGGTCCCTATGCAGAGGAAGTTGAGGTGTGGAGGTGCGAAGTCCAAGCACTACTTGGGGACTAGAGAAAAAGGGCCCCAGTTTTCCAGGGACATGGCAGAGCTGTTTGTGGTTCCCGCTGAATGGAGTGAGGGTGGCTGTGGAGGGGTGTGTGTGGGTGTGTGTACACGTGTGTGTGTGCAGTTGCATGAGATCTGGGGCTGGAGGCACATTGGTGTTCAGCATCCAGACAAGACAAATGTGCAGAAGCATCCAGGGAGCTGTGGACACGAACAGCTGGCCGCAGAGATGCTCACCCCATGATTTGTTGCTTTGATTCCTCAGGCCGTGACTTGGCGAGCACGACCCTCCCTGGGTACCCTCCACACGTCCCCCCCGCTGGACAGGGCAGCTACTCAGCACCGACGCTGACAGGGATGGTGCCTGGTGAGTTTGCACTGTTGGCGTCTCCACAGCAGGCCACGGATGGGGCTTCTGGGGGGGGCACCCCCAAACAACCCAGTGACTTCTGTGCTTCTGAGAAGTGGACCAGAATTAATCAGGCAGAGGTCTCAGCTCTTGGCCTCTTTCTCTACAGCTGGGCCAGCCATGGGGCCAGGACCAGTCAGCAGCACTACCCAGAGTGCATCAGAGAGAGGGGCCCTCACTGGCCACACAGGGAATCTGAACAGAGGGGCACAGCAGCTGAGGCCACCCAGCCATTATAGAGTGGGGACCTCCATCCACTCCCTGCCCACTTAGTGTGCTGTGAACCCCTCTTCACCCCCGGTGAGCTCAGTGGTCTTACTCCTTGGTTGAGGGCCTGTGTTCAGGACAGACAGGAGGTAGGGGTGTCCCTTGATGCTAAGCTGAACACCCTGTGGTTACTGAAATGTGATCTCTTTGGGCCAGTGATGTGTCATTTTCTCTTAAAACATTTGGAAAGGCAGTGCCCAAGTCTCCTTCAATGATGGGGTGATGAGGGGTCCGGACAATACATCCCCACAGTGCTGGCTCTCCATGGACTAAGGGCATCAGCATAAGGGTTACCCAAAGTATTCTTTGACAGTTATTTTTTTTTGTTGTTGTTAATTAAGGAAAATCAGAATCGGTTGGATGTTGCTTCACTTCTTTAGGGGCTATTGTTGTCTCTGGTCTTGAGTCATTTGTTCAGGCCTGGGGACTCTCTTTTAACACATGCAGTTGACTCTTTTGGGTGTTGGTTATTCCCTCTCTCCCCACTGAGACAGCTTTCTCTTTGGAGTCTCATACTAGCTCTGAGAACTGGGAAGTGGATCATTCTCCCCACTTTCTTGGTAGAGGAAAAAGTTGAGCCCAGAGAGGGCCTGGGATTTGCCTAAGTCACCCAGCAAGTTGGAACCAGAGCCATGTCCAGAGCCGAGACCCAGCCCAAACATGGAGCTCCGCCCTGCAGCCTCCCCTTCAAGGGGCCTGTCTGGCTCCACAGGGCAGTCTCTCCCCAACCTACAGACCAGGGAGGGTCTGCAGGGACTGGGAGTCATGGCCACCTGGTGCCTACCCTGGGACCTGCCCAAGTGGCCCAAATCTCCTCTCCAGCCCAACTCACGAATGTGAGCACCCCTGTGGACTAGCTGGTTATGGGGGTGTGGACAGAGCTGGAAAGTGAAGCCCGGACGTATGCAGTGGTGGCTGGTGAGGGAGTGGGGGTTGGAAGGGGGCCAGAGCAGAGGGAAGCTCCATGAGCCTCATCCTGGTGCGGAGGCTGAGGAGTCCTCAGGCTCTGAATGCATCCTGGCCTTCCAGGTTGTTACGAAGACGTATTTAACAAGGTAGGAGGGTAGAGCATATTTCATTTAACGGTTTGTTAGTTTGATTTATGACTTTTAAATATGAGACATATGGGAAATGGCCTCCGTGTATACTCTTGCCCTCGGCCTTGCCAATGCTGGGGAGGCCTGCCAGGCTCACGCCAGCAAAGCCTTTGCGGCTCCTGCTCATAGCAGATCATCAGGAAATTATCCACAGTGCACCAGGCAAACAGAGGTGGGGGACACCCCCCAGCTCTTCCCACCGACACCCTCTCCACTCACTTCCCAGCCTCTGGAGATGGAACCCACATGGGGTCCATTGGTGGGCTGGCTGTGCATAGCATTTGCTAGAAAATGAAGCCCTCTGATGTTCTAGCCTGTGAAGTGGGCAGTTCGGGAGTTCAGCTTCATTTTCCAAAGCAAAGCTGAGATTCAGAGAAGTTAAGGGACAGCCCATGGGGGTGTAGCTGGCAGGCAGGAGGAGGACGGCGACCTGGGCCTTGCCTCCGATTCAGCATACCTCCTGTGCCCTCCGCTGACCAGTGTGGCTCTGGGCCCATCAGCACAAGCTTCCCAGTAACACCAAGCAGAGGCAGCAGCAGCCCAGGGGGAAGCTGAGGCCACCCCGCTGCCCCCACAGGTCCCTGACTGCAAACGCCAAAGAGGCTGAGTTCAAAGAAACAGCAGAACTTTCCCGAGTTTATCCAAACAGAGCCCGCCCGGGCCCCTGTGATGCTGCCAGCCTCAATCACCAGGCCCAGGACGCAGAGCCCCCAGCAGGAACCCATGAGCTTCCTGGCCATTAGCCGTGGCGGCAGGAAACTCGGGTCCAAGCAAGGGCACAGACTAAGGAGACCTGCTGTGGCATCTGGACGTGGGTGACCCCCGAGGTCGACCAGGTGGCATGGTTCCCTGAAACTCTGTCCCCTGACACGGTGGAAGGGTCTAGGAGGGAGGGAGACAAGCATTTGGGTGGGCGCCTCCTCCTTATCCCTCCACCCTTGCGTCTCTGTGTCTCTCCTGCCTCCCTCCTTGTCTCTCTTGTTTCTTTGCTTGTTTCCTCTTCTCATACAGCACCCAGCACCACTCAGCGCCAACTCACTGTCAGGGCCGGAGCTCTGTGCTTGGCGAGAACAGTCCTTAGTGCCTGTTTCTCAGCAGCCAAAGTAGACTGGGGGAGGGGAGGCTTGGGACTCTTATTTACAAGGCGATTTCCAAATCTGATTCTTCCATAGTTCAGCGAGGCTGGGCAGTGATGTCCAGTTCACAGGGTCTTTGCCGGCACTGCCCAGAGGCTGGGCCCACGGCTGAGACGCCCACCTGGCAGAGCAGGTCCTGGGCCTCCCCAGGGTCTGGCTTCAGCTGGTGGTTCTGGTCTCCTCCCCAGCCCTTTCCCCATCTGACCCCTCCCTGGTCCCAACACAACTCACTCTACTAGCCAGTGACTCTCCTCATCCTGTGCCTTTGACTGAGGCCACCCTCTGCCTCCATCTGTGGGAATCCACCTTCACCCCAGTGTCACAGCAATTTCCCTGAGAAATCAGACGGCACTCAGAGAGGTGGAGAGAGAGAGATTTACTTGTCACACCGGCGGGCTCAGTGGGATCAGTCCCAAAAGGCTGAGTCCCGAATTACAGGAAAGGTGAGGTTTTGTACAGGATGTACGAGGAATCTTGTCATCCCATCCAGCATAGCATAAGCATTCTTTATTGTTTGGGAAGTTGGTCAAGGTAGACATAGCTACTACTGTGGACAACCAGCACACTGCAGGGACTTTCTCTCCAGCGAGCAGCAGAACCCAAGCAACAGACTCCCCCAGGCAGCAGGCCTGGGAAAGGAGCAGGACCAGCAGACCTGGGAAACTTCCTGCTTCACAAGGGCAGAGCAGAAACACCCCCTGCCACTGGTGGCGCCCCTGACACCCACCCGGCGTGGGTCGGTGGTCCTGCTGTCTCTCCCGTGGGAGGTGAGCTCCTGAAGGGCCAAGTCCTTCGCTTACTAGTCTCTTACCTCTTCACTGTCCATAGCACCTAGTAGGTTCTTCATGTGCATTGGCCAGAGGAAGCAGGGAAAAGTTAATATTGACCTGTGTGTTCATCCTCTATGGCTGCAGTAACAAATGGCCACAGACTAGGTGATTTAAGACAACTGAGATCATTTCCTCTCACACCTTGGAACCCAGCATGGCCCCTGCCGTCCTTGGCTGTTTCCCTCTGATGCTCAAATCTCTCTGTGTCTCTTCACAGCACTGTCCCATCTGTGTGTGTCAAATGTCTTTCCACCTCTCTCGTTGATAAGGAGGCAAATGATTGCATTGAGGGTCCTCTCAGTAATTTCCCCATTTCATGATCTGTAGTCTACAAAGAATGCACCCACACTTTTTGGGGGCTCGAGGGCATATAAGTCACAGCCAGAGATTCCAGGGCTTAGGACATGGTTAGACCACTATATGAGAATGTCAACTCTTTTTGGATTTCTGATTCCTAACCTCGTAAGCTTCTGACCCTGGAAGACATTTGTTTGTGATAATGGATGGAAGGGGATTCACTTGTAACCCCCCAGGCAAGTGGGCAGGGTTTGGAGAAACAAGAGGAGAGAGGTTTTTGGAGCATTATCTTGCTTTGTCTCCAGGCTGCTTCTCTGTGCAGAGCTGAGTGGTTCTCCCTCCTTGCAGGAAACCGGAATCCTGCTCAGTTTCTCCCACCCTAGGTTTTGGGAAACTTGGTTGCACCTTGTTCACCTCCGAGGCAAGGATTTTGAGCATGAGGTTTGCTTTTAGGGAGGAGAGTTGCCTCTGGGGTACAAGTGACAGTTCAACTTCTGTGTCTGAGGAAGGAAATGTTATATCTTCCCACTGCACATATTTCCATTACATTCTGCCAACTGAATCCAGATTTTGCCAAGAGGGTGCCATCTGCCCTTCTGAGCTCAGGGCATCCCCATGTCTGCACAAAACGCGGTTCTCCTCCAGTACTCCTACATTCCCTCTCTGAGCTCTGCAAGCCCTGTCTCTGCCGCCCACTTACGCTGACCCGAACACACACATCCTATCAGCTGAGGATGGAGATGGGCTTCAGATTTTATTTTCATCAAGCCCTAGCAAATGCCAAAAGTTTTGCACCAAAGATTCCATAGAGTCTTGATTGGTGGAACTAGTTGTTTCCTGCCTGAAGATATTTGCACAGCCTAACAGATATCGACATGGCATTTGAAACTCTTAAAAATTCTGGGGGAAGGAAGGGTATTCACTGCCCTTTGGCTTCAGTGAGTCTAAGCCGCAAGGTAACTGGCTCAGAGATGAACCAGTCAAGGAAGGCCAGCGCCCCCCATGACACCTCCCCATTTGACTCCTCTGAGGGCTTGAAACCAGAGTATCTGGGAATTCTAACCAGTCTCAGCAGCCAGGAAGCCCACAGGAGCCTCCGAGGAGCTTGGCGCCCTTCTCTGAACATTCCACTTGTGGGGCCTGCCATTTCTAGGTGTCTTCGATTACATTGCTCAGTTACCTGATGGCTTTTATTTTCTTGAAGTAGAGGACACGGTGGGGCTGCAGCAGGAAGCTGGGAGATGCGTGAGCAGAAGGAATGAGAGCCCCACTAGTCCCCCAGCACCTGTGGGCTGACTCTGCATGTGGGCTCAGCCCTCTCTGCTCGCCCAGAGCCCACTGGCCCAGCTAACCTGGCCTCCTTTGTGGGTTTCACCTCCTCAGAGGGGTCTTTGCCATCACTTAATGGATCTTGTTTCCTCTCATTGCTGTAATGAGTTATAATAACAGACATTCTTTATCTTAGAGGTCAGAAGTCCAAAATGGGTCTCACTGGACTAAAGTCAAGTATTCTGCAGGCTGTGTTCCTTCTGGAAGCTCTAGGGGACAATCATTGCTATGCCTTTTCCAGCTTTCTGTGCAACACGCATTCCCTGTATCAAGTCCAGTTCCCTCATCTTCAAAGCTGGCAACGTTGGGCTGCCTAGGCTGAGTCTTTATCATGTTATCATACCACATCTTTCTTTCCCCTGCTCGCTTTCCCTCCCCTTCCTCCTTCCACTCCCCCTCCCCCTCCCCTTTCTCCTCCCTATTCCACTTATAAAGACCCTTGCGATTGTATTGGGCCCACCTGGATAATCCAGGATAATCTCCTTATCTTCAGATCAGCTAATTAGCAACCTTAATTCCGCTTCACCATAAAACCTACATGTTCATGGGTTGCAGGGATTAGGATGTATTCATCATCGCTGGGGTGGAGGGCCACATTATTCTGCCCTCCACACCATCTAAACCTGGACCCCCATTAGACCTCTCTCGAAGCAGCATGCTCTTTTCATTCCTGATAGATACTAAGCACAATGGCTGTCACTCTGTCGGCGGTTCACTCACTCCTCCCTCGTCCGCCTCCCCTCCAGGCCCGTGTGGTCCACAGGGTTGTATAAACGGCTGTCTATTTGCCCATCACTATGCCCTACTTCCCAGCAGAGTGCCTGGCCCATGGCAGCACTCAGGAAATAGTTGAAATTATAAAAGAGGATCTTTGGGCTGGGTTGGCGCAAGAGCTTGGCCCAACGCTGGAGCAAAACTACCAGAGCTGCCCATGGGCAGGACGGGCAGCCGTGTGTGAGACTGCAGTTAATCACAGGCCCTCTTCACTGGACCGCCTGATTTTGAATCGCCATGCTGCTTCTCTTTAGCTGTGTGATTTGGGACCGATACATAATGTCTCTGTGCCGAATGCCCTCATTTCTCATATGGGGGTGATGATAATGAGAGTGAGCACTATATGGTACTGTCTGTGTAAAAACTTAGGATTTTGCCTGACATATATGGGGAGCCAGCCTGGATTTGGAGGCACTGGACCAGGTAGGGCTTGCCCAGTGCTTTGTGGGCCAAACCTCTGGCTTGGGAAGTGTTTGATCAGGGAACGACTCATCTTTTTCTTAGCTCCTCCCCCCTCACAGAGGCTCCTGTATTATTGGGGCTTGGGGTATTTTCCAGATTCCCTGCACCTTTGTCAAGCTCTCCCTGGGCTCTGGGGAGCCCACCTGTTGCTCATTTCTGACACTTTGCTGCCCTCTAGTGGCCTCCAGTCACTTTGCCACACCAAGAACGTAGACCACCCTGGGGGGATGCCAGATACAGCCAGCATGAAATGGCAGGTGGGCATTCACTTGTTCATTCACTGATTCTCCAAAGATTTCCTAAGAGTCACTGTATGCCAGTGCTTGGCTATGCGTGGTGTTGCAGATACAGCCCCTGCCCTCAGGGAACACTCAGTCTAAGTGGGGCTACCTCATTCCTTCCTACCAGCTGTTAAAATTTTTGATCTAGTACTATTCAGAGTGCTAGGGAATGCAGGGGAGGAGGCTGCTCAGTTTTCTGTGGCAATGGGGAAGGGTGGAGGAGGTCAGGGAGGACTTCCTGGAAGAGAAGATCATGTGAGCTGGACTTTGAAGGGCGAGTTTCCAGTCTGAGATATTAGAGGAAAACTGTTGAGCAAGAAGACCCAAGAAACAGAAAACAGGGGCATCAAGGAGGAGCTAGGATGACCAAAACTCTCAGGGGTATCAGGAATGGCTGCTCTAAGTGGGCTGTTGCCTCAAGATCTGGACTCTGGCATGATAAGGCAACAGTCCTGGGCTGGCTAGCAAGTGCAAGTTGGTAATAAGTTCCAAAGGGCAAAGGACAGAGCTGAAGGGAGGTGCTTCAGGCTTTACTAGTCTCGTGCACCCATCACCACATCTCCCTGTGGAAGGGAGGAGCATGGCCAGGCAGCCCTCCCAGAAGGGATCCTGCAGAGTTTCCTGTAGCCTGCAGTGACAAGGGCTCAGTCCAGCCTCTTCCCACCAAATAGCAGCCATCGACCCATTAGAGACACAGGGTCAAGCCTGCTCCTTCCCAGCCCCTTTCCTCCTCATGGTTATGACAGACATTGTCTGTGGCTGTACCTTAGCTCCGGAAGAAAGGAGCTGGACTCCCCTGGACTTGCCACAGGATGGTGAGTGGGGATGCAGGCTCTGGGCCAGGTCCTGCAGGGACTGAGAACCTAAAAGTATTTCAGAATTTTATAACAGCCTGATCAAAATTCCTTTTGTCTCTAAAATTCACAAAGGGAAGCTGGAAAACTGGCATCAGAAATGTTAAATTAAATGTCTACCAATTATAACATTATTAAGTTAGTAAACCTGGGGCTCATAAAAGTTTCATTGCATTTGAAAACTATTTTTTAGGTTAGATTTTCTTGCTTGGTGAGAATTTCCAAGTCTGTATTTTGATGGCTGAGAAAACATAGCCAATTATAAATTAAAATAAATTACTTGTGACCAAATAATTTTCAGAATAAAGTTGCAAAAATGAGTCATGTTTTTCGAGCAAAAGTATCATTTGTGGGGTTAAACTGTTCTGTTCTGGGGGGGGGTGTGAAACTGTTTCTGTTAAACTGTACTGAACATAAAAATGTTATTGTGGGACCTTCAGCTGACTAGGTTGCAATCATCATCCATCCGTCCATCCATCCATCCATCCGCCCATCCATCCATCCATGCATCCTGTCATGGCTACTTATGCATTCACCTGCCCATTTACCCATCCATTCACCAGTCCACCCATGCATCCATCCACCCACCCACCCACCCATACCCATCTTCCCGTCCACTCATCCATCAGCCATATCTGACGATGGCTTTGCCACAAATTTTGCTATAATTGAGAAAACACTATTGTCCACATGTACATTTGGGAGCTGCTTCTGGAAGATGGAAGGAACCTACGAGGAGGGGGTCTCGGGATTGGGGTTGAGAGAGCAGCATTTTTTAGCCAGTGAGAAGGAAGAGAGTGAATGCTTCAGGCAGAGACTGGGGCCAAGAACACAAAGGTTCTGAGAAGTTTTGTTTCTGTATCTATTGGAGCCCTTCCAATCACCAAATTGAATTTACCAAATTAAATAATAGCTCCCTGTGTTTTCCTCCCTTTGATCTGCTGGAATCTGCAGCCCCATCTCTGGAACCTCATTGTTTATCAGTCCTTAACTGCAATGACCACATCTCTCACCCTGCCAGTCACTTCACCTGGGACACTTCTCTCCAGAGACCTCTGTTAGTGCCCAGAGCCTTCAGGGCAGAACCAGGGCTCCTGTTCTCCAAAGGGAGATGGCTTTGAGTGAAACCAATTTGTTTTCCCTGTAAGTTACCAGTGAGCGGTCCTCAACCTGCAAGGGGCTTTTGTTTAAAAAGGGAGGCACACCTGTTAGCCCTTGGGAACTTGCAATTTGGAAGCACCTCAGGCGCTTCCAAATGGTTGCCCCCAACTTGGAGATGTGCTAGCTGAGGTGCCAGGCGTTGCCCGACTACACAGCCAGTCAGGGAGCAGCTGGGCTGGGCGCCTGGAACTCAAGCCTCAAGTTCACCTAGTGCCTAGAACCCGTGGACAGTGAGACAGACTGGAATCCCACCAGAGGGATGCCTTGTTTTCCTTTGTGCTCAACCAGGTTGTGTTTGGTTTTCTGACCCAGAGATCTTTCATGACCCAGGAGAAACCCTTCTCTGCTGGCATACCAGGGAACCACACTTCCGATTCCCGTATATTCCCTTCTCCTCTCCCCTTCACCTGTCCATGCCTGCACCCATCCCCCCAGGGCCCGGTCAAATGCTCTCTCCTGCAGGAAACCTACCCCCTGGGCACCGTCCATGGCTGCTGTGGTCAGAGCTACAGTGACCAAGAGCCCCCCCCCGCCAGCTGGTCCTCCACTCACCTTGCCTCTGCATAGCAGGTGTTCATTGGAGATGAGTGGCATTTATTTGAACACCTCCCCCCACTGCACCCCTCCCCACCGACCTTGTCTGGTCCTGAATCGAGGGCTTAGGGTCCAAGTGTGTAATGAAACAGGGTTCCGCTTGCCTTCAACGCCCCCACTGGCTCTTCCAATATTTGTTCTGGTTCCTCGCTGGAAGACGCTGAGACAATGGCCCTTGTTACCCTCTGTTTGAGTTATTTATTTTTTTCACTTTTCCCTCCTTCCCCTCTCAGGGGACTCGCCTCTCGCCCTCATCCCTCATGTTTTCCCTTTCACTTGACTGTCACTCTCATTGTCCTCGCGGGGCCGGGAACGCGGGGTGACAGGCAAGGGGAGCCCAACCGGGCCGGGGAGGCTGGAAATATAGTCATTAATGGGACCCGCGAAGCCCAGATGTCCTCCCTGAATGCGGGTAATTTGTTTTTAATGAAAAACCACGCGGTGACCCTGAACAAATGAATTTTCTTTATAAGAGTCTATGTGCTACAGCACAAATAAAGGACTCGGCTCAGGGCAACTTGATCCGCGATTGAGAGAAAAAAAGAAAGAGAAAAGGAAGGAGTGGAAAAGACAGAAAGACCAAAACGAGGGAGGAAAGGAAACCTTCAAACGACAAGAGTTTTTCATTGTCCTTTGCGTCTAAAGACCGGCCCAGGTCACAAATGCCTCGGGCATTGTCCCTCACAGCCAGATGCCTGACAGTTGTGGTCATTTTGAAGTCTTGTACACAACAATGTGGAGGAAACGAGCCACCATCTGGACGGATCTTTACAGTTCACCAGCCGCTCTGTGTAGTGAACCCCCGTCAGGCAGGCACGGCGAGCAGGGAGCGGCACCATTTCACAGAGGTGAAAACTGAGGCTCTCTGTCTGCTCGAGGCCCTGCAGGTAGTGAGTGATGAGCAGAGGACAAGGGAAGGAGTTTGCAACGTTGTGCTAATCCTAGAACTTGCTTTCTCTGTGTGACATGAGAGAGAGCGAGACAAGCAGGTCTGAGGTAGGGAGAGACACTATGTCTGCCCTGGGAGTCTTGGAATGAAGCAAATTCCCACAGCCCCCAGAACTATGTGAAGGTACCAACCTTCTGAGAGTCCTTAGGGTGGAGATTCTTGCAAGGGGAACTCCCAGTCAGAGATAACCTGGAAAAGTGAGACTGCAAGAGAATTAGATTCCCACCACCACCCAGGAACTTGGGGTGGGAGGAGAGGGAATGAGGTTAGAGCATGAAACTGGGGGCAGCAGCCAAAGCATGGCCTCAGTGGTCTCCAGCTAAGGCACTGCCCTTGACTGAGGGGGATCTAACCACAGAAGCACTGAAGGTGTTGGGCTCTGTCTGGATTGACAGGGGAGGGCTCTGTTCTAACACAGACCTCGCAAGGAGCTAGAGAGGGACTTTGCACCCTGGGTAGACACTTCTCCCTCTGTTGTAGCACAGTGCTGGACTCAACTTTAGAAATCAGCTAAGAAAGGACTCATTCAAGGTCATACAGTCAATCAGAGAAAAGGCCAGGCTGGTGCTCTTACTGTGGCACCAGCCTGCCTTGTTGACCCTCCTCATCCCCATCCTGTAGTTTAGTGGAAAGGAAACATTTGCCTCCTGGCTTCATGTGGTCCTGATATTGCCGCCGGGGTGGGGGTGGGTCTCTGGGTGATCGAGCTTCTAGAACAACTCAAAGTGGGACTGCTATCCTGCCTCACACCCACTTGGTCATGCTCTTCCTGAGCCCAGATCCTTCCCCCAGCCCTAGGACCTGGCCAGCTGCAAGGCCTGTCCTGGGGTGCAGGCAGGACCTCCCCAAACCCCTCCAAGTTTCAGCCTGAGACCTACTGGCCACACCAAGTCCTCAGCTCTCTGCTTTCCCCCCAGAGTCAGGCAGCGAGACAAAAGAAATGATTGTTTTCTTTCCTGGATTCAGTTTCCCTCTGGAAGTTGTGACCCAATTAGAAAATCAGACAAATAGAAAAATCTGGCGGCGACCCTGGCTGAGGTTATAAAGTCTCTGCTCGAATTTAGGTCTCTGCCTCCCACGCTGCTGAGAGTCTGAGAGTCGCTCGGACTTCTGGTCCACCTGAGCAGTGCTTCCTCAGGCTGCTCTCCTCTGTAATTGATGATTTATTCCCCACTGACTTCCAGAATGGATTTGAGGCAGCTTCTTGACCTTTCAATAACATCAGCCCAAACTTGAAATCCGTCATAAAACAGGACTCCAGCGGTCACTCGCAGGAGCTTGGGGGCAGCCTGGCCAGCAGTGGGTGATAACAGCGCCACCACTGCACCCCAGCCCTGTGCCTGGAGGTCCCCACAAGTCACGGACAGGAGCCAGGAGCTGGCTTTTCTAGATACAGTTTCTGTCTGGATACATTCCAGAGCATGCTTCCAAAAACATACTTTTAATCAAAAAGGAGATCGCCAGGAAACGGGGACAAATTGTAATTTTGACAGTGGACAATTATAAATACCAGGAGGGGTTGCCAGTTGGCAAGTAAACTCCTCTGATGAGGTCTTGGATTAATTACACCACCAGTGGGCTGACCAGGTGGGGTTCTCTTAATTGTCCTCCTTTGTGACATGGGTTCCTTCCCTCCCTCTTTTCCTCTCTTGCTTCTCTCCTCCTTCCTCCCTAACCTCTTGCCTTCTCTCCCTTTCTCCTCCTTCCTTCACTCCATCATTCATTCACTCCTTTGTCGGGCATCCTGAGCTCCCCTAGGTGCTGAGCCCACTTCACAGGGTGAAATAATTCTTGGGCTCACACAGCTCCATGTGTCTTCACAGGGCACAGAAATAGTTGAGTTTCTTGAGACCCAAGAGCACTATCAGGAGAATCACCTGTGTTCCTGTCAGAATGGGAAAAAGCCAGCTCAAATGTGGTAGTTTTGTGGCATTTCAAGGCCCAGCCACCACCCTTTTCTGGGGGACAAGAGGATGAGGCGTAACGGGTGCAGGGCCCAAGGGTTTGGGTGCTGTGGGAAGGGAGGCCCTGGCTGGTGACGAGCTCCAGTCCAGCTCATCTTGGTCCTCCTGGGAGGGCTGCAAGGCAAGCAGGGCCCTGAGAAATCTCCATCCCTGGAGTGGGTGCCAGACCTGTGTGTACAAACAGGGGGCTCAGTATTTAGGAGGGGGGAGGAGCAGGGAGCTGCCCTGAATGGCTGCCTGCTTTGGAAATTTCTATGCATTTGTAATAACAAAATTACCATAATTTGCTCGTTAACGCAGCTAGATCAGTCAAGCATTGTTCCATCGCGGGCGGGGAGGCCGAGGCAGCCTCTCTCTGCACACTCTCCACACCCCAGCCAGCCTGCCAGCCCGTTAGAGCGCTGGAAATTAGCATGCAAATGGTCCTAATTCGGTGGGCGAGCTGTCAGGCAGCGCCTCTCTGGCCTCGTCTCTGTGAAGGCCCTGACAGCCCGGCTCCAGTGCCGGCCCACCCTCCTCGCTCCAGCCAGGAGGGGCTCCGAGGGGCACCTCCAGACTGACAGCTTGGCGGCCTCCCTCCCTCCGTCAGCGCCATCAGGCCTGGCGGCATGCTCCCTGGGGAACAGGCAGGGCCTGCCACCATGCCTGCCGGCGGGCCGAGGAGGCGGGTGGGCTGGCTGGTGGGGGAGGTTGGTTCGGATCCCTGAGCTTTGTGGGACTGGGGCAGTTGGGCAGGGTGAGGGTAGAGGGGTGACCCCCTGACTCGGGCCCCAGTGGGGCACAGGGAGCCTCCCAGTTGGTGGGTTCTGAGTGGTCATGGGGACTCTCCCCTGCACATGCACAAGGAAAAGTTCAAGTCCTGCCTGTTCACCTCCTTTGTTTCCAGACCTGACTTAACACATATCTGCTCACTTCCCCCTGGGACATCTCTGTCCAGGTCTATGCCCAGAATTCCTCCAGTGGAAGGGAGAACTGGGGGAGCCTGAGAAGACATGTGATGTGGGCCGGGCCCTTGGACCAGCACCCTTGGGCCCTAGTCCCACCTCCAGGTTTACTTTTTTGGGGGTAGTCATCTTCACCCCTCTGGACCACAGTCTCAGCAGCCTTACGGTAGAGGCCTCTCCATCAGCTGTCATGAGGATAAGTGAGAGAGAGAGCGAGAGAATCCTGCTTGCGGCTGTAGCTGACATTGTTGAGAACATCTACATGTGGGTGCCTGTGCTGACTGCCTCTCACTCTCCAGCCCAGTTGTCCTTCACTGTGACTGCACTAGGTTGGTGCTGACATTATCCCATTCACAGAGGAGGAAGCTGAGGCCTTAGTTCACATGGAGTAACTTGTCCATGTGGCAGGGTTGGGAGAGAGTCCAGACTTGCTTGCTCTTTTAATGAGAGAAAATGCAGGGCCCTGGGAACGACCTCATGCTCCCTACCTCAACTCCAAATAGCAAGATATCACCCTTGCAGGTGATTTATGCTCGGTACCTTCTCAGTATTGATAAGTGTGGGTTGGATGAAGGCTCTCCAGGCAGGGGGACAAGTATGACTGTGTTTGGGGACCTGCTGTATTACTATATGGTCTCCACTGATCTGACAGCAGAGTCCAGAAGCTACTGGTGGAGAGAGAGGTAAAGCCACAGGGCTGATCTTGGAGCTCCTCCCCCCACTATCCCAGACTATTTCTTAGGACCTTGCTCCTTCCTCCCTGTGACCAGAGGGAGCCTCCTGCCAGGATTCAGAGTTTGCTGAGTGGGGAGCAGGCTGGCACTCGAGCTCACATGCCCAGTCAGTTGATATACTTGTGCAGTGAACAGCCTACTCATTACTTCGTGGCTGCCTTGCCCCGTTTCCCTGTTTAAGGGAAACTTGTGAGGTCTTTCTCAGCCTTCAGATAGTGGAGAGGTGAGAGAGACACTGAGAAATTAAAAACCCTGCTGATTCCTGGCTAGGTGGGGGTAAAAGTTTCCTGCCTCCTCATGTACCACCCACAGCCAGCACAGAGCCTGGCACCAAGCAGATGTTTTGTGAAGGACTGAGCAGGCACATTGAATAACCTGTGGACCAAGAGAGAAAACAAACCAGTGCAGGGGGTGATGACTGTGCAGGGAGTGATCACTGAGACCAAACACCTAAAACTGGGGCTGTTCTTCCTTCCTGTGACTTTCCCTTTCCACCTACTCTTTGTTTTGGGTCCGTGAATAAGACTAATGGAACTTCGGAGCTTTACGTACCAATGTCTCAATGGTTGCTGTTGTGCTGCTTAGAACATCTCTTAGAACACTCTGCCAACCACAGGACCCCTATGCCAAATGCCTGGATGGACGCCTGCAAACTTCATTTCTGCTTCAGGAAGAATTGCCTCGGCTCCCCCTAGTGGAGAGTCGGGACACAGCGTCCTCCTGCATTCCTGGCGTGTGGCCGGACAGGACAGGACCACCTTTGTGGACACATGCCCCTCCTCGGTTTTTCCAAAGTTGATACTCCGTATTCATAGGATCTTCACCACAACCTCTACCTGCCCTTGGTTATCGTCTTGTCCTAGGTGTAGTGAGAGGAAGGAACTGGCCCGAGATGCAGAGCCAGGAGTCCAGAGCATTCTCTATCCCAACAATCCCCCCCCCCATATCTGGTCTTGGTCAGCTGGCCCTCTACTTGCACTGGCACAGCCTGACCCTTCTCAGCCTCATGGCACTGGACTCCAAAGCGCCAGAGGGGCCCACTCTGGGTAGGTCAGCCTTTCAATAAATATCCTCACCAGTCTTCCTTCTGCCACCTTTGGCCCCTTCAGTCCAGTCTCAACACAGCAGCCAGAGTGAACTTGTTAAAATTAAACTTGGGTCACGTCCCTCCTTTGTTCACTTCGAGTAGAGGCCAAAGTCCTTACACAAACTTCCCTCCTAGACCTCAGCTTCTCTTCTCTTCTCTCCCTCCCTTCTTCTATCCTTCCTTCCTTTTCTCCAGTTGCACAGAGCCCTAGCTTTTTCTCCAACATATACCACCTTCCTGCCTCAGGGCCTTTGCACTTGCTGTTCCCACTGCATGGAGTGTTCTCCCTGCAGATAGTCACATAGCTAACTCACTTCCTTTAGCTTTTCATTTAAAAAGCACCTTTTCAGTGAAACTGATTCTTGCCACTCAACCTAAAATGATACCACGATGTTTTCTTCTCAACACACACTGTATGCTTTATTTTTATTAATTTTTCTTGTTTCTTGTCAGTTTGTACCACTAGAATATAAGTTCTCTGAGGGCAGGGACCTCTGTGTGTTGCTCACAGTGGTATCCTCAGTGTCTAGAATAGTATCTGGTACCCAGCAAGCACTCAGTCAGTATCTGGTGAATGAATAGGTGAATGAAACATCAACAGTCTACATGTGCCCTGCATCAAGGTAGACACATTGGGTTCCCCAACATAGCTGTTGGGTTTCCCATCCCTTCTTTAAGGGTCTTCTCCAGTCTTTCTCCCTTGGTCCCCCAAAACATCTGCCCTCCTGCAAGCTCCTCTCCCAAAACCACCTCTCAGCTAGCTTTGTGATCTGGCAGAGGACACAGATGCAAGTGTCTGTTGAATATAAGAAAGAGATGATCTCACTCCGCAGCCTCAGATGGCAGCTAGTTTCTAATCACTGCACTCCTAGGGAAGCTAAGGCCTGAGACAGAGCCTTCCTCCTGGGAGTTTGTATATCAGGCTCTTGCCTCTTGGTTCAGCCCTGGCAGCTTTGAGGATGGGTTTGAGGGGTGCTCCTGACTCAGCTCTCACCACAGAGCTTGTATCTTGTCAGGCTCGCTGAGTAATAGTAGTGGTTGCCCAGCGACCAGCCTGGGGTCCATCCTTACTAGGCTGGCCCCTCTAAGTGGTTAGCTCTTAGAGGTGGGGTTCTCAAGAGCCTCATTGCACGGGGCCTGGGGACTCTACTTCAGTGTGTCCCAAGAACACTGGAAACTCTAACATGGTTCACTGTTGCAACCTTTTACTGCCCACAACCCCTCATCCTGCCCAGAATCCTGAGCAGATTCGGGCTCAGCCCGGCTACAGTGGGGTCCAGGACACTGCCTTTCTGCCCGGCTCCCCAGAGACGCCAATGCTGCCCTGCTCTGTGGAGCAAGTGCCCAGCCACTGGTTTTCCAAACATACCGACCACTGGAATCACCTCTAAAGTGTGATTCCTGAGCCCAGATTCTGATTTACCCAGGATGGGGTGCAGCCTGTCCATCTGCATTTTTTTTGAAGCTCCCCAGATGATTCTGCTGGGGAGCAAGTTCTGAGAACCGCTGGTCTGGACCAACACATGGCTATTGCCCCCTGGGGCAGCTTCACCACGGGGAAGCAACACAATTGAAAGAATGTGCTGACATAGGAGGAAGGGTAAGGATCTGGGAGTCCACAGCCCACTCTCAACCCACTCTGCGCTGGGGAGGACAGTGAAGAAGAGGGGGCTGACTCCCTCAGGCCCTCAGGGTGGGGAGCATGGGGAGACCTTCTAGACAGAGGAGGGGCCAGGAGAGCTGAAGCAGCCAGATGGTCTCCCAAAACCCCATCTTATCTTCGTTCTTGACCCTGAGACAAGTGAGTAGACAAATAAGCCCCCCTCCCTGTCTCCAGCCTGCGTGGAGTACCTGTGCCCCACACTGGTCCCCAGGATCCCTGTAATGAATGCGTGTGTTGCCTCCTCCTGCAGACTGTGGGTTCGCGGTGGGCAGGGACCGTGTCTGATTCATCTCTGCCTTCCCTGGCCCCGGACCCCGCACGCTGGGGGCAGGAAAGGTGTGCGGAATTGAGTGTGATCCTCGGGGTGCACTGGGGCTCGGGGCCGCCGTGCTGCTGAGTCCCCAGCACATAGCAAAGCCCGCACATGGCGGTAGTAATTGTGGAGGTAAATCTTGTCTGGGCTCCTCGCAAACACTTGGTGAGGTATTCCATAAATATGTCAGCAGCAGCATTAAAATTTGATGGCAGGAGGCACGGGTCGGGACTAGCACTGTGACTTCCCAGCAAGGTATGACACTATCACCTCCCTCTCATTAGTCAGCGGCAGGGTGCTCGGGCCTCCTCTGAGCCAGGCCCAGCCAGGGGGAGGCCATTTCTTCAGAGGAGGACCCCTAGCAGCTCTGAGGGACAGGCCAAGGTCTAGGTCACAGAAAAGTAAGTCAGCTTTAGGTTGACATTGGCCAGAGGGAAGGAGTCCCTGAAGGCGCTGGGAATGGGAGAGCAGGTTAGAGGGCCTCTGAGCTGCAGGGGCCGGGGGAGGTATTTTTGAGTCTGGGAGCTAGTTCTGGGGACTTGTTTCGGCTTTATAAGCAGCCTGGTGGAAATCATCTGTTAGCTCACAAAAAGTCCTGGTCGGGCCCTTGCAAAGGATGTGGGGTACAGTCAGTTAATGAGGATCATTGGAACAGGAGTGGAAAACAAGTATTCTTTAGTGACAGGAAGATTAGACACCAGTCTGGTTTCCTTCCCGCGATACATGTCTGCTCCCATTTGGGGAAAGAGCTAAGTGGAAGGGTCATGCTTAAAGTCACACTGCAGCAGACAAGACACCGAGTCCAAGAATTTCCCAACACTAAGAATTTGAGACACTTGTTGAAATGTGAGAATGCCATCTGCAGACATCATTTTCATTGAACAAGCCCCAGCACAGGCCCTACGGCAGTCCCACAGACCGCACACTTTGTACTGAGGGCAGAATGAAGCAGACTAGCCCCTGAACACTGACTTCCAGGGGGCTTCGAAATGTGTCGATATTGCTTGGTCCTGTAAGTGAGTGTTCTCATAACCAGGAGCTGAGGTCCACAGAGGTATAGTGGCTTCTCCAGGGTCACTCAGCTGAGTGGCTTTGGGCCACTGGGAGGCATTGTCTCGCACTGCGAGGCGGCATTTGCAGTGTCGAATCTTCCATTGTCTGCTTAAGATGAGGGTCTGAATGGAACCGGAGTTTGGAATAAGACCACACAGGAAAGTGAATTAAAAGAGAACCAGAATAGCTCGAGAACGGGTCCGAGTAGACCCAGGGGTCTCATCCTGAAATGCCTGATGGGCCCAAGCAGGTTGCACAAAGGTGAGCAGTGAGCCTTGGGGACAGGACAGTGTCTCTACGTTGCTTGTTCTGTGACTTAGAACAAGCCCTCACTTGCCCTTTAAACACCACACGGCCCACTGATACATTTCTCCTGGCCCATGTGGCTCTGGGGTCCTAGTTCTTGTGTGGAAAGACGTCCTGGAGCAGCCTGGGAGCCACGGCGGAGGCACTGCAGCACGCAGGTGGCGTCTCCCTTGAGCTCCCTGAGGTGTCCTTGCATTCAGGTCTTTGTGGCATAGACAGCAGGGTGTGGGCGGCAGGCACAGCCGTCTCTCCCTGCAGAGGACCAGATGGGGCTCCAGAATGGCCAGTGGTGAGGTCAGTTGTTCTCATTGTGGCCAATGGTGAGGTCAGTTCTCATTGGCCTGCCCGGCACAGCTATCCAGCTAGAGCCCGTGGCTCTCGGGGAGAAACAGAAACAAGGCACATTTTGTATTCTCTCCCTCACTCTTGCCCTCTCTCTTGGTTTTTCTCTCCTCTCTGTTTTTCTGAGCCTTCGTGTCTAACCTGAGCTGGTAGGGAAGAGGTTTTTCCCTGAAATGGATCGATGCTCTGTGCCGGGCTGTCCAGGCTGACAGGCCTGACCTTTACTGAGCTTGCTTGGGTTTTCCTTTCCCTAGTGGAAGCCAGGGAGGTCTTGCTCTGGAGAGAAGCAAGACCTCCTTGAAGGGGGCCAGGCTGGGGAGAAGAGGGGTGCAGTGAACATAGGAGTCATAGCTGAAGGTCCTTTGAGGCCAGTTATTTAAATCTCTCCCACACACCAGTTTTACAGATGCAAAAACTGAGGCTTGGCGAGGAAAAGGGACTTGATCAAGGTCATTGGAAAGATGTTGACAGAGTTCCTGGGTGTGTGTGCACAACCACATACTCCTATATACACAATACACATACAGGTATATATGTTATATGTGTTAAAAGTATACATGCATGTACACAATTATGTGTGTTTATTAGGTGTACCTGTGTGTATTATAATAATGTATATAGTGAACAATGTATGCTGGGATAATATATAATGTATACTAATATATAGTATAGATTACGATCTATTTTATCTCTATGATCTATGTCATATGTATTGACAAGTGTGTAATTTGTATTATGTGTAGCACAAAGGTTGCCTGTGTCTGTGTGGGCTGCTTGAGTGACGGTCACTGTCTTTGTAGATGGCCTTGTTCAGTAACACCCCAGGTAGCTGCTGCTAAAACCACAGAATCTCACCCACTTTTTCAAATCTTTCCTTCCTCTTCCTCCTCCTCAAAGATTTCCTCTCCTAGCCCAGTTTGAATCCTTCAGAAATAGAACTTGGCTGTGAAGTCACTTTGAAAGACTTTCTGTATGTTAATTACAGGCGGCCAAGGTCTCGAGCAGAGGTGGGAGCCCACCATCTGCAGATGGGGTCGGCCCCCAGCGCGCTCTGCAAATCCCCATCATCTGGCAGGTGTCGTTTTGGGTTAATTAAGAGCTACACTGAGCCCGTTTACCTGTCACTTCTGAGAATTTTAGGAAACTTCGACTTTCTTGCCATCTTTGAGCTTGTAGTGGGGGAAACTGGAAACATCTCTGACTCGCTCCGTTTTCCTGGCCCTGCAATCTCCAGTTCAGCTGGATAAAGTGCATGAGAAAATGTACTTTCTCATGCACTTAATCTCCTTTAAACTTTTCATTTTAATCAGTCCTTTCTAGTCACCTCATTGATTTTTACAGCCAGCTCTGCTAAATTTGGAAGACAGTGCTGTTTGGGGGAAACCACCGCTTTTCCTAAATTTCCTGTCTCTGCTTGCTTTCTGAGTCTGGAAAAGAACGTGCATTTCTCTAGCTTTGCTCTATTTACTAGCTTTGGAAGAACCTTTGACTTGTGGGTTAGGGTCCTCTCACAGCAATGGGGTTTGGGGTGTCATTGCTAATCTTGGAGTCCATGTCTTTAGGGTCTCTGTGTGTGTGCATGCACACATGAGGCCCAATTAGATTCTCAGATAAGTAGGTGCGCAGTTGACCAAAAGTTTCCTTCTCCAGAATGAGAAGAACTTTCTCTGGGATGATGATTATGTCTTAATCCCAATAGAGGTGATTACACAGGCCTACACATTTGCCGAATCACAGCGATAGATCATTTAAGATTTGTGCATGTATGCATTCATTGTGTGTACAATTCACACCAAAAGAAAATGCTTGTAAACAAATAATGAGTTTCAGTTAATATGCATGCTGAAACACGTAAGGGGAAATGTACTGGTGTTTACAATTTACTTTGAAATGCATCAAAAATAAAAAGAAGAAAAGGCTGGAGAGATGGTGACATATGATAAACAAGTAGAAAAAATACTGACAGTAGAATTAGGTGGTGGGTACATAGTGTTCACTATAAAATCCTTTTAACTCTGCTGTGTGTTTGAACACGTGCAGGGGTGGGGGAAGGAGCGTGCAGGGGGGCTCCCTCTTCCGTTTGCCCTTGAGATGGTGAATGCCCCAGGGCCTGGGAACTACTGGGAAGTTGAGGGAAATTATCTCTCAAACTCTCCCCAGCCTTAATAATCTGGGACTCTGAGACAGCAAGGGTCCATATAAGATAAATTTGTGTGGTGGCCGGTGTGGCCAATTTTATTTCCCATCCGTTCCAAAATGGAATGAGTTGCCTGGAGCTGGGCAGGAACAGGGGAAGGGTGCTGCAGCCAGCTTGCAGTGCTGCATCCTAACCTGTTGTGCCACCAGGGGGCCTGAGAAAAGAAGACTCTTTTCCTTCTCTCTCTGACTTCACGTGTCCCCTTAAGCTGGGAGAAGGTATTTCTCTCCCAGATTAAGAATCTTAATCTTCCTGTAATGTTATCTCAAACTTCTGGTCATTCCTAACATGTTGGTGTTTTAGTAGGTGAGAGTAGGAGATACTGCCCAGAGAGGTTTAGTCACCTATCCAATGCCACACAGCCACCAAGTGTCAAAGACAGAGCATGCTCTCTCCTGGCTCTGCCCACAGGAATAGCCACACCCCTCCATGGACACACCTTCCCTCCTCCCCTCTTCTGTTCCCACAGCTCTGTACTGGGGCTGACTTGCCTTGATAACTTCAGGTCTCGTGGGTTCTGGTCCCATCCTGGCTTCTCCTGAGAGCCACTTACTCCCAAAGGACCAGGGTGGAGAAGAGTGAGCCTCGGGCTTTACTGTTGGAAGAGTTCTGAGGGGCTTGCATGTGACCAACCCACGTGCTGTGTGTCTCCAGATGGGGATCTGGCTGCCCGGTGAGTGACAGCCACCTGAGTGTACCCAGTCAGTCCTCAAAGAAGCTTTTTCATTCATGCACAGAGAAAAGGCTCTCAGTGTAAGGACTCAGTATTTTTGAGGATTGGCAAAGCATGGAATAGTTCATGGAAAGAGGTGAGGAGCTCATAGTCGCCTTTGTGCTGCGCAGTCACAATAGACGGTGCTTCTGTGTGAGTTTCATCCTGTGAGTCTGGATGTGGGGTCCCACCAGTGAACCAGAAGTGGGGACTTTCATTTTCTGCTCTAAGACAATCATGCCTGCACTTGAGGGGCATCATCTTGGGCCTGTGGGTGCTACAGCTTGCTGTCGCCCAAGCTCCGGTCTCTTTCACTTCGACCATGATGACAGTCAGCAGGCCGGGCTCCCTGGGGGGTCCAGTCTGTTCTCCATACTCTGGCATGAAGTCTTTCCTGGGCCCCGGGCCTCATGGGAGCAAAACACCTGGATCCTGCCCCCAACTCCCACTCAGCTCCCACTTTGCCTCTGCTGGGCTTCATGAAGACCTGGCCATGACCCACCCCAGACTGTTGCTTGCACTAGAATGCCCTGGCTTCCTCTGCACCCCAGAAAGTGCCCCCAGACCCTTTCCCAAGGATATTTGATGTTTAAGGAAGAAAACTAAATGCTCCTTGGAGGTAATGATGGTGGTGAATTCAGATAGAGATATGAAGCAATTGGTGGAAACCTCCAGACACAAAGGAAGCCAGTAGAAAGCCAGGTAGGAGCTCTCCCTGGTGGTACAGCTGGTTGGAGTGCTGCACCACAAAGCTAAGCCAAGCTGTGGCTGCTTCACTGTGAGTTCGATCCCTGGCTCCAGAGGTGACCCACATGGTGCAGACCTCTCCTGTCCTGCCTGCTGTTCCTCTCAGCAGTGTACTTCATCGGTTTGCCGGTTCTGCTCCCACTGTTTCCGGTGAATCCTCTCATTGCCCCTGCATCTCTGACCTGTACCCCATTTCTGTATGCATAAATAAATAAAATATTAAAAAAAAAAAAGCCAGGTAAGCCCACAGAGCCCTAAGGAGGGACTTCCCTCCCTGCCAGGGACACAGTGGCCCTGAGAAGTAAAATTCAGGCTCAGCAGACTAGGAGGGCCGTTGGACACCACTCAGTCTGTGCTGCCCTTTAACACATGGGAGACAGAGGCCCAGGGTGCTGATGTCCTGGCAGAAGGCCCTGGGTGGAAGCCAGGAGCCCAGTCTGGAATCACCTCATGGCCAACCAAGTCCCCCTAAGGCTTCATTTCCTCGCACATAACATCTGGCAGTTGTACCCACCTTTGTGGGTTATCAGGAGGGTTAACAGATGTTGGGTGCCAAGGAGGCTTACAGGCTGCCACTGTGGCCATCAGCTTCTAGGTGTTCACTTTATGCCAGGTCTTCTGTGTGTCGTTCATTGCAACTTTACAGTGACCTTATAGTCACTACGGCCCATTAACTGCCCCAACTTTACTGAGAAGGAAACAGACACAAACAAACTGAGTGATTTGCCCAATATCACAAAGCTTGGAAGAAGTAGGTTCAGAATCTGGGTCCAGGCAGTCTCACTCCAGTGCCTTGCACCTGAGACCTTAACTTTTGGGACTGGAGAGAGACCAAGAAGACTCCCTGGAAGAGGTGGCCTTGAAGCTGGACCTGTTAGTCAGGTGTGGTGTTGTAGATGGAGATGCAGAGATGACTTTTCCAGAGGAGCCCACTGCTCTGGGCCCAGGCCCAGCACTGTCAGGAAGTACCTCTGATGGGACAGTTCCTCAGGCACCTGGAGCCAGAAGGGTGGGCAGCTGCCCCCTTCTTCAGGCCTCTCTGTCTCTGTGCACCCCCACCCTGCCCCCAAGGAGGAGGAGGAGGCACTGTGGCGCTGATGGATATGTGGAGGCTGGGCGGCTGCGGCCCAGCACTGTCACCAAGCTCTCCCTCAGTACGCCGGAACCTGACACCCTGACCACTGAGGCATAAAAAACAGAGAATTGGAAGTCTCAGCCTGTCAGGCTGGGAGTGGCCCCCAGAGAGGCCCGGGGAGGAGTGCGCACGTGTGTGTGTGTGTGTGTGTGTGTGTGTGTGTGTGCGCGCGCGCTCATACACGTTCTGCCTGTGGTTGCCTGAGAAATAGGGAGGAGGCCCATCCAGCTCAGCGGGTGGGAGTAACTGCCCCCGGGCCTGCGTTATTGTTCCAGCTGCACCTGGAACATTTGGGTATAGGCCCCCCTGCAAAAGAGCAGTGCTCTGGTCCTGATTCTGCCTGGTCCTTCTGGAGGCACTTGCCCTTTGGCTCTTTAGCATCCTTGAGACAAATCCATGGAAACGTGTGGGCTGAGGGTGGTCTCGTGGGGCTGTGTAACTCCTGTCACTGGTGAGAGGCCCACGTGCTTTGTAGCCAGTGACTGTAAAAGCCACTCAATAGCCAACTATCGGCACAACCTGTGCCAGATACCAGAGTACAAGTGATGAGTCAGACTTGAGCCCTCTGGGTGTCCCCCAGCCACAAGGAGGGCACAGGCAGAGCCCTGCCTGCTAGAGAGAACAGGCAGCAAGATTTGTGGGCAGGAATTTTGAACTCTCGTCCTATGACTAGCTGATGGGCCTGGGAGTGGGAGTACAGGGCTGCTCCAAGTGCAAGGGTCACTGCTCCATGAGCATCTGGGCCAGCCGAACCAGCCTTACGCACATCATGCCCCCTCCCACACCCACTGCTGTCCCCACTTGGCATAGCTGCAGGCCCTGCCTGAGCACACCCAGAGCCCAGAAGGCCCCAGCTGCTCCCTCTTCTGTTCTCCCCATGCCTTTGGCTTGTCCTTTCCATTCAGCAGGCTGCTATCCCAGGAAAGGGCCTGAGCTATGTCTCACTGTCTCATAGGACCGAGGCTCTGGGAGAAGCCACTTCCGAACTCACCGCTCACAGGCCAGACCTGTGGCTTCTCAATCCAGATTTGCTCCAAAAACATGTGGGAGGTGGAACTGAATCCACACCAGGGTCCTGGAGTGGCCTGGAATGGCCAGGGCTGAGAGCCAACAAGTCTGGGGCTTTCGATGAGTGTACTCCTTGCTGGTAAAATAGACCAATATGTTTAGGGAACACCAGGCACATGGTAATTTCACAGTACACTTGTGAGAGGCCGGTAGTCACTCCCTCTAACAAGAAAACTGTTTTGTTTTTTTTTTGGGGGGGGGGAGGCGAATATAGACAATGCCAATGATAGCTATCCACTTACTAAGGTTGTGGCCTGGGCTTGCCTTTGTTGGTTATGAAAAGTACAGGCAGTTTATGTAAGACGAAAATGTCACTGGCATTTTCAAACCTGATTGATATTTGGTTCTTGTTTCTCTCCCCACTTACCACATGCAGGGAGCGAGTTTTCTGGGAGCCCATACAGCCACCCTCAGTATCCCTCGTACAACGACTCCTGGAGGTTCCCCAACCCGGGGCTGCTCGGTGAGTACTGATGGAGGTCCCTGGGCTGTTGCCTGCCCCATTGCACCCCTATGTTACCTTACTATCTCGAGGTCCGGCCACTGAGGTGGGGTGTGTGTAGCTTGTCCAGACACATGCAATATGCAAGTTGTGGTGGGGCCTGCTGTGCTTTCATCCCTCCCCAACATGCTTGGTGGATAAGGGAAAGTGGTACAAGAGAAGAACAGAGAAAAAAAGGAGGGGTAGTTTGTTGAAGGAGGAAAAGGAAGATAGGGAAAGTGTCTACTCAAGAGTAACAAAATTCTTAAGAATCAATAAGTATTCCGGTGAGAAATCTGTAAACAAGAGGCAGCATGGAGTCCAATTCAGATTGATTGGTCATGGCTACCTGACTTTATAAGGATTGGTAATGTCTGCATGGATATCTCCAGAGCCAGAGCCATTGGAAAATGGTTGCCCTGTGGCTGACACCTTATAAGGCATAGTGCCCAGAGCTCATCTGTGGCCATATCTCCAACCACATTTCAGATGGGCAGATTGTCCATGGTGAGTGCTGGTTTGATCTGTGGACAACATGAAGATATTTGGGCCATCCCAAAGATGAGGCAGCCAGACTAGAAGTTTGGACCTGGTTGTGTGGGCAGCTAGGATCCCAAGAGGACAGGGGGTGGGAAACAGTGGGACTGGACAACATCTGAAACCTCTGTTGCTTACACTGGAGTGAAAGCCAGTTTCCAGGCTGAGGGCCTGGCCTGGAAAAGAGGTGAACTCTATTCTCATGGGCTGGAGTGAGGGAGCCTTGGTAAGTATGTTTATGCAGGAGGGGTGCTCAGTGCATTGAAGGGGGAGCCAGAAGAGGTAGGTAGAAGAGGAATCAAAACTGTGTCCATCTAAATGAGCAGGAGCTGAAAAGGATGCTCTCTTGAGAGCCTCAGCCCCAAATAAGCAGTGATCCCACTTTTCCTGAGAGGAGATGCCCAGTTCACCTTACCACAGTCTTGCAAAGTCGTTCTTGGCCCATTCACATCTCCCAGCCTGCCCTTCCTCCGCTTTCTTCTGGGCGTTAAGCCAAACAACCCCTCTAGGTGGGAGAGCTACACTGATTATTTCTGCCATCTGGGGATGGTGCAAGAGGTATGGAAATCTGTAGTGAGGCTCTTTGGCATTCCTGGAAGATGAGAAGGAGGTGGGGAGTGAGTGAGACCCTCCACACACAGTCACATGTGTTCACGCCCTCACACCGTCTTCCATTCCTGGGCCTGGTTGAAGCCTCGTGACAGAAATGCCACTGCCCATGCTGCACCCAGCTTCCCAGGAGACTATCTGTGCTGAGCCTTCTCACTAGAGCTGCCTGAAAGCTGGCCCCAGACTGGTGAGGGTACCCCAGGCTGGTGGGGGGCAGAGGTGGCAGGCAGGGCGGCAGGGCTGATGGAAGAGAGGTGGTCTGGTCAATTAGGATTAGAATGGAAGCACCGTGGTCTCTGTAAAGGGACTAAAGAGCAAGTGGGATCCCAGAATGACTGTGTCAAGAAGTAAATTGATGATAATGTGAATTAGAGAGGAAAAATGATGGCAGAAAGGACAAGTTTATTCTAGATGGAAGTCTAATGGGCACCAGGAAGACAGAGTGCTGTGTGAGGTGATGCTTTTCATTTCTCCTGGTAAATGCAAGTGATGCTGAGTTCACCATGGAGCTGTTACATGGAGGCCGCTGAACAGTCTGGTCAAGAGATGAGGCTTTGAGAGAAGAGTCAGAGTCAGCCTCCAGGGGTGGCCAGTGTGGGCCTTATGGAGGCCCAGGAGGCTTTGCTACTGCTTCCTGTCCCTTTACACCTGTTTGTGAGGGCAGCCCACGTAGTTTTCCTGCTCTTGTGCCATGCCAAGCCTGCAGGCCTGGTATACACACACACACATACACACACACACACATACACACCCTTCTCTCCTGAGCCCACCTGCAGGCAGGATGCAAGCTTGGCTTGATGATGCTCTGTGGGTAACTGTCCTAACACTGACCCAGCCCACAGAACTGAGGGCAGGTGAGGCTGACAGGTGTCTCTGAGGCAGGACTCCAGCTGGGGTGGTGACAGAGGAGGCAGCAGAAAGCTCCATCTCTGGGAATCCATGGACATGAGGTTGGTGTCGACACCTTCTAGAACAGAACAACAAAATAGGGCTGTCCTCGCTGCCTGGGCCATACTGCTGGCCCAGGGGCAGGGATGAGTTGGGAAATGGATCTGCTAGACAGGGCTGGGTTTGGAGGGGTGGGAGACCTTCTAAAGTACCTGCTGTCCTGCTCTCCTGATTCCACTCTCGCTGGTCACCTCAGACAAATGACTTACAGTGTGCCTCTGTTTCCTTGTGGGCTAAATAGTATTAGTTCCTGAGGGTAGAACTATAGCAATTAAAAAAGTGAATGAATACAAAGTCCAAAGCACGTTCCATCCTGATTTTGTGTCCTCAAAGAGCCATTGTGCCTACATTTTACAAACAAACACACTGAGGCACAGGGCAGTGAAGCCGCCTGTCCTAGGTCAACTAGCCAGGAAGCAGTAGAGCCTGACTGGTCACTTCCAGACCTTGGAGGCCAGTTGTGGTATCTGGGGGAGTTGCCAAGGTTGCTTTGGATTTGGATGAGATTTCAGAACCGATGAGTCCCCTGCACCTGGGGAATTAAGAAGCTTCCTCTTCCCACATCAGCAGACATGTGGTCTATTATGGCTGACAGAACCCCAGCTGCTGCCCATTTAAGTAATCCTGTCCCCTCATCCATCCCACAAAGGTTGCGTGTTCAGACCATGTGATTGCATTGTGATGGAGAGTCCTGAGTCAGGAATAGAAGACCTGCGTTCCAGGCCAGGGCCTGGCATGAGAACCCTATGGCTTTGGATATATAACTTTGGTTGTTGAGCCTCAGTTTCCGGCTGGTAAAAAGAGGCGATGGCCTAGCCTTTCTTATCTTCATGGTTCTGAGAATCTGCTGGTCCTGCTGAACCCTCAGGCCTCTTCATTCCTAGGGAAGAGTTTGCACAAAGCAGGACTCCAAGGGGCCACTCCCAGAGCATGTAGTCCAAGGAAAACGCCTGGAGACAAATGGTGGAAGAGGGGAGGGGCAAGGCAACTTCACAATGGCTCTGTCCTGAGGTCCCAGGAAGCAGGGCTGCACTCCCCACGTCCAAATCTTCTTGTCCTCTAAGCCCTAGCCATCCCACTTCCTCTGGAATGCATGACCCGCCAGAATAATATTCCCTTCTCCAGAGCGCTTTTCTCAGCGCTCTGCTCCCTTCCCTGGCTCCGAATGTGGCCTGTGTCAAGGGCGGTGTTTGTGCATTATTGCCCAGCCCTGCACCCAGTAGGCTCAGAAAATGAGTCATGAATCACTAGACAGGATCTTTACTACTGTTTGTTCCCTCACTCAGGGCCGTTGCTCATTTACTTAGTTGAGCACATGCCACTTGTCCTTAGAGTGTTGACAGGAGACGGACACCAAGATGAGCAGAATCAGCCCCTGTCTGAGTGGGTTGTCCGTCCAGGGGAGAAGGAGAAAGCACGGAACCAAGGGATAGGCAGCATGTGGTCCAGCCCTCAGGAGGCAGGGGCTTCCAGGAAGGGAGAGCAGGTGCTGAGATCGGAAGAGGCAACAGGAAAGGGACCAGCGGCAGTGAGGGATTCCAGACAAGAAGCCAAGTGTGTGAAAAAAGGCACAGGAGGGTGATAAGATGGACTGCCTCTCCCTACCCCGCATGCCGCTTTCAATGAGACACCACGTGAAGGACGCAGCCGTGGGGACAGAGGAAGTGCTAGCTCAGCTGTGCTAGCTGCTGTTAGTGTTACCTGAGGCGGCTGTCAAGAGTCTGATGCTGGCCGGTGCCTGTGGGGTCAGGAGGGCACTGGCTGTGGAAGGTAAATCCAGGCACTTCCGTAGGGCCAGGTCACCAAGTGAGGACTTTCATTGTCTAGGTCCTAGATTGACAGATTTTTCTGCAAATGACCCAACAGCAAATATGTGAGGCTTTGCCAGCTGCACGGTCTCTGTTGCAATGACTCAACTCTACTGTAGTGGCATCGGGATCATGGCTGGTAGAACATCATTGACCCCAACCTACTGGGCAGCTGGGAGGATTCAATCTGCCCACCCAGCACTAGGGAAGTCTTAGAAGCAGGTTGCACCCCTGAGCTGGCTTGCAGTTTTGGAAACAGGGACCTTGGTGAGAGAGGAGGGGGGCCTGGACTGGGTGAGGGGAGGATGGGACCATGGTGGGGGGACACTGGTGGAAAGGGGGCCCAGGTGCAGGACTGGGGCCACAAGGTCGCCCTCCGACCTCCATGCCCTCTGTGTCTCTTCCAGGCTCCCCGTACTATTACAGCGCTGCCGCACGAGGAGCCGCCCCGCCTGCGGCGGCCACTGCCTATGACCGCCACTGACCCTCGGAGCCAGGCGGGCGCCAAGCACTTAAAGCACATATCACTGAGGGCGATAGCCTCCCAGCCCCTCTGACGACAGCAAGAGGGGCCCGACGAGACCATCCCCCAGCCACCCCAAATCACTGAAACTCCTGCCCCCCCTTTCCTGCCAGGGACTCTGGGGTTCTAGGGTAGGGCTATTGGACTTCCACACACGTGTCTGTTTCTAAGAGTCAATCGCGGAGCTTCTCCCAATGGCAGCTGGGTCTCTGCAAACCAACCGACTGCTCTGCAGTCAACTGCAGCCCCTCCCTGCCCACCAGCCCCCAGCTATCAGACTGCCTGCCTGTCTTGCCCGCCCCAGGCCTGGGAAAGACAGCTTGCTTTTGTTGCTTCAACAGCACCTATGTAAATAAATACCTTCTTGCTTTTTTGTGGGCCCCTGGGTCCCATGAAGCAGACTGCCCACGCATTATGCATCCTGCACTCCCAATGCTTCCCAGGACGTCTTAGACCCGTGTGCAGAGTGTCCTATCTGCCCTGGTACCCCTACAGGTGGGCATGAAGCTGTCCTTGAGGCAGAATGCCCCAGCCTCCTGCTCAATATTACTTCTTTAACATTTTGAGTAGGGGTATCACAGGGCTGGGTAGACTTCAACCTCCCCCCACCCGACCCCTGCGACCCAACCAGTCCCTTCCCATTCCCAGGAGAAACACAATTTGGGGCGATACCCTGGCTTCCCACCTCTATTTTCCTGGGTTCAATGCAGTGCAAGCAGCTCTTCTCTGTATCAAAGGATTCAAAGAGAACCTTCTGGGAGATTCCTCAGCTACTGTTCTAAAGTAAGATGTGGTCCCAGGTGTTGATTGCATCGTGGACTTTGAACATTAGGGCTGGATGGGATCCAGGAGACCATGGTCCAAGGCCGGACCTGAGGCTCTCCTGACCCCTCAGCCTTGGAACCACTGAACTGAATGGGGATGTGTTTCACTGACATGTGCCCAGGTTCAGATGACTCTGGATACCCACATGGACACTTTCCCAAACTTCAGGACCCTAGGAGCCAATTCTGTCATGCAGACAATGATTAACAAAGAGGACTTTCCCTGCATTGAAGACCACAAACACCTCCAACCATCAGCTGGAACTTCCTGAGCACCCTTTTCCTCACGGAGCCTAGCGCGAGGCTGGGAAGGGAAGTGAGGTGGGCCTGACTCCCACTGTAGGCACCCACCTGTTGATACAGGGGTGATACGGCCAGGGCCAAGGCCAGGGACCCCAAGAGTGTGGTTAGGGAGCTGGGAGCACTCCACATGAGGTAGAGTGGCCAGGAGAAATCACCTGGGAAGATTTGGGAACGGAGGAAGGCCTCCCAGAGAGGAGAACAGACAGGCAGTGAGAAGCTGGTATGTGAACCTGGAGTGGTGTTAGGTGGAGTACTGAGGGCCACCATCTCTCCACCCGGAGCCCCAATTCCTGGCATGACCTCTTGCCAGGTCAAGACGGCCAGGTGGGGACTCCCTCCAAACCTGACCTGCAGCGGTGACAATGGACTATGCCATCTCATGTAACTGTCCCCTATGTCTGTCATCACCAGGTTAGCAGAGAGCTGGAGCTGAGAGAGCCCGCACCCCAACCCCCCGCCCCCGAGGTTATCAGACCTGGGAAGTCTTGTCCTGGCCACAGCTCTGCCTTGCTATGGCATCTAGGACAAGAACCTTCACCTTTCTGAGCCTTGGCGGGAGTCACAGACAGCTCTCTCCTTCCCTTCCTCTCTCCCAGGGAGCTGGGTTATGACAGGGTCATTTGAGCAAGTATACAAGCAGGGATACCTGAGTCCTGCTAATATTTGAACCAAATGGGAAACAAGATGCCCAAAGGGGTGGGAATCAGCCTTGAAAAAGAGCAAATCCAGTTCCCCTCAGTGGAAACTGAGATCCAGTGTGAGGAAGCCCAGGACTATCCAGAGAGCACAGACCCTCCCTCTTGCCACCACCAAGCATTTGTTACCTGACACCTCTGAAAGGGGGGGGGGGGAACTGAGGCAGAGGTGAAGCTGGGCTTCCTCACCCCTAGCACTTGGTGATCTGCTCATCCCTGGGTGGTGGTTGGAGGGGAGGAAGCAGGAGATGGCTCTCCGCCCCCTGCCTGAGGCTGTTACTACTGCCAAAGGAACCCATTCACCAAGGCTGGAGAAGTGCCCCCCCCCCCCCCCAGGCAGTAAGCTCATAGCGGCTCACCTGCCCCGTACCTGCTGCACAGAGAAGGAGGTATCAGGGCAAGAGAACACCTGGAGCCAGGAAGACCCAGTTCCAGCCTCCACATGCCAGACCAGACCAGGTGGGAGAAGGTATGTTACCTAGCTCCTCGACCCCTCCCCCTCCCTTCCACAGGAAGTGCTGGGCTCATGGTCTCTTGTACCCATGTTTTTGAATCCTGGTCCCTCCTTGTGATCTGCTGGGAAGCCAGGTTTCCTGGTCCCACTTTGTACCCTTGAGCCATCCTGTTCCTCTTCTTGTCCTGGGATGAGCGCCCTCCATGACCTTTTTTTCTCCCCTGAAGCTCTGCCAGTCTTCAGATTTGGATTCATTAGATGACCCACTGATTCCTGGGTTGCCAGGCACAAGCACAAGAGCACATGAATGCACATATATGTTCTCGCACATTTACCCACTCTCCAACTCTCAGGTCCTGCTCTGCCCTGCAGAGCTGCCTGGGAGCTTGGGGAGGAGAGATCCAAGGGACACACACTGTTGAGGAGATGCCAGAGAATTCTGAATGGAAATCGCAAGGCCAGGACTTTCGCCAGCATAGTGGCGGGAGGCCTGGGATGTCCTCTGCAGTTTTCAGCCCCATGTTCTAGATCTGACTTTTTGAAAAGGACATTGTGAATTTTATGAAAAATGTTCATACCATGAGTCTAGTTTCAACCTAGAAAGATGTGTTGACATGTCAAATCCAACACCCCTTTCCCAAGGCACCTTAGGGCTACTCCTTTCATAAGTGACATTTGTATGGTGCTTTGCATTTCTTGACCATCCCACGAGGCAAAGATCACATGGCCCATTTCACAGATGGGAAAATTGAGATTTGGGTTTCAGGTGGCAGAAGAGGTTAAAGTGAATCCTCAGATATCTAGGACCCATTCTCTCACCATAGAATTGTACTCTTGTCATGGGACCATATGGCTTAGAGATGCCCATCAAGCCCCTAGAAACCTTCCAGGTCCACAAAGAAAGAAAAACCAGGGAGCCAGAGGCTGGCCTGGCAAAGGGACCGTGGGGTTGGTAGCTTTGCCAATCCAATTTGATTCCCATTAACCCTGAAACCTGGTGATGTTTTTGCCAGATTCACACCAGCTCTTCTGAGGTTTCATTCAGGTATCTTTCCTGACATGTCCCAAGGCATGGGGGAGGGAGAGCTTGTCCAAGGCCACCCTGCAATCCTCATAGCCTGGATGAGGGCCCACCTCTGCCTCCCAGGGCCGTGGGCTCCAGTATCATGATGTCCCCACACCAAGCTATGGTGGCCAGGTCCCGGCCTGAGAAACACAGATAAGTGTCTAGGACCCTGAGCTAAGTGCTTCCAGACCAGGCTGGTAGAGTAGGAGGCAGCATGGTGGTGGAACCCCAGACACACAGAGTGACCCCTTCAAGCCCATGACAATGGGTAAGAGTTTTTTTTAATGCTCTGTCTGTTAAAACAGTATGTCTGAGGGCCAAATTGGACCTAATGACCACTACCTGTGACCTCGACTCCTTGGCCTCCTTTACAGGTCTGAGAGCATGGAAGCCCAGAGAGATGAGAGGTCTGAATGTCAGGTTGTCTTGCAAGTCAGTAACAGAAACAGGTACCCCAAGACTCTGTTCCCCTCCGTCATGCTAGGCTCTTGCAAATATTTGGGCTCTGCAGGTGGGTGGGATAGAACATCTGAGGTTGGGGTGGGGAGGGGGTGTGCAAGTGTCTCTTGACTTTGAGGGGAGGTTGAGTGCTGCCAGAGTCTTTTGTTGTATAGGACAGCTTCCCAGATGTGGCCAAAGGGCATTGAGGGGTGAAATCCCTTTATGAGAAGTCATACCCCAGAGTGATGCCCTGTCTTTGGCAGCTCCTAACTCTAGCTACTGGCTTCTGGATGACATTTCAGCTAGAATTTAGCTCCAAGTCATGGGGAGCAAATCTTAAAGACAAACCAAGCACTACTGACAGGTACCTGAACACAGAAAAGCCCGAGACTTAGCTGCCCTGGATGATAGAGAAAAATCCAGGCGCTCACACCAGACCCACCCTGGGGTGAGCAGATCCTACAGGCCCTGGGCTGCACCAGCTCCCAGAGCCCCCGGGAGGAGCCTCTGATGGTTTCCAGGCACGCACACCAGTGTTCCCGATGAACTGATTGTTTTAGTTCTTTTGGCCCCAGAGAAGTCCGAGGCAAGTGCATTTCTTGAAAGGTAACAAAATCCATTATTGGAAAGTTGGACAGTCAGGCCATGACTCCCAGCCTGCAGTCTGCCCCACCTCCGGCAGCCCCTTCAACCTCTTGTCCTCTGCCATCCTGTTCCTCAGGATTCCCTCTTGCATATTCATGGTGGAGCCACGGTGTCGAGCCACACTTCCCCACTGTGAGCTCGTGGCTGCACCTCCCCAGTGGCAGCCAGGTCTCAGGGGCTGCAGCAGAACGCTGGCGGCCAGTCCCCCGTGGAAGAGCTGGGCTGCTGACTGGAGCAGGCAGGTGTTCTTTCATTCACTGTAATTTCTCAGCCCTGGGGGCCTATTCCTGCACCCCTCATCACCATGCCCCTTGCCCCCTCCCCAAATCAAAGGAGACCTCAATGGCACATCTCTGCCCTTCTAGACTTTCAGTCCTCGTGTTCCCAGGGGGTCCCGTTTAGTCTCTGAGTTGGGGGGTCAGGGTAACCACTGCTGGTAAGCCTAGATAGTCTTCATCTGCATTTTAGACCCCCAAGTGCACCAGGAGAGAGTGTAGCTGTTTTTCTATACTGAGGGAATCACAAGGAATTCTAAACTGGAGTTGGTCTCAGGTAGAGAGCATGCGGGAATTGCACCCCTAGGCTTTGGGTGGTTGTGAGCATGGTGCAGGGAGGGAAGCATGCAGAACAGCAGGGAAGGGATGAACTTGGGGGTGACATGGCCCCCCTTCCTGGCTGAAGGAAGCCAGGCTGCAGCCTCACCCTGTCCCGCAGCTCTGGCTGCCAGGCCACCCTTATCCCCCAAATTGCCATGCGTGTGGCCACGTCCCCTATCTTTTCCAAAAGCACCATTAGGAACAAGTGATTTTGGATGATGGATTTTTGATTTACAAACGGTGCATTTTCCCTGAAGTGGAACAGAAAGGAAACCATTTGATAGCTCCCTTATTTTCAAGCATGAATACATTTTAATGAAACTATTTTCTTGTATTTGAGGAAATGGAGAGTTGAACATTCCAACCAATCAATAGACAATTAATTGCTATAAAGCTAAAAAGAAAATAAATAAGTCCCAAGTCCATTTTAAACGCCCTGCAAAGCTCAGAGCCATGGAGTCTGGCCTTCCCCTCCACACATGTGTGCACACGCCCCTACACCTCAGACGTACTTGAAACTCAGAGAGAGTGGAGTCTCCTCTTGCCAGTTCTTGCCTGCTGTCTCGCCTTTGGTCACAGAAGGTGGCAGACGTGGCAACAGCCAGTCCTGGGGCTCAGAAGGAGACAGGCCTGTGTGGGGCAGAGCTGCCCACAGTGTGGGGGTAGAGGGCAGTGAGCACCCCCACTTCTCTGTCTAAGCTTCTGGGCCTCTCCAGGCTGAGGGTGGAAATCTGACCCGGGTTTTGCCCTGATTCTTGCTGGAAGATGCTGCCCTGGTTTTTCACCCTCTAGTGGCCTTTGGACATTGAGTATTTGTAGAAATGCAGATTACATTGCAAATGGAACTCTGCCAGGAAGACACTTGGATTTTGCTTTTCATTCTTGGAGACAACTGACTTTGTCTTAGGGACTGACCATCCAGAATCAAAGAAATACATATCTACTGTATCCGCCAAAGTTTGTGATGCCTGCATAGACGCTTACTTGTAAAAAAAAAAAAAAAAAAAAAAAGGAAAAAAAAACCAACAAAAAAAGAAACCACAATTGAAT
>NW_004567107.1:26642940-26713085 GCF_000260355.1 Condylura cristata
AGGAAGACACTTGGATTTTGCTTTTCATTCTTGGAGACAACTGACTTTGTCTTAGGGACTGACCATCCAGAATCAAAGAAATACATATCTACTGTCCTCTGGCCTGTACCCCAGTTCTGTATGCATAAATAAATAAAAAAAAAAAAAAAAAAAAAAAAGGTACAAAAAAACCAACAAAAAAAGAAACCACAATTGAATTGCCTTTGAAAGTGGGAGATGCTCTGCCTCCAACAGTTTGGGGAAAAAAAAAATGCTTCTTAAAAATGTGTATGTTTTGTATTCTTTTTTTCTAGTAGAAAATAACTGACTTGAAATATTGGTGGTTTTTTTTTTCTTAGTGACGTGTGTTGCTTTTGTGTGTAATAATATTTGAATGTAATTACAGCAGTGCCAATTTGCCAAAGATGTTGGACATATTTTTCTTTCTTTCTTTCTTTCTTTTTTTTTGGGAGGAGGGCAAGGGCTGGGGTGGGACTTGGGAGAAAACAGGGGTGGGATTTTGATTTAATTTTTTTAATCTTTTTTTTTTTTTGTCAAACCTGGAATTTGTGGTTTTATTCTAAGTTAAATGGTTGACTGCAACACTTTTATTTTAGATTAGTTGGAGAAACTTGCAATAAGATTGGCGTAGTTTCAATATCTGTGTGTCTTTTCATGAGTGACTGTTAACTTGTGAAGAATTGATTTTATGTAAACTTTATGTGAGATAATTATTTGTAAATATTTGCCATAATTTTATTGGTTCCTAAAATAAAAGTAATTTTTTAAGTTCAGAAAAGAATTTCATCTCCTTTGTTTTCACAACATCATTGATGGACTCGACAATTTTTTAAAAAGATTTATTTATTTATGCATACAGAGCTGGGGTACAGGCCAGAGGTGCAGGGACCGTGGGAGGATCCACCAGAGACAGAGTGGGGAGCAGAAAAGGCAGAATGACAAAATACACTGCTGAGGGGAGCAGCCGGCAGGTCAGGAGAGGTCTGCCACGCCGTGTGGTCACCTCCGTGTGGTCACCTCGAACACATGCTGAAGTGGCCTTCGCTTCTTAGTGCTGTGCTTTAACGCACTGTGCCACCACAGAGGACCTGGCTTTGACAATTTTGACAAAACCATTTAGGCTTCAGGGAATTTTATTGAATCTCCTGATGAAACTTGGATTCAAACAAATCCATGTTTTCCTTCCTTCACCATGTAGTTGACCCTTTTCACCTGATTTTGGTGGTGAACATGAGGTAGTGTGTACAGAGATTGACATATAATGCATTACACTTGAAACCTACATAATATTATAAATCCACGTGATATCAAAAAAATTGAAGTAAGCAAACTAAAAAAGGCTAAGAAAAAATCAGATATTTTAGAGTTTCAGTTTTTAAATCTTAAAGCTACCATTTGCACTGTTTTAAATCATTTTTGAAAATAAAGTTCTAAGTGTGAAAAAACTGTATCACTATAGGCAGTTAGAATTTTTATAAACAGTAAATATTTGTAGGTGACAAAAAACATCCATGCAACTGAAAAAGTGTGCTGTCCTTGAATGGGGCCTCAGCGGGTTGAGGGGGCAGAGAGTGGGAGAGGAGTGAGAGAGGAATTGGGTGGGGGCTGGGAGAGCCCCTGACCTCTGGGCAACCTGCCAGCTCTCAGCAGGGTGGAGCAACAGCTGAGCCCCACCCTGGACTTGACTGCTGGCACAGGCGCAGATACTGGCTGTGACACCTTGGCCCAGTTCTGTAACCTCACCTTCGTTAGCTCCAAAGTGGTCAGTAACGCCCACGTCTTTCATTCATTTAATAGCGCTTGAACATCTATTCTGTCCTCGGCACCCGAGACGCAGCACTGAGCGGGCAAACACAGACCCTAATAACAGAAGTTTTCAATCTAGTAGGTTCTCACGAGGATTCCACTAACAGGCATCAAATGTGTGCTCAGTAACGGCATGGGCATGCTCTTAACCTTGATCCAGCCCGTATCACAAAATTGCCTGGAATCTGAATGGCTGGGTGCCACCCACATGTCTCTCACCTGCAGACAGAGCCCAGGAGACCTTGTCTTTGGGCTCCAAAGTCACATATTTTGGCCAGAGTCCAACAAGCCATCATCTTTCTGTGGGAGATACCCTGTCCCTCTGCCTTTAGAACGGAGCATTTTGGCTGCCTGGAGCCCAGGGTGGCCCTCCATTAGGGGGCAGGGCAGCTGCACACCAGAGCCCTGCCCCTGCTGGGTGGTGTCAGTCTGCAAGGGCAGACGGGGACCGCTGCGCCCCTTGGCACAGTGTGTGCAACACAGTAATTGCCAGAGATGAAGTGGGCGAGTGACCGCGTGGGGGCCGTGGGCTGTGACTCATTCATATTTAATAAAGCTGGCTGTGCGGGCTCCATTCATTTTGGCTATGGATGGTGGGGAAGGTGATTCCTGAGGGAGAGAAAGAGAGGCAGCAGTGCAGGCCACTGGCCTAGCTCCTTTCTTCCCAGTGCTCATGACTTAAAGGCACACATTTCAAAGTGCATTTTGAAACTGGAAATGGAACTCCAAGCCTACAAGAACTGGCAAGGCTGGGCAGACACTTTCTTCCCTGATGCCTGGTTCTTCCTAGCCAGAGAGCTCAGGCTTGCCCACCTTGGAAGTGGGGTGCCAGAATCTGTAGTAAATAGTGCATGTGTAAACTTGCCCCAATACACAGTGGAATAAAGGCCATGGGCAAGGCCCCTAGCAAGGAGGATGGAAATGTCCACCCAGCATGCCCGGGTAGCCTCTAGCAGACTCTGCCTTCAGTGACTGGCACCTCGCAGAGAGAAGCAGGATGCAAGGGGCTCGTTCATTCTTCAAATACCTATTGGAGCCAGGCTCACGCTAGAGGCTGCTGCCAGGTGACCTGTGGGGGGTGGGCTGTGCAGGACTGTGAGAAAGTCAAAGGGTTAGGGCTCTAAGCACTGGCTAAAATCTCAACTCCTGCTCTCGATGGTCAGTCTGCTGCTGTGAGACTTCCCTATTTCTCGGAACCTTAGTTCCATCGGCACCATGGGATATTTACCTTGGGGGTGTAGTGAGGGACACAATTATGTATATTGTGTGAATTTTTTTCCAAATGACAAATGTCAGTTTTGCTAAGATGACTTCTTATCTGTAAAAAGACACCAAGCTCTAGTCGGCACTGCTTCTGAACCAGGCTCAGTGCCGTTGCAGGGGAAGGTGGGATACTGACTGTCTCCATCCTCCCCCAAGTTCATGTGTTGAAAAGTAACTCCCAATAGGAAGTGGGGCTTTTGCAGGTGCCTAGGTTATAAGTATGTAGCCCTCGTGATGAGATCAATGCTTTGAAAAAAATACCCCTGTGAGGCTCTCCTTCCTTCTGCCTTATAAGGACACGAGATGTAGGTCTTCACCAGGTACTGAACCTGCTAATATCTTGATTTTGGATTTCTCAGCATCTAGAACTGTGGAGACAAATTGTTGTTTAAGGCCCCCAGTCTATAGTATTTTTGGCAAAATGGGTAGAATGTGAAAATGAAGCAGCAAGGACCCTGCAGTCTGGGGCAGGTGATGTACGTGTTTTAATTCCACATCATCAGAGCCACCTATGGGTGGGGCAGGCAGGAAGGGAGGCAAACAGGGCTTGGAAGGAGGATTCCATTTAGTTGGGGTAGGGGTAATCAGAGAAGGCTTCTTGGAAGAGATGGCCTTTTAGCAAAACCTTGAGAGTTGGGCAGGATTCCAGTAGGATAGCTTAGAGAAAGTAGAAAGCAAAGGCATTCCAGGTAGAGGGAAGAGTGTCTACCACGTCTCAGGGGTTGGGAAAAAGTTGTGTTGTGAAATCATTAGACCTTGGAGTAAATGAGGTGCTGTGGTCTTTGCCCCAAGCCTGCCTTTAGAGGTTCAGGGGGGCCACTGGTCAAAAGTAAGGGCTAAGATGAAGCCTAGCTTGGACTCAGGTCCTTTCCTAATAGATTGAGTTGCCCCAGGTGAAGGAAGCAAAGCAGAGGCTGAAGCCCCTCCCTGGAGGCTGCCAAGCGGGTGGAAGCAGATAGACTTCCAGCCTGCAGTGCTGCCAGCCTCTGGGTGTCCTGGCCAGCTGCGCAGTGCTGGATAAGGGGCTCTTCCTGCTGCCTGAGCTCTGCTGAGGCCTCCCCAGCAGCTGTCTACACAGCCTGAGGGGAAGTGGGCTATTATCACTGGTAGCAAATCAAGGGGCGGTCCCCACTGCAGGAGATACAGGCTCTGTGAGTTTGGACAAATGGGGGTATTAGCACCCCAGTGGTCTTGTTTCTTTTGCTAAGCTGCATGTCCTGATTTTTCTTTAATGAATATGCATAATACACAATTTTAAAATAACTTTTAAAACTTCACGTTGCTCTCTTGGCTTGCTCTCAGCAGAGCCTTTGTTAGCAAGCCTCTCACTTCAGGCCAGTCTTGGGGGCAGTTACCCGGGAGCCACCCGTATCAGATTGCTAGCGATGCCATAACAACAGACTGGATTGAGTGGCTTAAAAAGCAGCTTGTTTCTTCACAACTCTGCACGTTAAAAGTCTGCGATCAAGGAGGCAGCAGGGTAGGTTTCTTCTGTAGCCTCTGTCCTTGGCTTGGAGATGGTTGTTCTCTCCCTGTGCCTTCACACAGACTTCCCTCCGTAATGGTCTGTGTCCTAATCTGTTCTTAGAAGGACACCATTCTGATTGAATTAGTGTGACCTTAATGACCTCATTGTAACTTAATTACCTCTTTAAAGATCTTGTCTCCAAAATGCAGTCACACTCTGAGGTACTAGGATTAAGACTTAAACACATGAACTGGGGTGGCGGGAGGACATAGTTCAGCCCACATATCACCTGAGAATAAAGAGACCCCTCAGACTCAAGCCCAACCTGGATCTACCCTTTACATATCAACTCCTCCTTGGCATGGTCCACTCTGTCTCTGCCCAAGGATGTCTGCCCTGTCCAAGTCCTTGACTACCCACGCAAGAGTCCCAGATATCAGCTCCTTGTGGACACCCCGGGAAGATCCTAGCCTCATATTTTTTATGAAAATAAATACCCAATAGATTGAATAGTTATTTTTCTTTTAATATTATTAGGCCCTCCCTGGTGGCGCAACAAGTGAAGCACAGCATTACAAAGCTAACCACAGCTTCTTCAGTGTGAGTTCAAACCCCAGCCAGGGAGGTGACCCACATGGCGCAGCAGACTTCTCCTGTCTCACCTGCTGCTCCCCTCAGCAGTGTACTTTGTCGACCTGCCTGTTCTGCTCCCCACTCTGCCTCTGGTGAATCCTTTCACTGCCCCTGCACCACTGGCCTGTGATCCAGTTCTGTATGCATAAATAATACATAATAAATCTTTAAAAAATAATAAAAAATGGCCCTCCCTGGTGGCTCAGCGGGTTAAAACAGAGCATTAAGAAGCTAAAGCCACTTCCACATGAGTTTGATTCCCGCCTGCCCCGGAGGCGACCACATGGCGTGGCAGACCTCTCCTGACCCGCCCGCTGCTCCCCTCAGCAGTGTACTTCGTCAATCTGCCTGTTCTGCTCCCCACTCTGTCCCTGGTGAATCCTCTCACCCTCCGCATCTCTGGCCTGTACCCCAGTTCTGTATGAATAAATAAATAAATAAACCTTTTAAAAATAATAATAATAATAAAATAAAAAATATGTTTAAATAAAGCTAGTGGGGCTAGAGGTGAATATATCTCAAACCTCCACATGAAACATGACCTCAAGGCTTAAAAAGAAGTGTCAAAGGAAATATTTGACTGCTTAATTTTCTTATATGTACAAAGATTTAACAAGGTGCAAAAGACAATGACTTGGAAAGCTAAACTGAGAAACTGTGAAGAGGTCCAACCCCTTAATGTATAAGAAGTTTGTAGATAATTATGTGAAATATGCTACCACCCCTGTTAGAGAAATGGCTAAAGGACTTACACAGATCACTCACAAATGAAGATACACAGAATGTCCAATCCAAGATTAAAAACAACATAATTGAACCTCACCAAGATCTTTTTCTTAATATCCAGCTCTGGCAAGGCGCAGAGAAATGAACACTCCTCTGTGTTGATGCAGAGTTGTGGTATTTGACAATATGAGGCCAGAGCGGCCTGAGTGCCGGCCCCTGTGGCGCCTGGGCCGGTAAGCTCTCGAGGTAGCGAGTGAGGATCCAGAACTCAGGCCTGCCCACTGCTGGTCTGTGGTTTTCCACTAGGCTGGCTGCCTGCAGTCTGGGGATGATGTTTACCATCCAGGTCAAGCGGGATAGATGGCGTTTCAAGCCCATTGTGTCATCTGGAAAGGCACACAAGCAGGAGAGGTTCCCACATTATCCACAAACATGTGTAAATACCACGACGGCTCATAATGTAACTAAGAAAATCACTTCCCGTTGTTTCCCCTTCAGTGATATTTTCTGCTTGGCTGAGTTTGCTTAGCACACTGGAAAGGCCAACTCATCAGTTCTTGTTGTTAATCAAGAGCAGTAATTGTCCGAGTTCAAAGCCTCCTGACTTAGACTCTGCTGAATAGGATAACAAGTTCCAAATATGCTAAGTAGTAGTTTCTATAAATGGACTTTTTTAATAGGGAAGGCCCCTGAAGAGGTTTTAGAAAGAAAACCTTTCTGTAAAGTGGAATTAAAACATTGTGCGTATTTTATAGAGCACGACAGATCACTCTTGGAAGTTGTAAAAGAAGTTCTTAAAGCATGGGCTGTGTGAGTGTAGACTCATCTCATTTCCCATGAATGCTGTGTAGCAGCAAAGGCAATACCAGCTGATGTAACAAACATACCCCATAACTTGAATGTCTTACAATTTAAGTCCATTCTTTTGCCCACACCAATGTGGGCATTCCTAGTAGGTTTTTCATTCCTAGTAGCTTTTCACGAGGAGACTCAAGGACTCAAACTCCTGCCATCTTTTGGTTCTGCTATCTTCAACCTGTGGCTTCTCACGTTATCTTATTTGTCTGCAACAAGCCCACAAAAAAGGAAAGAATGTGAAGGATCAGGCCTGCTGAGGTTTGCACATATCATTTCCACTCATATTCTAGTGACCAGAGTTGGTTCTGTGACCACACCCAACTTTGACGCTAACGGAATCTCAGGAAAATGGGTTGGGAGCAGCTAGCTAGTCTGATCTTCATGTACCTCTGAGTTCCACAGAATTTCAACTTCAGCTTCATTCAGTTTCTCATAGACTCTGGGCAGTGAAGAACAAATGGTTTGAAACAAAAAGATGTCATGAATGTGTCAAGGTCAACTCCCTGCTTCTCACCTTTGTCCTGCCCTCAGTTGCATTTAAACTGGCACCAACATTACAGAAGAAGCATATTTCTGGCCTGGGAGAGTTCAAGGATTTTCATGTTTGGTCATCAGCAGCTGAGCTCCCTGTCTACTCTGCTCTTCTGCCCTGTTCCAAGTATAGGACTCATTGGGTTGTGCTGCGAGAATAATATCTATCAGCCATTACAGAGCACTGACTCCAGGCACTGCTGCTTTCTGTTCCAGAATTTTTCCTGTTGTTGCATAATTGCACAGCAAAGGCCCCAAATTGAAGTGAAAAGTTCAGAGGCCTCAACCAGCTGGATCTAGTTAATTCTAGATGAGAGTTGGTAATTCAATGACTAAGTGTGATCATCCAGCAGACCCTATTCTCCCCAACCCCACAAAGTCTGAGAGAGGAAGCAATGATCAACTTGGGGAAAATTGGGGTCCAGGGGGTCCTTGGCAGAGCTGCCACTTTCTCTAAAACCAAGGAAAGGAGGCTTTACAAGAAACCCTTGGAAATTTGGAGTGATCTTCAAGACGGAATGACTGCTAAGTCATTTCCTGTATGAGTATCTGCTTGTTAGGCAGATTTGGTGACCTGTCCTTGTGTTTATTGAAGCAGAGGAAAGGAGAATGACAAAAATATGGGTGCGCTTAATGGGTTATGGGGACATCATAACCCATTACCCAGGGACATCATTTACTCAGCCCTGCTATAACCCTACCCTAACAACTTCTCCCTGGAAAGGAGATATCTGAAACCTGGAGGCTATGAGGTAGGTGTCCTGTGGAGGGGTTTGGGGGAAAGAGAAGGAAAAATGGAGACAGATAGAGGATCAGGCAGGATATGATGGTAAGGGAGAGATCTGCTGGTGTAATAGAAGTCTCTAATCACCTGACATTATGTTAATCAAGACTATGCTGGTGGGCCTGACCTAACCAGCTGATTTCTTTCAAACAGTATCTAGGGATCTGAGAAGCCAGTGCTCTCCTTTTGGCCTTGTTGTATAAAGACCCATGTGTCAGGGGATGATGGGAAGTTTCTGGGGTCTTAGGGGGTCAGTTCTATAAACACAAATTCTTTCAACAACCAGAACCTGAGGTTTTTTGGTTTTTTTTTAAGATTTATTTATTTATGCTCACAGAACTGGGGTACAGAACTGGGGTACAGAACTGTAGGGGCAGTGAAAGGATTCACCAGAGACAAAGTGGGGAACAGAACAGGCCGACTGACAAAGTACGCTGCTGAGGCGGGTCAGGAGAGGTCTCCGGCACCATGTGGGACCCATGTGGGTCACCTCGGGGGTGGCGATCGAACTCATGCTGAAGTGGCTTTAGCTTCTTAGTGCTGTTCTTTAACCCACTGTGCCACCAGAGAGGGCCTACAACCTGAGTTTTAAGTGTTAGTCTCAACTAAAACTTTGAGTTCAGACTTGTGAAATTCTGAGGAGAGGACCCAGTCATGAGAAAATTCCTGACCCACAGAAACTATGAGACACTACATTTATGTTGTTTTAAGCCACTGAGTTTGTAGTAATTTTCTATGTAGCAATAGAATACAAATATTTTCTCTGTGGGCTGCCAGAGTCACAGAAATATCCAGTCAGTTGTAGGGCTTCGGGAGAAAATTCCAGCTTTGATCTATGTCTGAGAACAAAATTTCAAAAGGAAGAAGGATGAGTGTTAAATTTCAGAGTGAAAAGTTTCCAGCAAGTGGAAGCTACTAGAAAGTTCTATAGTCTGGCCAAGCTGTCAATAAAATTCCTGTCATCCCACCAGAAAGGTGGGCATGCAGAGTTCTGAATAGCAGACCTGGAGGAGCAGAGAAGAAATTATCCCTCAAAGAGTTGAGACTCCTCCATAAACTGATTTCATATGCATTATCTTTTTTAATCCTTACACGAACCCTATAAGCTAAGTGCCAATATGACCATTCTACCAGCACACTAAGCCAGGGGAGCTCACGCCAGCAAGGCAGCTGGTAAAATGTGGAGGTGGCTTGAGGCTGTGTGACTGCAGAGTGGGATCCCCACAAATCTGTACTCTGCCTATGGATTCAGTGCCCCTGCCCAACAGCAGGCAGGCAGTGAAACCCCGATGGAGATGCTAAGGGGGCTTTCTCACTCCCCATAAGAAAAGCACCCATTGGATGATACCTTCAGGGAGTCCCAGGGTGCTTCTGCTAGCTGGTCTTAGCTTGGCATTCGTTGAAGTGTGAATGCAGGGAGAACTGAAATGCCAGTAAAAATCAGCAATCAACTGGCATTGCTGAGTACTGCTGTCTGGTTCCTCATACTAAACTGCCAGCTGTTTTCTCCTTCCTTAGTCAGTTAACATTCTCTTGATTTCTGTTGCAGGTGAGTCAGGTGTGATTCCTGTCCTTGGAAAGCACCTGGCTGGTGAGGGGGAGGCAAGCCCACATTAGGACATCCCACCCAGGCACAGAGTCTAGTACGTGTCCTGGGACATGTGGGAACACCGGGCAGACATGAAGTGTGGTAATAATAATCAACACCTTTGCTGAGCAGTTAGGATGTGCTGACTTAGGTGCACTTGCCATCGCCCTGTAAGAAGGGGCTACAACTCCCCCAGATGAAGACACAGGCTCAGAGAAGTTGGCAAACCTGTCACTTCTCTCCATTTCTACAGAGTGAGCTGTTTAGGGAGGGGTGAGCAGCCCATCACTGAGACGCTCAAGGAGAAGCAGTGTCTGCCCTTGGCACACTCTAGAGGCTCATTGATAGTGGTTAGACTGGGAGGCCTCTAGGGGATAAAATGATATTTCATTCATTTTTAAACTTTTGCATAAAAAAAATACATATTGTTTTAAAAAAAAATTAAACAGAACAAAACACAGCCCTAAACCAGTTCTCTTTCCCATGAACTCAATTTGTTCTTATCCTCCCAAAGATAATCCAGCCTATATGAGTGTAGAGATATGCCTGTGTATATATCACCTGTCTTTATTTAAAATGTTTGCAGTCAGAGAATCTAGTTTCTTAATAAAATTTCCTTTTGAAAAAATCCAATGTTTTCTTGACAATGTTAGAAAAAATAGTTATTTTTTCTAATCCATCGCTAAGGATTATTTGACTCCCTATAACAGAATAGATCACCTACAAGTGACTGAACAATCCAGGGTAACTGGTATAAATAGGACAAAAGCTTATCTCCTCTCACTTGGATTCCAGAAGCCAGTAACGTGGCTGGTTCAGCAACTTTGCTGAGAGAGGACCAGACTCTTGCAGTGGTCCTTGGTCCTCCTGCGGCTACGTCCCAAGGTCCCAAGATGGCAGGTCAGGATTCCAGACAGCAGCTAGAGGAAATACAAAGAGGACTAGCTGCTTTTGAATATGGTTCCAGAAAGCTAGCCCCTGATGCTTCCGCTTATATCCCATGACCAGAACTGAAGGACATGGGCACACCTATCTGCAAGGGACACTGAAGGATGTGATCTTTATTTGAATGACTCTATTTGTCCAATTATAAATAGACGGTGGATAAAGGAGACAGTGGATATTGGAGCATGAGAAACAGTTTCTGCCACACGATCCCATCTGCATTGCATATGGTGTACTGCCTGGTTCTGGTAGAAATCACTAGAAAATTTTATAATATAAGAACCAAGGGCATAGAAAGGAGGAACAAAAGTCTATTCAACAAATGGTGTTGACTGTGAAGCTAGCCACAGCCACTACAGCATGAGTCTGATCCCTAGCCGGGGAGGTGACCCACATGGCACGGTAGACCTCTCCTGACCCACCTTCTACTCCCCTCAGCAGTGTACTTTGTCCGTCTTCCTGTTCTGTTCCCCAATCTATCTCTGGTGAATCCTCTAACCACCCCCAACAGTTCTGGCCTGCACCCCAGTTCTTCTATGCATAAATAAATAAATAATTTTTAAAAGATTTATTTATTTATGCATACAGAGCTGGGGTGGTGAGAGGATTCACCAGAGACAGAGCAGGGAACAGAACAGGCAGATCGACAATGTATACTGCTGAGGGGAGCAGCAGGCAGGTCAGGAGAGGTCTGCCGCGCCATGTGGGTCACCTCCTGGGAGGGGATCGAAATCATGCTGAAGTGGCTTTAGCTTCTTAATGTTGTGCTTTAACCCAGTGTGCCACCAGGGAGAGCCAAATAAATAAATATTTTTTAAAAACAAAACAAAAAAAATGGTGTTGATAAAACTGGACAGCCACATGTGAATGAAACTAGATCACTATCTCACCCCATACACAAAAATTAATTCAAAATAGATCAAAGACTTGGTTGTAAAACCTGAAACCATAATATACATTAAAAAAATAAGCAAATAGGCCCTCCCTGGTGGCTCAGCGGGTTTAAACACAGCACAAAGAAGTTTAAGCCACTTCCACATGAGTTCGATCCCGCCTGCCCTGGAGGAGATCCACATGGCGAGGTAGACCTCTCCTGACAAGCCCGCTGCTCCCCTCAGCAGTGTATTTTTTCGATCTGCCTATTCTGCTCCCAGCTCTGTCTCTGGTGAATCCTCTCACCCTCCGCATCTCTGGCCTGTACCCCAGTTCTATATGAATAAATAAATAAATCTTAAAAAAAAAAAAAGCAAATAATAAATACACGCCATGATATTGGCTTTGATGATGTCTTTGGACACTCAACTGCTGTGGTAAGGAAAACAAGAGCAAAACTTCAAATTAAAAATCTCCTTCACTGGGGAAGAAGCTATCATTAAATAAAAAGACAACCCACTAAATGGGAAAAATTTTTTTGCAACTCATACATCTGCCAAGGGACTGATATCTAAAATCTGCGAAGAACTCACACAACTCAGCATGAAAAAACATATTTCCCAATCAAGAAGTGGGCCAAAGAGCTACATAAACACTATGCACACACACAAAGGTAAAAAGATAGTCAAAAGGTACATGAAACAATGTTTATCATCACTTAATTAGGGAAGTACAAATAAAGACCCCAATGAGATACCATTTTAAACTTGTCAGAATGACCCACATCAGAAACAAGTGTTAGTGAAAGTATGAAGACAAAGAAATCCTCATATACTGCTGGTGAGAAAAAAAACTGGTTCAACCTGTACAGAAAACAGTGTGAAGTTTTCTCAAACATTAAAAATAGATCTGACATATGATTCAGCAATCCCTCCCTTAGGCATCTTCCTAAAGAACACAAAAGCACTAATTCAAAGGGATATGTGTACTCCTGTGTTCCCTGAAGCACTGTTCACAATAGCCAACTTGTGGGAAAAACTTCAGTGCCCAATGACAGCTGAGTGAATAAAAAAGATGTGGTATATATCATATTTCACACCCACACACACACACACACACACACACACAATCTCCCAGTGGAAGACCACTCAGCTATAAAAGAAAGATGAACTCTTGCCATTTGCAATAACGTGGATAGAACTGGCGGATGGAACTGGAGGGGATTATGCTAAGTGAGATAAGTTGGAGGGAGAATGACAAATACCAGAGATTTAACTCATATTTGGGGCATAAAAGGAACAGATGAAACCAAACCAAACAAACCCTTAAAATTTTCTTGCAGAATTGAGTCTACCAGAAGGGAAGTGTAGGGAGAAGGGGAGAATACCTAGAGGCAGGCACCCAGTGGATTATGGTAGCTGATGACTGGGGCTTTGTGGTGGATGTGGTCCAAGAATATATATTGGTAGAGAGCAAACCTATAACCCTAAAGCATATACAGTGTTTTCAACCAATATTACCTTAATAAACATGACTCTTAAACTTTCTAAAGAAAATTGAAAATAAATAAAACATAGAAGGGAGTCTGTTAAGCCCTGCTGTCCATGGTCCAGAAGTTTCCTTCAGTCCTAGGCGGGACAAGAGTTGTCGGTTCTCTTTTGCCAGGACACTAGGCAACTTACCCAGCAATTCTGAACCTGGGGAGGGTTTGAATGTTCTATCTTGATGAAAAATAAGTGGTTTATACACTGTCACAGAACAAATAGAATTGGGATTTATGTTTCATAACTTACATGGTTTGTTTGAGTTTTTTCCATATGTCTTCGACAGTCCTATCAAATTTCTGACAGTTACAATTTTTTTCTTTTTTCCAGGAAGTTGGGGAGAGACAGAGAACAGGTTTTCCCTCCAGATATTCCTATAAAGCTTGCTTGGGAATATTTGTGTGCAATCTATAGAACTAGGTGTGTGTCTCTTAACAAATATTTGCATATATGCGTCCAGACTGTGGAGATATATGTTTGTGTGTGTGGTGTGCTGAGCTTAGGAGTGTATACACGTGTATGTTAAATGTAGTCATATATGTCTGGATTTGTTTTTGTGATGTGGTAGTGGTGATTGTGCGTATGTGTGTGTGTGTGTATAATAGAAACAATTATCCAATTAGATGTTTTTCCAATTCAGATGTCATTAATGCCCAAACCTTTCTCCACACAATATCATACACTGATGTGTTCAGGACCTGCCAGCAGTTAGTAAGAATTGAAGGATTGTCTGTGTCCCAAATTTCACATGGTTTCAATTAACTCCACATGTGTGTTTGCAAGTGTGACACTTTTACTAAAAAGGTGAAGAAACAACTCACTCCCAATTATTAATCAAGGTATATTCCTTCACTTTGTGTGTAGCAACTTCATCAGGAAGAGCTGTTCAACATGACATCAATTCTAACAGTTTAACTAATTCCTTTTTCATTATCAAAGCATATTTACAACTTTGGAGTCAGGGCATTGGCGGTGGGTTTTTTTTTTTCCCTGCTAGAAAATTCATCTGTATCCTAGAATCAGCTTGTAGCTCAATGTAAATTCAGTGTAGAATTTAGTCAGTTATTAAGTGGATTTAAGTGGCTGAACCCTGGTGTAATCTGACCAGCAATGCATGAAGGAAAGAGTTGGAGGTGTAAAAAATGTCAAATAGCTTTCTCAGATGCATTAAACTATTAATAAAGATAAAACGATCTTTATGTTTGGGGTTTAGAACATCTCTTTTATGATACCGAGAAGCCACTTTGATTCACGACTCGTTGGCTTCAAGGTCTGGTGTCATTATTCAGAAGGTGTCAGGAAGAAAACGGAGACAAGCTCCTCAGCAGGGGAAGAGGTGAAAAAAGAAACAGCGTCTAGGACCCAGCTGGGCCTGGCGGAGAGATGTGACAGTGAGGGGTGATGTAAAAGACTGTTGTCGAGGTCCACGCCCCATGGAGCCCCCTCGGAGGCCTTCCACTTGGTCCCGAGACATGTTTTCTTATGGCTTTTCTAGGATAGTTCCGGGCTCCCTGTGAGGGGGACAGCCTGAGGCATTTGAGGGGAGTATTTGTCCCCTACCCCTCACCAGGTCACTCCTTTTCTCTGTCTTGCTCTGTACCCCAGGAAACTGATCTCCATGAACCCACAGCCCCAGCCCCCTGCCTTCCCCTGACTTCTGGTTGGGGTCAGCCAACGGGGAGCACCAGTGGAGACTAGAGAGAGCAAGAGAGAAAGGTCAGAGGATATAGCATCCCCCATTCCTTCCTTGCCAAACCCGAGTTCTTTGGTGGCTGCCTTCTAGAATTACCTTGTCTGACAGCCCCTCTTCTGACCTCCTGCTTTTTCTTCAATCCTGATAACAACATCTCCCTTGCCCTTAGGCCTAGCTGTCTCTTCCCTAAATTCTTCTTAGGCAGACCCCCTTTGAATGGTCTGACATTTGTTCCTGAGACCCTGCCTAATTGAAAGACCCTCCCCAGTGGGAACCACACCCTGACTGACCCATTTGGAGTTGCTTGGGGGAAGGTGTGTGTGTGTTTGGGGGGTGCTGTCATAGTAGGATGAAGTGGAGCCAGGAAGAAGGAGGCTTGGCACAATGCACCTTCGATAAAGAACACAGGAATGGCTGCTCCTCCACCTAAGGCTTCTCAGGCACCTTGCTGCTTATATTCCATCTACAATGGTTGGGGAGATTCTGTGCAAGGCAGGCCCTGGGCTCACAGGGTTTACATTCCAGAGATGGATGCAAATAGATCACTTGATCTTTTATGTTGGGTGCTCTTATAAGGAGCAGTTCGGGGGCTCTGAGATGCACAGGACAGGGCAGGTGATGGGTGGGGAGGCCAGGCAAGGGAAGTCGCCTAGAGGAAAGAACGTCTAAGTGGAGCTAAAGGATGAGAAAGAAATGTCAGAAAAGTGGCTGGGGGGCAGGCCATGAATATTGTATCTGTGGCAGAGGAAACACTATGAACAAACCCCAGAGTGTGACAGAGCTGGGGCCATTGACAACTGGGGCCTAGGGGCCCGAAGCAGACAAATGCAGGAGGGGCAGCCAGAGGCAGCCGAGAGCTAAGAGTTGGCAGTGGTAGAGTCCCATGCCCACCTTTAAACCCCTACCCAAGTCCACCAAAAGACTTTATCCTGAGGGCCTTGAGAGTTTTTGGGAGGGCACAGATCTATCCAGGTTTACATTTTGAAAAGAGACCTCAGTGTATCAGGTAAAAAGTAGAAATGGCTGGAGGCTACTTGGCTCCATCACAGGAGCCAAGGTCAGAGAGGTCTAGGGAAGGGAAAAGTGAGCCCCATGTGACGTAAGCTGAAGTCCCCTATTTTCCAGTTGGGACTCCACAGAGAAGGCCAGACCTTGCTCCGGTCTCACAGGACGCCAGTGATCCAGGTTCCTGGTTGCTGAAATCAGCACTGGAGGAGCAAACAGAGACTGGAAGACTCCTGGGAGGAAAACCTCACGGAACTGTTTCAGGGGCAGGCCCTGAGGCCCTGGCCACAAACTTGTTTCCTGGCAGGACTGGGTGGTCTTTGGACCAGAGGGACCCCACCCTGGCAGGACCTGGACCCTGATCTGAGTGCACCCTGGGCACCTCCGCCCAGTGCCAGGAGCTCAGCACAGGTGACTGGTGCTTCCCACTGAAATCATGCGAATATTAAGCTAATCAAAGCCTAGCTTGGGAAGGGATGGGGCTGGGAAGGCAGGAAGGCGGCCCTAAGGAGCAGTGTGTCACTCCCTCCACCCTTCGCGTCTAGCGCTGTCCCATTTGTCTGGCTGTAATCTACATTTCAAATGATTACATGGGAAGCTGAAGTGGTAGTGACAAGGATAAACGAAGCTTGTTAAACTAATAGCTGCACTAATGCCCAAATATGTGAACTTCCCGACGCAGGCCGCATCCCAGCCTGGCGAAGCTGTCAGCCCCGCTCCCCCGGGCTCCGCCGCCAGCCGCGGCCACATGATGAATGGCCCTGTCGACCAAACTCATCCGGGGCCCAATTAAACAGGCAGAAATGAACTGGAGCCGTCAGGCGGCGGGGAGGGGGGCGGCGCAGAAGGGGGAGGCTGAGGCAGACACCGGGAGGGGGAGGGGGCGTTAAACCTTATACCGACAGAGAGGATTGGGGTGGGCAGACAGGGGGGAAGCGAGGGGGCCGAGAGGGCCAGGGACCAAGGGTGGGAGAGAGAGCTGAGCCCCGGTGAAGAGAGGGCCAGAGACCAAGCCGGAGAGAGGCAGCCACAAAGAGAAGCCAGCGGGGAGAGGGGAGAGAGGTTGACAGAGACACACAGAGACAGAGCCAGGCAGAGACAGAGAGAGACTAAGGGGCAGAACACACGCCGATGCTGTCGCTAGAGAGAGGCAGAGAGGTGGGGAGCCGGCAGAGACAGATGCGGGCTGGCACAGCAGGGGTGGCGAGGCAGCGTCGTGGGGGAGGGGCAGGAGGGAGGAAGAGGGTGCAGAGAGAAAATACATCCCGGCAAGTCAAGGCAGCTCAGCGCGGCGGTGGCGGCAGCGAGGAAGTCGTTCTGTCAGAAAATGGTCATTTAATGGTTTGCCGAGCCCGCGACAGATATGTCATCTGAGGCGGCTGGGCGGCAGTCCCAGGGCATTTCATTTATTAATTACCAGCTTCTAGCCGCTCCCTCTGTCCCCGGCTTCGTGCCTATCATCAGCTAGGCCCCTGACTGGAGGCCCGCGGCGCCTAGCCCCATTTTCCGGAGGAAGCAGCTAAGGTACCTAGTCCCACTGCTCTGTTCATTTCTTCAGTTCTTGTTTTAGATTGAGCTGGGGTTCTTTTCCTTGTACCTTAAGGAGTCAAACTAATAGACAGCTGTCTACATGACAGTTGGTGCTCACAGCCCTCAGCTCTGGACTGCCCGGCTTTGAGTATTGTGCTCACAAATAATTCTCTCGCCACTGAGGAAGAAGCCCGGTGCAGAACTGTGTCCCTCAGGCAGTCTGCCTCTCCTGCACTCTCTTCCCAACTAAGCGGTCTCCTTGTGAGCAGAGAATAATCTAAGCACTCGAACCTGTCTGCCGGTTCAGGATGGCCAGTGGCTCTGAAATCCTTCTGAGATCCATGCAAGGCTGAGGAGGGCAAAGAAGTCCCTCACACTAGTGCTCTGATCACATCACTGTCCTCTTCCAAAATCTCCACTGCCAGCAGGGAAGTTCAGATCCCTTAGCCTGGCACCGGAGACTCTTCACGCTTCACGTCCACTTGAGAATCCTCCTTCCCTTCTCTTTTCTACCTCTGGATCTTTGAGCTCTTCCTTATCCATCCACCTGTAAGAGTCCATCTTATCCTTCTAGCCCAGCCTAAGTACCATCTCTCTGACAAAGCCTTCCTCATTCCTGGAGTGACAATAAAACTTGTTCACAAGCACGTTAGCTGTTCCTCTTTTGCAACCCATCTTGTAGTCTGTCCTATATTAATGTTCTCTCTCCCAGTTCACTCCCAGATGGAGTAATTCTCCATTCATCCTCTAGGTCTAATTCAAAGGTCATTTTCTCAGAGAAGGCTCTCCTTGGCTGTCTATTCTCTTTGTTTTCCTGAGCTCACAACACTCTAAACTCTTCTTCAGCAGTGGTTATGACAGTCCATAATAAAATATTTATTATTGTAATTATTTGCCTAATGCATGTCCCTCTATTTAAATATACATTGCAGAGACAACTCTCCCGCCCACCTGTGACTACATGGGTGCCTTTCCCTTTCTTGTTTGCTCCTTTCCTAATAAATCTGTCACTTCAAAATGTAAAAAAAATAGAACCTCCCTATTGGCATAAGGGGTTAAGTCTCAGCTATCTGCAACCACTGCAGCATGAGTTTGATCCCTGGTGAGGGAGCTGACCCATATGGCTCAGCAGACCTCTCCTGTCTCACCTGCTGCTCCCCTCAGCAGTATATTTCAGTAGACCTGCCTGTTCTGCTCCTCACACTGTCTCTGATGAATTCTCCCACCCCCCACACCTCTGGTCTAGACCCCAGCTCTCGTATGCATAAATAAATAAAACAAATCTTTAAAAATAATAAAATAGAAGTAAAAAATAAAAATAAATAAAATGTATACTTCTATGAGGACTAAGACTTTATTGGTAGCTAGAATGTTACCTAAAACATCAGTCAATATTAATGGCATGAGTATTAATAGAATCAATGACTGAATAGTTGAGTGAATGAATGAACAAGTGAGTGAATGTCTCTCCTAGGCCCTTTGGTCTGGGAAGCTTGCTAGGTTCAGGGACCATGTCAGGAAACTTTACATTTCCTCATTGTTCTTAGCATGGTCAATAGGAAGTGTTTAGTGAACAGGAATTTAACCATCAGCAGGTGCATGGTTTATGGAAGTTCCTGGATTCTTCCCATGGCTGTATCATGAGCCAGGAATGTATGGCCTCAATCCAAGCTGGACCAAATACTGAAAAACTGTATTAACCACAGAGAACACTTCCTAATCCAGGCACACTAGGGCTGTAGAAATGACTAAAAGAAGCCCCCTATCATAGGGGGAGCATATAGTTCAGTTGTCCTGAGTGAATTGTTCTGACCCATCACCTCTCCAATGGGGTATGACATCGTTCTCAAGTTTTATGGCTACAAGATGGGCTTATTCAACTCCTCAGTAAACAGCATTACACAAGCACAATGCACACACATGCAAAGCTAGAATGGACAATAACCTGGGCATGTTGGAATGTTTGATGGGATGGTCACGGGAAAGCAAGCCAGGAACCAGCTTTAAAAACAATATTTATTTATTACAATTGGCAGAGCAATGGAGAAAATTGCAACTTAGATAGGATTTTACATTTTGCAAAGCGTTTTGTAATCAGCACAATTTCTCCGAACAATTCTGGAGGACAAGTTGTTTTTGTCATTCCCATTTGCTGGCAAGAAGGTAGTAGAGGACTGAAGGGAAATGTTTTGCTTCTACTTATACAGAGTGCAATTTGAAAGGAGAACTCTGGCTTAATTAAATGCAAGCAAACACTTTTTTAACATGTCTGGGCACTGGGAATCTTCTGTATAGAGACCTTCAAAAGACTATGGGCTCTTACTTATTGCTGGTTTTTTCTTGAGGGATATATGTCCTTTTTTCTTACCCAAAGAAAGAAAGTGATTCTTTCTTGTATATTTCCTCTATTTCTCACTTTGCATAGGTATGGCTCCTTTAATTCACACAGATCATAGCAGTCAGGATAGAGTAGAGTGCTATTTAATAAGCAACCCCCGAATCTTGGTGCTTTACACAACAAAATTTTATTTATATCTCAACTCAATGTCCATGGTGGGCCAGCAATGGGGGGCTCTGCTCATTGTCGACATTAAGAGATCAAGGCAAATAGAGTAATTGTCATACAAACATCACTGGTTCCCTGCTAGAGGGGAGAGAGTTCTGGAGACTCTTTCAATAGTAGTAGTAGTCTCCACAGAAGTGACATGTGTCATTTCAGCACTCACTGACTTATTGGGTCACACAACCCCACCTAACGATGAGGTTTTCAGGTAGTGCAGTTCTATATTATACCAGAAGGTAGGAAGGCTAAAAGTACTTGGTAAATAGCATTAGTATGTACTAAGCAAGTCCAATTTCAGCCCATTAAAAGAAAAGTTGAAGGTAAATTCTTGAGTTTGTTCTTAAGTTTAGGGATAAAGCACCAGCACTGTGACTCGAAGGGAGTCGTGCAACTATTTATTTGTGTTTTTGTGAAGGTAAAATATCTTGACTTATCCAAAGACTGACCTTTACCAAAGAGCTTCTTGGGATGTGTCAAAGGGGAAAAATCTAGCACATGCAATCAGAAAAGAAAAATAAATAAAAGGCATACTGATTACAAAGAAAACACTGCAAGTGTCTCTTTACAGATGATATGACTATGTACACAAGAGGCCTGAGGAAACTACAAATTAAGAAAACAAACTACTGGAGCTAGTAACTTAATTTAGGATAGTTCTATGTTAAATGTCAATATAAAAACCAATTGTGCTTTTTACTTTAGAGTGAACAATTAGAAAATTATATTTTTTAGAGATTTATTTATTTATGCATACAGAATGGGGGTACAGGCCAGAGGTGCAGGGGCAGTGAGAGGACTCACCAGAGACAGAGTGGGGAGCAGAACAGGCAGATCAATGAAGCACACTGCTGAGGGGAGCAGCGGGCGGGTCAGGAGAGGTCTGCCAAGCCATGTGGATCACCTCCAGGGCAGGCAGAGATCGAACTCATGCTGAAGTGGCTTTAGCTTCTTAGTGTTGTGCTTTAAATTGCTGCGCAACCAGGGAGGGCCCTAAAAACTAGTATTTATAATAGTATTCAAATGCTTCAAACACTTAAGGTGAACTTAACAAAAGATATAAAACTTTTCCACACATAACTAAAAAACAATGGCAAAGGGGAATTTAGAAGACCTAAGTAAATCGAGCAAATCAAAACCTAGCTGAAAAAAAAAACCATGGATCAGAAGATTCAATTCCTTAAATTGATCTAATGGTCCATTTTAATCCTGTTCAAAATTATTTTAATTTTATTTGAAAAGACAAAAAAACAATAATAGTCAAAACAATCTTGAAAATGGCTTTCAAGATGACAAGACTTACCCAACTAGATTCTAAGACTTAATGTAAAGTTATAAAAATAAAAACAGTATGGTTTTGGTGAAAGGATAGACAGAAATGGAAGGTCCAGACATAGTCTACATAAATTTTGTCACTTGAATTTTAACAAGGATACCAAAGCAATTAAATGGGGAAAGAAAATACCTTTGACAAATGGTGCTGCAAAAAATGAGGTAGCCATATAAATAATAAAGCATCTTGATCCCATGTCACACAATGAACAAAATAAATTCAAGATGGATTACAGCATAGCAAGTAAAAGTAAAAGCAAGGAAATACATAAAAATATGTTTGTTAACTAAAGGTGCTTTAGAAAGGATACAACATAAATCGTAAAAGAAAAGATGAGAAAATGAACTTGATCAGAAGACCTTCTGCTCATCAAAAATACCACCAAAATTCCAAACAGGCAAGTCAAAGAATGGAGAAAAAATATTCACAACACATTTATCTGACAACATTCTTGTATCCAAAAAATTCCACAAATCAATAATAAAGTTAAGCAGTATAATTTAAAAAAAGAAAAAATCTTGAACCCCTCAAAAAGATAGAACAAATGACTAATAAGCACAAGAACAGTTGTTTTATATCATTAATCATCAAGAAAATGAAATCAAAATCACAATGAGATATCACCATCATCTAGAATGGTTAAAATGATAAAGATTGACAATCTCTCTCCTCTCGTTCTCTTTCTCTCTTTTCTCTCCCTCTGTCTCTGTTTCTCTCTCTCTCCCATGGCCTGTCCTGGGCTTATTCTCAGAGCATCACCCAACCTGTTTACTTGTCCCAATCATTATCCCCATTTTGCAGATGACAAACATTTTCCATAAAGAATATTGAAATTCAGTGTCATTACATATGGAAACATAAGAAGAAATTGGAGGTGTCTGGCTGGAGAATATAAAATTAAGAAAATCAAAGAATCAATTACAAATTCCTGAAAACCACAGGGAAGGGGACCAGAGTTCTTCTAGTGGCCCCAAAGGGTGGGGCTGAGATCAATGGAAAGAAGATACAGGGTCACTCTATGTTTTCTAGAGGAAAACATATTCTTCCAAGGACAGCCATCCCTTTTCAGAGCCTCCCAGAGTCCAATGTAGGAGAGTCCAGTGACCCCCCATTCTATAGACTTGGAGACTGAGTTTCAGAGAGGTCACATGACTGATCCCACGCTCTGACAGAGCCAGGTGAGAGCCCAGTGTTATCCCTGTTCACTCTGACCCCAGGTGGATGACTTTAGTATGGGTCAGTAGGTGAGTGTAGAGACTCTGAAGGCACACAACCTGAAATCACCACCAACGAGCAGGTGACTTTGGATTAGTGAAATTCTACGGACTTTAATTTTCTCTCATATAAAATGAAAATGATAATAAAGGCAGACATCAGATAAATGTGAAGACTAATTGAGAGAATGCATATGAAGGAGCACAGCATCTGGTACATAGTATGTGCTCAGTAAACAGTGGTTTTATGATTGTTCACCACAGAAACCTACTCGATGCACAGAACCCAGCACTAAGGACTTGAACCAGCCTTAAGTTCACATCCAACAAGATGGAAAACATCTGGATCTGGTGTGATGTTTGGCCCACTGAGGAGGACTGGAGGCCTAATTAAAACTGCTACTCTGTTTGCATTATCAAATGTCAGGGTTTTTTTTCCTTCCCACAGAGCAAAGATTTTTCTTATCAAAAATCTATTCACTAAAATGCTAATGATCATCAGTGATTAGAAACTGCTGCTCAAAATTTGAAAGTTCCCAGTGGGCCTCTCAGACATGGCTTGTAACTTGTCAGTTGAAGAAATGTTCCCAACAAATCAAACTTTGCTCTATATGTTTAAAAAAAAAATTTTTTTCATTTCCTTAACGCTTCACTGTGCTGGTCCAGTAGGGACTTTTGAGTTAAGTGACAGAGACCACATTATTAGTTGTGGAGTCAGTTGTAATAGAAGTCTCTCAAGGCAAGATAGTCTCAGATAAGCCCCCAAAACAGCTAACAAAAGTCTGTCAAGCTTATCTTAATTTCAATAAGCATTTAGTTTGCCAAAAAGAAACACAGTGAGCAATTTGCTTTTATTATCTGCTCTTTGCCCTGCCTCTCCGTTTTCTTCTTCCTCTTCAGGAGAAAGCATCTACAGCTCTTCCCCATGCACCCCAGGGTGCCAATACTACCAGCTGTCTTCTGCACAGCCCCAGGTACCCAGTGCTCCCAGGCTGGGTCTCCCTAGGCCCTGAAGAACCAGATGGGCTGACAATGTGGTGGGACAGTTCCCCCTGGGCAGAACCAAGCTATTATTCCCTCCTGTATGGCTTTGCTCTTGGGACTGTAAATCAAAATTTCCAGTCCGTGTGCAGAGGAGAGACTCTAAAAGTTGGTTTAACCTACCTGATGGCCCTTTAGAAGGGGAAAAAGAGATTTAAGAGTTGCCCCCCTGTATTTTAAAACTGCACGTGTCTTAGCAGATTCTAAACCAGTTCTGCTGTAGAGACAAGGAGCAGAAGACAGATTGGGAAGTGATGTTACCAAGACTTACATTGAGTCGAGGCAGCCCTAGAATGGGAATGGGAGTCTTGTTCTCACAAAACCTCCCTCCCCCCTTCCCCCCACTGGACCTCACTCCCCACTACCGAAGGGATAAGAACTAGAGAGGGAGGAAGTTGGCCCACTATTACTTGTCTAGACATGTTATCAGGAGCTCCTAGGATCCTTCTGCTGGGTCTTTGCTCCTTGACTGCCACCAATTTCTTGTCCCTGCATCTCGGTCTTCTGTCTGCTCACCTGATAGAGTCTCCTGCCGCAGGAGACCCAGGCCAAAGCCCAGAAGTGAGGCAGGGGCCACCTCTCCTCTGTGCCTTTCCTCCATGTGTGCCCTGTCCCATCCTATTGACCAGCTCCTTCCCCTGCCCTGGACTCCATCTCTTATGGGATTGGAAGCCTTTCATGGGGTTATTGTTTTTCTGATTTTTCTCCTTCTGTTGCCAGCCTGTCTGCCCCCTCAGGTCTCTCTCCACCTGCTCTTGTTCTCCAGGCAGTCCCCTGGCCCCTCCCAGCCCGATGAGTGACTGGCCGCCAAGGGTCCCTGCCCCCACCCAGCCTCTCATACTCTGATTGCTGCACTAAAAAGGATAAAACACTACAGAGCATTAAGAAAAACCACCAAATTCAACCTTTCTTTGAAAGCAGATAAAGTAATAAAGCTAGAAATGAAAAACGTAAAAATGTGTTCATTTGACTAGTTCATTTGACTATGCTACTTAGAGTCCATGAAATGAACTTAGTTTAAGCGATCATCCAGGTAACAACAATTATTTGCATCATTATCATGTGTCAGAGCAGCTACGTTAGGAATTTATTTCAATGATACAACTGAGCAAAGTATCCCGGGCTTCATATTTGCTATATGTGGCCTTGTCATCTTCTCCCAATTTTGAGGTCATGACAATTTTAAAAAATTGTCTAAAATTTTCATGTCAGAGGATCACAGAGGTCATCTAAGCCAACCTTAACCCCAACCCCCACTCCCAAGGAAGGAATTTTTACCCTGGTCGAGCCAATCTTTTCTTGAGGATTTCTGGTGGAACTTACTACCCACAAGTCATACTAGCTGAGGGATGTTCTTTCTGGGGTGGAGTCCAGATAGGTTTCTTTGTAGTTTACACCATTGATCCATCGTTGACGTCAGTGAAAAACTTCATTATAGACACTTAAGACAGAGTTGCTAAGCACCAGGAAGCAGTATGGTATAGTCATTAGGAGCCAAACTATTTAGTTTCAAGTTCTATCAGCTATTGCTTCGTAAGAGAGTTATCGAACCTCTCTATTTCTCAGTTAGCACAACTGTAAAATGGGGATAATAATATATATTTTGGCCCTCTCTGGTGGTGCAGCCAGTTAAAGTGGAACACTGCAAAAGAGCCATAGCTGCTTCAGTGCAAGTTTAATCCCTGGCCCCGGAGGTGACCCACATGATGCAGCAGACCTCTCCTGTATCATCCACTGCTCCCTCAGCAGTGTACTTCGTCGATCTGCCTGTTCTGCTCCCTGTTCTGTCTCTGGTGAATCCTTTCACTACCCCTGTATCTCTGGTCTGTACCCCAGTTCTGTATGCGTACACACACACACACATGCACACACATATGTATACACACATGTGTGTATATATATACATATACATGCATATATGTGTGTGTATGTATATATTTCATAGGGTCATTGAGATAATTAGTGACCAAATACAAGAGCAACATATTGTCATATCATGCTGTATATAATAAGCTCTCTATACACATTAACTGCAATTATTTTCTTCATCTCACAGACCAGATACTCTCCATTTATTCAGCACTTTCCTGTCAAACATGACTTAAGAATGTCTCAGAGGGAAACAACCTGAGAGTCCTGTGAGTTTCCCAGAACAAGCACAAGCAGGAACATGGAGCCATTATGAAAATTAAAGGAGCTATCCCGAGCGAAGTGCAGAGTACAACTGCTTGGAGTGTAGCCTCAGTAAATATTTGCAGTTATGGTTATTAATGGTTATTCAACTATTCTAAAATAGAGAAGAGAGACTGTTGATGTTACCCATGTCTCAAATCTGACTTCTGAATAACTTACAGATGTACCTAAGTGAAATGTCTTAAATAAAGATTAGGCATGTGTGCTGCAAACGGCTCTAATTACTCAGCTCCCACAGACACATTCCTGTCTTTGGAGACTCACGAAGTCTCAGTTACCGATTCCCCCCAGGTATCGTGCTTCACGGTGATGAATGGGAACTGATTCTTGGAATAGAAATGCTATTTCCATGGGGCCCAGTGGCAGCAGTGAAGGCTGAGGTCGGAGTCTGAAAGGCAGCCTTGGCGCAGAGGTCTGGGACGTGCCTCTGAGAACATCCAGCGCAGCCCTGAGACTCAGGGAGACAGGAAAGCCTTCCCCTGGCAGGAAGTGGGCGCTCTGGGCTCCAGGAGTCACAAGCCAACCCCAAGCTCCAGACGCAGCTGTTCAGGCACTGCTGCTTCTCTGAGCAAATGGACCATGCTGCCTAGGAAACTCCAAACGCAACAAATACCTTGCTCAGTTGTCTTTTTTTGCCCATCATGGGGTTTTTTGGTTTTTGTTTTTTGTTTTTGGCTCTTGTTGGCATGTGACTGTATGTCCCCTAGGCCACTGCACACAAGCTCTCAGTAGAGTCACAATAGCCATCTGAGGCTGGTAGTTTTTTCCCATTTTGCAGATAAGTACACTGAGACTTGAGTATGTGTGTGTGCACTCTGCACAGAACTCTTCAGTTCTCCCTTCCTCACTCTCGGTGAAGGTAGGCATAGCTGGAATAACCGGTCAGTGACACCAGAGTACAAGTGACTCATTTCATTTCCAAACAACGGCTCTTCATCCTGATGTGCGTACATCAGATCATGATAAAAGCCTTTGGAGAAATCAGCTTTATTGCGCATCAACTGGCAAGGAGAGAAACTCAATTCTGTCTCCCCGATTAAGAAATGAAATGGGGGTGGCAGGGTTGAGAACAGAGGAGTTAAACACTAGTGTCTAGAAAGCAAAGTTGGGACAAAGAAAGGTGGACTTGGCTGAAGCTCGTTGGCTAGCCGCTGGGCACTTGGTACAGGAACCGTGATGAGGTTTTTCTTCACCCAGCTGGAGTTTGGAATTTCAGTGCCCCTGCCACTGGGCAGTCCCCACCACCTCTCCCCTGCACTCTCAGTCTCCAGCTGGCCTTGGAATGCAGCTCAAGGTTAGTTACTTTCTTTTGCTCCAGCTGGGTCTTTTGTTGATAAGGTTCAGGCTTTGCTGCCAGTGAAAGCAAATCTCAAAGGAAAGTTAGATAAGTTCTCTCTCTCCCTCCCTCTCCCTCCCTCTCTCTCTGTCTCTGTCTCTGTCTCTCTCTCCTCATACTTTAGGATCTAAAGCCAATTTAACCATTTATCTTCGGTTTCAAATATAAGAACCAGTAAGTGAGTCTCCTGCTCTCTTCACAGTGTAGCCGAAGGGAGTCTCCATGACCTGGGTTCTGGAGTCACTGTATGAGCAGCGCCTCCCTTAGCCATCATTGGGGTTCTTTTACCCATCCAGTCCCTGAACAGCTCAGGAAAGGCACATGAAAGTGCACAGATGCAGTCAGCACAGGGTTTTATTCATTGACTGAGAATGAGAAAGGAGCTCCCACTCCAGAGATCTTCTCCCTGAACTGGGGAGAAGCAGGGACTTACTGGGGGAATACTAAGGAAAGGGAAGCGCTAATGGGGCTGCAGCAGCAGGATTTTGGGGAGACAGACTGGGTGTTCCAGGAACTGCATTCATGCCCCCTTTTGCCTTCAAGTTTATCCTTGCCTGGATCTGGCACCGCTGGTGAGCATGCTTCCCACTATGCCATGCGGCTGTGGCTTAACCCTGTCACTTCTCTTCTACCTCCACTTGAGCGCAACCATTTTCACCTGGTTTTCTGGTTTTGTCTTCAAAAAGATAAACAGAGCAAGGGCAAGGAGCAGGTCCACGGCATCTCCAGCAAACCTTTAATGAATCTGTGACATGAGCAAGAGATAAACCCCTGTCATTTAAAGCCACTTATTGTCTAACGCAGACTATCCTGATGAACACCAAAACATTAAATAATATGCTTACAGTGACACAGCTGGGAAGCTGGAATGGGAAGCCGCTATGTCTGCTCTCGAAGCCTGGCTCCACCACTCCACCATTATACCGCCTCCTTGCTTCCTAGTTCCCTGCTTCTCACCTCACTGCCACATCATCACAGTTTACAGAGTGGACAATATGCTCCAGGGGTAAAACTGCCCCATTCCACTCTGTCCTGCAGGAGACACTTCTCTGCCCCCTTGGAATTTTTCTGGGTTCCCCACAGATTTTTCCACAAAGACAATCTGGGCCCTAAGGGACAGGAAGAAATGAATGGAGTCCCCCTCACACAGTTCCTTGACCATCAGGAACCCTCCCCTCTAAACTCCAGCTCCTCACAGGTTGCCCACTTTATTAAAACCATTTCATGTCTCCCTATTGCCTCAGGAGAAAGCCTGGCACTCAAGCCCCACCCCCACCATGAAGCAGTCCCCAGTTTTCCTTTCCAGTTTTCACCCATCTTTCATCAGCATGAGACCCCTATGCTGGCACCATCTAGAACAAACCTCTGCTTACCCACACCTCCCGGCACAACGTGTAGGAATCCTTCCTATCTTCTTCTGCCCATCACACATTCGCACAAGCACACCTCACATCACTTGCCCCTCCCTCGGCTTGCCCCTCCCTCCGTCCCCAGCTGGGGTGGGGGGCCCCCTCCATGGCAGCAGGAGTCACACTGCATCATCCTTGTGATGCTTGTTCTGTCTCCCCCCACCTGAAGACTGAAGTGCTCAGGGCTGGGGTCACATCTGACTCCTTTCTGCATCCCCAGAGACCCCACAAGGCCTGAGGGGGGGCAGGGGGAGGGCTCTGACATTGTAGGATAAGATGCTAAATGGCCACTGCCCAAGGCCTGAGCCTCCACAGTGAACCCAGAAGGGCATTTTGCAATGTCCCTGCCACCTCCCTTGAACAAGATCCAGCTGAAACAAACAAAAACAAACAAAACGTGCTCTTTTCTCTAAGCCCCAGACTGCTTCTCCCTCAGCGCTGTGCTTTCAAACATCATCTGCGGTCCCACTCCAAGGTCTATCTATCATCTTTGCCAGAATCTGTCCCTGAGGGGCTATGGCTCCAGAATAGTCAACATTTAACACAATCAGAGCTTGTTCCATCGCAAGGTGGGGTAATGGGGGTGGGGGTGGGTGGGAGGCTGGCAGGGCTGAGACTTGTCTTGTCTTCTCAACTGAGCACAAATGCCTGTGGATGGGATTCCCGCACCAGCCCCACCTCCCGCTCCTCCCCTTCCTATTTGCCTTTCATCAAGGAGGTAAGGCGAATAGATGCAGACCTTTGCCCGCTCCTACCCTGGCCATGGATCTCAGCCTCATTTTAAGTGTTCCTAGATACCCATCACTACACGGCAGCCAGTGGCCAGGGACTGAGGAAATATAGGTCATTCACATGTCTTCGTGTCTAGAGCAACCGTTGTGCCTCAGTGTGCAATTTATAGAAGCTCATGGTGGAGAAACCCTAACTGAAAGAGTCGCAGTGGAACTTCAGGCAGAGGCACCTCTCAAAGAGAGGAGAGGGGAGGAAGAGGATGGCCAGAAGCCACACAGAGTCACTTCTACCACCGTCCATGTTTAGGGTATCCTAAACATCGTGCACCTCACATTGCTTGCCCCTCCCTCCATCCCCAGTTGCGGGGGGGGGGGGGGGGGCCTCCATGGCAGCAGGAGTCACACTGCATCATCCTTGTGATGCATGCTCTGTCTCCCCCCACCCCTGAAGACTGAAGTGCTCAGGGCTGGGGCCTTAGAGTTTAGTTTCTGGTTTGACCTGTACTTAAGGGGCAGAGTAGAGATGAAAAGGTGAGTACTGGAAATCCCATTCTAGTTGACACTATGGCAACATGCATGCCCAGAAGTCATACTTCTGTACTTAATCATGAGCACGGCCATGCTTGGGGCAATTTATAAGTGGTGTGAAATAGCAGTAAGAAAGAAAGAGCAAGAACAGAAGCTGCTTCCTGGAATCCCCTCTGATCTTGCCTTTCCTGGAGGGACACGCCCCCTACCTCACAAGTGTCACTCCTCAGCCACTAAGCTGGGGGCATAGCCATAAGGTGCACTTGTTACCCAGGTATTAAGGCCCCCCAATGTAGCATCTTCTCAAAGGGGCTCCTTGGAGGTTGCTGACCTGGGAGTACATAAAAGAGCAAGGCAAAGATGAATTGTCCTTTCAAGTTTCTGATTTGACCTGTACTGAGGGGGCAGGGTAGAGATGATAAGGTGAGTGCTGGAAATCCCATTCTAGTTGACACCAACTCACTGCAAAACCACCAAGATCCCATCACTCTGCTCCAGGAGGCCTGAGATCTTCTGGCCTTTGAGAGGGTGGCTTCCTCTAGGCCACTCAGGAACAGGCTGATTGACTGAGCTGAATTCATTTTTCCCCCTGAACACAAAGACAAGTGCTTACAAATTGAATGAAATTGATGCAACGTCTGCAAGTGAAGCTATTCAATTTTCAACAGCCTCATTCTGAGCTTTTAGTAAGTCCTCGCAGTTTTAAAGCAAATAATATTTGTTTTCTCCCTGTACAAATATAAAAATGTTTCCATTTTTCTGAAAACCTTTCTTTTGGATATTTGTGCTGAATGCCTTTCTGGAAGCATTTGCTGGGGAATGATTGGCCCTGATAGTGGTTGGTTAATGTTCCTTGAGTGCTTATTCTACATGCCAGGCATTTTCAAACATGTATGATCTCATTAATCTTTGAGAGACTCTTCTAAAGGCAATATGAACCCCACTTCATGGATAAGGAAACTGTGACTCTATGAGTACTTGCCAAAGGACACTTGGCAAGTTATTCCCTCTCCCAAAGGCTCTCTGACCCATAAGACAGCAAGGCCACAGAAGGGTGTTAGCCAGCTCCAACTTGAGCTGATGATGAGTCGTCAGACTCTAGCGGGAACCTGGCAGAAAAAGGTTATGAATGAATGAAAAATGATTTGCTGCCACTTAGGACAAAGTCCCTATCTCCCTGATACCACCCTAACCCCCATGCTCCATTTACTTCTCTGTTACTCAAGAAGCCCTGGATGATCTCCCAAACCTCCTTCACCCTAGGGCTACGTCCCTCATCCCAGGCCGCATGTGGCAGTACCCAGACATCAACAGCCCAGCAGGAAGATGTCTCTGATGAACTGGCTCAGCTCCTTGGAGTTGTGGTCTGTGTACACTGAGAGGCAGGGTCTGGCACAACCATGACCAATGAGCTGGCCTGGCATTTCTGCACCATCCCATGAGTACTCCAGCCTTCACCTTGACCATCCTCATGAGACCTCAGCTGGGAGGCTAGGAAGGATTCCCTGTTGGAACAAACCAGGAGGAAGAGCAGCAGAACTGAACTGGGTTTCCAGATGCCCAGCCCAGTGCTTATCTCTCTACCTTATGAAGCATGTTTTTCTGCTCACCCAAATCATGGAGACCCACTTTCCCTAGGCCCTGGCTTGCCAGTAGGTTTTGTTTTGAATTAACGGAAAGAGCATATGATTGATTAGTAATGTCTGCCATGAGCGAAGTAAGAATGACACCAAAGGTGAAGTATATTTATGGATCTTTTCCCAGGCCCTAGCAAATATACGTTTTTTCCTCTCCAAAACAAAACCACTTTTTAAATGACCTCCTTTACCTGTCTCCAGTTCAATAACATTTCTGATCAGATGGCCAGAACTTGGGAAATTTCACCTTTAATGCTACCTGGGAAGGAAGGGTTTGATAAACAATTTAACATAGACTTCAAGATTGCAAGGGGAGTGTTTAATTTCCTGAAGAGACCCACCGTCCTCAAGGACTCCAGTCCATTAGCTTTTGTCCAACTAATGACAAGTGAGTTTTCTATATTCATTAAAGCAGACTTGGGATTTGGTTTGAAGGGCAGTGAACTGGAGAGGAAATAGCACTGGACTCAGGAGGAATGTTCTTGATTACTTGCTGTACATTTTGAAAAAGAATAAAATGGTGTTTTCTAAAATCCTTTTAAGTCAGACTTTTCTCTGATAAGGGCAGGTATACCTTTCAGAGGAAACCAGTGTTCTTCACCCAATGGGGTTTTCAGGTCAACTCAAGCCAGCTCTACTCAGCTCAGATCTTGGTACCGCCGCTTTCCTTCTCACTCTGGGTTGCACTGGAAGAACCAGAGATGTGAGGGTCCACTTCATCCTCACAGAGCAGGAATCTAAGGGGTAAGGTCCCTGTAGGTGAGAGCAGTGTGGTACCCGAGGCCACTATGACTGAACCCTGAACCTCTCCTGCACCAGCCTCCTGCCCCAGCCTCCAGAATTCAGCTAATTTCAGAGTAGCAAGCTTGCCCAGGGGAGTTATGAGGGGCCTAGAAATCTGAGGGAGAGGCAGACCTCACCAACTCGCCCTGCTCTGTCTCTGCACTTTTTGTTTCAGACACCCCATGAGGGATGCAGTCTGGGATGTTCCCAAGGCCTCTGTTGGTAATATCCTCCCCAAATGCTCCAGAATAAGGTCAGAAGGCTTTTGAAGCTGCTGCCAATCAAAGGGTGTCTTCGTGTCAATTAGGGAAGAGCTCTGCTTTGGCAGGAGACAGATGGCACACTCAAAAGGATGACTGGAGAGAGTTTAGAGAAGAGATTGCTCACTAACGTGTGGCCAGGGATGTGAAAAACCAGCAAGGGATGGTGAAACTAGCAACAGAGAGGAGCCATTATCACCCCTGCACCAGCAGAAGGGGCAGCAGGAGAAAGAAGTTAAGACAGCACCTCTGTACTACATCTGGAGCAAGGACACCAAACACCAGAGGGGAGCGCTATGCTGAACACGAACATAGCCAAGCCCACAGGGAAGGAGCTGAGGGAACAAAGACCCTCTGTGATGTCTTGGTGGTAACTCCCATTGGCTCATACAGGCTGCGGAGCCCGCCTTCCAGAGTCCAGTGAAGACAAAGGTCACACAGCTAGCAAGTGGGGATGAACAGTCATTCTAGAGCACACACGTCTCCAGAGCTTCCTCTGTCAAAAGTCACTAACCATCGAAATTGGAAGCAGGATCCATCATGCAGAGAGCACTGTAGACCAATGACACATTTAGTGGAGTTTGGGGCAGTTCTGAGAAAGACTCATCAAGAAGGGCTTCCTGGAGGAGAAGGCATTTGAGTGAAGACAAGAGAAAACAGTGGGGACCCAAGTTATGATGCTCATTGTAGCCTGGGGCTGGCATTGCCTGGGCCTCTTGAAGGCTATCAAGATCAGTCGCCTTGATGAATTTCTCCTTTTCTCAGTCAGGGCGTTCAGACCACTGCCATGGAGAGGGAAATTCCCATACCACAGATTCCCCATTCCCAGACCCTGTGGAGGAAGACTGGGCCAGGGCTGGCATATAACAGTATGGAGCGTTGCTGGGACACACCCATTGGGACCTTGACACATTTCAGACCACATACAATTTCCCCGCTGTATCCAGACCAGAATTCTTGTACTTGTAATTCCAGTTTCACTTACTTTATACCCACCTATCCCCATATGGAAGGAAACTGGGCAAGAATAAGTAAGGAATAAAGTAACAGGAACTTTCCAGTCTGGAATAGTCAAAAATAGTCTCTTGGCCCACCAGATTGGCATTTAGGGAGAGGGGTCTGGGAGGGACAGAGGGCATTGTTAACAACCATCTCAGTGTGGCAGCAGGAGACAGGAGTGATAGATCTGAAGAGTCTTTTCCAGATTGTGCTGAAGTGCTGGAAACAACGGTTCCCAGAAAGGAAGCAATGGCACACAGAATCTCTCAGTGGATGCTGCAGGCAGCAGCAGAAACCCTGCCCTGCTCCTTTCCTAACAGGAAGGAATTAATTCGGAGACCACACGAGCCTTGTACTCCCATTTCGATTACAGACAGACCTAGTTTTTGCAGAACTCATTAACTAGCAGGTCTGCAGGGACCTGGGCTTCCAAGCCTTGCTGGACAGGCTCTGGGAGCTGGTATCCAAGGAATCCAGGTGCCCAAAATGTGGCCAAGGCCTGTGCAGAAGGCTGGGACTGGGAGAGAAGCTCCCACTGTTGTGTCAGTCTGAAGGAGGTCAGTGTGTGGAGGAGACAGGAGGAGCCTGAGCTGCCTGCTTCTGGCCAGCACACCACACCAGGTTATGACAAGAGAGACTCAGCCCCAATGTGGGACTTGCATAGTGGATGATTTGAGCTATGAATTTCCTATAAAAGGTCATCCTCCCAGCAACTAAAATCTGTCAGTGCACGGCAGGAGGGAGCTGAAGCCCAAAATGGAGACACGTAGACATGTTCAAATCTGCCTGGTCCTCAAGATTTGGCTCCAAGGCACCTTCTCCAAGAAGACTTAGACATCCCAGCCAGTCGGCATCTTCTCTTTCCTCTGTTTTTGTCCCTGTCCCAGGGCAGCCCATTCCTATACCTGTGTGGCAGGTGTTTCTAGTCATTTCCATCTCTCCTGCTGAGCTAAAAACCCACTGGGCAAACTCCTTCCAGTCTTTGTAGTCCCAGCCTGGACACATAGTACATTCCATGTTTATCTGTCAAATGTGCGAAAGAATAACAAATGAAAAGTGGCTGTAGGCAAAAAGAAAAGAAAAGAAAAGAAATGCAGTATTCTATGCAACCCTCCCCAGCAGATTGATTCTGAGCCACAGCCCAGTGAATGGCAACACAGCTACACCTTGTAGGCAGAGCTCTAGAACCCTGCGGGGGCAGGCCCCAGTGTGGGACGCTGGTGTCAGACCCTTCAGTTACTTCCTAACTATGAACTTAATAACCGTGACTTTGGCTAAGTGATCGGCCATCTCGGCACCTTACTTGCCCATCTGGAACACGGTGGTGATAGAAGAGCACTCACACACCTCATAGGATGGTTGTTTGTAAAGCACTGAAAGCAGAGCTTAGCACAGTCACGAACGAGCCTTACCCCCACTCCTCTGACTTTTCTGAGTCTCATCCTCCCTCCCACCATCTACACCCGGCTTCTTATCTCAGCAACCACGCTGTACTTTGTCGGGGGCGTGCTTCGCTCGCGGCCAACAAAGACACCGACCTGACCGATCCTTCCTCACCAACCACAGACTGACTTAACTCCATATGAGAATATTGACTACGTCAAGGCCCCCCTTCTCCCTGATGCCTACTTTCCACAAGTCTATATCACCCCTGGTCCCTCTCAACTTCTCCAGTTCCTTTATTTATTTATTTATTTTTTAAGATTTATTCATTTATGTTTACAGAACTTGGGGTGCAGGCCAGAGGTGCGGGAGCAGTGAGAGGCTTCACCCGACAGAGTGGGGAACAGAACAGGCAGATGGACGAAGTATATTGCTGAGGGGGTCAGTGGGCGGGTCTGCCCTGTGCCATGTGGGTCACCTCTAGGGTGGGGGTTGAACTCTTGCTGAAGTGGCTTTCGCTTCTTAGTGCTGTGCTTTAACCTGCTGCGCCACCAGGGAGGGCCCCTCCAGTTCCTTTTAAATGAACTTCTTCATCTCTATGACCTTTAGATCTGCCATCCTACCCCATTTTGCCCCGCCGAGAGTCATAGTTGTGTTTTTGTTGAGAAGCTTAATAGTAACGGTATGCTTCACTGTCTAATATGTAGCTCCTAACCACAGTAGCTATTTACATTTAATTTTAAATTCATAAAAATCAAATAAAAATTAGGCCCTCCCTGGTGGCGCAGCGGGTTAAAGCACAGCACTGAGAATCTAAAGCCGCTTCCGCATGAGTTCCATTCCCGCCTGCTCCAGAGGTGACCACATGGCGTGGCAGACCTCTCCTGACCCGCCTGCTGCTCCCCTCAGCAGTGTACTTCGTTGATCTGCCTGTTCTGTTCCCCAATCTGTCTCTGGTGAAGCCTCTCACCCTCCGCATCTCTGGCCTGTATCCCAGTTCTGTATGCATAAATAAATAAATCTTTAAAAAAAATCAAATAAAAATTAAAATTCATTTCCTCTGTTGTACTACCCATATTTTAAATGTTCAATAGCTATTTGGCTAGCAGTTACTGTCTTGTATATAGAACATTTTCATCAATTGCAGGAAGTTCTATTATTCAGCATCGGTCTACATTCCTCCAAGTAAGAAAGAGACATAATTTCACCTTGTAAAAGTAACAAATATAATAAATAGTCGTTTCTTTATCTGTATATATGTTATTCTACAGACATCTACCATGTGTATATATGTATATAAATATAAATATATATGACTGACAAGGCTCCTCATTTTACAAGAGTATATGAGATGAAGAGAAGTGGTTGACAGTTGTACCTAGTCTAGCTTTCTGACTAATCTCACTTCCCCAAAGCGATCTCAGGGCCCTTGATTGTAATAAATCCTCCCAACACTTCAGTGTTGTTCCAGTGACACAAGGAGAAGCCTCAGTTAACTATGGAAAGCAGGTTTGTTTGTTTTTAAAGATTTATTTATGCATGCAGAACTGGGGTACAAGCCAGAGGGGCAGGGGCAGTGAGAGGACTCACCAGAGTGGGGACCAGAACAGGCAGTTCTATGAAGTACACTGCTGAGGGGGGAAGCAGGTGAGATAGGAGAGGTCTGCTGTCCCATGTGGGTCACCTCCCTGGCCAGGGATCAATCCTGTGCTGAAGCAGCTGTGGCTAGCTTCACAGCGAAAGTCTCCAATTCACTGGCCCACCAGGGAGGGCCCTGGAAAGCAGGTTTTTATGGGGATTGCCTGAGTTAGAGTTTGGGCAGGTTTACTAGTTTAACCAATTTGTTCCCTGAAGGAATAGATAGGGCATAATTACCCACGTGTTTGCACTTCTACTGTGGGAATTTGGCATTTAAAAACTTTTACATTGCTGAGAGGTGATTTTGACATGACCTTGAAGAGGACAGGTTCTCGGTTGGTCCTTTAAATCTTTAATTTTGAACATCACACACAGAGGCAAATGTTCATCACAAAACAATTATGAAATCTTGGTCACAACAGAAGCCAAAACAATGTCTGATACCCACGGTGGAAGTTACATGTAAATAAATTCCAATTTCACTAAACACTAATGATGGTTAAAATTTTTATTCTCTTGTCTAAACCAGGGGTGGTAAATATGTTTCTTCTCACTTGCCAGTGCTCATGTTTCCGTGACCGTTGCTTGGAGCCCGTGTGAGAAGGATTCTGAAGTCCAGAGAAAGGTAATGAAGAATGACTTGGATTTAAGAGTAAAAATTGGGACCCTGAGGAAGGTCACTGTGAGCAAAGGGAACAGAAAAGACACAGGGTCAGCCACTTGCTCCATCCATGAGAACTTTCCCACCTAGCACTCTGCAGACCCTTGCCTCCTGACCCAAAGAGGCCACAAGCCTGGTGATGGGGCTCAGTCCAATGAACAAGAGCTGGAAATTTGGAGTGAAAGCAGTTGGACTCGAGAGTCATGCTTTGAGGGCAGCGGTACCCAGAGACCCCTGTCAGCTATGACGGCAGGGAGCCAGCCCTGAGGAGAGCCAGTTGCGATGCAATTCTGCAAGGTCACCATAACCCCTTCTGCCAGTGGCTCCCTCTCCTCATCCAGAGGGACAAGCCCGTGCCTGCTTCATCAAGAAATTCAGTGTTCATTAAGGTTGTGATTCCCACGTTGGCGGCCAGTGCCAATGAGGAGGTCCCCTAAGCCTTTCATACATCTGTTTTTCTGTCTAGCCTAGAGACTGTCTAGGTCCCCAGCCCAAAGGAGGTCCTGGGGCACAGCCCTGTGAACCTATCCCCAGAGGACTCCTGACGGGGCGGGACGGGTGTGGCCTTCAGTCTTGCCTTTGGCCTGCAGTCCCCACTCCTGTTTTTAATCTCCCACCACTCCCTCACCTGCAGCAGACATTTGACTCCAGGATTTGAATAAAATAAAAACTGACAGTGTGGAGCCATGTTCAGGGCTGAGCTACAAAAGAATCACACAATTATCTTTGTCAGAATTCATTTTGTCAATGCCCCTCTCCTCTTTAGCTTGCACACTACTAATATCTTTCAAAAGTTTGAGGAGACTGAAAAAGTACTAGAAACATCTCCAGATTAGAAACAACTGGACACAGGGTGGGACAGGGTGTGTGAACACAGACTGAGAGGAGAGGAGCCCTCAAGGCTGGGAAAGTTCCAGAATTGCAGGGGAACTTAGAGGCATTATCAAGATCCTGTTCTTCAGGCCCCCTGCTCAGGGGCAGGGACCCACCATAGTTCAAATTACCAAGGCATCCCAGAGGGTGCAGACAGTCTCTAGCCCCTTCCTTGAGCATCTGGCCTAGAACAGTCTGAGAATGGGTAGTTCTGGGTCTGAAGGAACCATACCCCCACCTCCCCCACATGTCACATAGTCATCACACACGCACTAATGGAGACTCTATATGCTGATGACTCCCAAACTGATGGCACCAGCAGCCCTGGAGTGCTTCTGCCCTGCCCTCCAGACCTGGGTGCCCAAAGCAGCTGGCATCTCCTGCTTGGAGGACTAATGTGCTCTGCCACTGCCAGCTGGGCACCTGCATGTCAACCTCCTCGCCCACCCGCCACCACCATTGTCTCTACACCCTGGCTTCATCCTCTCAGGTCACGCAGATTCACCCTCTGCTCATGCTAAAATCCTCAGAATCATTGCTTCCTCTGTTTCTCTCAGATGCTGTGTGGAATTTGTTCGCAAGTCTTGCTGCTCAGCCTACGTGGCTGCCTGCCTCCTGGCCACCAGCGTGGGAAGCAAACATCTGACCACAACCCTCAGCCCCTCCACTCTCACCCTGGGGGACCATGACAACCTGCCTGGAGTCAGTCTGCTCCCTGCTTGCCCCAATACCACAGCCAGGGGTCACTGAAAGCATAATAACTAAGCTGCCAGGGAGCACAGAAGCCATGTTCCTAGGCTCTCGGCTGGGACTCCATTTACTGGTGTTTAAAATAGAAGAGAAGAGATTATGTGAGAATGCATTGTTTGTAATAAGGGTGAAGTCACTTTGCGAAATTTTTGTTTCAAGAGTGCATGGGTGCATATGTGTATTGGTTCAAAATGGAAATCCATTTCCATTGGTCACAGTAACAAAGGTGTAAAAGCCTCTGATTTCCTTCACTCCCTCCCCACCGAGTACCTTGCTCGCACAGCAGTCTCAGTAACACTCACGGCCGCCCTTGCTCACCTCTGGACATGAGACAGGCCCTCCCAAGGCAGAAGTTCCCCGCCCACCATTGTTGGCACTGTGTCCATGCGAGCCCGGTGTCCCTAAGCACACCCGCATGCTGAGCTCAGACCTGCCTCAGCCTCTCCTGCCCATGGGGTCTTCCCTGATGCTCAGATCACCCTCCTCCAAGTAAGCACAAGCATGCTTTGGAAAACACCATCGCAAGAGTTCAAGATGGCGCCAAAGGCCTCTTGACTGTTTGCTCAAGACTATTTCTCTTTCTAATTTGAGGCTATTCCATTGGCATTTCTTGTATCTGCCAGCATCCTACTCTTAGAAGCAAGACCCAGGTCTTCATTCTGTGCCACGACCACTGCCTGACTCACAATCTGTGAGGGTTGGAGTGAGGCTGAGCCCAGTTCCTGGCCCCAGAGATTGCCGATGTCAGCACTGTGCCCTTGATTCCAGGCTCCAGCACCTGCTTCAACCTGCGCCAATCAGGGACTTTCACTGAAACCAATAGGAAAGATGGTGCGATGCTAAGAAGGCAGGTGATAAGCTCAGAGTTGCAATGACTGCCTTTGCCAAAGCCTAGGGGGAAGCTTTCATCAAATGAAAACAATACACTGAGGAAAATAAAGGGGATGAGTAGAGAGGATGAGAGTGACAGCAAACGAGAGAGAATAATAGCTGCTGACAAAGGGGCTGAATTGGGTTCCCTAGCCCTCTTCCCCCCAAAAGAAATTATGTTGCAGTCCTACCCCTCAGTGTATGATTTGGAAATAGTGTCTTTACCCAGTAATCCGGTTAAAATGAGATCATTGCAAAAAGGTAGTTAAAGTGTTTAAAGGGTGGGAGGTTTTCAGATGAGTGGTAGAACTTTCCAGTCCTGAGTACTCCATGGGCTAAGAAGACAAGCTCACGTTCTACAAAGCCCAGAGGGCAGAGAGCAGGCACAGGGAACTCTCATCAATGCACAACCCAGCACTTAACAGACAGCTCACAAAGAACAAAGTTCCAGGCCAAAAAAGGGGAGTGGGGACTGTGAATCCAAGAGGAGTGAAAATTTCAGTAACTCAAAATCTCATGGTGTCAAATTCCAACATGACTGGGAAGGATTTAGCACTTCAGAGGCCACTGATGGGAAATGTTTTGGTAACACTTGGTCTTAATATAGATACAGACCAAAGCAGAAAATAGTAAAAAAAAAAAAAAAAAAAAAAAAAAACTGGAAGGGTGGCTGGGAGACAGAAGAGATAGAACACAAGAAGAAAGGGAAGATAAGACATGGAGTTTGGGATGGAGAAAGGAGTAGAGGCTGAGGGCGCGGGCCCGCAGGATGGCATGGGCCCCGTTTCAGGTGGCGACGCCGGGCAGAAGAAAGGACCCTTCCAACAACATCTAAGGCACAAACAAGACCTTGAGTGCCCTCAGGAGTGGCCGAGGTGGGTGCCCTCCAATGCTACTAATAAACTACTCTACCAGTGGATAACCCTCATTAAACAGAACTTCACAAATGGTTTAATTTGAATTTCCAATACTTGATAGATTTCAAACCTGGAACAATTATTTCTGATGTAAAGGATCAATAAACAGCTTCCTGGGCTGAATCCCACAGAAATGGGGATGCTTCCAACAGGGTTGCTAGGATTAAAACTCCTTCAAATGCCAAATAAACACTGACTTATCTCTTTTTAAAGAACTTTTTTTGTAAGGCAAAGGTTAGCTTTGTAAGGAAAGGCAGGATGAAAATTAATCTAACTTGCGGTGACCTCCTCGGGCTGGGTTTGAATTACATTTCCACATGGCCTGTGAAGATCTTTCATGTCTCTCGCTCCATTAGTTGGTGTACTTAGCAAAGGTCGGGGAATGAACAGACGTACTTTCCAGGCAGAACATGGTCCTGTCGCTCAGCCCTTCCTGCCTTCCTGGGGTGAGTGTGGAGGTCACCAGGTGGCGCGGGAGCCTTCTCCGTGATGCCTCCAGAAAAGGACGGGCATTCTGTTGCCACCACCGTCCGGGCAGCACAGTCTCACGTGGTTCCCATCCCTGGAAGCGCTCAGGTCTCTTATACTCCCAAGGGGATGTCACATGTACTTTTCAGGGAACTGTTCTATTTCAAGAGAACCTGCTAACTAAAAGTCAAAAGAAGGAGGGGGAGGAGGGGCTATGGATGAGGAAGGAGAGAAAGGGAGGTGGCGAGGAGGGGGAGGGACAAGAGGCAGAGAAGTGAGGGAAAGGGGAGAGGAGGTAGAAGAAAAGAAGAAGAGGAAGAGGAGAAGGGGTGGGGGACAGGAAGGGAAGGGAGGGAGGGTCTGGAGGGTTGGTGGGGGAGAAGAATAAGGAGAGTGGAAGAGAGGAGGCAGGAAGAGGAGGAGCCAATATGACAGATAGGCTTATATCCCCAAACACCCAGAGCTGGGGGGGGGGGGAGTGGCTTATCTACATAAGTGTCACATTACTAGGGACTCCTGGACCACTCTGTCCCTGCTATCCCATGTTCTGACCTTCAGAATGGGGTCTGAGCTCACCCCTTCGGAAGATGTATGAGCCAGACAGAAAGACAAAGCCTGTGCTGGACACTAGCAACATTTATTCCTTCTCTGGCAACAGATCCTCCCTGTTTGGGGACTGTATTGAGATGTATGGAGCGCTCAAAAGGTCTCATTTCCCTTGAGGAGTTTAACATGAGGAGACAGGGAGGTGGAAATCGTGAACTGGCACCCATAGGTGCTAGAGACGCACACTGGGTGTCCCTACCCTTCGGCCTCCTGAGACAAAATGCCCCAGGTTGACAGCCACCAGAGAAGAAAGTTCAACCTGTTCCTGAAGTGCAAGTCCATGAGTACTCCTTCTCTCTTGTCCTCCCCTTCTCTGTCACTTGCCACCTCTGAAGCCTTAGTGTCCTCTAGTTCTCCCCACCCCACACTGGTTTGGAAGTTATGCATTCCAGTCCTGGGGTAAGGCTGACCCTTTAAACATTTAACTACACTCCCCGCGGCCTGAAAAGAACTGGTCTTTATCCTCCTGCCTTCACATTCTGCCTTCTCACATTTTCCAAAAGGCAGCTTGTTTTCAGACCCCAGAGAAAGGCATCGTTGTGGTACTTTCAGCTGGCAGCAGTATGGAGTAAGAAAGGTGTGATGGGACTGAAACCGAGGGGGAGAAGACACCAGGAGCCGTTGGGTCCAAGGGCAGGACACTGGGGACCAATCACAGATGTGAGGGATGCGGGGACCCAGGCTCATCTGCTCCCCCAAAAGCCACTCACCCTTCAGGAGAGAGGAACTTCGGGTCACCCTGGCCACCAGCAGTCCAGTGTACGAGGGGGAGCCTTTGCCCAAGGAATGGCTGGGGCCCTTGAGACACCCCCCCTGCGGCAAGCCAGGGGTCCAAGCACAGCTGGTGGGGACTAAGAAATCCTCACTTCACATTATCAGATATATTCTTGGAAACTGCAACTTTAAGCAAAACTCTATCAGTGAAAGCAGGTCTTTGGTAGGGATTTTGTTTTCTCAGCATCTCATCAAACAAGTTATGTTGAACAAATCCACCTTATTTGATGGCATGCTATAGTGAGGAGGGGCTGCCAGGCTGTTCTTTGGGGTGACAGCGAGTCCACGGGTCACTCCAGCCTGGGAAAGCATGGTTGGTATTCCTGCTATGCCCACTCAAAGCATCCCAGCTCTCTTTGCCCTCTGTTCTTTCCCTTCCATTTTGCTGGGCCATGAATCGGGCCAACAACAAATCCCCCACAAGGTGGGAGGAAACTGGGATGAGATGTGGAATCAGAAAAACTCATCCCATATGCCACAGCCTTGGCAGGCCCTCAGAACCCCTCAGAACCCCTCAGAAGATCTAGTCAGGGCTCCCCCTACCTTGCCATCTTGGAATCACAATCAAAATGAATATAGAGTATTTTTCATTCATTCTCTACCCACAACCTAGCGATCTTTTAAAGCTTATAAAAATATAAGTTGGATCATTTTATTCCCTTATATAAGGTCCTTTGATTGCTTCCCCTATCCCTTAAAATAAAACCCAAATTGGGGCCTCCTTGGTGACACAGGGGGTTAAGTTTCAGCACTATGAAACTATCTGTAGCCACCCCAGCAGGAGTTTCAATCCCAGGCCAGGGAGCTGACCCACATGACTCAGCAGACCTCTCCTGTCTTGCCTGCTGCTCCCTCAGCAGTGTTTTCAGTCAAGCTGCCTGTTCTGCTCCCCACTCTGTCTCTGGTGAATCCTCTCACCCCCTCAGCTCTGGCCCAAGTTCTTGTATGCATAAATAAATAAATCTTAAAAATCAAATTCCTTACCACACCCCACAGGGCCCGGTGTGGTCTGTCAGCTTCTCCTGCTGCTGAAGCCCACTTCTTCCCTTTCTCACCACGGCAGCTTTTCCTTCTTCGGAACTTCCTGCCTCCTTCCCAGGCAGGCTTTGCACAAGCTGCTCTCGGTCTAGAACACCCTTCTCTCCTTGCCCAGGCTCCCTCCTCTTCCTTCAAATTTCCACATACATGTCACCTCCTCAGAGAGGCCTTTTCTAGCCCATCAACACAAAGTATCATCAACCCATAGATTTTTCTTCTCATGGCACCACTGCCCATTCTCTTTGTAGCATTTCCTCCATAGGCAACTCATCCATTGGCTTTTTCTCATTTATCATCAGTCTCGCCACACCAGGCCTCACACGCCACTGAAAAGCAACCTGTCTTGTTCACTGCTGCTTCCCCAGCACCTAAAGCAATGTCGGTACGAGAAGGCCGCTCAATCAATATGTGTTAAATGAATGAGTTGATTCATTAAGCAAGCATTTCGTGAGCACTCCAAGGTTAAGGTGAATATCAAGTGAGATAATGCTATATAAATATGAACAGTTACCATTAACAGCAGCCTCCCATTTCTACCTGTGGCAAACTTGCAAACAACCGCAGGCCCAGATCTACCAGGCTGGGTATTTGCAGCAAATATGAATAATAACCACCACGGAAAAGGTCAAGGTTTTGCCACACTTTCTCATAAGGAGCCATTTATAGAGCGATCATTTGGATTAATCTCTTGACTTAGGTTTGATCTGTTTTTGTCAAGCAAGGAGATATATATTGATATTTGCAAAGAGCTTCATGCATGTGGTACTCACTAAAATATGGCCACATTTTCCATAGTAATTGTCTCTGGAAGCTCATGCCCAGCTGCACGGGCTCATTTAGCTAATCTGTAGTAAGTATGGTATTGATCCAGGACGAGGGAGGAGCACACTCGCCTGGTCCACAGAAGGGTGATTACTTTGGCTGCCTGGCCACTTCGCAAACTTGGAGGAAGCCTAAAGCACACTGACAGGGTCTGGAAGTCAGCCCTCTGCCTTCCCCCACCCTTCCCCCACACCCGTAACACCTCACTATCCCATGTCAGGGTGATGGCAGCACTCCAGGGAGACCTCACTGTTCCCTCCTTCCTCCCTCTCTCCCTTCCTCCTTCCTTCTTTTTTCTTCATTCTTCCAACTGATGATGTTTTCCAAAAATGGTAATACTCACTGCTTACTAAGATGCGTTAAAATTGATATTCTCATTTGTTGCTTATGGAAATACAAATGAGTATAATTATTTGAAAAACCAATTTGACAGAATATATCAAGATGTCCAAATTCTTTGACCCCCATAATTCCTCTCCTCTGAATTTATTGCTAGGAAATAGTCATGGATGTGCAGTATTGCTTATTATAATTATTTATGTCCAGAAATAAGGGATTGGTTATCTGAATAAGCTATTGTATCTCTTTTCAAAGAATACTCCTCAACCATGGAAAAGTATTTGTGATTTATTAAGTGGAGGGAGCTGCTTTCAAAACATGTGGACAATCTGTGCCATGTCGCCCCAAAGTGTTCACAACTTACTGTGCATTTATGCATAGATTGATGAAAGAGGGGGCTGGTGCCCAGGGGAATGCTGTTCTCTATTCTGCCTGCTTGAAATATTTCACAATAAAATAAAACTATGAAAGAAGATTGAAAAGATATACACCAAAATATTTCAACAGATGTAGGATTCCCGGTTACTTTTTATTGTCATCTGAGAGGTCATCAAATTCATTCTACAATGAATTGGAATACTTTTTAAGATCCTCAAAGAAAGACAAAAGAACTGCCTTAACAAATGAAGTCATCTCCAGACACAGCACCTGGCTGGCAAGCCCTGCTGTGTGCTGGGCTGGCAAGGAGGAGAGATGTGGAAAGAGAGCAGGTTTTCCAGGCAGGAGAAGCAGCTTGGATAAAGGCGTATAGGTGGAAAGACACATGTTGCAAAAGGTGGTGAATCCTTTGTTTGACTGGTTAGAATCTGCGGAAGGCATCATGGGGTATCAGACTAGAAGGGTCAGAGGGACCCAGAATCAGACATACAAGGGGAATGAAGAGGGGTGTGTGTAGGAAAGCCACACTAGAATGGTCCCTGGAGTAGAGAGGGGCTGAATGGGCATCTGGTGGAAGGCTGGAGTGTGGCCACAAGATGAGTGGGCCAAGCTGTGACAGTGGGGCCACCCTGTAACCACTCCCCAAGGTCCAACACAGCCATCCCAGAATGGTGGTCAAGAGCTTTAGCTGAAGCAACCAGACTGCCTGGGTTTGATCCTGCCTCCACCATCCACTAGCTGTGTGACCACAAGCAAGTTACATGACCTCTCTGCGCCTCAGTGTTTTCATCCATCTAAGGGATACAGGGGTAATATAACAGCGCCCTGTCACAGAACTTTCATGGTGAGAACGAAGGAAGCACTTGGCACAGACCCTCCTGCAGCATGACAGCACAGGTTGGCCAGCACCCCTCTCCTCTGATGGAAGGTCCCCCACGTGTGGGCTGAGTGCCCACAGAACCATCTGTACCAACAAGGGCAAAGCCAAGGCAAAGTGTGGCCTCAGTCGCTCTGATTCTCTCCCAAAAGCTGTCAGAGTTAAAATATTGATCTACTCAAGATCAAGGAGAAACGAGAAGGAAGTCACAGAAAATGTCAGTGACCCAGTCTTCGGTCCCAGCTTTGCTGTTAACTCCGAGGCCAGAAGTCAGGGTGAAGGCCGCTGTCCTGGGACCCAGTTGGTGCCCCACACCCACCCCCAGCCTCCCAGGGCCCAACACCCTCTTGATTCCACCACCAGCAGAGGCCAGGATAGTAAACTGACCTTTAACAGCACCTGTCTTGGGACCGATGAGCCAGCCACCTATAAAGAAATAAAACCCCCAGTTACCTGCCGCACAGGTCTGGCACCCTTCCCGACCCTGCCCCACACCTCATGCAAACTGTAAGTAGTTTCTTACCATCAGTTGAGGCAAAGCCTCTTTTGTTCTGAGCAGGCAGGAGAGGTGGAAGGACCATGTCCCAGCAGCCTTCCCTGCTATTTCCAGACCCACAGAAGTGATAAACAGGCTCATTCCAGAGCCAAGGAAATGCACAATCAATCCACGCCTTTAGGGCTGGGCTACAATTTAAGGAGAGGAGAAGACAAGATAAATAAAAAAGGCCTATTTTCAAGAGAGCCATTTAAGCCCAGAGAGAGGCCGTAATAATGTGCACACCAGCTCTGCTTAAAGTCGTCCCCGGCTCTCTCAAAATTGCCCTGAGATAATCAAAAGGAAGCGAAGAGGAACAACACAGACTCCAATCCAGAAGAGAATGTGGTAATTAGCACCCGATGCCTGGACCCCGCTGTCAGGCAGAGCAGCCGGTCACCCGGGGCCTCCCGCTGTCTTCCAGTGGCATAAGACACTTCAGCTCTCGCTATCACAACCTAGAGTTAGAAAGCACAGAACTGACACGTCCATGACTGTATTTCTAAAATCATCTCTCAAAGAGATAAATGACTTCCTCCAGCCGGCGGTGTCCAACCTGGGTCTGGGAATAGATAAATTCATTTACTCGGGCGTTAGATCTCCATTTTTCTCCTGGCACTATCCATAATCCCATCTCTTTCAATGTTTGCGACATTCAGCATGATGGATGCACCCCAGTCTCAGGGTGAGAGGTAAGATCCTCACGGGAGAAGGGAGCGACCCATCTTAGGGCCAAACCCAGACACTACTCTGGGGACACACTGGCGTCAAGATGTCACCACACAGATGCATCCCCTGGAAGGAACTACACTTGGCCCCATGGAGGAACTCATCCCGCCAGGACTCATCCCTGAGCCTGGACTCCCTGATGACGGCTTCAAGGAATGGCTTGTCCCTTGCAGCAGGAGATGAGCTGGCTGGGATCAGGTAGGGACAGGACAGCAAGCCTGGCCTCTGCCAGACTCCAAATGCTCAGCTCTTGCCAGAAGCAAATGGGCCCAACAAATTCCTCCTGAGGATTTGAACAAAGCAAAACCATGGGAGTTATCCTACTTTGACTCTTCACTCTTTCAGGACACAAGGATCAGAGCCATCCAAACCCAATGCCTCCATTTCCTTGCACACAGAGGGACTCTTAGTCCTATCCTGAAGGATTCAGAGTGCCCAGGATTGACACTGAGTTGGAAGACCGTCCTTATTCTGGCCTAGCCAAGCAGGTGGAAGCAGAAAACCTGGTCCAGAGTGCCTCAGGCCCTGCTACACTTAGCGTTGCTGGGAGTTATAAAACCAATAGCAGGCAAAGCTTGCTCCCCGGGCCCCAGCCCGGGCCAGTTCCATCCCATCTCTGCCAGGGAAGTTGGCGTCAGTACTTGTCACTCTGCAGCCAGGGTCCAAGCTCTGGCCCAGTCTCTCAGGCACCATCCTTTTCCTGGAGCCCTCAGGTCACACCTTGTTGGGCTCTCACATGTAACCTGGTAACATGTGGCTGGGTTCAGGGGGCTCAGGGATAGCCCTGCAGTGGCCTTCACAGGGGAGGCCAGGGACGATGACTCCGTGGTTGTGATGCTTCAGTGGGAACAGTGAATGAAGAGGTGGCCGCAAGGACAGGGGAGCTGATGTCCCCTGAGCCACACTGAGTGCCCCACTGTGCTGAGTGCTAATCCCACTCTGGAGGCCACTGGCAGGAAGGCAATTTTGCTGATGAGTGCCCTGGAGCCTAGAGGGCTCAAAGCCACCCAGGTCACAGATGGCCCTGTGACTGGATCACATCCCTCACCTTACTTCTCTGCATGTGAGTTCCCTGTCTTGGGTAAGGAGGGGACTCTGGGGAACCTCAGCCATGAAGGCAGTGGCAGAATGAGGCACAGACAGGTCACCCAACAGCAAGGGGTCTGTCCAGGAGGCCGGGATTGCCACTACTATAACACGTGGGGCCGGGATGAAGAGCTTCTTCCCGTCAATCTTTCACGCACACTCCACGGGGGTTGCATGTGGGTGTGTACATGTCCACATGTGGGTGAAGTGTCCAAGGTCTTCCTCCAGTTGCTGATAAAGTGTAAAATCTCGGGCTGCTGGAGGCTAAGTGCTCCCTTTCTTAAGGTGTGGACACTGCAGAAGCCTTAGCCAAGGGCAGTTCCCCCGCTCTGTTTTAATTTGGTCCCTGGATGCTTGCTTGTTTCAACCGCGTGGCTGCATGGTGGACGCTTGGTACCCACCATGCTTTTCGTCTTCCTTCCACGTGGCCTGCCTGTGTTTCAGAACCGGGAGCAGCAGACAGGGCTGGATGGGATCAGGCTGAACAGGACAGGCAGCCTGGCCTCTGCCAGACTCCAAACACTCAGCTCTGGCCAGATGGGCCCAGAGAATTCCAAATGGGCCCAGAAATTCCAAATCCTTCTGAGGATTTTAACAAAGCAAAACCATGAGAGTTATCCTCCTGACACCTGTGCAGTGAAGGGCCCGGATGTGACTTAAGTGCAGCCTGTGGATGCACTTGAGTACGTGTACCTGGCGGGTGACGGTGAGGCAGGCGCTGTGCTTCTGCTTCTGCCCCTTCAACTGGAGCAGCAGGATTTGCAGGCATCACCAGTTGCCAGAAAGCAGAGCTCAGCCACCCTTGCTTCACTGCTGTAGTCTGGCTGATACTGCTCTCCCACTCCCCACTCTCCTAACTGGCCAGGCGGGGGCTTTGGGGAAGTCCGGTTCTACAGTGTCCTGGCAGTCATCTCTGGAAAACCCATCAGGAGTCTCTTGCCCTTGAAGTGATGCTGTTAGCACCTAGTTCTCTGTCTTAAATCCTTTCTTACTGCTAAAGTTACATGTGTCATCTGCAACCTGTCATCTCCACACTCCCTGCCACCCAGCTCCTGCCTCTTCACCATCTCAATAGCCAACCTTCTAAGAGCTTCCACTTCCACAGCCAGCCCATGAGGTGGGAGGCAGGGCATGTCTATCCCTATTGCATAGGTGAGGGAGTTGAGGCTGAGAGTCAGGGAGCTACCCAAGGTCACACAGAAGGTCAGAGGGAAGAAGGACAAAGAATACACTTGCTTGACCCATCCAGCTCTTCTCTGCCTCACTCCCATCAACTCAGACGGTACAATGGAGCAAGCTGCTCCTAGTTGGCAGAGACCTAATTTCAAGGCTGAGAAGGGCCTGGGCTTCTGCACAAAAAGTCAGAGCCATAAAGACAAAAGGTCTGGACCCAGGACTGCATGGTGCTGAACTCACTCGAACCCAAAGCCCTGCCAGTTCTCATGGTTTTAAGGGGAACGACACAGGACACAGGGTTCTAAGTTTGATTCCAGTTCCATCAGTGACCCTGGGGAAGGCTTATCACATGATTAATAGTCAGCTAGTTCATCAACAAAATGGGATAATGCATCCTGCTTTGGATACCCCCAGGGTATATTTTCCTTAGAGATCTAGTTTACTTTACTGAACTGTATGAGAATCAGGCAGCACCCTACCTAGAAACTGCACCCCCTTGGGTATGTGGAGAAACAAACATGGTAAGGGACTTCAAAGCCCCTGGTTACCCATCAGACCCATTGTCTGGAGGTTTTCACTTGAGGAATTGTGAGAGTGGGGGAGAATCTACACTCACCCCAAAGTGGAGCAATTTTCCCTCTGGCACCTTGTTTCCTTTCTCCACGGTCCCCCGTTTCTGCTCTGCCCACCCTGTTTGGCATCACCATGGCATCATCCTTGCCTTTTCCTGAGGGGGGGGGGCAGAGGCGGAGGGGGCGGGGCTGCAGATATGTCAGGAAAGGCCCTCAACAGCAATCCTCACTCTGCTCTCTTGGCAGCAAAGCCTGAAAGCTGCACGAGCCGGCTTGCGCTGGGACCCTGCTCCGTGAGGCTCACCCTTTTGTTTTTGGCATCTGAACACTGTACAGCCACTCCTGCTCCACCCCCCTCCCCCCCCCCCCCCCCCCCAGCCCTGTGAGGAGTTCCATCCCATTAACTCCTCCATGTCACCATGGCAACACAGGCTCCCGACTCTCCCAAAGATAGGAGATACGAGGGCCACCAAAGCCAGGGATGGCTGAACCCCCTCCCCAGATATGCAGGGACAGCCAGAGACCTTGACTCATTTCCAGTAGAGAAGCACAGTTCCTGAGACTCTCCTGTGTGCCTGGCACCTGCTTTAGGAACAGCAAGTGAGTGTGGTAGCCGATGACTTTGATTTGTTTTCAGCCAAGTTTCCCCATGACCATGTCCCTGCCTTTTCTCCCCACGGCGCTGAAATCTAAGCTGGCTCTCAGCAGAGTGGGATCTGACACAGGACAGTGCCTAGCACTGGTCCACTCCCCAGCGTAAACCTCTAAGCACGTATGGTGAATATCACCCCACACTTTACAGAAGAAATAGGAGCTCAGAGAGGTTAAGTAACATGGCTAAGCCACACTGCTATTAAGTAGAAGAATTAATATTTGAATAGAGGCTATATTGCTTTTTGCCTGGCATATTTGATACTTTTGTAGTACTTATAAGAGCCAGGCACTTTCTGAGCATGATGCATATCAACTCTCTTAGTCCTCATAACACACCTGTGGGAGAGGGTCTATCAACAGCTCCACCTTGCAGAGGATGCTGTTGAGGCACAGAGAGGCTAGGTAACTTGCCCAGAGTTACACAGAGGGGAGCTAGATTCAAACCCAGACTCCTGAGTTCGTGTCTTAAGCACTAGACTGTGTTTGGGGGGATTCTAGGGCCCCTCACTCCAAGCTGCACCCGGCTCCGCCTTGAAAACAAGAAATTGACCACTTGACCACCTCCAGTAGCCCCACCTGGCTCCTCACTGGCTTGCTCTCAAATGAGACTTTTGAGGGTTTTATTTCCCCAACCATCCTGCAGCTTTCTTTTCCAATTTCCCTTGCTCTCAAAGTAATCTCACGTTTCCACTCATTGCGCTGGGCTCTAAAAGGCTCCCATTTGGAACAGCAGCTGAGAATTGTCTTCCTTTAGAGAGAAGAGCCTTCCAGTGCCCTCACAAGGGAAGTCCCCCTTGTCCTCCCACACTCAGCCTGTCTCCAAAGACCATTAACGCAATCACTTAACAAGAGGCCAGCTCTAATAGAAAGAAAGAGGAGGAGCATTGTTAGCGGTTTGAAGGGGAGAAGAAATCATAAAATCCATCAAACCTGTATTTGTCTCATTAAAAGTGTTTCTAATTTATAATGTCCTGGAATGCAGATGCCGCCCAGCTGTGCGGGCCTGGTGGTACTGTCTGGTGTCCCTCCACCCCCCCACTCCTGGGCCCCCTCTCCCACCTCACTGGGACTGCCATCAATTTCTGCTCATCAGCGGCACTTACAGTAAATGGATTCATTTGTGGCAATGGGAGCTGAGAGACAAAGGTGACAATATAATTAAGGTTTTTAATTCTATGCCTGAACAGTTAAGTCCAGAACTCATGATAATTAGCCGGCTGTAATGAAAGATCTTTAATCGTTATTTTCCCTTTGTTTCCTATAATTGTTCATTTTGGCCAACTACATTTGTCCTTTCATTTGAGTCTGGCTGCACAGTTTTATGTCACTTCCATTATTCCTATAAACTCCAAAGAAAATATGTTGTGCAGCCCGGTCATTTACAAAGTCAAAGCGAGATGGCACGGGGAGCTTCAGGCGCGCACAACCGCTGACTCTGGGCTGAGGCTACTTTCTGGATGAAAGGAAAACAGGGCTTGAGAAATCCACAGACCTGGGGCTGTGTCTACAGAAAGCAAGTCGGCGCAGGAGAACAAAAAACGATGGCCCCTTCACAGCTGAACTGGCCACGAGTTGGTTTGCAAACTCTGGTTCGTAGGAGTATCACTGTGACCACACAAAGTTCTTCTTCTTCTTCTTCTTTTTAAGACTTATGTATTTATTCACACAGAACTGGGGTACAGGCCAGAGGTGCAGGGGTGGTGAGAGGCTTCACCAGAGACAGAGTGGGGAGCAGAACAGGCAGATCGAGGAAGTACACTGCTGAGGGGAGCAGCGGGCCAGGAGAGGTCTGCCACGCCATGTGGGTCACCTCTGGGGCCGGGGATTGAACTCCCACTGAAACGGTTGCAGCCAGCTTGCAGTGCTGTGTCCTAACCCGTTATACATGTTCTTGATTCTCAAATGCATGTATTGTTCCCCCTCATGGTTTGGCATTCCTAGGAGCAGAATGAATCTCATGGTTGATGTGCATTTTTAATGCCATGTCTACCTTTTATATTTCCTGAGAAGTTGAGGCTTGAGAAAAGGGCATCTTCACACAACAAATATTTATCGAGGACCCACCACACTCCAGGCTGGGTGCTGGAATGCTGTGACGAGGAGGCACTGACCAGTCCCTGCCACCACCACTTTCGGAGGTTCATCGGCACTCAGCCTCCTCTGCAGCCACTACTGGCCAATTGGACAGGATATTTCTCACTTGCTATGACTGTTTGGACCCACTTTGGGCTGTGGGTTTATTAAGGGGAAGGATGTCCTAAAGGAACTCTGCAGAGTCTTGTGGACTCCACAACCTACTCCAGTCTTCTGGACCCTACTCTCTACTCCAGTGATTTGGAAACTACAATTCCCAGTAGCACCAGGGAGAGAATTGCAAGGACCCAAGGGCGGAGCTAAGCAGGCATTCTGGGACATTGGGGGATAAATAGAGCGCCATTGGGTCTCTGGGTCTCTTGCTCGGAAACGGCTCTCCAGACCCTGTGACTCGGCATTTTCAGTCAGCAAAGCTGGTAAGGTATTCCAGTTACTTTGTATCCCACTCTCTTTCCCTGGGTTGTTTCCTATTTCTTTCCCCTTTTTGTAAATAAACCCATTTTGACCCATTTTTGTGCACCTGCAGTACAACTGAATTTTAAGTGCATGTGTGAGGCTCCACGGACAGGTGGCCCAGTTCACATTGGGGTGCCCTGTAACAGGTTCAGGTGGCCAGAGCATGGAACTAGAGGGTTGGGGCTTCCAGCAAGGGGATGGAGGAACATAGGAGTGGGGGTGGGGGGCCTCACTGCTGCTCAGGGCTGGGGAAGAACCCCACTGGAAAACTTAGATGACAGCTTCATAACGGGAAAGGAGAACGGGCCTGAGGGGGCAGATGGCCAGCCCTGGGATGGGGTCGGGGGCATCTGGTCAGAGACTTGTGTGGCTTGTGAAACATTGCCTGTCCTGTCCCCCCTTTCTCCACCCCAGATCTGAGTCCTAAAAGTCCTTTGGCCAAGGTCCCATGGTGAATGCACAGATTTTTGGAAAGGATGAGGGCTCACCTGTGCCCCTTGGTGTACTGTTTTTACCTTGAGGTTCTGACTGTGGCCTCATCTCAAACTTCTATAGTTACCAATTGTCGCAAAGAAGAAAATTAGGCCACCCCAGTAAAAACCCCCAGTGTATTCTACACACTCCAGAAGTCTTCTTGGATAGACCTGGGCATAAAGCACTAAGAACCCCGACAGAAGAGCTGCTCCCTTTTTCAGAAAAGAGTCTGAAAGATAAGGACTGATTGTGGTCTCAGCTGCCTGCCTTCAGGCTCTCACTAGAGCTCACTTACAATCCACAGAACAAGCCTACAACTGACCCTGGTGTGGGCGGGGCTGAGGAGAGGCCTGACAAGTCAAGCTCCAAGCTCCCTCCCCACCACCACAACCACAGCCTTGATCCGCCTGCCTCTGCCCCTCCTCACTGGCCTCTAGCGCCTGCTCTCTCTCTAGTCCTAGCTTTCCAAAACCTCACTGGATCATGACACTCCAAGAAGACCCTAGAGCGGTTCAGGTCCTCAGCTGTGTCTCATGCCCTACCAGAGTCCTGCCAGTTCATTCCCCACCATTCCTGCTGAACTTCGCCTCTTGTGGGGCCCACTCTCCCCATGCTGCTTCCAGCCTCCAGGCTGTTGCTGATGCTGTCCCCTCAGCCTGACATTCCTGATCCCCCCCTCTACCCCCACCCCCCAGCCTGCTCCAATCATCTTGCTTGGCTGCCCTCTTTGGATGCCCAGGGTGCTCCCGTCACTGCACTTCCCACATGAACCCCCCAACACACACACACACACACACACACACACGCACGCACGCACACACGTACACACTGTCTCCCCCACGGCTGTCTCTCTGTGCTGGGGTAGGGTACAACCAGATGTAGAAACACATGTGAGAGGAATAAATGAGTAAAGTCAGTGGGGAGCTGGCTAGTCCAGAGGTAGCAAGGCCACTGTGGGGCTTTCTAGTCCTTCAGCAAACATCTTGAGATCCCTTTTTCTGTGCCAGGGCCTGGGTTTTCTGCTGAGGTACCAAGTCAGGGAAAAGACGACCCTGCCTCAAGGCTGCAAATGGGCTTCCCAAGAGCTGTAGGGAATAGTGGTTGAGAGCACCGGCCTGTGTCCCATCTCTACCACTGACTACCTGTGCTGTCTTGTACAAGTTTCTTAACCTCTCTGTGCCTGTTTCCTTATCTCAAAAATGGAGACAACAGTGGAAACAGTGCAGAGGATGATCTGAAGAATAGGTAAGCATGGTTTGCATGTCTGGTACCTGACTGGTGCACAAATAATGCAGCTCTCCCAGCACCCAGTTGACCCCCTGCCCCTGAGCAGCCTCTCCCCACCCCATCCCCAGACACCCATACCCTCATGCTCCTGGGCCCTCAAACCAGCAAGGCAGAATCAAGAGGACACCGGATTAGAAGTCTCTGGGACAGAAATACAAGACCAGGCCCCAGCAGCCAGTCACGTGATTTTGAAAAAACTAAGTGTGAGAGGGACCACTTCATCCAGAACCCAGCCAAGCCTGTCTGCCCTGAAGACAGGTGGGGGGGTGGGGGGGGGAAGAGTAACTGCTCTGTCTGCTTCCTGGGGTGATAGTGGGCGGACACATCCTTTGTGAGTTGCACAGGGCTTATTCTAATCAGAGCACCACATCCAGGGGCCCAGGGGCCCAAGAAGGCAGGCTGAGCCAGGTGAGCACTTGAGAGCACTTATACCTGCTGCAGAATCCAGGCATGGGGAGCCCATGACAGTGGGCCACAGAAACCTGAGAACTTTACAAGCAGGAGCTCAGTGGGCTGTGGGGCATACCCATCTGGTTTCTGGGGTTTCTTCCCCCATACCTGACAAGATCACTGTGACAGTAAGTGCCGCTCCGGAGAACTCACCCTGGCCACAAGGCTGTTCCTGTGCCCTTGAATCTATTAAATAGACCAAAGTGATTAATTATTTTACTGTCTTTATGGCATCCACTTTAACTTGCTTCCATCCACATTTCCAATTACATAAGCCCGAATCTTAAGCTGAGGAGGACATGTATTATTGAACTATTTATAATCAGAGTTTTTCAGAGCAGAAAAAGCTCTGCCAGGCAAAAGCCACACACCCCAAATTAATGATTCAGCGACCAGAAGACAATCTGTCCTTAATCGGAGGGGCGTGGGTTGCAGGCAAGGAAAGAACAAAGAAGGTGAGTCCAAATCAAGGATGGTAAACCATTTTTTTTTTTTTTTTTTTCTGAAAGGCATTGGGCCCCCAGGGGAAGGCCAATCAGTTGAAGGGACCCACCCAATCAAGTTGAGTTGGGGGAGTTACTCTTGGAAGAAAATAACTCGACTTCAGTTACCCTAGCCATACAAACTCCAGATTAAGCTGGGGCCTGTCATTCCTAGTAACCATTGCTTCACGGACTCACCGTGCCTCTTCACCAAGTAACTCCAAGTTTGTAGCTACTTCTAATATCTCCCCAAGTAGTTCTAGAACACTTGGGCATTTTCCCAGCAAGTGCCAACAGCTGCTGTGTCTCCTCCTCCTTCAGCCCCTGCCAGATCATGGGAGAGCTCTCCATTTCTGCCCCTGGGCCCACCGTTAGGCCATCTCCCACTGAGCAGCACCATCTCCAGCCTGGAATCACCAAGTCTTGGGTGGTCACAGCTAATTGTGCCCCTGTGGGGACCACCTCTTTCCCACTTTAGTGCTGTAGTGCCAATGATTGGCTGAAGTTTTATTAGAATGGGCCTCTCCGTGTTTACCCATTGGATCTCCCTGCCTCAGGCCCAGGCAGGCATCCACAAAGGGCGGGCACCAGGGCAAAGTACTCAGGCAGATAGTCTGGGCTGATGCTGCCAGGCTGTTACCAAGCTGAGGCTCTTCTCAGTGCTGCTGGCTGATTTCTGGAGAAGACACTCCAATCAGTCTTCCAGATAGGCTCAGCTCAGCATCAAGTCAGGGACTGATGGACAGGAGCAGTATGGTGACTTCTGTTTGCTAAACTCCAGTTCCATGCCCAGTGTTGGACCAGGCTGCATCCACAGTCATGCACTAGGGAGGTGTTCTTGGTCCCACTGCACAGATAATGAGGCTGCAGCTCAGAGAGGTTAAGTCACTTGTCCAAGATCCCACAGCTAGTCGGTATTACCAGGCTCCTCCCAGGTCTGTCAGATGCCAAGATTCAAGTTACAATGCTCCTTCCTGTTTCTTTTCGCTTTTCTCCTGCTTCTTTTTTAAGGATATAAAAATTGACAGTCCATCACCAGACCTTTGTCTAGGAAAAAAAAATGCCCTCAACATAAAAGATATAAATGTTTTCTGCAAGAGAAGCAGAAGAAAGAAGGACGATCATCTACAAAAACAGACACAGGTTTGTTCCCTCCTGGAGTGCATGTTTGCTGAAGTAAAGCTGTAGTTTTAAAAAGATGACCCTAGAAAACACATTCTGCCTTCTTCTGAGAGCTTTTTTATTTTTATTTTTTTTAAATGGGAGAGACTGGCCAGCTCCCTCCCCTTCCTGAGCACAGTGCCAGAGACTCCATTCCCCAGGCTTCCTTGGAGTTCAGTGTGGCCATATCCTCAGTTTTGGCCAATGAGAGCAGAGTCTGTGCTCTAGACACAGCTGTGGCCCAGAACTACCTCCCACTGGTTTTCCAAGCTTCTTCCCCTTTCATCAATTTGATGCAAAGGAGCGTCATGACCTTGGAATCCACAGGCTGAAGGTGCAGAGACAGAAGGTGACAGGCCAGGATCCCTGAACCAGGATTGTGGCAGGATGACCTTCCTACTTGCCTAGAGTTGCCAGAATTAACAAAAACAAAACAGGATACTCAAGTATAATATGTTGGGAATAAATTGGGGATTGGGGACAGAAGCAGCTTTCTGGACCAGTTCTCAGCCCTCTGGGTCACTAATCAGAGTTGACATTTGGGACAAATTTATACCAAAAAAATATTGTTTACCTGAAATTCAAATTCAACTAAGTATCCCATATTTATATCAGGCAGCCCTATACTTTTCACATGTGTGGCACATTATAGGAGTGAGACATGAATGCTGTGTTTGAATCATGGTGTATACTTATGGAGTTGTTTGTTTTAGCAACTCCTTAAATAATACATCACTGCTTCATTGAGGCATCAGTTGTTAAACAATCTGATCAGACAAGCTCAGTCCTGACTGATGAGCATTTATGCAAGTAGGTGTCTCGTCATCAGCTTTTCTTGCTTGAACTGTTGCAGCTCAATAAAAACTGTTGGTGTTTCACCTCTCTCCCTTGCACTTTTGGATCACCCAAGAGGAAGAGTTAACATACACAGTTTTGGGCCTCCCCTATGGCCTAGAGGTTCATGCTCAGTGCCGTCACTGCTTTGGCTTGAGTTTGATCCCCAGCCAGAGAGCTAACCCACATGGCACAGGAGACCTCTCCTGTCTCTCCGGATGCTCCCCTCAGCATTGTATTTCAGTAGACCCACCTGTTCTGCTCCCCACTCTATCTCTGGTGAATCTTCTCACCCCCCACCACACTCTCACCTCTGACCTAGACCCCAGTTCTTCTATGCAAAATCAAAACAAACAGATATACACAGTTCTTGTCCCAACCTTCACCCCAGGAGCTGGCCACTCAGCTCAGGATCGTCAGTAACTCCAGGGGGTTCATGAACAGGTGTAAGCCATTGCTCAGAAAGCCCAGCAACCAGTAGTACAGAGATGAAAGGGGTATAGGTGGGATTTGGGGGGAAGTAGCAGCGACAAGCCCCTCCTGAGAACATGGCAATTGCCACCAGCTTTGGCGCCCACAGAGCAAGGGCTGTGGTGGTTAATGACTGGCCAGTTCCAAATTACTGGGATTACCAAACAATTACTATAATTTAGCAACACTATGCTAAATTGTACCTTAATGTACAAGACTTTAGTTCACAGTGGATGCACAGTAAATATTGTCTCCCCTGAGGGCCTGGAAGCTGCAGAGAAGAGGGGAGGGGGAGTTCACCTTCTTTGTCACTATCCATTCATGTGTACATTCTCAAGCCCCTTCTCCCCCCTGCTCTGTGGCCCATGAGAAAATGGCCCAGAGACCATTGAGGCCGGTTGGGTTGTAGGAGCTATTCCTGATGCTACCATCTTTCCTGCTAGACAAGGCACACAGAGTTCCCATCACCATAGAAACAGAGTTCCCAATAGAAACTCTCTCCAGCCACCACCCCCCCCCACACACACACACCAGCCTCTCATGTAGTGTTGCTAAGTCTCTGCCCCTTATTAATGGAATGGATGGTAAGTGGGCTTGCCTGGGACCCCCTCACTTCTTCTTCTAGCCTTGCTTCTCCAGCCCTGAGCCTCACCTTCAGAATAGACCCTGGAGAAAGCCTCCCTCTCCAGAGGAGGCCTGAGCTCCAGCGCCTAGACGCTCATTCCCAACATGATGCTCATTCCCAACATGCCCATCATTCACCTGCCCTGGAAACACTCCTGTTGGCTCCTCTGGAGCCATTACCGTTCGTCATGTTTATCTGCATTTAGGTGCAGTGGGGATTCACACACTTCGATCTGTCTTTGCTCATGAAGCAATGGTCCAAAAAATGGTAATGATGCCTCTGACACCGCAGCATCACTGCATTCTTCACGTGTAGGGTTGCCAGAGATAGCAAATGAAACACAGGATGCCCAGTGAAGTCTGAATTACACAAAAACAATAAATACCTTTTTAGTATAAACATGTCTCATACACATCCTTTTTAACAGTATGCATTGTTTATCTGAGATTCAGGTGTATCAGTATGTCTGGTGTTTTATCTGGTGACTCTACATACCTGTGCTCCCAGGGCACCTGGGCCATGCCCAGCAGAGAGCTTCCTTCATCAGGCAAGAACAGGGGGCAGGTGCTCACCTTGGCCAAATCCAGCCTGCCTTTCTCTGGCCTCTGCACCTACCCTACTGTTCCAGCAAGCCCCTTGCTCTTCCCTAAACACACAGTAATCTTCCCACCTGTAGATTTTTGCTCACACCATTTTTTCTGCCTGGATATCAGTTTCTCTGTCTCTTTTTATCATCTAACCTTCCAGTTCCTTCAAAGCTGAATACCCATGCCACCTTTCCAAAGCATGTTGTGATCCCACACCACTTATTTCTCTTTCCTCTGACCTTCGTTAACCCCTGTCTGCCACTCTCTCAGGACAGTGAACACTGTCATTGCAACAGTGACTAGGAGCCACTGTGCTGGGCTGGGGTCTGGACTGCCAAAGGTGCACAGGTCTCAGATCATATTCTCAAGCACACCATAATCTAGTGGGAAGACAGGAATGGGTGCAAATCATATAATAATAAATTCTGACTTCATGGCCAGTGCCAAATGCAAAGTACAGTGAGATCAAGGAGGAGACAAAGCTCTATATCACCTGGGGGCTTTGAGGAAGACTTCTTGGAGGAGGTGGAATGGGGTTGTTGTAGGATGAGTAGAGCTTCAACAAGGAAGGGAGTTACAGGCAGGAGAACAAATCTACATGAATATGTAGTCAGAAAAGGAAGTAATCCTCAGGGAACAGCAAGAGTAGGCAGCAGAAGAGCTGGTGTGAGGATGTAAACATAAGTCCAAGCTGTAAGGCCAGGAGGGACAAGTGGTTTGCTAAATGGCAGGCTGGGGCTTTTGGGCAAGTTTTGAGCCATCACGGTAACAGCCATCACGTCTTTTGCACGTACTATATAGCAGATATTGTGTAAGCACTTTACACATATGTCACTTCATTCATTACTTCTCTGTTAACCTCATAGGACTGTTTTTTTTTTTCCTCTCATTTTATAAATGAAGTTCAGAGAAGTCAATGGCCTTGCCCAAGGTCACACAGCCTAAGAACATTAGAACTTGTAGACAAACCAATGTGTTTGACTACAAAAATTGGTGTTTTCTTCACCAGCTTGCCATCAAAGTGTGCCAGGGAACTACTGAAGGCATGGGGGAAAGGCACATTTTAGGCTTACAGCACTGGGTAGGAAAAGGGAGTGGACTAGCAGGAGGCTGATATCACACTTCAGATGAAGATGATCAGTTCTCAACAAGGGCTGGGCAGCAGGATGGGGGAGAGCTCAATCAGGGCCCCTGTCAGTGTAGGGTTCTGAGCACACCTGGCTTTCTTTTGTTCACCATCAAGAGAGCCAACAGGCTTGAGGCTATGGCCCCTCAACAGTCAAGCTGGCCTACAACTCTCAGCTTCAGTCACATCCTAGGGCCAGACCAGGGCCAGCAGTCTGCCAGGGCCAGGTCAGCACTGAAAGGGTGTGAGTGACCTGGCAGCCTCCTTTGCCCGGCAGGGGGACCAACCAGCTTTGTTCTTGGGATATAGAACTCTCAGTGCTAAAACCAGCAAAGTCTCAGGCAAACCAGAGTGAATCAGTCCCTCTACTGTCCAGTGAAGACCCTTTTGCTGTCCCAGCTGCCAAACACCAATCATCCCCAACTGTCCCAGCCCTCAGGCCTAGTGTGAGTGTCAAGGAGGGGACAACCCTCAGGGCAGGGGCAGATACACTCAGTGGATTTCCAGCCCACAGGACCCTGCCTATACCCAGGTCTGAGGGACGAAGGCATCCATCATCCCGGCCAGGAAGACCAGGCAAAGCACCCCACCCCCGCCACCAGTCAACTCAGTGGGCAGGAGAAACGCTGGGGGTCCAGGGTGGGGTGGGGCGGCAATCCTGAGTGCGACAGCTCTAAACCTGAGAAGTCCCTGAATAAAACTGACTGGTAAGAAATTCTCTACAGATTTGTCGCATTGTGTTGAAGAGGATCTAAAAATAGGGAAAACACACAGAGGAAAAAGAACTACTTCTGAGGACATCAGCCCTGAGCTACGCAAAATCGTTTCCCATGAACACAGACACATGTTCATATCAGACTGGAAAACTTGGCCTGAAATAGTAAAACATCCAGAGATGGCAGGATTCCTAACTGGTTTGATGTTCTTCTGTGATTTTTTTTTTTCCTGAATTACTGGGACTCCTGAGTAGCATCCCTGGAATTTGGGGTAGGACATCAGGACAGCCAGCCTGACAGTCCAGTCCTAGCCCCTAGAAGCAGGTGAGACCCCTCAGAGGGCTTTCCGTAGGGAGGTCCAGGCTGCCCTCTCTCTGAGCACCAACACTGCCCTCCACCCTGCCCCCAACAAACTATTGTGCACCCTGTAATAACACTGGGAAGCACTAGTAAGAGAATAAACCTACAAATGTGACCATCTCCAATTCTGAGATGTTTGCCCCAACGGTCTTGGGCCATGACCATGCCTCACCACAGATGACCTTGTTCCATCATAATCAGAGGGCACAAGGCAAGCATGCTTCCAGGCAATGAGGATCCTCCCTAAAGCCCAGCGTGGACAAGAAGGTAAGTAGCAATACTGTGTAGAATTATACACATACAGATGGGAATTCCAGCCCAGGTCATTTTCTTCTCCCTTAGTCTCAAAAGACAGTTATGGAGTGTCCTGAGATAATGAGTCTACACCATAACAACATATTGTCTTATACTGAGAACTGGGCTCCCTGTACCATTCACCATGTCATTCTCCCAGCAGCCCATAAAGAGATATTCCTATTATCATAAAGGGGCTGCACAGCCTAGTTTGCTGGGCTAGGTCATAGACTAATAGACAGCAGTCACTAATAAAAAAGAACGTGTTGCCCATTTCCCAGAATGACAGTCTCTCCAGCCCACTGCTCACTAGCCCTGTTTTCCCCTTTATCTCTTCTCTTTTTGTATACTTAAAAGAGATGCTGTTACTTTGTCCCCCAAACACTATTCTTGTCCTCACTGCCATTTTATCCAAATTAATTCGGACATAAGGTCCTGAGATTCATTTTTGGCCCAAAGTTCCCATCCTCCCCACTCACAGACACTGCACAGCCACTAACACTGACTCACTCTGGATCTCTGGATCTCCCTTTTCACCATGGCAGTCTGAGGTCAGAAATTGCCAATTTCAGGACCACAGTAAGGATGGGGCTCCAAAATGTACCCTTCTCCTAAAGAAGCCAAGAGAACAGGGGACACATCCAAGGGGATGCCATTTGCAGATAACCCTTAACAGTGACAAGAACAGGGCAATGACCTTCATAGGACTCCCTCGTAGTAACATTTCAGCCCCGGCCTGTGACAGGCTCCGCTGACTCCTGGACATAAATTACTTGTTCATTATCAGGCCCCGACATGGAGAAGGATGTCGGCAGCTTGATTGTGTCTGTATCCTGTGGCAGGAGGCTGCATCTGAGCTGCCACTGTCCACGGTGCTGTTTTACATGGGCTGTCGCTGCTGCCTTTCAGGGCCAGGCAGGCTCAGGCTCAAGCCACCCTCTGTCATACTTCACATAGGCAGCCCCAGGGTAGCAGAGAGGGGACACAAGTGATCATGATAAGGTGGCTAAGAATTTGAGGAATTAGTGCTCCTTTGACCTGAGCTTTCCCCATTGGGGATCCCATTCCAGATCTAGGATCTACATACCTTGGCAAAGAGCCTCCTGCGTCCTGGCCTCCTGATGAGACCATCCATGTCTAGAAGGTACATGGGCCCTAGAGCGCTGAAGCCAAGGGGTTCCAGACATTATCCTACAAAGTGGATGCTTCTACCCAGCAACCACCGAGGGGCAGCAAGTGCCAAGGGACTCCCTGGTCTCCCTGTAAATACATCCCACATGCATATTAAGCTATGAGCCCCTCATCTGCAGGACATTCCTGGTGACCAAACCCATGCCTCAAAGTGCTTCTCCCAAGTTTACTTAATGAATAAACAAAATCACCAAAGGGCAACAGAATTGATGAGGAAAGCTAGTATTGACTGGCCACCTGTGATAAGCCAAGTGCTCCTTATGGATTACCTTACTTGCTCCTAAGCCACCATGCCCCAAAAGAAATGATCCAGGAGCTCTGTTCATCCACATTTAGCAAACAACTGTATCCCAAGACACAATGGTGATAATCAAAGATCCAATGGTCTTAATCCCAGTGGACACTTGTTCACCAGGACTGATTTTACATTCTGTAGTTCATCAATGCCCCCCTTACTGACCTCATGCTCCAGTGCGATTCCATGATCTACATGATCTACATGCTCCAGTGTGATTCCATTCTTGGAAATTTCAATAACACAGTCAAGGCTGAGAATGGGAAGCTGGGCACCAATGAAAAGCCCATCTCTATCTCCTAGAGATACATCAAGTGGGGTGATACTGGTGCTGACTATGTCATGGAATTCACTGGTATCTTTACAAACTTGAAGAAGGTCGGGGTTCATGTGAAGGGTGGAACCAAAGAGTCATCACCTTTGCTCCTTCTGCTGATGATCCATGTTTGTGATGGGCATGAGTCACAAAAAGGATGGCAACTCCTTCAAGACCTGCAACAACTGCATGACCAAAGTCATCCATGACAACTCTGTCATTGTGGAGGGACTTTTGACTCTCTTCACGCCATCACTGTCACACAGAAGACTGTGGGAAACCTCCCTGGAAAACCATGGGGCTATCCAGAACATCATATCTGCTTCTAGTGGCACCTCCGAGGCTTTGGGCAGGATCATCACTCACTGCCATTGTCTTCAGTATGCTCAGTCCCAACGTGCTGGTGATGGGTCTGACCTGCCACCTAAAGAAAGCTGCCAAATACAATAACATCAAGAAAGTGGTGAAACAACTGTCTCAGAGTCCCTCAAGGACATCCTGGGCTACACTGAGGACCAGGTTGTCTCTCATGACTTTGACAGTGACATCTACTCCTCCACCTTCAGTGCTGGGGCTGACACTGCCCTCCATAACCACTCTGTGAAGCTCATGCCCTCGGATGAGTTTTGCAACAGCTACGTGGTGATGGACTTTATAGTCTCCAAGGAATAAGAACCCCCAGACCACAGCCCCAGAGAGAACACAGGAGGAAGACAGAGGTCCTCAGCTTCTAGAGAGGTTCTCCCCCATTCATGCAGCACACTGAGAATCTGACCCAGACAGTGTCTGTTCCTAAAGAAGGAACAGGACTTAGAGAACCCTAACTTGTTATAGCCACCAATAAAGTACACTGCACCCAGAAAAACAAATGATCCAACCAAAGCTCAGAGAGGTGCTTCATAGCCAATGACAGACAGGGCAGCCTGGTCCTGGCTATTTCTTTATCCAGAAACAGCACCACAAGACAGGATGATTTCTTTTCACCATGTTTTCCAGTGCTCCACAGAGAGGAGATGTGTTAGTGTCCCCACATCAGTGTTTGAGGGCCTTTCTCAGAACTTTGGAAAGGAGAAATAAAGCAGGCAAGTCCCAGGCCTGGGCCCTGAGCCAGAAAGCCTCATGGGTAGAGCCACTCCCCAGAGCAGCTCCTGCCTCTCTGCAGTGGCCTTCCTAGAAGAACTGCCAGCACTGGCAACCTCACCCTCCTGCATTGCTGGCAGAGGGCTTCAACAGAAAGAGTCCCTGGGTCGAGCAAACCCCGAGGTCCCCAAACTTTCCACTTCCATAAAGTGCTCTGATCTTGTCAAATTGCTACCAGAGGAGTCATAGCTGAATGAACACTTGCCAGGTTCCCGCAGCTCTCCCGAGAGCTGTCACCATTCTCATCCATCATCATTGAAGCAGTCCACCTGCTCACGGCCCATCTTTCAACTGCAATGATGGCTGAGATGCAATAGATGTGTCTTGTCATCACCTTGACTTTTTTTTTGGAAAATGCAAAGGTCAGAAGGGATCCTGGGGTGAGTGAAACCCCAATCTCAGGGTGGAGGACTGACTGCCTATCCCACTGAGTGCCAGTCCCCACTGTGGCCCCCTACAGCAGCCCTCCAGTTGCCCCTCTCCAGCAGGTCTAGAGGAGAGCTGAAGACTCCCTTCACCCCAAGACTCCAAATTCCTACATCTGCCTGCCAGCTCTGGTTCTGCAGAAAAACAGACTCCAGAGAGGCGATGGGGTTGTGAAGGCACCAGCTTCCATGAAACCCAGACTTCAGAGGAAGCTAAGATAAAAACTTTCACATGGGGCTCCTCTCAGCCCAAACCCAAGGCCACTGGCCTTGAACCTGTTGCCTGGGAGTGGTGGTCACTGGCCCTCTGCTTTCAGGCACCTTCATTAGTGCAGAGACAGGTGTCTAAGCCCCCTGCCCCAGGCCAGGCAGTGGAGTTATCTTCCTGAGCAGACTCTGCCTGTCCACAGCCACTTCCTGGGAGGAAGCCCAAGGCTTCCTCTGCAGGCAGAATAAAGGCCAAAGGTGGCCTGGCACTCAAGCCCTCAGCAATGCAGCACCAAGGAAGCAAGCAGCTTGAAGGTCATAGGAACCTCAAAAGAATCAGTGTCCACTGAGTTGAAGGGAGAAATTCATTTTTCCTCCTTCAGAAATGTTATAAGATACAAAAGAATGTCAAGGAGAGAATGAGCTCCCTGCCTTCGTAGGCATTCAAATGCAGCCAGATGCGGGAAGGTTCTCCTGGTACTCCAGAATAGGTTCAAAATGAGGAAATTTAAATGGGGGTGTCTCTCCCATACTTCCAGTCCTGAGTTCCCCGTCACAGTCTTCCACCCCTCTCCCACTGTGAATACCTTACAGTTTTTGCTCAAGCAGTTCCTCCAGCCTGAAGTACACCCCCCTTCTCTGCTCCCTGCAGGACCCCTTTTGATTCAACAACACATTAGCTGAACACCTACTCTGCACTGGGGCTACAAAATTTATTCATTATCCATGCCCCAACCCCAACCCACTGTCCCCCTTCTCCCACGCACTGCCAAGCACACAGCCACCACCAGGCAACTAGCAGAGCAGAATAGTGCTCATTCTCCCAGAGCCCTTCCATTTGGAACAACTGGCTCCTCTTCCACCATCCTAAGGGGTCTTTCTGCCCCTTTGCCCGGGTATGGGGGAGGAGCATAAGGCTGCTGTTCTAGTAGTTTCTGCACAGGGAACCAAGGAACCCCGACCTATCACCAGACTCATATTGCATCATTCCACACCTCAGAACACCAGGAGCCTGGTCCCAATCAATGGGTCAAGGGTCTCAAACAAATCCTGATTTATTCTGCTGATTTATCACAGCCCCTGGCCTTTTTTGGACATGGGAAGTAATTTCCATGCCCCATTAAAAATGGGGATCACAGTAATAACTAAAATGTATTAAGTACTCATATGAGTCCAACACTGCACTCATCTTCCACAACCAGGGCCTTCTGGCAAAGAGACAGACAGGAGTAAAGGTGGAAGAGGAACCAGCTTTTCTAAATTCTGTTTGGGGGTTCTCCTAATCCCCATCCCTGCTTCTGCTCCCTCTTAACTTTGTGACAGGGCACCCCAGCGTGAACTGGGCCACCTGTCGGTGGGGCCTCACCTGCGTGCTTAAAATTTAGTTGTACTGCAGGCACACACAAAAGGGTCAAAATGGGTTTATTTACAAAAGGGGAAAAGAAAACAACTGGAATACCTTACCAAAACCCCGAGTCACGCGGTCCAGAGAGCCGTTTCCCTAGCGAGAGAGCGAGAGATGCAATGGCGCCCTATTTATCCCCCAATGTCCCAGAATGCCTGTTTAGCTCCGCTCTTGGGTCCTCGCAGTTCTCTCCCTGGTGCTGCTGGGAGTTGTAGTTTCCAATCATTGGAGTAAGGGGTGGAATCCAGAAAGCTGGAGTAGGGGTGGAGTCCACAAGACTCTGCAGAGTTCCTTTAGGACATCCTTCCCCTTAACACCGTCAGGTCCAGCTCCAGGAGGGCAGAAGGAGATCCCACAGCTCCCAGGTGCGGGGGACCTTGACCAGCAAGGCCGGAGAGTCGGGACCCCAGGTCCAGCGAACAAAGGAAGCAGTCACATGCGTGTAGCAGAACAAAGAAAGAGCTCTTTATTGAGTTTTATCTCAGCTTTATACAGGAGGAGAGGGATGCCAGGAAGGGAGAAGGCCAATAGAAATGCAACATATTTTGGTGGCAGTTGGTCTCGCGAGGGGCGAAAGTGGGCGAGAAAAGAAAGAGGAAAAGGAAAAGGTGGGGGCAGGGAGTTCTTCCCACATGCCTTTTGCAACCCGGATGTTTTTCTCTATCTGGACTCCATTTCACCTTTTTATGGCTGCTGACAGACGCCAGATGCCGGCCTCGGTCCCCAACACCCAGGTCCACAGGCCTCGCATCTCTTACCTGGTATTGAACTAGCTCCCAGCCTCCTCTCTACCTGTGCTCCACACACAGCCTGCCACCTCCCCAATATTCCAGAAAGCACCCTATCACTTCTTGCTGACAATGCTTCCCTGCTGAGAGCTCTTGCCTGGTGTGAACTGACTCCCAGCCCACTTCCAGCTCTGGCTCCCTTCTGCTTTTCCCACTGCCCTTGTCCCTTCTCCCCAGCACTCCACCTTCTGTCCCTGGGCATCACCCTGATTAGATCCTCCTTCCATGACCCTCTCCCCCAGTCATTCCTGCAAGTTGCTCACACTCCCTGCCTGAAGCTGGCTGTCTTCAGGCTGGCAAACGGACATGTCTCCTCCCTGGCTCCCCTGACCGCTCCTTGCATATGACTGGTGCCTTTTCACAGCACTGACTTCCTCCTGTCCAGAACCTTCGAGTGCCTCCCTCATTAACAGGTGGACCCTCAGGCTGAGGCTTGACCACCAATACCTTACAGCACCCAGCACTGAGGGTAATCAATAGTTTAGAAAAAATTTCCTAATAGCTATTCTGCCTGTTTTGTATGGTACTGGACTTTCAAAAGTATATTCCAACCCATCACCTCATTTTACCCTTAAACTTCTCCCATGAAGGTAGGTCAAATAATACCCCCATTTGACAGATAAAGAAACTGAAGTCCAATGGGATAAAATGCAACAAACCTCCCCCTATCACACAGTTAATTAGTAACAGGGCCTGGTCTGGCTCCAGGTGCTCTGAACCTCATTAAGTGGTATGCTCCACCACCCCAAGATTACATAGGCATGGCCAGACATCTTTCAAAAATACTAAGACCTGGGGAAGTTACCTGATGATGGTGGCCTGTAAAATGCTATTTTTTTAAGCAACTTAAGGAAGATGACCTAAAAGGAAGACAAGTGGCCTTGACATTGACCTCAGCCAAGATGGATAAATTGGGGACCACCAGAAGAGGCGACAGCCACCAGGAGGAGGCAGAGGATTAGACCTCAGCTTCCACACTTGCCACATTCAAACACTCATTGGAAAGTAAAACTCGGGCTCTCCCTGGTGGCGCAATGGGTTAGGACGCAGCACACAGCACTGCAAGCTGGCCACAGCTACTTCAGTGTGAGTTCAATCCCCTGCCTGGAGGTGACCCACATGGCGCAACAGACCTCTCCTGACCATCCGCTGCTCTCCTCAGCAAAGAACTTTATCCATCTGCCTGTCCCGCTCCCCACTCTGTCTCTGGTGAATCCTCCCACCACCCCTGCACCTCTGGTTTGTACCCCAGTTCTGTGTGAATAAATAAATCTTTAAAAAGAAAGTAAAATTCAACCACAAAAACCTGTGACCTCAAAGTGGAATTTGATGCATTTCCTGGCCAGGCACCTCTAAGCTTTGCAGTCTCCCAGGGTCTTTCCCTCCCTCCCTAGGTGTTCAGTGCCTGTCTGAGCTGACTTCTTTTAGCCACATCCGTGTGTGTGTGTGTGTGTGTGTGTGTGTGTGTGTGTGTGTGTTTATAAAATCCTCTAAATTACCCAGTACCAGCCACCCCATCTTCCAGCTCAGGTCCTGTTTCTTTAATGATGATTGATGGCTTTGAAGATGCAGTGGATCAATAGGGACTGAATTCCTAAACTCTTGACAAGAGCTGGAGAGAACACACATCTCAGCGCCTGCCACATGGTAGATGGGAGCCCTGTCCTTCACCCTCTGCTTCCTGCATGGTCAGCTCAGCCAAAACTGAGGTCTTATATGGTCACTAAGAGATGGCTTCCCATACTTGATCACCAAAGAGGCAACACCTCCTGCATTCACTCAACAAACACTGAGCCCCTGTGCTTGGTGGTAGGGGCAGTGAGGAGGTAGGGTGTGGGGGAGGAGAGGGAAAAGAGGGTGACAGCCACTCCGAAAGACACCTGTCCAGGGAAGGAAGTGGTGCTACCAGCAAGCTCTCCTGCCCCAGGCACAGCTCTCTGTGGGCCTCCCTCATTAGGTCTTCACCACCTCCCAGTGAGGAACTTAACTGTTCTATCCCCTGTTTACAGAAGGGGAAGACCAGGTGAGATCAGTTACCAAAACCACGAAGCTAATAAGGTGAGGGTTGGTATGGGCATACAGTCCTCCCCAGCACAGGTGAAACTTCACAGGAGGGAGAGACTCAGGAGCACGGATTGGGGAGGGATGAATCAGGGAATCAGGGAAGATGAGCCAGATCTCTAAGGCCAAGTTGGATTTGGGAGGAAAGTTAGAGGGAGAGCATTCTAGACTGACTCTGTTAGGGAGCCAGGGTCTGGGTTTGCATAGAGCAGAGGCTTCAGGGAGGGGGTCCAGGGCAAGGTGAAGCTGGAAAAGGGGTTCAGGAGGAGGTATTTCCTGAGTGGGGAGGAGGGAACTACAAAAGGTTAAGGCTTCCGTGCAGAGCAGGGTCACCACCAGGTCTGTGATTCCAGAAGAGTGACCTGGAGGTTGTCTCCACAACAAAGAGTGAAGCGGCCCAGCTCAGAGAGACTTGGCGTTTGTCGCCCGCCCGGGACACCCGCGAGGGCTCTGGGCTCTGCCGGGAGGGCAGCGCAGGTAGCC
>NW_004567107.1:26713185-26739210 GCF_000260355.1 Condylura cristata
GCGGGTGCGAGGCTCCCCCTCGACAGGTAAGTGATTGGATTAAGAGGCCCGTCTGACAGGATGTCCGTTCAGCCGCGGAGGCTAATCAACTTCCCCATCCTGTCTGCTAATAAATCCTGCTCCGGGGACCACTCTGCCTGATGATCTCTCCTCGGGGACCGCCGCAGACTTCTCCCCGAGAACACTCCCGCAGTCTATTAAGGAGCCGCCTTGCGCCTGTCAGGTCGGTAGTCCCGGGGAGTCTCGGGAGGTGCCCATCACCCAGGCCCGCAGCCCTCCGGGGCCTGGTGCTCGCTCGCTCGCGAGGACACAGCCATTGTTCTGGTGCTGCGGGGCTGACAGCCACACTTGGGGTCCCCTATCCGCAAGAGGCCTCTCTCGCGGCTGCCGGAACCCGCCATCGGGGTGCTTCTGCTCCCCTCCTCCCAATGGAGACCCTGGACCTGCACTTGACTGCTCCCCACGCAGTTTCCTAGAGGACTCCGAGTGCATAAATTAGGAGGCGGCAATTGTTGGATCTATAATATCTATAGAGAAGATGTATAAATAAATTAAAGCTTTAATTATTTTCTCGGGTTTGCTGCAGCTCAAGAGAGCTGGCGGAGAGCCGGTGGGGGCGGCCTGACTGCCTCCAGGAGCACCGGTGTCCTTCCTTGCACGGATTTCTGTTTGCCTTTCTGTCCTCCGCCCCCTAAAAGGCACTGGGGCCCGCACAGAAACAATTTCCTTTGTTGCTGGAAATAAAAAGTACATGCCTTTTGACTTGTAGACCAGCTGCTTCCAAAATAGGATGCGTCCCCACCCCCAACACACGTACCACAAGCTCTCTCTGTGAACAGTGCCTATGAGTTCAATACCACATTTTCATCAGATCTGGAAGAACCTCCAAGGGCGTTATTAAATATGTGAAATACGCCAGAAATATTCAAGCAATCCTCATCTGGCCCTGGGAGGGAGGAAGAAAGGACTGGGAAAGTAATAAAGTGTGTTTATTTTTTAATCTAGATGACATGTTTTACATCATTAAAAAGGACAATTATTTTTAAAATTCAGCCTGCACGCTTCACTGGTTGGATAGGTCTGCGCCACAGAATCCATCAGAACCTCCCTCCACACACAGTCAGGTCTGGGTCCACCCTCAAGGCCAAGTCGCATTCTTAAACATTTAAAACCACAGAGGCAATTGTAAGGCCTTTTAAAAGCCCTCATCTCTGAGTCACCTTTCCTGGGAAAGGGGGGTTTCTAATCTCAGGGCTCAAAGGATCCTAAACTCAGGCAAAGATTTTTCAAAGGCTGATGGAAATTGGACAGGGTTCAGAATGTCCAAGCATATCTTTGAAACAAAACACCATTTGTCCCATTATGAAAATTCTATTAATTACTCTCCAGAGCAAGTGTTACCCCCGTGCTGTAACTGGCCTAGGTCACACCTGAGGGAGGAAAAGAGGCAGCAAGGATTTCCACCTCACCATCTGAGGCCAAGCCCAGGCCTTTTTCAAGGATACCCAATGTCCCATTCCTGAAATAGTTTTCAACTTGGTTCTCTTGGCTAACTTTGGACACATGTCCAAAAGTCAGTGTATTAAAGTGATGTTCTACCTAAAGCATACACCTCCATTAACTCTGCAAATAGAGTACTGGGAATGTCTAAGAATCTAAGCAAGTCATTGAAAAAATTATGCATATACTAGGCTTAAGGATGTTACTAGGCTTAAGGATGTGAGTAATGTCAACATTACTCACATTAGATCAAACCATATAAACTTGTCATTTCTTAGGTCAAGAGCAGCTAAGTGTCAGGAATATCAAATTGTTCACTTTAATAATATAAAAAAAATAGAAGTGTCTAAATGTCCAACAATACGGATAGTTGGCTAAATTTCAGTGCCTGCTAGAATACTATGCAGCTGTTGAAAATGATGTTTCAGAAGTATATTAAGTGAACAAAGAATGTAGTCTTGTTCCTTTTCTGTAAAAATGCAAAATAACTATGTAGATATCATCATTCTTGTATATGTACTTCAATCATACAAGCATGGATACAAGACCCCCAGATGTTAACCAAAACTGGAGAAGACTCCCCTACCAAAAGCCCCCTCACAGCACACACCTCCACCCTTTGTTGGTGGCTGGAAGTCAGCAAAAGAAGCATGACCAGAAGCTCAGAGGAGGGGAGTGGACCCTGGTGGTGCCCAATCACCCTCTGGGATCATTTGATCAGAGCAGCCGCCAATACCTTGGGAGTCCCTGATAGCCTGGGCCTGGAGTTAGAGCATATTACTCAACAGGCTACTTCTCGAGAGGAGACCTATGTGCAGATGTAAGGATGGCTTTCACTTACAGAAAACTTGACTACTGGCATCTGGGTGTGGTTCCAAGACAGAGTAGTTTAAGCCAAGGGCAACCATAAATCCAGGACCATCTCACCAAGTGTTCTGTCTTGGAGTGACTGGATAATGTTGGGATCACTCAGTGGTGGTTTTCTTCCATATTCTTATAAGTTTTGCTCTTGCCTCACATTTTTTGTTTCCATATTCTTATAAGTTTTGCTCTTGCCTCACATTTTACCAAAGGCAAAACGGCTATCTCAGAAGAAGCAGAGAACAGTTAAAAAAAAACAAGGGGGAGGTCTCTGGGGGTGGCACAGTGGGTTAAAGCACAGCACTAAGAAGCTAAAGCCACTTCAGCATGAGTTCCATCCCCGCCTGGGAGGTGACCCACATGATGCAGCAGACCTCTCCTGACCTGTCTGCTGCTCCCCTCAGCAGTGTACTTTGTCAATCTACCTCTTCTGTGACCCATTCTGTCTCTGGTGAATCCTCTCACTGCCCCTGCACCTCTGATCTGTACCCCAGCTCTGTATGCATAAATGAATAAATCTTAATAAAAAAAAAAGGGAGAGAATGTATAAGACAAAAGGATTGGAAATGATGCATCATTTGTCGGGGTCATATTTTCTCTACCACGTTAAAAACTACCTGTGCTGAGGAAAGGAGGAGAATCAGAACTTAGGTCCTAGAGGGCCCCTTAAAAGAGCCGAGAACCCTTTCCTTCCCCTGGCAGAGGACAGGGTTACAGGGGTAACAGAAATGTCAGGTGGATTTGGAGAAATCTGAAAGTGAAGGAGACCTGTTCCAGAGAGGCACAGTCTGATGGGCTAGGGTGGGCAGGAGGAACAAGTGAAAATGGCTGTGTGGTGTACCCCAGCAGGGAGGGTTTAGGGAGCTTTAGAGAGCTTCCTGCTGTGGGAGATAGCAGCTGGATTTTGCCCACTCCCATAGCAGTCTCTGACATAGCTGAGCCTGCAGCACTTCTGGAGAGGTCTGCCTTGAGAGGGAGCCAGGTCGAGCCGTGGCCTGCAGGCATCAGCCCCAAAGGCAGGCAGCACTGTGTGTCTCAAGCTGATGGCCAGGGTATATGTCTCTCAGAACACAGGCAGCCCCAAGCTTGCTTTAGCCAAGACAGTAAGTGAGCCCTCACCCACACTGTAGACATGGATGGAGAGTAGGGAGAGACCCCAAGGTCACGAGATAGCTTGGAATTCCTGATATTACTTCCCTCTCATGCAACTGAGTGACAGCTCAAGAGAGAAAGTAAGGCTTGGAGAGGAAGCCCTGGGTTCCCACAAACCCAGATCTGTGATCTGACATTGGGTGAGACCCAAGAGATGGACCCATTCAGGTGATCTCATTCCACAGGCCTGCACCTTCTCAGGCAACTGAGAGGCAGAAAAGGCCAGGGGTAGACAATTCAACCTAGACTCTGAAGAGCCTTTGGAGATGACCAAGTCCAACTGCCTGGCTGGGCAAATGGGGAAACTAAGGCAGAAAGGATGGCTGAGGTTAGAGTCACAGGTTTGCCATTGGCACTACAAGTAGCCGTGAGGCCAACAGGGTAGAGTGGGGTGGCTGGACGGGCACTGCCATGCCATCTCTGGGGGGGGGGAGGCTGGGTGCTTGGATAACCCCCATCCCAGGCTGTTCTCAGAGTCCAGCCCTGACACGAGGTCTCCAAGAGCTCATGTGTATGCTGAGCCAGCTGTCTTCAGCCAATGTCTCCTGTTAATAATCGTGCTAACTGTCCCCACACACGTCAGCACTAATCTCCCACGCAGCCTTCCAGGACCTGATTTATCAGAATGGAGGGCACGCTCTTAAAGGGTCACAGCCCACCATGGATCTCCAGCTCCTTTAGCAGTAAGTGGCAGAACATATTTTCTCTGCTAACACTACTGTATGTTACAGGATAGATTATTTTAAGAATCAAGACTAAATTGAAAAAAGGCAGGCTGGATTTTTTTTCCCCCCAGAACCGTAGAAGAGGGTCATCTATCAGCAGGACTCAGTGGGCAAGCTGCTAGATGATGACAGAGTCCAGGACTGAGGTCTCTGTTCCTGCATTTGGAATGGGGTGCCCCTAGGCAAGTCACTTACCCTCATTGAACCTCAGCTTTCTCATCAATAAAGTGGGAGTCATTATATCCTGGTACAGCAGATGGTCTTACAACTATATCAAGGAAACACAAATCAGTCAGACATTTTACCAGCAAAGACACACACACACACAGCCTGTAAACACAGGGGGTAAAGTGTCCAAAATCTCTAATCATCTTAGAAATACAAATTAAACCAGCCAGAGACCATTTTTGATTATCAAATTTACAAAGATTAAAAGGTGATAAAAGTCAACACTGGTGAATGCAGGAAGATACAAGCATTTTCAAATACTGCTGCTGAGAATATAAATCAGGCTGACCTTTGTGGAGGGCAAATTTGGCTGTTAAAATGAGCTTACCCTCTGACATTGCAACTCTAAACCCAGGAATTTGTCCCAAGAAGATAATTAATGGTATGAATAAAGACATAAGAATTTTAGGGATTTTATTTCAGAAACTGCTTATAATAGTAAAAAAAAAAAAAAGAGAGAGAGAAAGACAGAAACTATCTGAGTAATTGATCATAAATTGGGTAAAGGATGATACAACCACTGACAGAATACTATGTATCCAATTTAACATTTAACTATCTAAAACTATTAGTAACACAAAATGATTCACTAAGTTTTGGGTTGTTTTTTTTTTTAAGCAGACTATAAAACAGGATACAGAATGAAATGTATGGAGGAAAAAATGCTAGCAGGAAATACACCCTAATATTGACAATGGGAAATCACTGGTCAGTGGGTGGTTTTTATCTTCTTCTTTTTGCTTATAATCATCTCCTACATGTTCTATAGTGGCCATCACATTCTTAATATTAAGACAACAAAAATAATTTGTGGCACTAATAAGTATTCTTGCTCCAACTCTTCATCACTTCTGTAGTGCACTTTCTAAATAGCAGGTCCTACCCTCTGGAAGAAATTGTCACCCTTACCATACATGGCAAAGTAGACTTTGTAGATATGATTAAATCTGGGATCTGAGGCAAAGACATTATCAATTACCTGGTCCCAAGTGTGTCTTTACAAGACAAAGGTAGAGGAAGATTTAAAATACAAAAGGAACAGCAATGACCACAGAGATAGAGATGGGAGTGGTGTGGCCAAAAGCCAAGGAAAGCCATATGGCACCCAAAATGGAAGATTCAAAGAAATAGATACTCCTGTAAACCTCCAAAGGAAGCAATCCAGCCCAGCCACAAAGGAGAAACTTGGGGACATTTGCAGAACAAATGAATGAAATGAGACATTTAGAAGTCGAGTCCACATAATGTGATTCCCAGAAATGAAACTGCAGCAACCTCGCAATCTATTATAACTTGTTGTGTTTCGGGCAATGGACAGCTGATTTGCTGTCAGTCCAAATTTCCAGTTCTCCCTCCCTGCAGTAATCAGGAATAGCACTGGTATTTGGCAAATGGCCGGCAGGGGGCAGGGTGGTGCAATGGATGGAGGCCCGGAAGGTTTTGCGTGAGCTCCACTCACCCAGAAAGCAAGGACTCCCAGAATCTGGAGTTGCTGGTTGTAAGGATTCTGAGAAAGCATTCCATCCAACTCCTCTCTGTTAAGATGAAAAAACTGAAGCCTAGCCAGGAAGGGGTCAAGCTCACACAAAGATTTCATATCCAGACCTCCAGACTTCTCTCCCTGGGCCAAATACTGTCTCCAGTCTTCCCTGGACAATCCTTTCCAAAGGATTAAAGAGCTCAGCAAAGAAAATGTGTACATATGCACAGGAAAAACATTCCGCAATAAAAGGAAAATGAAATCCTGGCATTTGTTGCACATGGATGATGGACCTAGAAGGTATTGTGCTTAGTGAAGTGTCAGATGGAGAAAAATAAACACCATATGATCTCACTCCTATGTGGTAGTAAAGAGACAAAACTAATGAACAAAACAAAACAGTATAAAAACAAACTCTTAGACTATAGGAACAAAATTGTGATTATCAGCAAGGAAGAGAGAAGAGGAGGGGATTTGGGGTACAGGGGGCCAACTGGATGGGGAAGATAGAAACTAAACTTTTGGTGATGAAAATAATGTGGTATATAGAAATACTGATTTATAAAGCTGTATACCTGAAATCTATAAAATGTCATAAACCAAAGTTACATCAATGAAAAAAATTGTAAGAGTTATCAATTTAACGTGGGGCTCTAAAAGGGACCTCCCTTTAATTCAGAGTACACAATGTATAATAACCCTTTTGACCTGTGATAGCCCTTTTAGAAATGGGTCTCAGATGTACACAAGGATGTTCATTGTGGTATTGTTTATAAGAGAGAAAAATGAGAAATAACATAATTTTCAACAATTGTGATTTAATAAACAATGACATATCTGCTTTGTGGAATATTATACAAATACTAAATATAACTTTTAGAAGACTATAAGAAAATGGAAAATTGGGGAAATAATACATGTAGTATTTTCCTAAGATTGCAAAATTATATATTATATAATATACAATATATAATTTTTTTTGCCATTTATTAAACCTGGGCAAGACTTGGATCCCACAATTTAAGGTGTCCTGAATTTCTTAAACAAATATCTGTCACATGTCTGTTACTTGGGATCTGAGCCCTAACCATCAAGTCAAAGCCAACACCAAGCCCCAGGAAATGTGTCTCCATCTCTTGCCCTCTATCCTGAGACAAAAGCAGACTGACTCCTAACATCTAACAGTGCTGGGGTGGGACTGTCGCTGCCACCAGAGAAAGATTTGGCTTCGGGGTGCTGGAAGTTGTGAGCAGTAGACAGACGTGCTTAAGAGAGAAGACAAATTAATTTGTCAAATACTTCCTCTCAGTTAGCATGAAATGCAATCTTTTCTTGCATAACAAAGCATAATCTCCCAGTAGTGCCAAGTGTCCATTTTCTGGCTTTTCTTCATGTTCCATTTGGTGGTTTCTGAGGTCCTCCCTAATTAGCACAATATTTGTAACAGCTGCACATAACAGCTGAGGAATATTTTGCAATAGCAAATAATTCATTTTACTCTTAAATTTGTATATTGTAGGTCTAGACATAACATGCGTGAAACACAATGCCATTCTTTATATTGACATATAGCTGGTCCTTGACCAGTAAAATAGCATAGCACTTAATTTAATTTAATCAAATGTTTAAAAGTTAAATGAAAAATTTTGCCTTTGCAAGGGTAACTTTGACCTAAATATTTAATATTTACTAATTGTAATTTGCATTTTGCTTGTCATCTTAATAATTTTGAATATTTTAAAAGAAAAATAACTCTTTTAGAAAATTGATCCTAATGTTAAATATTTAAACATGTCATATGTGTGTGGAACTGTAGTAGGACTCTTGCCCTGGGCCCCTAAAATATACAGGTTAGGCCTGTGTTTAGAAACACACCCTGAGAGAAAACACCAGAATTTTAAAGGAGATTGGTGCCATGATTTTTCCTCTTTGTATTTTTCCAGATTTTCTAGTGAAAAAACAAGACTTATGGAATCAAAAGAAGGAAAAAAAACAACAACAACACACCAGGTGTATATTTATTTTCAAGTGTTACTTCTTTACTGGGTCTGCTCCCCAGTATACACACCTGGAATGACTCAACCAGGATCCCAGGACAGGATTGTAACTGTCTCATTGGTCCCACAGCCACCTCAGATTCCTGCAGGAGGGCCCCCAAAGGTGCTTCAACCCTGAGTGCACCCTGACTGCCGACAATGGCGTCAGTTAATGAGCTGGGAAAAGCTGTCCCAGGAAATCCGTGGGGAACCCTGGCAAGCAGCACCCTCAGCCTGGCATGTAACTTGGTGCCACTTCCGGACACTGAGTGGAAACTGGCCGGCCTCCCTGGAGTTGGTGCTGACTCATTTCACCCACCTTCTGGCCTTTCAGGAACCTCCTCTGAAAGCTAAACAAGCACGTGGGTGGAAATGGGGGCGGATGTCACTGTGGGTCTAGTGCCCCACAGATGAAATTCTCCAGCTAGGGAACCAGGAAAGCAAGGAAAATCTGTGTCTTCGAAGAAAGCAGTTATGGGAACAGAGGTGGGGAGGCAAGATGGCCTAAGTGGTTCCCATCCAATCTCAGTGAAGCTTTCTGACCTCTGCCACTCGCCTTAATGTACCCCCGACCCAGCTCCTGCACCGCCCATCCCTTCAGGCAACAAGAGAGGGCCACATTCCCTGTCCAGTCAGGCCACCTAGCAGGTAAGGAGCCCATCCTGAAACTGTAACCTACAGGGTTCCTGAAGGGCAAAGATAGGAAGGGTGAGCTGAATCCCCATTCACAGGGATGTTATATCCCAATGGCAACCCCAAAATTGTCTGGCACACAACCTTCCCTTACCTGCAGCCTTCCCTTACCTCATGTCATTTTAAATTGAATACAAGTTACCTGCCACCTTCTTCAAGGAGACTTATTTACACTTCATGGGTTTTTTTTTTGTTTTTTTTTTTTTAGAAAATTATCTCTACTGGGAAGCTTGCCCCAAGCTGCAAATTATCAAAGGCAGGAACGTCACTGCCTGGCTGACATCTGGCTCCCAGCATGCTGCCTGGCTGAGTGATACTGAGGTGGACGTTATCTCACATTTTCCTGTATCTGAAAGTGGGCTACACCACAGTGAAACATAGGTCAAACTTTCAGCATCTTTTTCCTTAGTAGATAAATCATGACACATCATATGACATCTTAAATTCCATGAAATGTGGAAAAAGTGGCCAAAACATAGTCGCATAAACAAATGCATTGATGCCTCCTTAACCCCCTCCCCAGGTACATGAAGTAATATCATTCCCCTCGAACAGATCCTAAAAGGGAAAAACCTTGAGTAGCTCAGACGCTTGCCCAAGATCACACAGTAATGGTGGAGGCAGAATGACACCTAACCCTGATGGGACAGTCTCTGCCGTGACCACAAAGCAATCAGCCCACGCAGGAGAAAACAACTTCCTGAAGGGTGACCAACCACCCAGGTTTGTCCTGGTCCGTAGGGTCTCGTGGAACTTGGAATGTGTGATGTTAAAACTAGGAGCATCCCTGGTAACCAGGACAGCAAGCCTCCTGTGGCCAAGGTCAAGAATGGTCCCTCCTACATGCTTGCCAGCTCCCACCCGCCATGGCTCCATCTCCGCTAGGGACTGCCCCCAAACAGGCCCCAAATCCTGGCAAATTCCCAGTGCAGGGTCCCTCTGAATCAGTGTCCCTTCACTCTTCAGTGCCAGGGAAGCCACCGGGGTCCCTCCTCCCCTGAGCTCTGCCACTCAGGGGTGCTGCATCCAGATGTTCACTGGACCTGCTGTACTGTTCTCACAGCTGATGGCACATCTGGCTGGGATCTTGCAACTTCATTGAAATTATGTACCAGGCCATGGCTCCTTAATTTTGTTTCATGCTGCTACATGAAGCTGACAAGAAGCTCGGTGTTTTCAGGTTCTAGGAAACTGCTCATATTAGCACAGTCAGACCCAAGCAGGAAGGTTCTTCGATGAGAAGCCTTCCGGCTCCCCAGAGTGAGGTTATAGGAATCCAGATAAGGCCCAAGTTTGCTCAAAAGGCCAAACTTGTGCTTCTTAGGAGGAGCCCACCTGGCAATTTTATTTGCAATGCCAAATCCTGCTGCATTGCAAATAAATCCCTCTCCAAAGACTGGGTCCAGATGTCTACATCTGATGTCAACTGCCCAGCGGTTCTGATACATGCTAAAAGTTATGAACCATATCTGAGGCAGTTTCAAAATACTTAGTGCTTCATGTGACCTCACACTAGACCTTCCTACAGTTATGTCCCCCATTCAGTTGGGTCCAGACTCTAATGCCCCAACCCCAGGACCCTTGATCCCAGCTCTTCTCTGCAGAACCAGTGCAAAGTTGTCCAAAGTTGGACAGGAGGCATGAAATATCTCGGTTCCAGTCAGGGGATGATGGCTGCAGGCCTGGGAAACCTGCAGCCCCGTGCAAGGACTTACTGAGCAGCTGTGCAAAGCAGAACATCACTTTACATGTGGCAAAGAGGCATCTTCTGTGCCCTTTCCCACCTGCTCCCCTGTGAATCAACCAGGCTCCTCACCTCTTTGGCCAGCATACTTGCCTCTGCCAGCCACACTCTCCCTCTCCTCCCCAGACACTCCCAGTGGTCTCTCTTGGCATCGTGAACTACCCTGGAGTCCTTGTGGATTTCACATGGGTAATTAATACATAGATATATGTCACCCAGTCCTGACCACAGCTTCTTAAGTACAGCGTTGGAAGCTGGGTTTTCTCTCTACTATCATCACTATATCCTCGGTGCTTAGTACAGAGCTTGGCACATTGTGGAAAAATTAATAAATAATTCAATAAATGACTAAGTGAATAAATACCCATAAGACCCTATGAAACAAGGCTCTATTATTAGCCCCACTTTTACAGCTAAGGAACTGAAGCAGAGAGGTGAAGCAATGGACTCAGACTAACCAGCTACTAATCAGAAGAGCAGCTCTGGGACCTACGCTTCAGGTCCTCAACCCCCTGGCTCTTAGCCTCCTGTGGCCCCATCTCCAGGAGTAGTAAGCAACAAGCCAGACCAGAGTCTAGTTTGACAACTGGACTAATTTGGCTTGTCCTCTGCCCTGAGACCAAGCAGTATCTTCATGTGTAGTCTCTCTCCTGTCCTTGCTCCTAGATTTCTGTTTCTGCTTCTCCCTTCCTTCCTCTCTTCCCTTTCTTGTTTCCTTCTTCTCTGCCCTCTTTGTCTACAGCCTGTTAGAGCCACAAATATTAGGTAAGCCTGGATGGGGACTCCTCATAGCAGAGTTGTGCTAGAGACAAAACTCTCACAGCACCACGCCCAGCAGATTCACTGGACCAGTGAGTGGGAGAAAAAAAGGCAAATATCTAAAAGAATTGGTGCTTTTCTCCTTTAAGGTCTGTCTTCAAATAGGAAAGAAAACGTAAATTTAAAAAAATCTTAAAATCGCTGCTGAAGAGAGAGAGAGAGAGAATACTTGGAAAACTTGGAGAAACATATAATAATGATAATTGGAAACTGACTCCCACCCTTTATAGCAAATCCTGATGAGATGCATCCTGAAGTGTAAACAGATTTGAACAATAAACTTATTGAACCATATACAATTATTTCTGGAGAGAAATGGATGAGCGGTTGGTTAGACAAATGGAAGAGGTGTGAATGATTCTTAACACTCTGATCTGGCAAAATGGTCCTTGGAAATTAATGGAACAAAAAATTATACCGGGGAAGAGAAGCATCATCAGGAGAAAGCACTAAACATAGGAACCATGAAATGAAAACGCATTCTTATGAATAAGAAAATTAATGAAATGAATTTAAGAAAAGGTCAAGTTGGGGAGACTATCAAATGGCTGCCGCTCCACAAAGTCCCCAAATTTACTGTGGCATTTGAAGCACAGGACTTTGGAAACATGAAGTTCCTGAGAAATCATCCATTCTGAGTTTTTTCCCTAAAGATGAGGAACCTCAGGTCCAGAGAGGGTGAATGACTTTCTCAGGGCTATGCAGTAACACTCATACCCATCCTGAAGCTGAGTTAATGCCGCATTTGAGCAAAGAAGTCATCCTTCCACCTACTCTGAGCTGCGTTTAGTGACAGATACTGTACTTTAGTGGGTACAGACAGGTAGGGGACAGGCCAAGAGGAGTGGACTCAAGATTGGCAATGCAGAGAGCTGGGTTTAAACCCTGAATCTTACCACTTACCACTTACCAGCTGTGATTCTAACTTTCTTGCCCTTATCAGCAAAATGGGCCCAACATTCTCTACTCTGCAGAATGCTATTCTGCTATCTAGCAAGAACTCAGGGAATGGTTCTGACATCACAGGCACCACAGGAATAGCTGTCTTGGTGAGACTACACTTGCTACCACAGGGGGAGACCAGGGAGGGTCTCACCTCCTGGACTGTGTCCTGTAGAAGCTGTCTGGCTCTCTTTCTCCTTAGGATTTGTGGAGGTCAAGTTTGATAATTCTCACGGGGCTCCTGATGTCTGCAGCATGCTGAAGTGATGCACCTCAGCAGAGCCCTTGAGTGACCCTACTTGCAAAGGAAACAAGGAGGATGACGTGGTTAAGAACCAATTCTTGTTCTGTTGTCTGGAAGAACCACAGCATGTTTAGCTGGAATTATTCTCCCAAATTAATACTGTGGGAAACAGAACTGTTTATTGAGTAAAGTTTTCCCCGTCAACAATGAACTTTGGAGCTCAGCACACACATAACCTATGAGCTCCCAGTCAGGAGATGTGATGGATGAGGACACACCAACTGATTAAGCTATTTTGCCTAAATTAACTGAACAACAATGACATCCAAGTTCAAGTTCCAACATGGTCCCCACAGCAGAATTGGTTCCCTCCTTCAGTTCCTGTGTCCACCTGGGTCCTCCTGACCCTGGGTCCACCCACTTGGTCTTTCTGGACTTTAAGATCTGACCACATGTCCAATAGCAGCAACAAAGTTCAGAGACCAACTTTGCCTTAATCTCTAGCACCTTAGTAGTACCAAACTGGGTACCTGGTGCATGGCCAGAACTCAGAAATTAAAATTAAATGAGATGAAATAATTTTGGAAACTGTGGAGCTAGACCAAATGGACCCAGAGCCAAAATTTCCAACAATAATTATTGTTTTTGATAGACCTTAATCTTTTAGGGGAAATCCATGATTGTTCATTGTTACAGTAAAGGGGAACGGACTGTGTTCTGGACCTGGCACAGGATTTCCTGTCCTCTCCTAAGGGTCAGGAAAGAGGCGGTTCTTTAGTGATGGGTATACCCAGGGTCAGACACCAGCTTGGTGCTCCTTACCCTGGGTTTCAGCTTCCTCCTCCTAACAAGAAGAGAATAGTGTTTACCTGGAAGGATTGCCAAGACTTCAGTGTGATCATGTGAAGAGTACCTGGCTGACAATAAGCCCCTAAATAAATAGTTTACCCTTCTTTCACGTTATAAAAAGACTTGCTGGGTTAGAAAAGACCTATGACTGTAGCGCTGTCCTTTGTCCTCTGACCTGGACTAGGTTTCAAAAACTCCCTTCTCCACATGCCCTTGTGTGACTTTGAGCAAGTTATTTAATAAATGCAAGCCTCATTTTCTCATTATAGAATCATAATACCTACTTTATTAAGTTTGAGGGGAGATTAAGTGGATTAGTAAAATGCTGAGAATATTGCCTGGCACTGACTCAATACTAAACAAGTGGGCACTATTACTATACTCTTCCTCAGTCTGATAAGAGGCATCTGCCAGTCAGTCTAGGATGGGTTTTGTGATGTGCTCTATGAATTTTGGGGTCCTGACTGAGAGGGCCAAGGCTAAAGATCAGAGTCTGGCTAATGCAGAAAACCTCTGATCTAGTCAGTCCCACAAATAACCCTGCAGGCTCTGTTTGCTCAACTGTGGAAAAGTCCTAGGGTTCACAGTCTCCGGGGGTACAAAGGCTTTCCAGGGAATGCCTAGCACAGATAATTTTAAGAATTGATTTTCTGATCCTCAACTGCCATATTAATTCTCTCCTAAAACTGATCTGTCTGTGGTGGAAGCATCATGCCATTTTCCAGCCCCAACTATAATCCTCCTTCCACTATCTGGACTCGAATCTTATTATGGTATATTTTCCTGTTGTGTCAGAGTTTCTGGGACATCAAATAAAGGGACATTTTAACAAATAGTGTTCTCAATGTCACCTTTAATCAAGGCACTATAGCCATCATGCCTCAAATCCAGGACCACCACACACAGTTATACAGGTTGCTCATTGAATAATTCCAGGGGTTGCAATTTATATCACACCATGTGAACGGCTTTTTCTGGAATTTTCTAGCACACAGACTGTATGACTATGTGAGGGTGTCCTGCCTTATCCATTTCATTATGAGAAACATTTCCAATAAAATTTAACTGCTTAGTAATTATCTATCAAAATTTGCAGTATTTCATGTTATTTTTATCAACTTTGTATTACATGACTTGAAATGATAACTCAATTTGAAAGTTTTCTTTAATTCTTAGAGGCTTATGGTCACAGAAAATAAAATTAAAAAATCAATTTATATACATCTTTTTGTTGCAGAGAAGTATGATAGGAAAATCAATAAAAGACTTTCAAGCATAAAAATACATTACATTAGAATAAAATTCTGTGGGGGAAGTGAATTGGAAATACAATTTCCTACTGTTAAATAAGAGCTCATTCGTGTATTTTTTAAAAGGATAGTGGTGGGTATCAAATTGCTATGATATTTGTATTTTATTGGACACAGCAATGTGAGAGTTCTATCTTACAATGTCTATATATCTATATCTATATATATATATACATATATACATATACATATATATGTCTACATATATGTATATATATAATATGCCAGACATTATATCTTTGTAATTATTTAAAATTGTTTATTTTAAATTGCTTAACATATTCCTGACGGCAACTTGAACATTATTTTAGGGAGCGTTGAGCAAAAATGTCAACCCCATTTGAGACACCAGCCTGCCCAAACAGTCTGCCCATGGATTGGACCTGTCCTCCCCAAAGCAGACCACAGACACCCCGTGATGTTGCTTCTTTGGAGATCACGTTCAGGCACAGGGGTAGGGACATGGCTATGTGGAAAGGACAGTCTTTAGCTACCAAATCAGTGTTGCTGGACTTCTGCTGTCACTCTTCTCCTTGACAGAGAACTCGGGTTTTCTTCTGACTGACCTTGGACCAGGGCTCTCCCTACTTTGGGCCCAGACACCTCACTGTCAGGAAGAGGAAGGGCTCAATCTGGCCTCTCCCACACAGACCTCAGGGACTCCACTGGTGGTTTGGGGCCCTGGTTTCTCCTCTGCAGGGCTCCCTCACTGAGGACCTGAAACCATGCCTGGAATATAGTGAGCCTTCAGAACCCCCCACACGACAACCCTAAATATAGAAAGATCGGCTGTTTGTAGCACACACCACAGCAAAGCAGTGAACAGTTTGCATGTCCTTGCTCTTGGAAAATAGATGAGCTAGTCTGAGGTCTTTTTATTTAATTAATTTAAATTTTTAATTACATATATATTTAAAGTAATTTATATGAAATATATTAACATAGCGACGTTGTAATTACAAATGAATAGGCATTAATCTGTTAATATTCACATTTAACCCATGAAACAATTATATTCATTCTCTCCACCAACACTTTTGACATCTATTTCTTTGTCACCACTAGAACCACTTCTCAGTTATCGGACACAGCTTCCCCCAGCGCATTATCTTCACTTCCATCGAAGTCATTTAGGAAACAGGGCATTTTGCACCCGTGGATGATGCTGTCACTGGAAATTATACTCCTAGCCCAAGTACCCATCTCTATTCATGAGCTCTGCAAAGTAACCACTTAGTGTATTGTTTTTTAAAGGGATCTTTAAAAGGCTTGTTTACAACATGCAACACTTGCAATTATAGGGGAAAATGACTAAATCTGTACTTAGTGTTTTTATCTCCATTTTTGCTCCAGTAAGTGACCTTTATAAGCATTTAAAGTGTAGCATTGATTGAAGTTATTGGGGACTAATATTTCATCCCCCAATAGTGCTTTGTGGGTCAAAATTAAGTGATTGAGAGTGAGCCCTGTAACACGAGAGACTTATTGAGGACTTGAACTAGAAGAAAAATCACTTTTCAGAAAGGTAACGACGAACAGCTGGATGTTGGAGTCTGGCTAAATTCAAGACCCTCCCTACCAAGTTGGCCCTTTGCAGGGACTGCCCTCCAGACTCCAACTGCCCTTCTCAGAAACTGACCCAGCATGATGGGTTCCAATGTGGGCAGGGAGAGGGCAGTGGCAGTACTCAAATCAAAACCCAGGTCCAGGCCAGGCAGCTATGTTTACCATGGTCTTCTCTTTACCACGGTCTTCTCTTTACTCATAGCAAACCAGAGTCTCCTCTGTTACCCTGAGAAGTCTCCCAGCGAGGCTGTGAGGGGGTTGTTTAGCCATGAGGAAACCGAAGCTCCTGACATTTCAGCTGTGTTTACAGAAACATGAAAACTTGGCCAATAATTAACCTCCCAAGTGGTTGCCTAGTGGCTCAGAGCTAGCTTTGAAGTTTGACAGCCTGAGTTTAAATCCTCATTTTTCCACTTAGAAGATATATGACCCAGAGTGAGTCACTTAATCTTTCTAGGCCTTACTTTTCTTACATACAAAATGGGGGTGATAGTGTCTACCTCTTAGGCGTGTCATAGGCTCTGCCTCCAAGAACTTGGAACTGCCGGACTTAAGCGCCAAGGGCAGAGATTGCAATATAGGGAAAGAACCAACCACTCCTTGGCCGCAGGGGGACACAGCTTCCCGGGACAGCAAGTGGTCATGGGGTTCATATTTAACATATGGAATGAGAGAAAGGAGGTGGGAAACTGCCTACCCATCCAGACACAATATCAGTGAGCCTAGCAGGGCTCTTGATAGGTGTATGACAAGCATGTTTAAAAATCATGTATGTGGGCCCTCCCTGGTGGCGCAGCGGGTTAAAGCACAGCACTGAGAAGCTTAAGCCGCTTCCGCATGAGTTCGATCCCCGCCTGCCCTGGAGGAGATCCACATGGTCAGGCAGACCTCTCCTGACCAGCCCCGCTGCTCCCCTCAGCAGTGTACTGCTCCCCGCTCTGTACCTGGTGAATCCTCTCACCCTCCGCATCTCTGCCTGTACCCCAGTTCTGTAGGAATAAATAAATAAATCTTAAAAAAAAATCATGTCTGTGACTTGTTTCTTTTATTACAAAATAATACAGTTCATTTACAGAGGCACATATAGACAATGACAATAACTCTGGTGTTTTGGTATACATCCTTCTAATTCTCTTTGTTTGGTTGGTTGGTCTTTCACTTGCTTTTCCTTTTTTAATTGCAAACACAGAATCATAAGCTCTCTATTGTTTTGTAACTTGCTATTCTAACTTAAATTCCTGCAACTATCTTCTATGGCACTTTCTTTTTTTAACTGTTCTCACTTTCTTTTCCCCCGAATTATGTTTATTGAGGTGAAATAAGATTATAGTGCTGTATCTGTCCAGGGGTTGTAGATTCAAACCTCCACAAACATAACTTTCACACCGTGCCCTTCACCAGTGGCACCCCCAAATCCTCCACCATGTTCCTTTGAGCCTCTCCCCTCCACCCCATCTCACCACTGGTCAGTGCCTCTGTTTTACTGTCAGATATTCAGCGTTTATTATTGGTTTGGCTTTGTCTGACCCTTTGAGCATTAACTATTATTTCACATCATTTTAATGATGATATATGTTCCACTAAGTGTACACATTTTTTTTTAAAAATCCCCTTTTTCCAGAGTTTTGAGTTGTGTCTAATTTCTCCATTATAAACAAGGCTTGTTAGAATTTTATGATATAGGCCCTTCCCTGGTAGCACAGCAGGTTAGAGCACAGAAGCTAAAGCCACTTCAGCATGAGTTTGATCACCGCCCCAGAGGTAACCCACATGGCATGGCAGACCTCTCCTGACCCGCCCACTGCTCCCCTCAGCAGTGTACTTCATCAGTCAGCCTATTCTGCTCCTTACTCTGTCTCTGGTGAATCCTCTCACTGTCCCTGCACCTCTGGCCTGTACCCCAGTTGTGTATGCATAAATATATATTTTTTAAAAAAGAATTTTATGATATTTGAAGTACTTGTTCCCATCATTGTGAATCTTCTCATTAACTGGAAAGGAGGGCAATGAGAGGATTTTTCTTTCCATTTGACAGTTGAGAAAACTGAGGCTCACAAAGGAAAATGTGGCTGGTCCAAGATCACTCAGGAAGTGTGACAGCAGGTCTTCTGGGCCTCCAGCCAGGTCAATTCATTGACCCTCATCTTTTCTTTCTTAGGGAGCAATGAATCCTCCATAGGATGCTGGTGCCTCTTCCCTCTCAGGAGTATTGAGAGGGAAGAGGGAACTCCCAGTGGCTCCCAGCAGCAACTCACCTGTTCTCTTGCCATGGCCCAGTTTTATTCTGGTCATTGTAGTTCCTGCTATGTATTCTTTCCTTGTTTATTTACTTGTCTTTTATATAGTTCATTGATTCCCAGTGGGACAAGAACAACCCCTGTAATTGGGAGGCAAAGCATAGGTTGTCAAGCATCCTTACATCTAATCTTAACTAGACATTGGTGCAGATAAAAAACAGCTTATAATGATTTAAATCTAGATGTTTAACTCCATCTTTCAAGCACAAAGGAGAGTAATGCTTGGTGTAACTCACACTAATTTTTTTCCTCAGAATACAAACACTCTGAAAACTGAGAGAATAACAGTTAAAAAAAAACTTATTATTTTACTCTCTTCAATTTGGAATGTTCTTGTTACAGGAAATTACATCATCATTGACAACACTGTCCATGGTTTTGAGTCACTGCTGCTACCCTGGCATCAGTCTGCATTTGTAGCTATCACCTTCAAAGCCATTCAAAGTATGGTTACCAATATCTCTTTTTCCCCAAATGTCAAAGACAGAGAAAATATATCAACATTTGGGTGCTAGCTCTTTTATCTTAATTTATTACAAATAAGTGTAAGCGCTGGAGTGCTTCATTATGCTTTCTGGTGTATCTATGACCAAACATTTGAGTATCAAAATACTTATTACTTTATTAAAATTACTTTTATTTCTACATTGAGTTTAAAAACTGAATAGATGGCATGTATTACCTGTTCAGGATGAGTAAGGAGCAATTCAAAAGATCTGAATTACAACGTGGTCCTTTGGTCTCATTGTGTTGAAATCATCTGGCATCCCCTCCCCCAGAACTCCCCTCACCCACTGAAAGAGAAGCTCCCTGAAGGCAGGCAGGGACCCCAATGCCACTATGACCCTCCAGAAAAGTACTCTGCAGACACCAGTAGGATGAAGGAAGATGGAGGCATTCCAGACATTCTACACAATGGGGCAGGGGAGAGATGATTTATGGGCAGCGTTCAACCTTGACAAGTTGGATTAGGTAGCATTTCTGAAATTCCTTTTCCCCAATACCAATTAGGGTAGGACCCCTAAACTGCTTGGGATTGAGAAAATTCAAGGAGAGAGTGGGTCTGAAGTGGGTCTGACATAGTGCCTGGTGTGAGAAGGACTGAGTAATTGATGGTGGTGGCATTTTTGTTGTTAGATTTCTCAGGCACTAAACCATAACTCTATTTTCATTGTCCCAGCCCCCTTCTCTGCTCAAAATCTGGTAGTTGCTATTAATGTATCTTCCTAAGAACCTCCTTTCCCCTTTTATTTCCTCCCACCTCCCCCACCTCAGACCCAGGCTACCTTCAATAATCTCACTCTAATTGGAAATGGCGACTGTCAGGCAACCTTCCTCCCCCACCCCAATTCTCACTTTTGTCCTGTCTGACCCATGCAGCTCTTCCCGTGACTCCAAGCAGAAACCAGAGACCGGGAGGGCCAGAAGACCAAAGTCGCCGTGGCCCCACAGGCCTGATGCCCCAGACTTCCCAGCCACGCAGGGCGTGGACCTGCCGCTCCGCCAGCTCCGGGTGATGAAATACCGCCACCCCAGGGGAGCCGGCTCCAGCCTTCCGCACTGGCTGGGCGGCAGGTTTATCACACTCGCTGAGAGAAGACATAATCAATTCCCCAGCTGGCACTTTGCGCTGAATACCCACTTTTTCAGCTTGATAGCAGGACTAAATTAGTTATTTAGCAACTAGGCCCTAATTTAGAGCAAGCGAGAGCCTTGACAAGGATCATTGTTCAAGGCCATCCCCCCTTTGCCTTCAGATAGGAGGCCCACAAATCCCCAGAAGGTGATAAATAGACAATTAGAAAATAGATATATTTGGTTAGATCTACAAGGCTCCCTGGCGCTGTCATGCTCACAATGAAGGGGGCCGGGTAAATTGGTGGCCAATGAACGCCAGCTGCACGGCCATCCGTCCTGCAGACACTCAGCCATATGTGGCCATTTACAGGCCGTCCTGAAGAATAGATCGGACCAATAAGACCAGAGGGAACTAAAAATACTTGACAAAGTTGGCTGCTCTTCATTTAACAAGAATAAAATATCTAATGGGGTGTAATGGAGGCCATCAATCACCTGCTGCCAGTCCTGACCATAATACCACACTTTTAACTATTAATGCAACTTTTTTTTCTCTCTAATAAGTGGGACAGGCACATCCCACTTTGTACACAGGGTGGATGTTTGGGGAGTGGAGATGAATGGGAGATGCCCGAGAGCTGTGGCAGGGGATGAATTCTGACTTAAAAATAGAAAGGGATGGTGAAAATGAATGTGAAATGGCATGCCGCTTTGAGAAACAATATGGCGGATGCCTTGAAAAGTTAACTATGGAGTTACCACCTGGTCCAGCAATTCCACTCCTGGGTATAGGCCCAAAAGAAATGAAAGCAGGGAATCAAATAGCTGAACCAATAGTCACAGCAACATTATCTGTAATAGCCAAAGGTGGACTTTACACAAATGTCCATCAACAAAAGTGCTTTAGACATACAAAGGAATAGTATTCAGCCTTTTAAAAGCAGGGAAATTCTGACACTCTCTGCAACATGGATAAAACTTGAAAACATTAATTGAAATGAACAAAAGGACAAATATTATATGATTCTTGCTATATATGTTAATTAGAATAGGAAAAATTCTTAAAAACAGAAAGTAAGAGGGTGGTTGCCAACAGCTGAGGGAGAACTAAGTCCTAGGCTCTTTTTCATATATACAAAGTAGGCTGTGCCTGCCCTCAAGGAGTTTGCAATCTACTGGAGCAAACAGACATATACATAAAGAGCACAAAGAGCTGCCAGATCCTGCAGAGGTTGGGAAATGGCATAGGAGAGGGACAAGGTATCCTCCACATTCCAAGGAAGGAAAGGGAGGACCTAACTGGGGGCTTCTGACCCTAGTCATGAAAAATCCCTTGAACTGGGGAGTAGAGAACCAACCAGTAAAAATTGTCCAGAAAGACACAGGGGAAAGGTTCTCTTGATAGAAGAACAAATATACACAAAGGGAAAGATTCTGGTCAGGAGGACACACCTATCCATTTGAATAGAATAGAAGATTTAAAAAAGAAAAAAGAAATGATGGAAATGAGGTAGATGAGGTTGGAGGCAGTCTTTCTTTATTCATTCACTCAACAAATATTTGTCAACTGTAATCTGTTAGACACTGAGACCTGTGGAAGAGAAAGACATATAGTAAATAAAATTAATATTTTTAATTTGTCAATTTCCTCTGTACTTTGTTTTATAGCATCAGAGTTATGAACCATAACCCAGCTTCACCGCTTCTTTGAGAAGGCCCAAGGCCACTTTACCTTGACTTCTAACTTCTGCTTTTCACTCCAAGTGAAAACTCTGCTCCAACCCCTCGTCATGCCACGTGGCCATAAAACCAATTCAGGGAGAGAGGAAAGAGAAGACGGCAGGTGCAGCAGTTAGGATGCTTCCATCTGTAATGAACAGGAAGTTTGCCTCAAGCTGGCCTAAGCAATAAGAAAACTTACAGTTCATGTTAAGAAAACTTATGGTTCATGTAACTGGAAGTCAGGCAAAGCAGGCTCCTGGACTGGTTGATTCAGGGGATGTCTGGCCATCACATATTCAAGTCCTTTTGTCTGTAGTGGAGACCGATGCCCACTGATCCATTTTCTTTTCCCACAAGATTCAGCTAGAGGAAGTGGTTGTGACCATGTGACTGAGTTCTAACCAATAAAATTTGGGTGCCAGTGTCCATCAAGCCCAAGATCCCATACGCAACCCTCCATTGTGACTTCCCTTATCTTCTCACCAAAACTTGAGGACCCCAAAGTCCAAGGGGTTGGCAGAGGCATCGGAGGCAGAAGTTTGATTTCCTGAATTATCACATGGGATGAGCTTGCAAGGGCTGCTATAACAAAACGCTACCACCTGGGGGCTTTAAACAACAGAAATTCATTTTCTTACAATCTGGAGGCTGCAAGTCTAAAGTCAGGTGTTTTCGGTTTCTCCAGAGTTTGCTCTACTTGTCTTGTAGCTGACTGCCATCTCACTGCACCCCACAGGAACTTCAGCTTGTGCACACACATCCCCTGGCATGTGTCCAAATTTCCTTTAGCTATAAGAATACCAGATTCCACCCTAACAATTTTTTTTTAAGATTTATTTATTTCATACAGAACTGGGGTACGAGCCAGAGGTGCAGGGACGGTGAGAGGCTTCACCAGAGACAGAGTAGGGAATAGAACAGGTGGATAGATGAAGTACACTGCTGAAGGGAGCCGCAGGCGGGTCAGGAGAGGTCTGCCGCGCATGCCATGTGAGTCACCTCCAGGTTGGGGATCCAAATAGCACTGAAGCGGCTACAGCCAGCTTGCAGTGCTGCATCCCAACCCATTGTGCCACCAGTGAGGGCCCTGATTCCACCCTAACAATTTCATTTTAAGGTAATCACCTCTTTAACTTACCTTTCTTCAAATATGGTCATATTCTGAGGTGCTGAGGATTAGGACTTCCAACATATGAAACGGGTGTGGTGGGTGGGGTAAGAGCCCATTGAGTCCATAACACCACATGAAAGGCCTTTTCCAGGTTCACATAATCAAGAAATAATTATTGGAAGTATTGAGACGTGGCTGTTTCTTAAACAGCTGGTGGTGCTTGCCTTGATTCACTGCTGGTCGGCTCCTCAGTTAACACCGAGTTTCATCCTCAGGGTTGTGCATGATGGTAACCAGGAGAATCAGGCCTTTGTGCTTCCCTGTTTCCATCAATAGGTAGAGAGAAGGTCACTTCTAGAGCAAGATCACTCCACCCCACAGAAGCCCCTAGCAAACCTTCCTTCTGTTTTCAGCCAGGAATGGGGTGCACAACCATATTCATCACCATGATTTGGGGAATAGCAGTATTCTGGTTGGCTTGTATAATCAAGGTGAGTCAGTTTCACCTCAGGCACGTGGCTACTGGAGGAAAAGGATAACTAAAGAAAATTGGAAGCTTGTTAGACAAGAGAAAGAACAAATGCTGGGAACTCCAATGCTTCTATCACACCCTTTTTATTCTAGAGACTCCCAAGGCCAGAGCCAAAAGCCCAGCCCTTTGTGGGCAATTTTGTAAAGGACATCTAGAATATAAGGACTTGGAGGGACTCCTGAGATCATCTATTCTAAGCAAATCCCTTTGCCCTTTGGGTGGGGAAGGTGTGGCCCACAGCCACCAAGGAGTCAAGAGTGAGACAAAGACTAGAATTAAGGGTCAGACTCATACACCTGGCTTCCCTCATCAGAAACATGAGGGAGACTTCTCAAAACAGGAGTTCCCAGACTCTGCCCCAGGATAACTAAATCAAAATCTATGGAAATAGATCTGAGCATTCTGTGTTTTTAAAAATCTCCCTACTTTATTCTGGTTCAAGCACAGCCTTGGAAGGAACCAGAATACCACAGTATGTCTAGAAATCATTCTGCTATAGTCATTATGTGCTTTGTGGACATAAAATATTGGGAATTCACCGCATGTAGGAATATGTTTTAAGTCTCCCCAAAAGATTGATCTTTACTTGGGCAAGTCAAGCTTTCTTGGGGGAGCAGGGACATCTCAGTTTTCTTGTCAACAGATGACATCTAAACCCTCTGACACCCCCCACCTCCCAGACCTGATATGAGACCTAAATGAGATGAATAGACCACAAGCATCCTTTGTAAACTGTGAAGCACTCATGTCTAATTTGTTAATATGTACAAGCTTCTAGCCCTGCTGGGAAACATTCTAGGAAACCTACTTCAGGAATCTCCTCCATATGGACTGAGCCATCAGTCTGGAAGACACCATGGATGGGAAAGTCAGGTTCCCACAGATGGAGTCCAGACCCTGTCCTCAACCTACCACCCACTTCTGCAGCTCCCTGTTGGCCACTGGAGACGTCATGCATTATTCAGTCACCAGAGTCACCCTACAGCGGCCCTGATGGTGTCCTTCACACAGCCTGAGGGGTGTCCAGGTAGGGAAGACAAGGAACAAGAGCTAGAATGACTTTGAACATACATGCCACGAGCAGATGAGCCAGGTGCTGCAGCTGCGCACTGAGTGCTCTTGGCAGGGAAGCCTGGGCGGTCCAGGCCGTGGGAGGATGGTGACGGTGGCTCCATGCTGCTGCCTGTGGCTTGGGATTTTTGTAGTCTCTCCTCCCTTCTCCCAAGAATGCTTATTTCGTTTCTTGCAAACATTCCTCTATTTCAGTCTTTAAAGCACATCTATGCCTCTTACCTCATTTGATCCTCAAGACCATCTTGTATGTAGACAGAATGTTTTTTCTCCTGAATCTGGCATGCTCTGCTTGCAGCCTCGTTCAACAAGTCTGAATTCAACTCAGTCCTTCTGCTCACTGTTCTGTATACAATCATGAACACAAATGCCCTGTGTCCCATCTGACTCATGCTCAATAATGAATTCATCCAGCAAATTATATTAGTTAGGATTCACAAGAAGCAGATAACCAACTCAAATGAGCTTAAACAAGAAAAAAGAAAGTTATTGTTAGAATAAAAAAGAATCTCACAAAATCTAAGAACAGGAATATAACCAGGCCCCAGCTTAGCTTTAGTACATTTTTCATTTCCCTTCTCTGCCTAGAAATCTGTCCTTTCTCTCTCCCACCCCACTCTTTTTCACTCTGGTTAAAGGAGAGGAAATACTATGGCCTATATCTCCTGAGCTTTACAACTATGTTTTTAATCACTGAGAAGTGATTAAACATTTTGCACAGCAACACTAACAGCAGGCTAGGTAACCACTCCCTGACCAGTCACCAGCAGGAAACACCATTGGGATAAAATGTAAACAGGGAGGACCCTGGAAGAAGATGCTTGGGGGATTAGTGCTCGGAAATAAAACACAAATGTCCACTAATAAATGCCTCTATAAAAAAGACCCTACCCTTGGTTCCAGGGAGCAAACACTCTATCTGGTAAGATAGAAGATATGTAATCATTCCCGACCATTTATTGCAGTTAGGAGGCTGTAAACTGCACACATTTAGGTAGAGTATTTACCTATCATCTGACCTAATTTGGCATCATCCCTAAGGAGGGAAAGTGAGGCTATGACTGAAAGATGAGTGATAGTTATGTAGAAATTACTGGGTCTTCTAGGAAACTCAGAGATGAAGACCCTGCCTTCAAGAAACCAGTCTACAAAGGCAATATTAATATTCAATGCATTTACTAACATTTCTGATTTATAAAAAGGATTCTGTCTTCAAATTCACTGAATTGAAGGGGTAAACTGTTCCCTTCACTGCTGAGCTCATTAGAGATTTTTAAATGCCAAGGTGTCCTGCAAATTGCAAAAAGAGATTCTCTTTTCCAATCAAGACAAACCTTTATAAGTCATATCTTTAGGGCCTTCCCTGGTGCGCAATGTGGTAAAGCACAGCACTGCGAAGCTAGCCGCAGCTGCTTCAGCACAAGTTTGGTCCCCATCCCGGAGGTGACACATGGCACAGCAGACCTCTCCTGTCTCGCCTACTGCTCCCCTCAGCAGTGTACTTCATTGATCTACCTGTACTGTCTCTGCTGAAGCCTCTCACTGTGAGTCTGCTAGTCCTAAGT
>NW_004567107.1:26741435-26758856 GCF_000260355.1 Condylura cristata
GCTGCGCCACCAGGGAGGGCCCCCATTTATCATTTAATGACAGAAGGGACCTTGTGAACCTCTTTAGATGCTATTGTGATAGTTGGTCATTTAAATTTATAAAGGGATTTGACTGTGTTTTAGTTCATTTTGGTTGAGTTTGGGTTGCACATAACACACTGAATTTTTTTTCCCATTCAAAACAATGTAAAACGTGCTCCCAGAAGTGCTGCTGTGCAAAATGTTTGATTTTCAGGAATGGATTAATGAGCATACAGATGCCTTTCATTTTACATGGCAGGAAAACTAAATTTGAATTTGTTAAAAATCACTTTCACTGAACTACAAATCAATATTCCTCTTATATTAAGAATCACTATGATAATTGGTTGTATTAAGAGTTTCTACATCTTCTGTAGGACAGCAATTACTCACTAGTTTTCCATAAAGTTCTACACCATTGAACCACAGCCCTGACTGTGCAACAAACACACTGAGGAGCTTTTAAAAATATACGATGTACATGCCTCAGCCCAAACAAATTAAACAGAATCTCTAGCAGCAAGGTTCATGTATCAATATATTTTTAACTTTCTAGATCATTCTAAAGTGTACTACAGTTTGAGAACCACTGCTCTAAACAATAAATTCCTCCAAGAATTTAGGAATAGATAGATATTAATATGACAACAAAAATTTCAAAATTCTCTAGTGTCTTTTCTTATCTTGGCTACTGGGAAGCTCAACTTAACTTATATAGTAACTCTCTTGTCCCTGGAACTTACTTCAATTAACTTTCTTCTTTCCCCACATGTCCAGATACTGCTTCTTTTACCTCAATTCAATTTTACAATAAAACTCCATATCTTCTACAACTTATCATCAGATCTTCCACCCACTTTGAACAATCATTTTAGCATACAAGGCACACAAACACACACACACACTCACACACCAGGGTTTAGCTTACACCTCTTGCTTTTGACAATTTTTTTTCCCTCTCCTAAAGTTTGATTGCCTTAAACATATTCTACAGTGGTTAAAACCTTGACTAATCCAATTTTCTATGAATTAGGGCTATCAAATATTAATATCAACCTACTTTGTGGCTAAAAAAATATTTTACTTTGGGAACAAAATATATGGTCTCATTTATGCCCGAGTTCATCAACCAGTTAAAATTTTTTGTTGTTCTTTTCATCAGCTCTGACAAAGTGATATGGAATTAGACACCCTGTGAACTGTTTCTTTGCTCTAATGTGTGAGCTGCGCTTCACTAGAGGGAATAAAATAATCCACTGTCATTTCTGTTTTTATCATATTCATTTTTGGCAGAGAATTTATTCACTCTTCACTATATAGTTATTTATGTGCTACAATCTCGCATTTTTGCATTCCCCAGAGAATGCACCATTAAAACTCTTAATGTGACACCTCATATTTTTAGTAGACTAGAAAATAGTTACAATTTTAATTTAAATTGAAATGACTATGTAATAGCTGGACAAATCAGTTTGAGATCCCCAGAGCTCTTAATTGTAATTCTCCATTGTTTTCTATGCATAAATTTCTCTTTCAAAGTGTTCATTCTGAAATACTCACTCTTTTTTTTTTTTCAGCTGTTCCATGCTCATTCCAAACTCACTTATTTAATAATTTTCTATGGTTAACAACTTCATGATTAAACTTGAATGTTAAGTATAAATGGTTGAAATAATAAGCTTATTATTTAGAAAGGAAAGAAGATTCAACATTTAAGGAATGATGAATTTAAGTATCCAGTGTAAAAATAGGAGAGATACTTGGTCTGGCCAACAAAAAAGCAGAGACAGATTTTGATAGTTTAATATAACTACATATTTTATATATTTCCGTGTACTACTATATACGTGAGCTATACGGTCAGCCTGAGTGCTTGCCTGCTCCAAGCAACAGACAGAGGAGCCTTAACACAATGGCATGAATTCATGGTAAGGCTAGTCCCAACTGTGAATGGATCTAGTCTAACATGCTTACTTTACACATAGGAACACAAAGTTCAGAAAAGGAAATGACTTTTTCAAAAATTTAATTATTGTGTAGCCAAGACCAGTGAACTAACAGGGAAAGGATTCTGCTAAAGAAGTCAAATAGCCTCTTTTTCAGAATCCTTGCATCCACCAATATAAGTGCCAGATCATCATGCAGTGAATATTAGCTTCCCTTTACCTGCTGTGCTGATGGCATGTTTCACAACATCTGATTCTTATTTTAAAAACAAAACCAAAACCTGAATACTGTCAGATCAGATTTTACCTTAGCCAGGCCTGCTGATGTTAAGAAGGTGAAAATCTCTCCAGCAGAAAACTGGATTAATGCCTCTCAACTTTGAAGGGATTGCTCAGCTCAGTCTTCCCCCTCCATGACACAGCCCCAAACCCCAACACACACACAGAGCCTAATTAAGACTGACTGCTGAGCTGTCCTACTTGATGAAGAGGTCTAAACCTATAAGGAGCCCCAGCTAGGTCTAGCCGATCTGGGATCCAATATTGACTCTGCCATTAACTCACTCTGTGATGTTGGTCAAGTGCATTCACCATGCTATTTCTCAATTACTTTATCCACAAAATCTACTAATAAGTCTATGGCTCCTAAGTCCATCCGTGAAAGCCCTCTTTCCAGCCTTTACTTGACATAGAATAAACATCTTCGATAGGTAAGACTCTGGGCTTGGCATTGACTGACACACTACTGGTCTTCCAGGGGCTCATGGTCTACTGGAGTGAGATGGACTGTTAAGCAAGAGATTAGGATAACTATGCAGTTTCTGGGGTGGGCAAGGAAGTGAGTGGTCATACCATTGTCCAAAATGAATAAAGTGACCATATAATGTATGTTTTGATCCAGAACACTTTTTGAGATTGAAAGGAAGAATCATTAATAATTATCCTGAGCCAATAGGCTTAAACTGAGGCTATCGCAGATAATCTGGATGTCATAAAGATGGGGACTGTAAGAGAAAATTAAGGTTGGAGGGGTAATAAGTTTGGGACTTTTAGAGGAAAATGTAGCAAATGAAACAGTACATGGGAAGGTGGACATGGGTTGTGGAGCTAAGCAGAAAGGTCTGGGTCAGAATATGGATTTGGAAGCCATCTTGGGTCACAGAAAGATGAGAGTATCTAAACAAAAAATACTTAGAATAGAAAAAAAAAAGAAACCTGGATCCTTCACATCTCAGGAGCAGATAGAGGAAAAGGTTGAAAAGAAGACTTAGAAGGTGTGGTAAGAAAAACCAAAGAGAATGAAATTAAAAGCAAAGAGAGTTCCAAATGTCAGAGATCAACAGTGTTAGGGGCCAGGAAAGTATGTGGCAACTGAATTCAGCAACAAGCAAAACAATGGTGTCTGTAGATACTCTTCACTTCTAGATAGTTTTCTCCAGAAAACTGGAGGATATTCATTTTAGAACAAAAGGTATCTGACTTTCCCTTTAACCTTAGCTCCACCTGCATAGAATCTTTTAAGTTTGAAAAATGGAGATGAGATCCAGTCTGTGGTATACTATTTGAAAGATCATAGTATCTTGGATATGAAATGTACTTTGCAAACAATAAATGTCACTCAAGTTCCTTCCTCCTCCCTCCCTCTCTTCCCTTTTTCTTTCTCCCCCCACCCCCCAGTATCTCTTTAGCCTCCAAAACATCAGCAACTGCTCTCTCTCTCTTCACTCTCCATCCCTCTGTCTGCAGTCTTCATATCCTCCACCCCATTGTGCTGCAGCATGTGATCTAAACTTTTTGCCTTGACTTCTTAGGAATTCTCTTGTCATCCTGAGGTCAAGCTTCTATTCCACCACATTCTTGGAGCCATCCTGGTTCCTCCTCAACTGATCCAATGCCTCTTTCTCATCCCTTAGCCTCCTGTCTTCTCCGAAGCATCCACTAGTGTTGTCCAGAGCTCCTTCAAACATCTCCTTTTGGAGATTTTATTGTTTCTTCTCCCTTCTCTCCATTGACAATGACTGGGTCCAGCTACATAGTTCCTGGGGCTTAGATGTAGTTATATAACCCTGGAGCCATGGGCCATCTTGGGCCACTGGAAAAGGCCCAGCTTACCCTACGTAAAGTCAGATGCTAGACTGAGCTTTCTCTCAAGCAACCCCTGGGGCTCCCTGCTACAATGTAAAATTCAAATCCTACATTCTCATGTCAAGAAACTCCCAGAATGACTGTATGTCAGGGAAGGGACTGTATGTTTAGAAGGGACGCTAAAGAGGTTTATTTCAAACATCACCTACTCCTAACAGCGCTCTTCAGCAGTCCCAGTTGAGGGTCGCAGTCCTGGTTGAGTGTCTCTCCTGCTCTGCTAGACACTCCAGCAGTAGGGAACTGGTCACTTCCTGGGTCAGCATCTTTCCTTCCCATACAGCTAAGGAGAAAATTCTGCCTATATCAAACCAAATCTGGTTTCTTATTATAACAAGATATTCGGCCTTTTTATACCCACCATCAGGTCTACCCAAAAAAGGTCAAATCCCTCTTCCACATACCTTCAGGTCTGGAAGATGCCCATTACATCTCCTTAGTCTCACCCACCATTTCTTACATTTTCAAATCCCCTCATTACCCTTACTCACCTATCTGAATAGAATTATTTCCAATAGTTAAGTCTTATGTGTGGGTATGTGAACAAAGGGATTTTCTTTTCATTTTCCTTTAAGTAGTTCATTTTTGCAAACATGGGAGAACAATTTCTGAGAGGCAGCATGACATATGATGACATAGGAACAAGGTTATCCAGAGCCCAGCATATCAGACAGTCTGGAAAACTCTTAAGTGAAGAATGCTCCTCTCCATGAAACCTTTATAATTTAAAAGGGACAATGACTATCTGAAGCAGTCAAGGTCCCCGTTAAATCTGGCAAAGCTTGGCAACTGGAAGGGGGGGCTTTGCATGCAAGGGGACCCTTTGGTCTTTAGCGACATCATTATCTGTGGGTTATTATCATTACTACAAATACTAATACACTTTTATTAAGCACCGGCAATGACCCAGGGCAAGTGAGTTTAAGTTCATATTATATCCATTTTCATTATCAAGAGAAAAGAGGAGAATGAACAAAGGACTATAATGTGAGATTCTAAAGTAGGAAAAATGAAAAAAGGTTAATTAAAAAAAAAACCCACAGAGTACAGAGAAAGGCTCCAACTGTTCGTGGTCAGGAGCCATGATGGATGGTGGATCTTGTCACCCTGGACTTGTCCCCTATGATTTCTTTCCATCTCTCTCTCTAAAAAAAGATTCTCCTCTCAGCTAAGGACATGGCAGGGACAGGTCGGAGGTGGGAGAAGAGCAACAGACTTTTATCTTAAGGTCCCCTTTGGCTCTGAATTCTGCAAATCAGTTTTCCTAATCCTATCACTAACCAAAACAGAATCTATTTTAACATTAAAATGTAAAAAACATAAAATAAAATAATGAAATCCTGGGAGATATCCTCTCTCCTCCAAAGATCTCTCTTAAGTATCTTTGGCAATGAAAAATCCAAGTAGACCATTCTCACTTCCAAGAGTCCTGGCTTTCTGTGTAGTTTGTCTCTCAGGACAAATGTAAGAAATTTTCCATTAACTACAAAACTTCTTTGAAAGTCTTGTATGGAATTATAACCTCTGCTCTATAATTCTGTGCTCAGTAATTTGAAATGTTTTTCTATGTTCTTTCTTTCTATCAAGCAAATGCCTGATGTTTTTCAGTGTGTAAACCAGACTGGGAATTCAGAACACCAAGATCTCTTGCCTATAACTTTAGTCCAAATTATACATCAAACCTTGATGTCATTTGTGGTATCAGCTAAGGGGGATCCTATGTGTGAGTATGCATGTGTGCTACAGCTATAGAAACTGAGAGATAGGAAATGACTTACCCAATGTCACATTGCAGAACCAGGTCTGGAGTTCAAGCGCCTGAGTTCTCTTCTGCTAAAGTACATGATATAAAATGCCGCAAATGGTCCTAGGAAAATCTTTACAATGTCTCAGTTAGAATAGGAGCACGCATATGTGATGAGAGACAGGTGCTTCTTTTAAAGTTGACTGAGAGGGAAGATTGTATGAAGACACATAAAAAATCATGTGTGCACTACTACATACCTGTGTTGAAGCGCTGTTTGGTGTTTCTCACTGAGCCCCTTGAAGATCACAGATGTGTCTTCCCTACCTCCTACTTCATGCCAAATATGAAGTTCAAATGCAACAAATGTTGACTCAGTTACTGAATTAAATGGAGGTGGAAGTGAACCAAGAATGAATATTCAGTAAGTGGCATTGGGTCAACTGGCTAATCATTTGTGGGAGGGCTCAGTTTGGTAGCAGCACTAGAGGAGGGCTTACAAATCAGATTCATGTGCTGTGTCAACATGAATTGACAACAACTGCACTGAGTCACAGAAACCAGTTAGAGGAAACTTTGTGAAAGTCATTTTCTGGGGATCCCATGGAGCTGACCCTATACTGCGCTACACATATATTCTGACAGTTCTCACAGCCACCTTCTCAGAAGGGCACAATTTTTCCTTTTTTATAGGCTGGGAACCTGAATCAGAGGCAAAGCAGTTTCTCAGTCTCCCTGCTAAGTATGTAACCAAGCTTTTTACCATTTCAAACATATTAAAAAGAATTGACCAACAATCACATGTTTTCCAAAGAGTCCTGGTTCCTTTTATTGAAGAGTGGTAATAGAAACCAAGATCCAGGGGTTAGGTGTGCATGTTGCTACTGGGGTGTTGTTTAGACTTCATGTAGCAAAGTAATATGTGTACACTAACTTGTATATATAACATATTCATAAACATTTCTATATGTAACCATCTCTATCTCATCAGTAAGAACAGTTCTTACTGATGTCTCCTCTTCATCATCACATGGATCATTCTAAGCTCCTTCCCTTGCATATGTGTAAAATCTCTCCAAAAGTAGTTTTTAGCATATGCCACCCATTTGCTTTAATTCTGATGTGCAAGCATCAGAAGTATTAACCTGGACTCTTGTGGGAAATGTCTTACCACCTATAGTACAGTTAATATGCTGGTTTCTACAATGACTTAGATAAGCAGTTTTTCCCCCCACACCTCAGTGAGGTTATTTCACACTTTTGTAAAAGATTCTACTGTCACAGTGCATTTCCCTTTCTGGGATACACCAACTTCTTAAATGATTTTTTTTTAAATTAATATATGCTATAGAATGAATGTTGTCTAACCTCCAAAAATACAACTTCAAGGTGATGGTTTTTGGAGGGCAACCTTTGGAAGCTGAGTAGGCCATGAGGGAGTCTTCATGAATGAGATCCCTGCTCTTTAAGAGATGCCTGAGCTATTGTTCACTCCTTCCACCATGTGAAGACTTAGTGAGAAGACAGCAGTCTCTGAAGTAGGAACTGCTTCACTACTGTTTTTGTATTCATATTGTTTCTGAACCACAGGTCCTAATTAGACAGGAGCTTTAGGAAGATGTGTCTAGCTCAATTCTTAAACCCCTTTTTGACTCCTTGAACGGTGTAACACATCTAAACTTACCTCCAACGGCAGGGAAATCACTGCATTTCTAGGGTACCATGTCTCCTGCCAGGGTAGCTAGAGTTCGCCTGAGCTCTTTACTATGAGTTTAAGTTCAATAGGATTCAGCTTTAGGTTCAACTTTGTAGTATACATTGTTGGTGTTAGATACAAAAGTAAGATGTGTTGCTTAGGTTCATGATTAAACTTTCAGAATCAGGGCCCTGCCTGATGGCTCAATAGGTTAAAGCACAGCACTATGAAGTTTATCCTCAGTCACTGCAGCACGAATTCAGGTCCTGGCCAGGGAGGTGACCCATGGCATGGCAGTCCTCTCCTCACCCAGCCGCCTCTCCTCTCAGCAGTGTATTTCAGTCACTCTGCCAGTTCTACTCCTCACTGTTTCTGGTGAATCCTCTCACCCCCTGCACCTCTGTTCTATATATATAAATACAGCTTTAAAAAAATAAAATTTCAGAAATTACTATTCCAGATCACTCCATCAACTACAAAGACTGGAGAGTGAGTCTTCTCATGTTTTATAAAAGTAGATAAACTGGACTTTAGAAAATGTTTAATCTTTGTTCTTCAAAAGATATCAAGAAGTAAAGACAATATTTGCAAATCATACACTTGATAAGGAATTTATAACTAGAATTCTTACAACGCAAAAGTAAAAAAAAAAACTTAAAAATAAGCAAAGGGTCTGAACACATATTTCTCATAAAAAAAATCTACAAATGGCCAATAAGCACATAAAAAGCTGCTCATCATTAGTCACTAGGGGAAAATAAATCCAAAACTACAATGAGATACTACTTCACATCCACTAGGATGGCTAAAGTAAAAAGGCAATAACAAATGTTGGGGTAATAAAATGGTAAGAGGTTGGCAGTTCCTCAAATTGGTAAATGATTCAGCAATTCCACTGCTAGGTATACATACAAAAGAAGACATACATACACACAAAGCAGCATTGTTTGTAACAACCAAGAAGTGGAAACAACCCAATGTCCATCAACCAATAGATAAAAAGCATCGCAATGTCTCTACACAATATTACTGAGTATTACTCAGCTGTAGCGTGGAAGGAAGTACTGACGGGCTATGACATGGTCGAGAACATGCTAAGAGAAGGAATGTAGACTCAAAGGCCACATATTAGGATTCCTTTTATACTGGAAAAGTTCAGAAAAGCCAAGTCCATAGAGAAAGTAAATGTGGAGCTGCCAGAGACCACGGGATAGGATCACTGGAGTGACCACTAATGGGTACAGGGTTTCTCTTTGAGGTGATAGAAATGTTCTAAAATTACAGCATGGTGATGGTTGCACATCTTTATGCTAAAAGACAATTTAAAGGGATGAACTTTTATGATGAGTTATACTCACATACATACTCAGCTTACATCTTCACATAGAAGCTGTTACTAAAATATGTAAAATCCTTTGACAGATCTTCTTTGCCAAGACACTTCAGTAAGTGAAGCATTCAAGTTCTTTCATCACCTATATCCAGCTAAATCTTCAACCTTCATCTCCTGCTATTTTTTTCTTCCTGCCCTAAATATATCATGCCTTTTTATGATACCATGCCTTTGCACACATCATCATGGCTGTCAAGAATGCTGAGCTCCCTCTTCTCTTTCTGTTGAACTCTTACATATCCTTCAAGACCAAACATTGTTTCCTCTAAGAATTATCCCTTACAAGCTGATCACCCCTGCTATGCTAATAAATACGGTGTGTCTGCCCTTGCTAATAGACTTTGAACTCCCTAAGTTAACTAGACAGCATCATCTTCAGCCCCAGGATCTAATGCTTGTAAACACTTAGTAAATGTTTACTGAATAAATGAATAACAAAATGCTCCCTCACTAAGGCTAGAAATAGAGCTATTTTTTCCTCCAACTAGTTTAATTGGTAAAAACCATACAAATATAACTTGAGTTCTGGCCTTTAGAGACTAATAAAATGAAATAATAATACAAATTTGAGGCCAACATGGAGACTTAAGGAAAATTACCATAAAGTAACATTTCATGAGGGTTCATAGTTCAGATACTTATCACTGTTGACCGAACACACTTACCGAAGTCAATACTCTTTTATTCAACATATTAAATGTGTTGTTTAACTCTGGTAACCACAGCTGTGACTTAGTTAACGATCTCAATAAATCCTACTTAAATCAGAGACAGGAAAAAATTATGCAAATGAATTCTTATCTGTTTTTCTGCCCAAGGCATATTTGATAACAGATAAAACATACTCCAAATAGTCTCTACTTAATAGTCAGGAAGCCATTTGAGGCTTTATTTGGATCAAAATCAAATACAAAGAAGAGGAGACGCCTGTTACATTCATAAATGCTTTTATTTCAGAAAGAAATTACACATTAAAAGGCGGCATAGTTAAGAGCTTACAATCACATATGGAAGTGAATCTAGGAAAGTCAACAGTTATTAATATACAACGCCATGTGATTAAAAAAGACAGAAACAGAGAATGACAGATGGGCTTGCCTTACACTGATCCACAAAACAATATCTTTTGTTTAAAAACAAGATATTGGTCTTGACGATAGCTCATAGAAAAGAATTTGTCATTCCAATGGACTTTAAAAATCAAACTGTCACTCTGGCCTCCATATAGGCTGGGTCACACCACACTCCCCAAGCAGCATGGAAATCGCCCATCAGTCACACCTGGCAGCTGGCCAGGATGTCTTCCACTAATCTCTTGTAAACCCAAGCATCACCCTTAAGCCGCTGCCTCCTGATGCCCACCACATCGGGTTTTTGAAGCTGGCACACTTCTAGTTCAAACTGCATTGTCACTTTGCCAAAATCTGACTGTGTTTGACACTTCAGTGTATAGCTGTGAAAAACAAGATAAGAAGCCAGTTAGTAAAAGAATCATGAATATTCTGTATGATACAAGAGATTTCTAAGTCTGTAGGAGGTTGGTGAAGAAGCCATTATTTCATGTAAGTAATGTGTCACTGCTTACAGTTTCCAAACGACCTAGCTATGCTTTAGTGGTGGAGTATGACTGGTGTTTTCTCAGAAGCTGAACTAGGATCTTAAGAAAGAATAAGGATGAAAAGGCTTTACCAGAATTTGCCCTTGCTCCAAAGAAAAGCTCCTCTTTCATAGCTACACATGCCATTCATGCTCAAGAAATCTTCTGGCATCCTTTATGCTATTCTTTCAACAGTGTAATCCGAGAACATTAAGCCATTTCCACAATGTTCACAGCAAAAGAAGGCACAGGAAAGATGAAGAATATGTTTTGTAGGCACCTCATCAGAAGCTTCTGTCTTTCATATAAATAAACCTGAAGCCACTTACCTATCAGAACACGTGCCTTTCAGTTATTCTAGCAGCGATTAGAATCATCACACTACTTTATGGCAGAGTTACAAAAGGAAGTCAGAGCTGGTACACTGGGATGTATGGCATTTATAATTAGAACTGCCATGTTACCTCCTTTGATAATGGAAAGGCCCAGTCTAAACGAAGCCTTAAACTCATCTTAAGAAATAGGTGTGTTTCTGAAGACTTGCATAAATTGATTTCATGCAAATCAAATTGTTTTCTAAATTAGTTCACGTAATATTAAAATTTTACTGAATTGCCTTACTGATCTCCAATAAACAAACACTGGAACAACAGAACTAAAACACTAGAAACAATAGAGTTGATTTTAAATGACAGGCTCTTAAATAATTAGAGGCACATGATTAGTGTTCTATAGAAATGTGGAGAAGTTACTATGTATCTGTTATATAATAAAAAATTCACATATTCTTTTTCTTAGTGATGGGCTTGAGCTGTTAAAAACATTTACTGAAATCTAAGGAGAGAACCTTGATAAAGTTCTTGCTGGGCCGAAAAAGCATATTACTAATATGGAAGATAGAAAGTCATCCTTCTTGACTGAAAAAAACATGCTAATGGAATATAAGCAATATCTCTCTCTACTGGAAAACTTTTTGTTGTTCTGCTTTGTCACAAAGAAGGTAAAACCATAGACAGGGAGAAAAGGGGAAAAGGATAAAGGCAGAGACCTCATCAGGAAATAAGAAGAAAGTTATCTGACAGATCAGATGGCTGAAGGAAAGATAATTGAAAGTTTTTTAATATGTATTTGTCTAGAGGTTCTGGAACCATAAGGAAACCCCAAACACCAATATCAGGTCACAGTGCTTGAGAAGTGTTCCAGCAATACCGAGTGAAGGGTTCCCCAAGGTCACCTGCCAACATTCACAGGGAGTGAATGTAAAATTATTTTTGCCAAAGACAGCTTCTTAAAAATCTTTCTTTAGACTGACTCTTCTATTTAAATGTTTTTGTTAACTCTATTAGCAACTCTTCATAGTTGTTTTAATAATACTTTTAAAAACACATAACTAAATGGATTGCATAAAAATATGAACATCTTAGGTAACCAGAAAGTACTGGCTAGTCAGACCATAATCAAGGATATCTGGATGGCAGTTTAATCAACCATGGGCAAGTGTTTAAGTAAAATAACTTCTTAAAGGACTGAAAATGCAATCCTGCAAAATAGCAAGTCACAAAGAAAAGGATTTTATATAAATGGTGCACTTGTTTCAAGTGCCACAGAAATTTAGATTGCACTTTGTAAATATTTTGTGATGCAGAATATTAACTGAAAATGCAAAAGAAATCTGGAAGAAGTTATAATTTTCTTATTTTGAAAAATTTAACATTGAAATTGGTAACAAAATAAGTGCTTGAAAACAATTATAGCAGTCCTCCCTCGTGGTACAACAGGTTAAAGCACAGCAGGGTGAAGCTATCCACTGCCACTGCAGCATGAGTTTAATTGCCGGCCAGGGAGGTGACCCACATGGTGTGGCAGACCTCTCCTCACCCAGCCACTGCTCCCCTTAGCAGTGTATTTCAGTACATCTGTCTGTTCTGCTCCCCACTCTGTCTCTGGTGAATCTTCTCATCTCCTGCAACTCTGGCCTGTACCCCAGTTCTTATATGCAAAAATAAATAACTCTTAAAAAAATAAACATCTATACCTCATACAAAGCAAAAGAGAATCAATTACGGTAGTGTCACTTATACTACTACATAACTTTTTGAGAATACAGTAGAAGAAATTAATTTTTTTTAAGTGGAGACAGGAATCAATCCATATTTTCTTAAAGCTGAAAAGATAAGAAGTTATAAACACAGCATCCTTTGAATGTGTTTCTTACCCCTTTTGTACAAAGTCAACGTGCTTCTTTGGAAGAACAGACATGATTTCATTCAGGAGTTGATCTGGATTCACTAATCTGGTTGTAGTCACATTATAGTGAAGCTTGAAAAAAAATAGGAATGAGAAATCTTTACAAAGATCATCGTAGCTGATAGAGAATCCAAAAGCTCCTTAATATAGTACCATTTCAAATGGAAATATTTCAAGAAAAATACTGAAAGAATTTGCATTAAATGCTTAATAAAGCAGATTAAGTTTAATCCAGGTACATTTAATACACTGGAAAAGCTTAGAAAAAATCATATATAATAGTAACTACGTGCACACTATTCTGTTTATACTTTCATTTTTCTTTCCTACTAGTCTAATCTTTTTCAAGAAATTATGAATGTCTATGTTTGAACTTTTTATCTTTCTCCCTTTATACTATGATAAAGACATTAAGTCCTGAAATAGAGACTGCGGGAAGATGAAACAAATGTCCTAGAAATTTGGTTTGTACAGTTGGAAATGTTTCCTTCATTCTGTCTTGATTATTTAAAAAATATTACAGAATTCTAGGAACTGATTCTATGACAACTGTATGAGAGAATTAATATAAAAAGTATTCCTTTAAAATAGAAAGCCAAATCATTTTTTTCTCATTGAAAGGAAGTTTCATTCCTAATTGGAATATCCCACCATTCATTCATTCAACCACCATTTACTGAAGGATCACTTGTGTGTCTGGCACCATTTTTAATAAGTGCTAGAGATAAAACCCCTACCTTTCTGGTAGTGCCTTTGGTGTCAAATAAAATCACTTCTTTCCAATTTAGGCTCTTTGATACATAGACACAGCTTCCTCTTAAGTAAATCTAGGTCATAAACATCTTAATTGGGGTGATGGCTTGTTTCACAGGTACATATATAATCCAAAGCATATTAACTGTGCACTACACATGTACTATTTATAGCATATCAATTTCACCTATGTAAATCAGTATTTTTTAGAGTCAATATAAAGAAAAATACTAGATAAATAACAGCACAGGTGAAATGTGATCTGGAGGTGAGTTAAATGCATGGAGTTTGGGGATCCCACATTCAAGTGATAAAGGGACAAGTGGCCCAGCTACAACAGGCTTCTCTGTCTCCTGACTCCCAATCCAGGGCTTTCACCAAACAAAACCAGCTTTGTCAAGATAATAAACTGAATTTCAAATCATAATTTAAGTGATTCCTTAAATAAAATAGCTTATTTAAATTTCATATTTTTATAGACTGTTTCCTCAAAAGGACTTAACTATATATGATTTGTTACCTTAAAAAAGCTGAGGTCTTCTTTTGTACCCCCCCTTTTAACTTTTCTGTAAATTTGTAATATTTTTATATAAGTAGAAAAAATGAGCTCATTTCCTAAATCAAGTCCTTCAGCTCTGAAAAAACTTAAAAGCATTACACAGAATTAAAGATCCAAAGTTCACTTGTATTTTCGATCTTAGGTCTGTGCCCATCGGGACTATGGCTCTGTTACATTGGGATTAAAATGCTCAATACTGATAATTATAATGATACTCAACATTGAAACACCTCCTATACTAAAATAAAGCACCTGATATGCAGTGTAGCATCTCATACAGTCTTATTTATTATACATCCTGGCTCCATGACATTACCAGGGTAGGCATTAGCTCCAGTATTTACAAATAAAGAAATGGAGGGGGTTCTGGTAAGTCCTATCTGCTTCCACTTTAAGACATTATATAAATTTGGCAGCTCAGAACATTCTCACAAGAAGCAGCTTCTACCCAATAATTCAACATTTTCCTTCTCCCAAACCTGCCCATGTTTGTTCAAAATGAGTATCAGTACAAAAATCCATAAAGATTCAGTCCCCAAACCACTACTACCTTCTCCTCCCCTTTGGGTTCCACAACTCCTGAAAACTCACAGTGCTGAGTCCCGTGTATCTGAGCAACATCCATTCCTTTATGAATTCCTTAGACATGGCTGTGTCTTGTTCATCCCTTTACCTCTTACTTCCCCCAAACAAAAAGGTCATTCATTGGAGGTTTGAATGAATGCTCAGAGAATCCAAGAGAGTAAGAAGTATTACATATCTACTATTCACTTATTTTTCTTTTCCGTACCAAAGAGATTGTCCACAACAGTGATACATTAAGCTTTTAAAGCACAATAGGTCTATCAGATAAGGAAATGGAGGGGGTTCTGGTAAGCACAAACCTCTTAGCCAGCCCCTGAGGACCCTTTTTTCCCAACCTGTAGCTCACCTTTTCATTTCACATACTATATGCAAAGTTCAAATTAATCTCCCATGCATTCAAATATTTATGAGCACCTACAAAAATTTACAGGTGACAGTGAACTCATCTATGTGTCCGAGATAAGGCAACTGAGCTCAAGTCATCTGTCGGGGACAGAGACCAGGACTTTGCCTCCTATGCACAAAACACTTGATCGGAACTTAGGGTAGACATCCTGGTTGAGAATGCAGCACACCCAAATCCCTTCTCCCACTCCTTTCTCCCTCAGAGCTCAGCAAGTTCCTGCAGCTGAGAATGGTTTTATCTCTGGCTCCCGAGATAAGTGTCCACTCCCTTAAGATGATTACGGATCCCTCCCCTCAAACCCATTGGCCTTTAAGACATTAAACCATCAAGACCACCCCCCACTGGCACTAACTGCAACGCCCTCTTTGTATACATATATATATAGCTGTACGACACAATAAAATGCTCTCTCTGCTGCACGATCGATCGACTCTCTGCCTTCTCCTTTCGTCGACCCTGAGACCCCAATCCTCGGCCTTGCTGGTCAAGGTCCCCCGCAGTCATCCTTAAGGCAGCTTTCTGTTCTTTATACATGCCCTAGGCTTCCCCAACTTACATGCTGCCTAATTCCTCCACCTGAACTTGAATATCTGAAATATGTTTATGCAGTCCTTGAAAGAAGTTACTGAACTTAACATACCTATGTGTTCTCGAAGCTCAGAAATTAGGAATATATGTATTTTAGGACCTCACAAAAATGTGTATTCATTTAATAAATAAGTAAATGAAAAACAAGAAATACAATTCATTCATCCAGTATCTTTCTTTAAAAAAATAAAAAGTAGTCAACCCAACGGTCCACAGCTAGCTCCTGAAATCCACATTAAAAACCAGGCTAGGGCCGTCTCTGGTGGCGCAGCGGGTTAAAGCACAGCACAAAGAAGCTGCTTCCGCGTGAGTTCCATTCCCGCCTGCCCCGGAAGTAACCACATGGCGAGGCAGACCTCTCCTGACCTGCCCGCTGCTCCCCTCAGCAGTGTACTTCGTCGATCTGCCTGTTCTGCTCCCCGCTCTGTCTCTGGTGAATCCTCTCACCCTCCGCATCTCTGTACGAATAAATAAAATAAATCTTTAAAAAAACAAAAAAAAAAAAAAAAAAAAAAAAACAAACCAGGCTACCCACCTTCCTTTTCTTTATCCCGTCTTTGGCAGTGCCCTTCTTTTTGCTCCTGGTAAGCACAGTGATAACCTTATCCAACCCCCTTTCCAGGCTCCCAAACACTTTAGTTCCTTTTCTTTTCGGTGTATCCTCTACATGTACTTGATTGAGATCCAGTTCTACTGAACGGCACCTTAAAAAGAAAAACACCCGAGTAAAGCTGGGCATCCTGGTTGTTGGGGCCCTTGCGGGGTTTTCTTGTCTGTTCTTTAGATGTGGTTCATTCAGGTCCAGCAGTGCCAGACCATCCCCCACTTCCTCAGAAGTGTGGGTACCATCTCCCATTGAAATGCAGCCATCACATGCCCGCCTAACTAACTGCCACTTAAGGCAAAATTATTTTCCCCCTACCATTTTTTAAAATGTGAAATATACAGAAAAGTCAAAAATAGTATAGTTAACAGTGAGCCATCACGTATCCTTAGATTCAACAATTGTTAATATTGTGCCATACTTGCTTTTTCTAATTGATAGACAGAGAGCACATTAAGTGTATGTACAGCTAAACATTGAAAAGTAACCTGTCTGAAGACATTACAACTCTTCACACTGAAACACTGCAGCATGAAAATTGAATACACAGAATGTTTGTCTTTATGACCACAGTACCATATGACATCTAGAAATTGATATAATGGGCCTCCCTAGTGGTGCAAGAGGTTAAGTTTCAGTACTATGATGCTATCCACAGCCACTGTAACATGAGTTCAATACCTGGTCAGGGAGCTAAGCCATGGCACAGCAGACCTCTCCTATCTTGCCTGGTGCTGCCCTCAGCAGTGTATTTCAGTGGTCTTGCCCATTCTGCTCCCCACTCTGTCTCTGCTGAATCCTCTCACCTCCCCCCACCCCCACACCTCTGACTTGCACCCCACTTCTTATATGCATAAATAAATTTTTAAAAATAAAGAAATTATTAATATGCCATTGTGTCATCTAATATCCTATCCACATTCTAATTCCACCAACTGTCCTCAAAATGGAATCTGCTTTTAAGACTTGCTATGAAAGACAATAAAGGCCCTCCCTGGTGGCGCAGCGGGTTAAAGCACTGCACTAAGAAGCTTAAGACACTTCTGCATGAGTTCGATCCCCGCCTGCCCCAGAAGTGACCACATGGCATGGCAGACCTCTCCTGACCCGCCCGCTGCTCCCCTCAGCAGTGTACTTCGT
>NW_004567107.1:26760001-26761457 GCF_000260355.1 Condylura cristata
TGAGGTCATGCCTATGGTTTTATTATAAATACCATATGACAAATCTAAATAGATCATATGAATACTGATGATACTGATTCTCCTCTCTATAAATAAAAGTCAATCTGTATTTATACAAGAACACAATTTATCCCTTTAGTTGACATAATATCAAGAGTAGTAAAATCAGTTAGTAGTCCTAATCAACTCCTGTCAGGAAAAGAGAACAGTCTCCTGTGAAAGTCTGACAAAAGTTATTAAAGAGACATGAGCATTAGTCATTTTTATATTTCCTGTTCCAGAATTCTATTTTATTCTAGGTTTGGTTTTTGTATCCCAGATAGTTTATCATAATCTTTTACTATCAAATCTGTTTACCAGTGATTAGTTAACCTGTTGTACATGATTAAAAAGGCATATACCCTCTGGTGATAATAACATGTACTTAGAATAAATATACATCAAGTTTTTAAAAAAAGACCGAGAGTTCTGGTTTTGTTTATGGCTGTTCAGCACTATTATTACTGATTCTACAAGAATCAATAAAACCAAATAAAATAAACCCAAAAACATTTGTGGAAACTGTTTTCATCTTGGTATAGTCAGAGGATCTTCTGCCTTACATTGTAACTCGTTGACAAATTGTCACTGACTAGATTGTACAGGATTCAGAAAAATGAAATTAATGCTTATGTCAAAAATGACTAGAATGAAAGTAAAGTGCAAAGCGCTAATGGAAGCTATCAATCGGGCTTCAGTCACTTGCCTCCTGTAGGCGGCTCTTACATTTAAAGGAAAATAGCCAATAATAGTTTTTGACCAACATAATCTTTTCTTACAGGGACAGATATGTAAAATGATGACACTTCGAGATTATTAATTTCTAGCTATTCATATTTCAAAACCTCAGAATTACAGAAAAGATAAAAAAATAACAATGAAAAGGGACTATTAAAAAAAAAAAAACCCAAACGTGTGTAGATGAGCTAAGGTCCTTCTTACCTCCCTGTCCAACCCACTGACCCATGAAAGATGTGATAGCTATGTTAGCGCAAACACTAAGAAAACATGCAGCAGCCAGCACTCCTGAGTTGTCTCATTGAACCTTCATAACCACAGGCAAACACACACACTCACACACACACCACACTAACTAGCCATACAAGTTTGGGAAAAGTTTTGCCTGAATTGATGAACAGAAGGATGCAATGAACACAACAGGACTTTCAGCAAATATCTTAGATTTTTTTTCATGAAGCTTTAGGTATAAGAAGTAGACCTCCTATAAACCAGAGACATTTTATGGGGTGGAAGGGAGAATGTGATCAAAACTGGGGTGGGAAGAGTGCACTGGACTGTGGTGATGGCACACAGGTAAAATGGTGATGGGAAGCCCATGAGGATTACAGCTGAGATGGAAAAAGGCACAAAGTGAAGAATCATGTCAAAATATATATAAAATATATATATATTTTTT
>NW_004567107.1:26761824-26769824 GCF_000260355.1 Condylura cristata
CATCTCTGGCCTGTACCCCAATTCTGTATGAATAAATAAATAAATCTTTAAAAAAAAAAAAAAAGAAAAAAAAAGAAAAGTCCAAGTTCATCAGTAGTACAACGAAAAGGAAGCCACCAATGTACCTCTAGGTTCAGGTGTCATTTTAAAAAGTGACATATTCTAGATCATGGTAAATAAAGTTCCCTCAGGTTCTGCCTAATTTATTTAACCTCTCATTCATCAGATATGGCCCCCACTATAAACAAGCATTGAGTACCTACTTATGTACTATCCCACGTGGTAATAAACATTACAGACAGGGTCTCTCATGATGTTATCTTATGCTGAGTGAGACACAGCAGAAAAGTGGGTTTAGTACTACATTTTAAGAGGCACACTGACAAAATGAAATGTGTTCAGAGGAGGTCATAAAACAAAACACTGAGGTGTCAATACAATAGTTTAAATAATGGATGATTAGGCTGAAGAGGAAACCAAAGGAAATACAACTTGTAGTATCTGGACACCATACAGACAGCATACAGAGAGTTACCCAGGCTGCCAAAGTGCTGGGGGTTAAGCAGACTCCAACATCAGAATGGAAACCCAGACAAATAAAAAGGACTCAGTGGAGTCTTCAGCTTTCACCATTATAAGCAGGGACAACAGGCGGCAAGTCTAAACCTGGATATGTGAGCTTGGGCAGATCACTGAGAAGAGGGCAGAAGATTAAATGAACTCTAGCTTGCCTTTCAGTTTTGATATTCCTTGAAGTTATGATTCAACTTTATGAATGTGAAAAGAAAAAAACTTAATATCCTTTGAGAAAAATTAGAAGTTGGCTAATATGCTTTCATTTCAACTAAAAGAAATAACATGGTTTTTTAAAAAGCAGTTTGACTTCAAACAATTCTAGTCAATTCTGACCTGTTGTCAGCAAGGTACAAAAATTGAAATTTCAAAGTACAACACCGCTACTTAACCCAAACAGCAAATACCTTTTGAAGGTGTAATGTAATGATTCGGTGTAGTGAGTACTTCTCTTTTATGTGGATTCCTAGTAACTGGGGTCTTTGGCTCAGGAAATACAAAGCACTCTTCATTCTTTACAGCAGACTTAGGAGTATATACATTCTCTTTGTTCTTTAATTTATTGGCAGATGCTTTGCATAATACTGGAGTTAATGAGTTAGATTCCAGACTATTTGATTCTGTCCAATGCTTGGCAAACTGGAAAAAAAAAGTTATTGAATAAAGCACACTGAAGAAGAAAAGTCAATTTCTTTACAACATGCTTAATTATTTGCAAATTACCTTGTACCATCTTTATTAAAATTAAATACTATCAAAAGGATATCATTGGCTGTAACAGAAAATTTGAAAATATATATTGTCTTTTTCAGTACATGTAGATCATTTTAGTCTGTTCTAATGACAGTTACTTTTCAACATGTTTCAGGCCAAGTGTTTAATCAAACATACCCAGATGCTAGACAATATTGAGAATAACCACAAATCCCTATGAATTATTTCCCATACCTTGATTGATATGGTTTGTACCAAAAAATTAAAATTTAGTCAATGACTAGGGCAGAAAACATGCTAAAATACTCTAGCAGAAATACTGGGTTGAAAATATTTTTTAATCCTTTTGAATTAATTTGAGCTTTAAGTTGAGCTTGCAAAGAATGAAGAAAAGTCCTTAAGAGGCCAAAATAAAAACAGGACCAGGAGTCCACAGATGTAACCAAGAATGAAACTGGTACTGGCAGGCATCTGGACAGCCTACCTACTATGTAATCTGCAGCTTCCTGGGTGGCTGCAGGCAGCTCAAGCCCACAGACCCCTGGTCACTGCTGGAGACTGAGGCTCAGAGGAAAGGCACAGTCAACAAAACCTGATGGATCAAAACTGATCTGCAGCTGACGGGTCCGATGCAGTTTGGGCTTTTGGCCAAGCACCAGCAGCAGAGTACATGGCCTCCTGCCAGGACAACATGGGGATTTCGACCCTTCCTTGGCTCAGGGGCTGCAGCACCAAGGGGCTTTATACTCTTGGCAATCTATTCCAGCAACTTTCACACCCCGCCCCCACACATACACATGGAGGAGCTTTCTTCCTGTGAAGATGAGGTTTCAACCAACACAATAGAAAGCACAGCACCCAAAACCATTACCTTGCAATCTGCAATTCTAATGCAAGATGATCACAACAGGACTGGACAGGAAAGCAGTTGAGCTCAATCCATAAAAATAATCATAGAACTCCAAATAGAATCAGGTAGGAGAGGAAGTGACCCCAGTCAACAGATCAAGACAAACCCTGGTGAAAAATGCCTAATAAATCAGAACTAACCAAAAACCTAAAAGAAGATTTCAGAGCAAGAATCTTATTGAAGGTTACTGAAATTAAGTGAACAATGCAAGGGCGAAACAAGAAATATAACAAGGAAAGAGCAAGGATGAAAAAGTTCTAAGTAGAAGTCATAAAGAATTTAACAGTAGAACTAAAAATACAATACAGGGGTTCAACAGTAGATTCAAAGGGGCCGATGAACAAATTAGCAAGATGGAAAACAGGGAGTAAAAAGCATCCAAAAAGACCAACAAAAGTAAAAAATAAAGACAACATATGAGACAGACAACATCAAGAGGGATAACATTCACATCACAGGAGTTCCAAAAGGAGAGGGGAGAGAGAAAAGGATAGAACCTTATTTGAAGAAATGATAGCTAAGAACTTCTCACACTAGGGAAGGAAACAGACATTCAGATCCAGGAAGCTCAAAGAGTTCCAAGCAAAATAAATCCAAACAGATGTTCACTAAGACTCCTTATAATTCACTATAATGGCTTTTTGTAAGAATTTTGTAAAAATTTTGGTGAATACAAGAGTAGTATACTAAAATCAATTTTACTATATTAGATACACTAGCACCAAATGGTTAGAAAAAGTAGTCTTAAAAAATGACCATTCCCAGGCTCTCCCAGGTGGCACAACAGGTTAAAGCACTGCATTATAAAGCTCTCTGAAGCTACTGCAGCACAAGCTACTGCAGCAGGAGTTCGATTCCCTGCCAGGGAGATGACCCACATGGCATGGCAGACCTCTCCTGACTCACCTGCTGCTCCCCTCAGCAGTGTACTTTGTCAGTCTGCCTGTTCTGCTTCCCACTCTGTCTGTGGTGAATCCTCTCACCTACCACACCTCTGGCCTACACCCCAGTTCTGTAAGCATAAATAAATAATCTTTAAAAAAAAAATGACCATTCCCAATAACAATTAAAAAAAAAAGCATGCACGAACAAATAAAATAAAAGATATAAAAGACCTTTTTGCAGAAATTTATACAACTTGATTCAAAGTAATAAATGGAAAGGCATATTATGAACATAGAGGGAGGAGTTGAAAGTCGAGATTTCAATTTTTCCCAAATTAAGTCTTAAATCAATGTAATTTAAATTTTTGAGTGTATGTGGAATTTGTCAAAATGAATCTAAAATATATATGGAAATGCACAGAAGAATAGCCAAGATAATCCTTAAGAAAAAAAAGATGGAATTGCAACTAAATATTAGAACTACTATAAAATTATAGAAATTAAGCTGCATGATATTGATGCAAAATAAATCAATAAAACAAAATATATCATAGATACATCCATATGACACTTGATATATAACAGAAGTGCCATGGTAGATCTGTGGGAAAGAAGATTTTTTCATTTCACTAGCATAACTGATTATATGGGGGAAAAGTTGGCTCCCTACATCATACAGGAGAATTAATTTCCAATAAATGTGAAAGGAAAAATTTTAAACAAAATATACATGGACTGCATTTATGATGTTTAAATAAGAATTTCCTTAAAAAGATAGTGCACATGGGGATTATAACTGAGACAGAAAAAGGCACAAAATGATATAAAAATAAACTATTATAATAATCTAAAAGTCACCAAAAAAAGTTAATACAAAATAATTACAAACCATTAAGGAACAGCTAACTAATTAAGATTAATGACTTCTGTCACTAAAGTAAAAAAGATAAGTGATAAACTCAGATATACAATTCTACCATATAACGAACAAAGGACCAGAATTAAAGTTTATATAAAGAACTTCTTTTAAAGAAACAATTCAATAGAAAAATAAGCAAAGTACACAACAAAACTAGCTCATAAATTAGGAAGAACCAATGACCAATGAATATATGAAAAGAAGCATAAGTAATCAGAAAAGTACAAATTAAAACCACAATGAAATATCACTTTATACTCACCAGATCAGAAAAATATTAAATAGCTAAAAATATCAAGCATCACTTAATATGGAGTCACTGAGAAAACTCATATACTGAAACAGAATCAATACAACTACTTGGAGGGAAAAGTTGCCTGACACAAGCTATGTAATGGCTATCGTCTGACAGATTCCGGGTAGCTCAGGAAAAGCTCTGAAAAATCAGAATTTCCACTACTAACTTATGTTATGACTCCCTTTTTTGTATAATCATAATATCAAAAAATATTGTAGCAACATCAGTTTGTAACTGGATTGCCTTAGCTCTAAATTGGCTACCTGGCCTGGGCAAAGTACAAGCTGAGCTGCTCCTGAGCAGGAAATTCCTTTTACTGAAGACAAAAGGCAAGCTCTTGGAGAGATAAGATCCCGGAGCATCAAGACTCCTGGAAAGCTTCCTTGGTCTTTTGACAAAAAGCAATTCTTAGATAACTCTCAGGGCATAAGGACCCATGGACAATTTCCTAATACTATCAACACAGGTTTTGTTTAATGTGTAACTATGTGACTTCTTCTTAATTTACTCTTTTCCTAAAACAATCACTAATTATTCTCTGCTAGTCTTAATTAATCTTTTCCTAAAACAAACACTAGCTACTCTGCTAACCTTAAGTTAGCCATTAGCTTCTCTGTAGACAATCACTGATGACTCTGCTAACACAATTTATTCCTTCCCTAGGACTCCTAAATCCTTTGCTAACAGCTCATCCTTTCCCAGACCCTGATCCTTTAAAGTCATAGTTAAACATCCGTATACATGAAAGCTATCACAAAGATGTATAGTATAGTGTGCCATAAAGTAGCAGGAAGAGGATGCATTGTTCCCCTCTTCCTTTAAAACTTTTATGCTGATTTCTTATTAACTTACCTGATGCATTATTGTAACTAAATCTTGCTAAACCGTATAAATAAAGACCTGCAAAAAGATGAGCAGGAAGATTTGCACCCAACTCCGACTCCCATGTCTTCCTTGCTCCCTTTCCCCTTTTTCTCCTTCTCCCCTTTTTAGGAATCTCCGCTTGCCGACGCCTTCCCACCTTAGGGTCCTGCCTGTCTTGCCTCCAGACACCTCAATAGTTGGAGCTGGTCTCCAACAGTTGCCATTATCAGTTAAGGTTGCAGATACTCTTTCCACTTCTAAGCATGTACTTGTAGCACTCTCACACACAGGGAGAAGGTTCTGGCTGGAGTCTGGGACTCAGCTTTTAAAAAATTCCCAATGCTGCTAAGTCTGTTTGTACAGATGGAGCATGGAACCCTGCTGCACCAGGTTATACAGACTGTATAAACAGTGTGATGTATGGTGAACACCTGCTTTCCTTCTGGAAGTCTAGAATTTCTATGACTGTGACTAATCATACCAGCAAAAAATGTCTATGTAACCAGCCCTCAAAAAGTGAATTGGATTCTGAGTCTCTGGTGAGTATCTGGAGCAGAAAACACACAAACCCATACCCATCCTCACTGCTGAAGGGAGGACTACACTGTGTGATCCCTCAGAGTGAGTGAGAAAGAACATTAATTATATATCCAATAAGTTCCACAAACTCCAGGTAGGATGAAAAGATTACAAAAGGGAAAGAGGATATTACACCTCAAGTTTTAAAAGGAACGGGAACAATAATGTTTTCTAAAATGGAATCTTGATTTTCTTCAACTTGCAAATAATTGGCTTCCTTCCATTTCATTCATATCCCAAAAATCTCTAATTAGTTTTTTCACTAGCTTAAGAATTCACTACCTTTGCAAGTATATCTGAGATCTCATGTTAATTTTTTTTTTTCAATTGAGACAACATATTCTGCCTTAAATAGTAGTAAAAAGGGCCAACCTGTGGTGTTTGGGGAGTAGCCACACCTGTTGATGAACCTTCTTCACACCATTCATAGTCTACTAGCCCATTCGCATCATTTTCGTCATTTGTGGTCATATCTTCTAGACTCAGATTTTTTGACTATTAAAAAACATAAGAATATAGAGACATCACCACCATGATTCAAATATTAAAATAGTACATTCCAGCACAGGGCAGAGCCCTGGAAGCAGAAACAAAGGAAAGATACCAAATTGAAGGTGCTCACCATCCAGTACAGAAAACAGAAAGTCCAAAAAATTGAATTTAAACTACCAGATAGAAGAAATTTCTGGCTCTGAAAGATTACATCTTAGAACATTCTTTTGTTATATGACATACACCTTAACAGCATCAAATAACTCCTTTATAAATCTATAAGTAAAATCCTTTGTAATCTTAAAAATAAGAAAAGCAAAAAACCTGAATTCCAGGTTTCGTGGCTGTACAAACATGAGATTTCCAGCAGGAGTGAACTAGTCTAATTAAAGGTCTCCTGGAGACAGGATCACCACAACAACATTGCTAGATTTTCCCCCTCCATCATCCCTGTAAACATTCTTTATAAATAAGGGAAACTTATTCTAAATAAGAAAGGGAAAACCAGATATCGCCTATACCCTAAGGATTTGGAACGTAGTTGGATTTTCTATTTCTTCTTCCTTCCCTTTCCCTCAACATCTACTTGCCTACACAGGAAATTTTACCTGATTTTCTGGTAGCTCATCCTTTCTTTTCCAGTCCCAACACCATGTTCGAATTCAAGGGCTACCCAAACCTGAACTACACAGACAATACAGTTTCTGCCACTAATCCTTCTACCCCTCAACCAGGGATGGCAGGAGTTCTCGAAGACTGCAAATTACCATCAACTAGAACTAGCTATATGGAGTGCTAAGCTGAGAAAAATACTAAAGCTAATTCTAGGCTCCATGGGGAATAACAGTGCTGTATGAATAACACTGTGTGGATATTCAATAGAGGGTAACAGTACACACACTTCCCTCACTGAGCGATCCTATAAACCACTGCATGAATTTTTCAAAATTATGGTCATGTCAGTGATTTATTAGGTCTTGCTCACAAATCCATAGTTCCCATTACCTAAAGTATAAAGTTTAATCCCTCTGACATAGCATTTCAAGGTTCTACCTACTCTACCTTACCTCTTCTCCTCCTCCCCTTCCTCCCTTCCCTTCTGTCCTACTTGTAAGCTCTATTTTAACCAACCACTCTAGCCACCATCGCCAGAACACCTGGATCATATTTAGGTGCCTTAACTAGTGAATGCCCTGATCTTGGCCTGAATATTATGCTCCTTCTTTCCCATTTTTCTAAACTTAGTAGCTCTGGGTTGAACTGCCCATGGGGTACACTCTAAAGTAGTCCTCTGAAGTCCCAATAGCACAGCTCTAGCCCTCACCTGTCACACATTATCTACTCTGATGTGGTGTTTTTTGTAAGTTATGGCTCAACTTAACTGTCACAGAGCAAGTGCCATGCTTTATACAGACTTTTCAGAAGGGTCTAGCATGGGGCCTGAAAGGCTAATGAGGTAATGATGAGAAGATATTTTGTGGTCTTAGATCAGACTGTATTACTGTTTCACTGAAAGTGACATCTATTGGTTAACAGTTCAGAATTACTTACTTTCTTATAAACAACAGCCCAGAGAGAAAGAATGGCTCAATCAAAGGAAAAGTAGTACAAGAGACTATGTGACTGTTTCAAGGACCTGAAAAGAATCCAAAATTTTATTTCCACTTCATTTATCTTTGGAAAAAACTGTTTGCCATGGAATCAACCCAAATGCCCAAAAGTAGATGACTGGATTAAAAAGATGTGGCACAGGCCCTCCGTGGTGGC
>NW_004567107.1:26770349-26786834 GCF_000260355.1 Condylura cristata
GGGGGGGGGGAGTGCACTGGACTGTGGTGATGGCACACAGGTGATTTGATGATGGGGATTACAACTGAGATGGAAAAAGTCACAAAATGATGTAAAAATAAACTATTATATTATAAAAATAAATAAAGGAAATTATAAAATTTAAAAAATCTGCTATACAAATTGATTCAATAATATGAATGCCCAAACAATTAAACTCTTATTTATCCATCTAAATGGAAGGTCAGAGTGTCTTTTCAGATCTTTCCTTCTTTATGAATCATATAAACAGTTGAAATCAGATCAAGGCAATCCAGATATAAGAACATACAATGGCTTAGAAAAACAAATCACAAGTTTAAAAAAATTAGCTAATGTGGTAACTTCAGGTTAACTCAGTTAAGGTTAGGACAGAGCTGTCTTTTAGCTTTCTGAAACTACCTTCACCAGAGGCAAAGGTCATATATTTGTGCCCCCCGACTCATTTGAGTTTCAAAATGTAAAAGGATTGACAGTGTGGGCAGGATGGATGATAGGCTACCCCTGGAGTTCATGGGTAAAAGGCCTACCTGGGCATTGGGTATTTTTTTGTTGTTGTTTAATAATATAATAGTTTATTTTTACATCATTTTGTGCCTTTTTCCATCTCAGTTGTAATCCCTGTGGGCTTCCCACCACCAATTCACCCATGTGCCATCATCATAGTCCAGTGCACTTTCCCCCCGCCCCCCATGGCATGGGGTAATTTTTTAAGGTTTATTTTATTTATGCATACAAGAGCTGAGGTACAGGCTAGGTGTGGGGAGTGAAAGGATTCATCAGATACAGAATGAGAGTAGAACAGGCAGAACAACTGAAATACATTGCTGAGGGTAGCAGCAGGCAAGACAGCAGAGGTCTGCTGAGCTATGTGGGTCACCTTCCTGGCTGGGGATGGTGCTTGTGCTGCAGTGGCTGTGGATAGCTGCATAGTGCTGAGACTTCACCCCTTGTGCCACCAGAGAGGCCCTTGGGCATGGTATATTCACCAATAAAACTCTCCAAAAACGGACTAGAAAACCATCCCAGAATTCACCTGTCTCACTTCAAAGATTTCATCATACAACAGCCACTTGCATTAACACTTAGCTCTTAGTTTGTTTAAAAGACTGATCAGGGTGGGGAGAAGGGAGTCTGGCTCGGCCTACCAAGGCCTTATGACCCACTATACCTGCTGATTAAGAAGTGACAAAAAAGAGACATCTAAATGAGGTGTGAAAGAAATTCCGGGAGAAAGGGAGGAGAGCAATAAGAGATAATGAAACAGTTGGCATTTTAACATTTTTAAGTTTTGAGACATAAAAAAAAAAGAAAAATCACCTCATCTACGTAATTATTTGGGCTACAGTGGATTCCATAAAGAAGGCCAACTATCTCTTTCTGAAAATAACATAAGACATTTCCTTATGCTAAAAGTATTTAAATTGCAACTTGAATTACACTATGGAGAAATCATATTACAAAGTAACACACCTGGGAAAGTGTTTGGAAGGCAGAGTTTTAAGCCCTGAAAAATACAAGGGATCACACAGAAAATAGAAATTAACATGAGGACTTAGGAATGACAAAATGCTTCAAAATATCTAAACTTTCTCCATTATTCTAAATATACATGAGAAAGGAGAATGAAACAAGAAGACAAACTGAAAAATAAGTAATTCTTGTAAGAAATTTGAGTTATAAGAGCTATAGCTATTGTTCAGAACAAAAACATAAACCCTTAACATAAATGAGTATCAAAATAGTCATTAAAATAGTTACTGTCATGTAAGATACAATGTATCCTGGAGTCACAGCTATATGATTCCCAATTATTTTTAAATATTATGTGTAATTCAATAGTATTATGTCCTTGTGCATGCTCTTTTGTGTACATAAATAAACACTAAAAAAGGCTGGAAAGAGTAAAATACGAGCTTTATTACCTAAACATAATAAATGTGTGGATAAATTCTATTTTCCTTTAGTTTAGCTTCGGCTTAAAATTTTTCTACAACAGTTAGGAATTACTTTTATGACACTAAAAGAAGAGGGAAGGATTTTTTTAATGTCACTGAAATTTAGAGTTTTAGAGCTCAAGTTCAGAATTTCCTATTTCCTAATCAAAAATGTTAAATCATTAAATGCTTTGCCTCTGGCTCCTTGTCACCATAAAGTTAACCTGACCACTGGTGTTTCCACTTGTGAGCAAGATAGGCACATGGAAGTAGCAAAAATGGGTATTTACCTTAATGTCTGTGAATGTCTGTCCACAGGAAAGAGAAGGAAGCCTTAAGCGAACTGGTTTTCCCCGAGCCTTCTTGGTTAGAAGCAGAAGGTAGGTAGCTGTGAGGTGATCATATTGCCACTGGAAGAAAATAAAGTCCATGTTTTTGAAGTAATGTTCTATTTTAATTTTCCCTTCAAGCAAGAGACATTCAGAATTAGTTTTTGTTTTAGATTTACAAGGCATAAAATGAAAATTAGCAACCTCCTATCCACCCCAAAACATAGGATCCTCTTTTAAACATGTTTAACTATTTCTCCTGTACTTATAATTAGACAGACATTTAAGTTTTTTGTTTTTCGGGTTTTTTTTTTTTTGGCAGTTTTTTGGTATTGAGCTTCAGATTTCCCAGCATGGAAAATAAGGATTTAGCTCTACTATGACTCCTTCCATCTCCACACATTTCCTCCCTGAATCTTCTTACGATAATTTTATCACAATTTTAATTGAATTAATGTTTCCCTTACTATGATTATAAAAAAAGTATTCACAACTAAGTAAAGGTAATGTTCAAAATATCTACTTGGTACCGTGACAACAATCAATAGAACAGAGGCCAAGAAGTAATTACTGGCATGATACTGTCATGCCAATAATTAACCTTTTAATTACTAGATGGGGGAGAAAGACTGGGGGGAGGCACCCAAGGGTCCTACGGGTCACAAAAGGGCAATAGGAAGGGCACTTGGGTTGTAGCCATTTACCAATCAGTATATTAATATTCTGGTACCTTAACAACAAGTTTGGCCCTCTAGCTAAACTACAAAAAGTGCTATCTTTGCATTTCCTTCCTTTTCTGAACTCCTTGCCCTGAAGTGAAAAATAAAACAGGCAGTGATCATGCTACTAATTCAACTCTCCAACACTATTCACTCCTCCTTTCAACATGTTCCCATACATCAGCTAACCTGTTTCTATCTCCCTTCTGGACACACTCCACCTGATGATGCCCCACTGAACTAGCAACTCCGCCTGCAACTCAACTGGCAGCCTAGGAATCCCTGCAACTTGAATCTGCCTCCCACACATCCCCCTTTTCCAGCTCCTCTCTTTCGTGGTTTACATTGCTGTCTTGGTGAAACACACCTTCCAGTAATTCCAGAAAGCGGGTGAATGGGGGGTACATTTTTTGGGGTCTGATAGATATCTACATTCTAACCTCACTCCTGATTTTCATTTAGCTAAGCGCAGAAATCTAGGTCAATAATCACTTTTAGTTTTGAAGGCCCGGTTTTCTTGCTTTTAGTATAGCTTACTGAAAAATCTAAAGTGTTTCTGACTTTACTTGATTACACCCAACCCTTTTAGCATGATCATTTGGCTTACCTCTCAAAAACTTTCAGGATCATATCCTTTCCCCAATTTTCTCAAGTTTCACTCAAACAGACATTCCTACAGATCCACTTTCAACCATTTTGCTAAGCTTTGGTGAACTTATTAGCTTAGCAACGCATATCTTTCAATTCTGCCGTATTTCTTTTTTCATTGTTTTCTTCTATGGTTTCTTCTCTTATTTCTGTTTTATCTCTCTACAACTTCTTACCTGTTTGTTTGTTGGACCTTTCTCATCCCTTCTTTTCTATATGTGCAGCCCTTTGTCTTTGGTTCTACTTTTGAAAGATTTCTTTTTAATTTCATTTTCAAACATTTCTATTGAGCTTTTCACTTCTGTGGTTATATTTAAAATTTTCAAGAGCTATCTCTTCAAATGTTCCTGTTTAATCATCTTGTTCCTATTTCAAGAAAGAAATAGGTTCTCTTATCTCTGAGAACATTATCGTTTCTTAGCCATTTTCTTTCACTTCCCGCAATATCTGTTTCTGAGTATTTTCACTTTTTTTTCCCCATCTTACTTCCACCCAATGCCATTTGTTTTGATTCCTGACTTTCATATTAAAGACTATCCTCAAATGACTTGTAACCTCTGACTACTTCTTTATAAAAGTGAAGTGAAGTATTACACTACCAGGGCCTCCCTGGCGGCACAGGAGTTGAAGTGCAGCACCATGAAGCTCTCCACAGCCACTGATGCAGTTTGATTCCTGACCAGGGAGCTGACCAATATGGCACAGCAGACCCCTCCTGTCTCTCCTGCTGCTTCTCTCAGCAGTATATTTCAGTAGATCTGCCTGTTCTGCTCCCCACTCTGCTCAACCCCCACACCTCTGGCCTATACTCCAGTTCTTGTATGCATGAAATATATAAATCCTTTAAAAAGAAATAAGAATTATACTACCAGCTAACTAAAGTGTGACTTTGGGGTCTGCCCATGTCTGGGACTTTTCTCTACAGTGAACAGACAGGAACTGAATTCCCCACAACTGGGATAGTAGGCTTCTTGACTTTTCACTCTAGTGATGAATCTTCCAATCTTTCTGTAGCCCCACTGCCAGGAGGACAAAAACCTGATTCCAGTTTTCTCAAGAGTGTAGTAGGGAAAAGACTTAGAAGTGAAGGCTCACTGCAGAATTATAAGGACTAAATGTGTCCATGTATCCATTTCCAAGTGGCTCATCACCCCCACGCCCCCCTTAGCTGTGATTGGAAAAGAGGTACCCCTTGTCCAGTGTCTCCAAGCTTCTGTTGGCTGTCATTAGCATGAGAAAGAGGAAGGGACCGAGGGTCTCAGGGTTCCAAATCAGACTTTCAACCAATCTTCCCATTTCCCTCTCGACACACCTCCCTGACATCAGAGGTTCCTAGTATCTCTGATTCCTGAGCCTTCCTGAAGCTCTAGGGTTTTAACCAATTTGTTAATTGCCTTTTCTTACTGAGGGCACACAGCTTTAAGATTTCTTCAAAATACTATGGCAGCTGCCATCTATCCATTTCATAATCTCCAAAACTGTACTGATACAACGTTTGTCTCCCATTCTCTTCATCTTTGTGTTTTGCATGTTTATGGCTTTAGTGTTATTTTAATGAGATTTTAGGAAATGCTAGATGTAAACATATCTGTTCAATATACTGTGATTAACTGAATGTTTCTAAATAATATACGTATAAGATTATAAGACTCTGCCCTGCAAAAGTGTTACATTTTAATAATACTGAATCATATTAATAATAAAGCTATATACCTCCTCACAGAGTATATGATCCAAGAAGGCCTACTACCACCTGTAAGTTTAGTCAATAAATAGTCTAGATGGATATAATTACTGTAAATGCTTCAAAATTTATATAATGGATATATGAAACTAGTAGGAGAGTATAAAATACTATAGTAAATTATCACAGAATGCTGCCTTTAATTCAGAGTGGAGGGAAGGAATGACAAGGTTTTATGTAGAAGGTGTTTGGGAGCAAGATGATGACTATGTAGTCATAATCATTCTCCACTTCCCCAAAACTACATTTTTTATTTATAATTTTTGTATTTATATCTTTTACATCATTATGTATTCCCATAAAATTCCCACCAACACTTTACTTGTTTTGATCCCTTTTTCTCCCCCTCCCTCATAAAGATTTCTGATTTATGGTTGCCTGCTAGTTTTGTTGTTTTATTATTATTATTATCTTTTTCCCCTGATCCCTTATTTGATTCCACTATAACTCTCTTATAAGTGAAACCATTCGATATTTTTCTTTTTCCTTTTAGTTGATTGCACTGAGCATGATCCTTTCTAGCTCCACTTGTGTTGCTGCAAATGGCTAAGTGTATCCTTTTTGGGTGCTGAATAGTATCCCACTGTGTATATATACCACATCTTTTTGATCAAGTCATCTATTTTGAGCATTTGAGTTGTTTCCATATCTAACCTCCAAAAACTACATTGAAGAATTTTTTTACATCATCCATGCACTTTTTGCAGACACCATTTTTGAAAAAGACGTCATAGGGATTAAAGACAGTAATTTAGAAACAAACTGCTATTTGCTTATCAATAACACCACAGGCATTATAAAAATTATCTACACAGTGCTAAGAGTCATAGATAGTTTTCTAGCATGCCTGTGAGTTTTAAAATCACTCCTAAACCCTCTCTTTCTGTAGACTAAAAAAGCATCTTCTTTTTTTAATTATATATTTTTATATTATTCTTCATTTTGTACATTTTTTCATCTCAGTTGTAATCCCCATGAACTTCCCAACACCACTTCACCCATGTGCCATCACCATAGTCACATGTACTCTTCCCACCCCAGTTTTGATCTTGTTCCCCTCTCTTCCCCCATAGATATCTCTGGGTTATAGCTGTTAGTTGATGTTGTTTTTTACTATATTACAATTACTCTCTCTCTCTCTCTCTCTCTATCTATCTATATAATAACTATATATAGTATTATATTCTAGGTAGCTATATATAATATAGTAACTATATAAATAGTACTGTATACATATATAGTAATTATAATAAATTGTATACTATATTGTATAGTAACTGTAATAAATTGTACTAGGATATATTACTATACATAGTAACATATAATTATTGTAATATACATAGTAACTATAATATATATATAGTAATTGTTACATATATATATACACTCCCCCATCTCTTACACTCCTGCTATGAGTGAAACCATCTGGTCTTTTTCTTTTTCTTTCTGGTTTATTTCACTAAGCATGATAATAAAAAGCATTTTCTTTATAACTTTTCTGCCATAGCCTCTAAATGTACTGTTCATTACAGTAAGATGTACAGAGGAGATAAATCAACATGTTAGCTACACTTTCCGGTGATATCAACCCACTATCCAACACAGCCACTGTCTTCCTTCCTTCCTTTTCTCTTCTCACTAAAAAACAAAAACAAAACAAAACAAAACAAAACAAACAAACAAAAAACCTGTGGCTAAGTAAAGCTCTGTTTCCTTTAAAAAAAAAAAGATAGCTGAAATCTACCTTGCAAGTTAGAAAAAAAACATACAAATCACAGGTAATGAAAGACGGTACTGAGGGAACTGGAGCAAGCACGGCACGATCCCTGCCATCACGCTGGATATACTCAGACAGCTCTAAGGCCTCCATTTCTGGGAGGGGAGAGGGAATCTGTGTGATCTGCAGATTTCACATCAGAAACTAAAATGATCCACACCAGAAGCCATAATAATGATTTCATGGCATCTGGTTCATAAGCTTGATATAGTGCCACAAAGCTGCTTTCAGGTAAAAAACTGCTTTCTGTTTACCTGATTTCTACAGCAGGATCATGGTCCATGTTAGAGAATTCAAAGTAATCAAAATCAGAATTCTGCCACTTCTCTGGACTAGGTTGCTCTGTTTCGTTTTCTTTCTTTTTTTTTTTTTTTCTGTTTATCCTCTGCGGTCCTCTTTAGTAAATGTCATTTTTAAAAAGGATAACCAGCAGACATTAGAAACAAGTTGAGTGGAAATCATACTTCAACATAAAATAAGTGCAATGCTTACAGTCATGATAAAATTGTGAAACGCTATATTATGTTTAATGTACAAATAAGATAAAGAGCAAATTCATGTTGTATTTCTTACCAAAGAAATTAAGTCCTCCATTGCTTGTCTGGTGTTTCTGTGATGCACGGAAAGTTCTATTACACAGTCTTCATCAAGGTGAATAAGCTACAAAAAAAAATGTCAAGCTTTATTCATGAAAAATTGTAAATATAACTATTGTTTAGAAATGTTTAAATTAGATGGTAACCTTGCAAAATTAAATATCAATATGTAAAAACATGAGTCTGTCAAACTCTTGGGTAAAAATAAGCATCCTACACTAATTTTTTAAAGATTTATTTATGCATACAAGAATAGGGTGTAGACCAGAGGGACGGGGTTGGGGGGGGGGTCAGAGGATTCACCAGAGACAGAATGGGGAGCAGTACAGGCAGATCCACTAAAATACATTAGGGGAGCAGTGGGTGAGAGAGAAAAGGCCTGCTGAGCCATGTGGGTCAGCTCCCTAGACAGAGCTACTGAGGTGGCTGTGGCTTCTAGCTTCATAGAGTTCTACTTTAACCTCTTGTGCCACCAGGAAGGGCCTGCATCTTCCATCATTTTTTATGACCTTGGAAGATGACAACAGCAGTACAAGAAGATGAGCTTTTTACCCAGCCCTTGTCACCCTCAGTCACCCCCATCACTAAAATCCTACTGTCAAGGGATGAGATACTCAACCCCCTACAGCAAGACCTGCAGTGGATTGTCCTGGAAGAGCATCTAAAATCTAAGCATCTTAGACCAGGGTCTGTGTAACAGAGGGGTACAGGGGTAACTGAGACTGGCAGCACACTGTCCCCCCAGGGCAGTATAGGTTCAGCACAGTCCAAGGAGCCCTTAAGGTGGTACCACAGATGCTGCTCAATTGTCATCATGTTGAAGTTACAAGCAAAGCACAATCAGAAAAGTGAGACAGCCTCTATGAAAACTTCATTTTGAGGAACAGAAATAATCCCTGCAAGATGGAAGTCACCAAAGAATGGTCAAAAATGAGTTCTAATTGGGGCTTCCCTGGTGGAAGAAGGTTAAAGACACAGTATTATCAAGCCATTGCCAGTAACTGCTAAACAAGTTCAATCCCTGGCCAGGAAGCTGACCCACATGTTGTAGCGTGTGTCCTGTCCTGCCCGCGTCTCCCCTCAGAGGTGTATTTCAGTAGATCCATGGTTCTGCTCCCCACTCTATCTCTGGTGAATCCTCTCAGCTCCACACCTCTGGCCTACACACCAGTTCTTATATGCATAAATAAATAAATCTCTTTTTAAAGAAATAAAAAGCATTCTAGAAATCAAACAAAAATACCAAGAATAAAAAGAACATGGCCTGAACCTAGAATAAGAGCTCAGAAGATCACATGGGAAGAGGCCCATAAGATAATTTTAGAGTCATCTTTTCTTTTCTTATTTATTTATTTATTATTTATTCGTACAGACCTGGGGTACAGGCCAAAGATGCAGAGGGTGAGAGGATTCACCAGAGACAGAGCAGGGAGCAGAACAGGCAGATCAGATCAACGAAGTACACCGCTGAGGGGAGCAGCGGGTGGGTCAGGAGAGGTCTGCCACGCCATGTGGTCACCTCCAGGGCAGGCGGGGATCGAACTCATGCGGAAGTGGCTTAAGCTTCTTTGTGCTGTGCTTTAACCCACTGCGCCACCAGGGAGGGCCCTAGAGTCATCTTTTCAATGAAAAAATCCTCTTCACAATAGTTCCAGTAAGTAACACTTCATTTTCTGCTACTGTACTCCTCTCCAGGGAACTCAAGCAGGCTTCTCCTTCTTGTCCCCTAAGGTATGACTGGCTGTGACCTCTATATCCATGGCAAGTCAGTAAAATCTGACAGCTAAGAGGCTTGGAATTAGACAGACCTTGGTTTTAATTGTGACATTGCTAATAATCATGTGACTTTTGAGCATGTTACTACTCTCTGAGGCTCGGTTTCATAATCTGTAAAAAGATGGCAGCACTGAGAATGCAGCACATCTAAATAGCTCAAAAACAGTTTTGTGCTAAGTCACAATTCTATTTCCCCTTTAGTAAAGGAGATGTTCAGAAATTTAATTATTCTTATTACAGACAACCCTTCCTCTCAATTTCTCTTTAACCACCTTTACTGATTAATTCCCCTTACCATTCTGGTTCTATCTTTAGAGCGCACAGTTTAGAAAATTGTCACTGACCCTCATGGGAAGGTGTCAGAACCAAACATTAACACCAGGAGAGCTGTGCGCCCAGCACAGAGCAGAGCAATTGCATGACCACCCTTGTACTATGCGCCACTGGTAACAGGGGCTCACAAGAAAGTCACTCTGCCATCAATGGAAACACAGGAAGAGCAGAGACAATGACTAGTGTGACTGGCTGGTCTGAGCACAGCTCCGTGAGTCACGCAGAATGTGAACACCACAAAGTTTTACACGAACAGGATGATGACCAGTAAGTTTTCATTGTGTTGCTTTGACCTCAGCAGTTTCCAGAGCTGTACATGCCCCTCTCAGAAGTCCAGACACTTTGGCATCTTCTTAGTGATGTCATCACTGCTCAAAGGAGAAGTGAAAGATTTCTGTGTTCCCGCCATGATCTGGAGTTGCTCTCCAAAAGAAAGGGAACAAGAAAGAAAAAACATCTTTCCCATGGGGTCTTGATTTGTACCTTTACCACAGGTGTGTGTGGGAAAGGAAGGCGTGCTATCTTCTTCACTCAGCTCCTGAACTAGAAACAGTGAAGAGTGGCATGGACAAGCCTGAAAAAAGTCAGCAAATATGGCTTATCTCAAGGTAGGTTTTCCAAAGGGGCTCAATATTTAAGTACTCTGAATTCTTAGCCACACATAGGCAAGTTAAATTAAGTACAAAAATGCAAACCAAAAGCTAGCCAATTATTTTGGATTATCCGTGCCTACTACATTTCCTGTTCAGTAGGGCAGAAAATAGAACCAAATATAACTCCTATTTGATACAATACTTGGGTACTAGAGCTGTGTGTGAAAATGAGAGGAGATCATGCATACAGTTTATAGAATAGCATCTATATCTTAAATATCCAAGTAAATCTGAATTACTTTTTATAGTTTACTCTTGATGAAACACAACATAGAGGAGGTGAAAGCAAATACTTCAAAAAGCAACAATAAATCCGAATGGCTCCTAGCATATAACTCACTTGTCCCCTCATCGTCTCTGTAAGGCAGACGAGAAAGATGCAAAGGCACTCTACAACTGGCAAAACAAAGCCCAAACATACCTAAAAAATGGTATTACAATACCCACAGTAGAGGTGAGAAAGTGAAGGCTCAGAAAAATGTATGCAATGTGCCCAAGACTGACATTTTCCATTCCACGTTCAGGGTTTTATCTACCCCACCACAGTGCCACCTCTCTCTCCTTGGTGGCTCCAGTCGCTATTCCAACAGAGACTGGATAACCAGTGCTTTTCACAAAGGTGACAACTACTCAGGGCTTGTCGCCAAACTTGTAGCTTAGGTTACCGGCCCTGAGTTTCAATTAGTTGACCTATCAGATCCATCACATTCTGCAGCTGTCTGGATTCAAATCCTTATTCCACATTTACTGGTTGTTTGAACTTGGGAAAGTCACCAGTTGATTCTGTGTCAGTTGCCTCAACTGCAAAAAGGGGACAGTAACATCTATTATCAGGGAGTTGGTATGAGGATTAAATGAGTTAAGAGTTAAAAATATAAAGCCTAAAGAACAGTGCTTGACTCTTAAAGATATTACCCTAAGGGTTTTAGCCACATTACATTATAATATAAAATACAGTAATGTGTATTAGCACACTATGCTATTATAGTAAACAGTCAATAAGTATTAGTAATTATACTAAGAGTAAGGAAAATTATGTGCTTTTGGAGGTTACTCAGAGCTATGTATTTCACTTTATACTGCACCCCAATTTAAATTTTAAATAATTTTTGTGTTATTGAAATGAGAAATTTTCTTCATTTTGGCATCTGTTCTACTGCGAACAGTGGGGTATGCTAGCCTAGCCTATTAGGGTCATGGCTGAGAAGACATGCAAAGCCCTCCTACACATGGAGAAAGGATGACCCCCAATGGCTGAACAGAGGCAGTGACACCACCCACTTTCTCACAAGGGGCACATCACAACTTCCTCGTCCTGCTGTCACACAGTTCACATAGCTGCATGCTCAGGCTCTTGGTATTCACAATTATTAGAAGTAAGTTGCAGCTCTAAGTTGAATTTGCTCAAGACATTAAAGATGTCAGGGAAGGCTGACATGATGAGAAATTCCAGGAACTGACAGTCACCACAGAATTAGAACGGATTTCAGTTCAGGTTGTGTGCATCAACAGTGGGGTAGACTATGGAGAAGGATTTAAAAAAAAAAAGCACAGCTGTTTTATCAAGACCAGCTGGCCCCTGGGAAGAGTATTTCTATTTATTGTTGTGATTACACCAGAAAGCAAAAACCTCCCAGCTGAACCATCTATACTGTGGAATGTTTGAAACATAATTTCAAGTTATTCTGTTGACCAACGCACATACTCTGTACTCCATTGCTGAAGTTTTGGTGGGTTATCAAAAAATACCCCCAATTATCTGGGAAAAAAAGCTATTATAATATTTTTCCTTTGAAGTATTAAAATACTTTTCTACTAAACATCTGTGTGAAGCTATATTTTCTTCATATACTTTAATCAATATAGCATATCAAAACAGAATGAACGCAGAAGCAGATGAGAACCATTGTCTTTTTCTAAGCCAAACTTGAAAGAAATTTGCAAGGATATAATGTAATGTCATTCCTATTGTTAAATTCATTTAACAGTTATTTTTATTTCTTGATTTCCTTATCTAAAAATGAGAGTTAAGAATTGTGCCAACATCATAGGGATACAATTCAAAGTGGCTCCAAGCTTTCCTGTGTGCTTTTCTGTTGCCGGTGGGACATTAGTAAACATGACGCAAGCAAGGCTTGAGAAATGCTTGAATATGTGGGCTTGCGCACTTTCCTGCTTCTTTTGCAATCCACTACCATATCAAGAAGCCCAGAGTAACTGACTGGGACACAATGTGACCCAAGAGCACAAATATCCAGTCTTTACAGTTGGGCTTACACCTTCATCAGATGAGTGACCCCAAGAAACACTCTCATTAGAACTGCTTAGGGCCTCCTTGATGGCCTAGGGGTTAAGCCTCAGCACTATCACCTTTATGGCCTGAGTTTGATCCTGGCTAGGGGTCTAACCCACGTAGCACAGCAGACCTCTCCTGTCTTGATCACTGCTCCCCTTAGCAGTGTATTTCAGTAAATCTACCTATTCCACTCCCCACTTCATCTCTGGTGAATCCTCTTACCTACTGGACCTCTGGACTATACCCCAGTTCTTCTATGCAAAAAATAAATATTAAAAAAAAACCCTGCCAAGTTGAGCCAGCCTAAACTGCTGCTCCACAGAATTGGAAATTATTGTTGTATGCTATAGCTACTAAATTTTGGAGTGGTTTTTTTAGCACAGCAATAGTTAACTAATATTACACAATATATACATATCCTTTAGTAATGTTCACGTTTTCTACTGAAGTCAAATTGCCATTTGTCACAACAATTATTCAAATAAGGAAAAATTAGTCAAATAAGAGTGTAAAGTGGCATAGCACTTTATTATGTAAGTTCTTTCATATACATCTGAGACCAGTTCTCAAGATATGGTCCACAGAGCCCAGAGGAGTCTCCAAGGTCAACACTTTTTATAATGATACTGTTTTCATTTTCATAGTGTTGATATTTGCACGGCTAGTGCAAAAGCAGTGATGAGTAAAACTGCTGATGCCTTAGTATGAATCAATGTAGAAGCATCAAACTGTACTAAAACACTATATTCTTTGTCATGCACTCACAGTTGAAAATTTTTTAAAACTCAGTTTCAATTAAAAAATTGAAATTGATTTTGATGAAGCAGTAAAAAGTATGCATTTTATTCTATTTTGGCCATTGAATATACATGTTTTTAATATGCTGTGTGACAAAATGGGGAGTTCACATGTAATACTTCTGCATACCAAAGTATGGTGGTGCCTTCAGGAAAAGCACCTGTGTGGCTCAGCCTGGAGCAGACACTGCCATCTTCTTCACAGAAACACCACTTTTCCTTGAAAAAACACTGACAGACTATTGTTATTTAGACCTAGCTATCTGGCAGACATTTTCTCAAGTGAATAAAGTGAAATTGTCACTTCAAGGAAAACAACTGACAGTTATTTGTTGCTGTGATATAGTTTGGGCTTTCAAACAAAAATTAGAATGTTGGAAAAGTTCTACCGGCCACCATGAACTTGACAGCTTTTCAATTCTTAAAGATTTTTCTGATGAGGTCAACTGATTTTAAGGAAGGTTATTTTTAAGATATTATATAAAAAAGTGTTAAGATTTAAAAAATCTGCATAACTGTGCCAGACAATATTTTCTAAATGATCAACGCATAAGTTTACATGAGAGCTAGTGGAGTTCAGTGTAATACTGTATAAAAAGTTCACATGTGGTTTCAGATTCCACATGCAACTAAACCTTTAAGAAATTACCATTGTCAATCTTTTTATAAAGATTTATTTATTTATGCATACAAGAATTGGGGTACTGGCCAGAGATATAGGTGAGAGGATTCACCAGAGACAGAGTGGGGAGCAGAATAGGCAGAATGACAAAGGCAAATGCGCTGAGGGGCGCAGCGGGAGAGATAGGAGAGGTCTGCTGCGCCATGTAGGTCCCCTCCCTGGCTGGAGATCAAACTCATGCTTCAGTGACTGCAACTAGTTTCATAGTGCTGAGCTTTAACCCGCTGCACAACTTTTAATTGGATATCAGAATATCCTCAAATATATGAAAAGCTATTAAAATCACCCATTTTCCTGATAGTCTACAGAAGGGTGTATTTTCTTCAAACATTTCAACTAAAATAACAAATCAGGAGCAAATGAGACCCAAGTATCCTCTGTTCAAATAGACGTTAGAGAAATTTGCAAAAATGTTAAACAATATTACTATCATCACTCAATATTTACTTGTGATAAATAAAGTGGTTTACTACTATTACTTGTAAATGAATCAATAATAGTGAATGTTAAGGGCTCTTCAGAGATCAACATTTGAGCACCTCTATCACCTCATAACTATTCTGGGAAATAGAAATCATACCCTTCTTTTTACAGATGAATAAATAAGTTTGGCAATATTAAGTAATTTACCCATGATTCCCAGGTCACTGTTCACAATCCTGACTACACATGAGAAACACCTGGGAACTTTCAAAAATATCCTTTAATTATTCTAGGATGAGTCATGAGTTACAGTTTTTTTTTTAAACAGTCCCAGTTGATGCTCACATGCAACCAGGTTAAGACCCACTGTCCCAGCAAGTCCATAATTAGGTTACAAGTCTCCCAAACACTAATCTGGTAAATCTACAAAACATATTTTACTTTGTATTTAAACATATCACTGTAGGTCCTGAATTCACATAATGATATCATGCTTAAACAAAATTCTACTGGATTTCATTTTACTTACAGGATTCTTGCTTTGCCACTCTACAGGACAACTGTAATCTTGCATGATCCAGGGATGGCTCAATAGATTTTTCATAGAAATTCGTTTCTTTGGGTCCACCTAGTGGCCAATGAAAAGTAGCTAGAGATTAACATTTCAAACAGGGAACACAGAACTCCTTTCCTCTTGAGAACTCAAAATTCATCAGAACAGATGTAAACTTTATCATCACAAAAATGCTGCCAAAAACCTTAAAGTGGCTTTGAAATAAATTCTTTAAAAGAGTCAATAGAGGCAAGAAAAATATAGCAACCAACACAGGCTTAGAAGATAAATGTTTAACAAACATGAACTTCATTGGTATGGACATTATTCATGAAGTTCAGTCAATCTATTGTATGATGTAATAGTCTTTTGCTGGAAAACCTATTCACAGGAAATATTCACCAATTTAATATTCAAGCAGCCACAATGGAGGGCATTCATACTGAATATGCAATCTCTAACCTCCGATGAGCTTACAATCACATAGAACAAGTTGAAAAGCACACCTTTCTTTTCCATTTGTAATTTTCAAATGTGAGGATAGGAAAATTAATCAACAAAGATTAAGTTTTTTGGACGTTAGAAGAAAGGATGAGGTATTTTCAATCTCATTATGGAGATTTGGTGGTGTAAGGCCCTACTTAATCAAAGTGGGTGAGCCTGAGGTAAATTTTGAATAAAAAGGAGAGATGGCTTAATAGATAGAAAAATGGAAAGATATGACGAATGTATAAAAAATTTTTTTAAATGCACTAATAAGGTGTTCATATCTTCAAAGTGTATCCTCTTAATCTCATTTTATCCTCATAGCTGCAAAGCAGTGAGGTCTCGCTCAAATCCCTATTTAATACGTCAGACCAGGTTAAATGGCATATGCCTACTGATTGCCAGGGTAGATATTTAGACTTCATTCCTATTTTTCACCCTCAAAGGTGACTCACTAAATTTGTGGTTCTTAAGATTGCAATCCCAAGACCAGTAGCAGCAGCAGCATCTGGGAGTTTGTTAGAAATGCAAAATGCGAATTCTTAGTCCTACCCCAGATCTATTAATAAAACACTCTTGGGGTGGTACCCAGCAACTGTTGTTTTAACAAGTCCATCTGGAAATTCTGAATCATGCTAGCTAGCAGGTGAGGACCACTGCACTAGATTTTAGGGCCTACTCACTAATGCATCAGGCCATTCTATCGTTTATTCAGTTA
>NW_004567107.1:26787689-26788675 GCF_000260355.1 Condylura cristata
CCCCCCAATATAGTAGACTACAGATAACTTAAAATTGGATCAAACCATTGAAATGGATTTCTAGTATTCAAAAATAAATAATAAAGTTTACCTGTAGCATTTGTTGAAGAAGCAGAATGCTACTGGGAGAGAGCCACTTAGGAACCTCATATTTCCCTCTCTATAAAAAAAGACATTTAAGAGATTTAGGTTCAATGAATTTCCAAGGTAGCAACATGCTGGAAGTTAATTTCCAAGTTTGAAGGCTTCATCAACTGTAAGATTTGCTGACCATTTTAGTGACATAAAAAATGTATTTCTTGCCTTAAAGAGTAAAAGCTAGTGAATTAAATATGATTGTCATTACTAAACTATCCACATATCAGAGTAGGACTAGAGCACAGAAAATTTAACAGTGGAAATGTTATAAAGCTTTGGAATCTGTAGAAGAAACAGACAGCAAGTACACCATTGTAGTCAAATTTTATATTGTAGAAACAAATTTTAGTTTATAACCTCAATGCAACTGTCAGAATGACAGAGCAGAAAAGCCTATTTGAGTCAGGATGTAAGCTGTGGTTTAACACAGGTCACATATCATCCACAAAGCAAAATGTAATACAGATCCATGAAGTAAGAGCAAAAGTAAGTGTGGGTGACACACACATACACACACCAGCTGACAGTAGTTGAAAGTTAGAAAAGTGGAGGCAGGCAGGTGGATAAGCCATCAACTACCAGCACCAGCACTAGGGTTCTCTGTTCTCATGAAATGTCTGGGGCATCATTCTTACAGAAATCAGTCCAGCATAAAGATGAGAGGAGAAACAGACAGGTATGGGTTACTCACGCTACCAAAGTAATCAAGAAGTGTTATCAAGTAAGGGGGTTTTAAAGAAAAGGTGTAGACCTGCACCCCCATGTTTATTGCTGCTTTATTTACAACAGGAAAGACATGGAATCAACCCAAATGCCCAAAAGTAGATGACTGGATTAAAAAGATGTGG
>NW_004567107.1:26789025-26810971 GCF_000260355.1 Condylura cristata
ACAACTATATACCAGAGACATTTTACCGGAGTGGAGTGGGGAATGGAATAAAAATGGGGTGGGGGTGGGGGGGAAGTGCACTGGACTATGGTGATGGTACAATGGTGATTTGGTGATGGGAAGCCCACGGGGATTACAACTGAGATGGAAAAAGGTACAAAATGATGTAAAAATAAACTATTATATTAAATAAAAAATAAAAGGGTGTAGAGACGTTAAAATCGCTCAACTACTGACTTCGTCTCTCAGGAAAGCAGTCTTTTTCTAGAAAGGGTAAGACCTTTCATTTTACAAATGACATCTAATTTTATTAAATTTTTCATTCTCCTTTACCTAAAGTGCTCAATATTACCCAGAGTCCACTCACATTTACACCTTACCAATGTCAAGAACGACAAAGTCCACTTTGAAATATAGTGATGAGGCCCTGGCTCCCTTCTCCTTACTATCTCATCCAGTAAGGATGAGATGCCAAACTGAAGAATAGGGCTGCCTGGGCTCCAAGCTTAACCCTAGGGGAGAGGGATTTTCAGTGCTTCAGCCAACTCTCTAGGCCTTAGCAGTAAGTCACAGCCAACTCTCTAGGCCTTAGCAGTAAGTCACAGCCAGTGGAGGTCTAGTCCTGACCTAATTGGCCCCAACCTCATATTTAAGCTTTTCCTTATTCCTGAGACCAAGGCCCCATGGAGTTCAAATCCTCGAAAACCTGACTTGTATTCACCTAGGCAAACTGACAATTTACCTGGTCTCTCAAACATTAAAGCTTGCTCTTGCCAGGTTCCCAGAGGAAGTAGACAGCAGCCTGGAGTAAGGACTTTGCAAACTGGTTATAATGATCAAAGCTCTAACCTACCTGCATCTCCATTCACAATCTGTTTCAGAGTGTCTTGTCATGTTTTGCTCACTGGTCAGAACATGTCTCCAGTGGGCTTCTCCTCATGCTGAATGTCTGCACTCATTTGCTGCTTATTCTCTTTATCAAATGGTCAATAAGAACCCACCTGCAATTTCGTGGCGACCTGGACAGGTAAACACATCCTTATTTGGAAATGGGTGTTTTGAAAATGTAGTCAAGTTAAGATGAGGTCATACTGGATTAGGATAAACCTAAATTTAATATGACTAGTATTCATACCAGCAGAGGAAAATTTGGACATAGACATAAACACATAATGGAGAAAGTCATTTGCAGACAGAAGCAGAAAATGAAAGCGATACAACTATCATCCAAGGAATTTCATGGGTTGCTAGCAAACACCAGAAACTAAAGAAGAAAAAAAAAAACAAAAAACACATATACCAGAAACTATTGACTGAATGAGGCAAAGAATTCTCACCTAAGCCTTCAGCAAGAGTGTGGCCCTACCAACACCTTGATTTTGGAATACTAGCTTCCTAAGAATAAATTTCGGTTGTTTTGAGGCACCATCTTGCAGTACTTTGTAACAACAACTCTAAGAAACTTAATAACTATGTACAAGAGTTTAATTTCCCTAAGTTACCTCTTTCTCACCAGTACCTGCCTACCCCAAGGGTAAGTCTAGGTCCAGGTGCTAGTCCTTTCTGATCTACCCCAACAGAGATAATCAGAGCTATCATAATAAAAGAAATATTAAGCCTTTAAATTCAGAAACTACCATTCAAAACAAAAGTACTCAACTAAAAGTAGCAGTATTCTACAGAAACCAGATTTAAAAATAAATATTCAAACAGAAGTCTGAGTAAGAAGTGCACCACCAGAGTGATTTCGAAACTCCTTTCTGCCCCTTTCTATCTTTTTTTTTTTTTTATCATTACATCTTGAATTCATGAAGAATCTTTTAACAGACTCCTGGTGTTGTCTTTATAATAAAAGCAATCGTATCTTGCAGGAGGCAGAGAGAACTAGTGAATGAGAAATGTGCTTGGAAACAGCAATGGATTGGAGTCATATACTAGGTTTTCATCCCAGTTCTGCCTCTTGTTAGCTCCATGAATTTGTACAAATTATCTAATCCTTTTACCCTGTTTTCTGAGAGAGTAGGCTTCTAAAAACAAATTGCCTAGATTCAAATTCAGGGTCTACCACTTACAGAATCTAGTCACTATTCACTCACTTACTAGTTGAATGAATGGGTTATTCAGTCTTACTGCAACTCACTTACCTCAATCATAAAATGTATGGTAATAATACCCATTCCATAAAATGTTGCTAGGATTGAAGGATTTAATATACAGATAAAGCACTTAGCTCAATGCCAGGCACACGTTAAAAACTCCATGATTCCACTATTGCTGCTTCTATTACTATTACTAGAGCTGCTGAAATTCCCATTGCACAAGTAAAGGCATTTATGAGATTATAAAAGGAATAAAAGAGAATGTATTTGAAAGTATTCAGCACAGTGCATGCACATAAGAGACAACAAGATACATGTTCAATCGGAACTAAATAGAACAGGGAGAAGTACACCAAAGATCTGTTTGTTGGCCAAAATCCAGGCATGCCCACATGCTAAATACATAGCATAGTAAGAAAAGCTAAAGTCATTCTGAGGAATGTCACATGCCTCCCAAAGGAACCGTGCATCATTGCAGCTGCCTTGTGATCTCAGCACTGCCTGGTAAGAAACACATCATCGAGCAAATCCTGCTCATATCTCCTGAAATGTACCCACCATCCCTCCCACCACCACCACCTACCCTGTTTGGACTTAAAAGGTCTGGAGAGGGCCATCTATAAGTCACAGGGTTTGTGACCATCACTGTGACCTGACATTTTTAGCTTCCTATTCTGCCATGAAATACGCAGAGTACAACACCAACTTCTGCTCACTTAACCCCACCTCTTATTTGTGCACAGTACTTTAAAATACACAAAGCATTTCCACTTATATTATCTCCTGTGGAGTAGGCAGGGGTTATTAATCACATTACAACATAGATGAAGAAACAAAGTCTCGACCAGGGAAATCAAGAGCTTGTTAAATATCATCAGGTGCTGGTTGTCACCCTGGGATGGTCTGCTCCCAGGGGTCACCTGACAATGTCTTGAAATTTCTTTTTTCAATATGGAATGCTTCATGAATTTGTGTGTCAGCCTTGCTAATCTTCTCTGTATCACTCCAATTTTAGTATACTTTCTGCCAAAGCAAACACTAGGGACATTGTTTTAAGATGTGCAACATAATGATTTGATATACATGTAAATAGCAAAATAATTACTACAATAAATTTAATCAATGTCCATTGCCAAATATAGTTACAAACACTGTTTTTCTTGTGATGAGAATTTTCAACTACTCTTTTAGCAACCAGACACATTTTTCATTGTCTTGACCAAAGTTCAGGCCAGAAATGCTGTTAAACAAGGCACAGGACAGCCCCCCAAAATAGAGTATTATTTTGTCCAAAATGTCAATAGTGCTGAAGTTGAGAAATACCATTATAAAGTAAAACAGGGTAGAGATAAGGTTAAAAGAGAGAGACAGTTCTATTTCTGTGGCACTATGATGGAAGAGTTAAGGAGACCTACAAAATAGACAGTGAGACAGGCTCCTTATTAAAATATTAAAGCATATGTCAAAGGACCAAACAGAAAAGAGCTGAGAGAGAGAGAATCCTGCTGGCAAACTCATCTCTGCAAAATGCCCTATATCCACCACAACTGTGCTCCTTAATCCTGGTTTCTGCTCAGGCTTTGGCCCATTCTTGTTTATTAAGTGATAATTACATTGCAAATGAGAGCTGGAAATTGATAATAGAAGGAGAAAGCAAGTAAGAGTGGAAAAAAGATATGGGGGTTAAAAGCAAGATAGTCCTGCAAATTCTAGCGGACTTGAAATTTTATTTTTCACAAGGTGAAATAAGATAGACAGGTGATCGCTCCAACACAGGATCATTGTACCATAGTCAATTCTATGTATGTAAAATATCTTATAAAGAAATAATTTGTTCATTTTCTTTAAAGTTATAAATCGTACTTGTTAGAAAGGAATTTTACTTTCAAGCTACTTAACTTTCAGTTATCAATTTATTTATACTTCCCTAATGTTTGTGTACTCAGAACTGGAGTACAGTCATGCTTGTCTTTGAGTGCAATGATGGCAAATGAATACAGGTGACATTAATAAGACTAATGCTCAGTCTATTAGTAATCATGCTGGAGACTGCAGCTGAGCATTTTGGTTAAAATAGTCAACAAATGCAAAAGATAAATGAAGTCTGCTTCTTAAACAAGAGTTACATACAGTGTGTCAAATATTGCTAGGTTTTTCAATCAAATCAAGAAGAACTGAGGGAAGTGTTATTCCCAAGTGAGGAATTTTAGAACATTCTAGGCAAAGATACATACTGCATGCAAGTGATACGACACCTTAATTAGATTCAACCAACAGACTGTATTACACTGCGACTCGGAACAATAGTTCTGAGCCAAGATTACAATAAATTTCAAAATCTATAATGTGTGAAATTAAATTCCACAATAATGCATAAAAGTCCTAATTTGAATCAATTTTCAACTTGCAAATACATGAAAAACTAAAAAATGAAATTCAGAGTAGAAGAAACAAAGAATACACAGTGTTAGTAAATAATATTAATTAGGAAGGCTAAATCTCTACTGAACAAGAACTAGACACTTTATACCATATTTATTCCACTGTTAAAAATATGTGATCTATCAAAAATATCAACACTTGAATCTAGCATCCACTATATCTAACACTTTTACATTATTTTAAGGTAATTCCTGCCACCACCCCCTCAAGTATTAATCCAGGATCCCAACAAACTCATGTACCCAATGTATCTTTTAAAAATTAATAAAGAAAAAAATTTTAAATGAAGCATGCTTAAGTTTTTATATGATATATTCATTTTGCATTGATAAAACAATACTATTATTAACCATTAAAAGTGTTAAATCAATTTCTGCTGTATGATTGTGAATTTACAGTAACAACAACAAAAAAAGCATAAACACAAAAAATTAAGAAATTTAAAAATGGTAAAACAGTAAACAGAACTGCATGTTTATGCTATTGAGATACAGATGGTTTAGAATTTCATACAACCCAGAAGACCCAAGGCCAGGTCTACAGTTCTGACTAACTCTTTCACCATTAGTAACACCAAAGATATGCTTACCAACAATCCTTTTGAAATTGGAATGAACTTTATTCCATCCAATTATGAATCCATTGGCCAACAGCCATATGAAAAAAAATGTTCAACATCCCTCATAATCAGGGAAATTAAAATCAAAACCACAATGAGATACCACCTTATACCAGCAAGAATGGCATGTATTAAAAAAACTAGCACCAACAAATGTTGGCAAGTATGTGACCAAAAAGGAACTCTCCTAGTCCAACCACTATGGAAAATTGTGTGGAGGTTCTTCAAATTACTAAAAATGGAGCTACCATATGACTCAGCAATTCCCCTCCTAGGAATCTACCCAAAGGTCACAAAATCATTAATTCAAAAGGATACCTGCACCACTATTTTTTTTTATTATAAAAGTTTATTTTTACATCATTTTGTACATTTTTTTTTCCATCTCAATTGTAATCCCCGCAGGTTTCCCATCACCAAGTCACCCATGTGCCATCACCATAATCCCGTGCATTTCCCTCCCCCCACCCCGTTTTTGACCCCATTCCCCACTCCACCCCCACAAAAAGTCTCTGGTATATGGTTGTCCATTATTTTTGTTATTTTCCACCTGATCCATTATACTCCTGCTATGAGTGAAACCATCCAGTATTTTTCTTTCTCTTTCTGGCTTATCTCATTAAGCATGATCTTTTCCAGCTCCATCCAAGTTGCTGCAAAAGACATGTGTTTCTCTTTTTTGGTTGCTGAGTAATATTCCATTGTATATATGTACCACATCTTTTTTATCCAGTCATCTACTTTTGGGCATTTGGGCTGCTTTCATGTTTTTCCAATTGTAAATAAAGCAGCAATAAACATGGGGGTACAGGTATCTTTTTCAATCAGTATTTTTGTGTCTTTTGGGTAGATACCTAGGAGTGGGATTACTGGGTCGTAGGGAAACTCCATGTTTAGCAATTTGAGGAGCCTCCAAACAGTTTTCTATAGTGGTTGTACTAGTTTGCATTCCCACCAGCAGCCTGCACCACTATTTTTACTGCAGCACTACTTAAACTAGGAAGATATGAAAACAGTCCAAATGCCTAAAAATAGGTGACTGGATCAAGAAGATGTGGTGCATATACACAATGGAATACTACTCAGTGGTCAAAAAGATAAACTCATGCCATTTACAGCAACATAGATGGATCAGAAGGGATCATGCTCAGTGCTATAAGCAGAAGGAAAAAGAAAAATATCAGATGGTTTCATCAACAGGAACAATATAGGGGGGCCAAATAAAGGATCAGGAGGAAAAATAATAACAACAACAACAAATTAACAAGCAACTATAAATCAGAGACATTCTGGGGGGAATGTGAGGGGGAGGCATAAGGTCAGGGGAGGGAAGAACACAAGGGACTATGGCAATGGTGACTTGCAGTGGGAATTTTATAGAGACTACACTTGAGAGAAGAAAGCATACATTGCTCAAAAATGAATAATACTGTAAAAAATATATATATATAAATAAATTATGTTAATAAAATTAAAAAATATACCAAGGAAAAGTAATCATAGCAGGATAGCTCAGAAAATTCTAGAGGAAACAGAATAATTAAAAGAGGTCAATTCTATCAGACACTGATATCATACAGAAAAAAACAAACAAAATGCAATGAAATAAAGGATTCAGAAAAAGAAGTGTGTAAATATGTATTTCTGCATATTGCTAAAATTATCATTTCAATTCAATAATACTGAGGGGTTGTTAAATAATTATTACTGACACAATCAAAATAACAACCAAATTAGTTTTTTTTTTATAAAATTAGCTAGTTACATATGTGAGGGTAACTAGTTATTTATTAAAAAATAAAAACAGCTTACCACTATGTAATTCCAGTCCTCCTGCCAGAGTAATTGAAGATTTTTAGAAACAACTTTAAGCAGTTCTTGAATAAATGAAATGTTATCCAACGACCTTTTATATATTATTCTTCTTCAATAAAAAGTTTAAGAAAAGGGAAATCAAACACTCAAGATGATTTTCTTGGTAGGAGCTTTTTATTGTATTATGAAATAACTTAGTGAGTTGCTGGAGCAAATCACATTTTCCTGTTGACTTAAGGTAAGACAAACTGCTTTTTAAAATTTAGAGACTTTACAGTATGAGAAAAATCACAGTAAGGAGTACTATAAGCATCTGCTGATGACCTTGAGGACTTACTCTACGCACAGAAAAATAGACAAATCAGAAAGTTAGACCCCAATGAAGTTTTCAAAAACTGAATATATAACTAGGACCCAGAAACCTACATGTCCCTATTTTAGTCACAACCCATCCTGACATTTAACAGCAATAATGACTTTATCCTGATTTTGTACTTTTATAAAAAGACATAAATAAGTAGTACAAATAACTTCTACACTGAAATTCTATACCTTCTAATACTCACCATAATCTTCTTGTACAAATTCATGACATTATCATCATCAAATGGTAGAAAGCCACACATCAGTACATATAGCAGTATGCCCATGCTCCAAACATCTGCCTAAGAAGGGGGGGGAGCACAAAAAAAATAGAACAAAAAAAATACAGAAAAAAAACAAAACAAATAAAAACAAAAAAACCTAAAAAAACCGGCAAAAAAACCAAAAAACAATCAAGTTAAACCGGCCAATTAAAAGCAAGGAAAAAGCCAAAAAAGGAAAGCTTGCCCAAAGTCACCCAGCCAATAGAAAGTCTTCTAATGGCCAGTTCAGTGCACCCTGCTCATAGGCTTAACAATTTCCTGTGGGCTGGGCTGAACTAGGCATGATACAGAAGATGAGGTCAGTCTCTGATTCTGAAAGACAATTAATTCTACAGTGCTACTGAGGATTATGTAAACATGCATGAGAATGCCAAAACAAGTCTTAAAATTACTACTGATTATCTGCACATGTGACTAAGCGGCATTGTAAAGTCCTCTATGTAAAGAAACCTTAATACAGTTCAACAATTGACTTTTCAAACACAGAGGCTAAAATTTAGCCTGCCAGCACAAATAGCCCTGCAAATCTCAAAATCCCAGAAGGCTTAACCTTTACATATCATTGTCCCAAAGGTCCAGAACACTATTTATGCAAGCAATAGTTGGCCTTAATCAATAATGATGTCACTATTGACTTTGGAGAAGTCACAGCTCCCATCCACATTTGAACCTAAGGAAAATTTTGAGAGATAAATAGGGCAGCATCATTTTTATAAAAAACTGAGGAGAGGGGCAGGAGGGAAGAAACTGCTAAACTAACTTGAGCAGCATTACACATCTAGGTCATACCTGCTTACGTCTAGGTACAATAAACCAAATCTAACTCCTAGTCCTCTCTACCAAATCAGCCCAATTATTAGGACTCCATTATGATGCCAAGGTAAAGAATTTACTTCCAAGCAAACACCTGAAGTTTCTTTGCAGGAAGTCAGAAATCAACATTTATGCATTAGAGATGTCAAATACTAACCTATAACTTGGGCTATGATCCTCACTTCGCTTAAGATACTAGAATTAGCAAAATTAGTACCCTAGAGAATGTGAAAGGTTGACAAACTTAAGGCAGCAAATGGTAAAGTATTCAGTGTCCAGGCCTGTGAGCCTGGGAGTCCATACAGGACTCCCAGCCTCAGAAAGTTAGCAATAGACAGAGTACAAGCTCTCTTTGTGCTAACCAGCATCTGTGAAAACTGAGCTTGCAACCCTGGTTTTGTGCTCTACACAGCTGGATTAAACAGTCAAAACTATGACATTGTTAAACATAAAGACTACCATAAAGACACCAGGAATATAATCCTGCTTCAAAAGTGCATGGCGTATTATTCCATTTGCTACAGATTACTCACTGCATTTATTCATTTATATATATCACCCTCTGAATAGACCTTGATTAGTAAGATTGTTTCTTACCTCAACTTTTTTTTTTTTTTTTTTGTTACTGCAAGTAATTTTAACACAAAAGACTGTCTTGTTTTTAAACAGTTCAGTGGAAGAGTTTCCCTGTCTGCCAAAATTAGAAACAACTGATATAATAAAAAGCAAGATGAACAAAACCAGAGAGAAACAGCAGCTAAGAATCAGGAGCACCAGACAATCCCTCTTGGTAGTAGTCACTTGTCCACTTGACTTATGAACAAAAAAGTATGGAAGCAAATAGGACTTGTTAACAAGTGTGCAGGAGAACTACTTTAAACACGAGCAAACGTTTGTCTATGTCCACATTTTGAGAACAGGCTCATGGAATTCATTCTCAGTTTGTGCAAAGTTGATAGATCATTTAAGTAAATAGTAAAAAATGCAGATAAGTCTGTAATTCACATTGTCACCAGGGCATCTCCTTTTGCCAAGAGCCTGGACCTCATCATTATATCCCCACTGCACAGTGTCTGACTCACAGGTCACCAATAAAGTTGTGTTAATTACATAGTGAATTAATCAATGAATAAATTACCTCTGATCCAAGATATGATTTGCCTTGTATTAATTCAGGTGCTGCATAAGCCAGACTTCCACAGCATGTCTGTAGATGGTAATCCTTGTTACTCTGCCAAAAGATAAAAATGGAACACTATTATAGCCCTTAAGAGAATTAAGCCTTGATAAAGCTTATTTCAGCAAAAGCAATGAGAAAGCAGATGAAGAATTAGCCCAAGTAAGAGACTTCTGCAGCCAACTCAATACGCTGCCAACGTGCACGTATGGTTTCCTCACCCATGGATTTCCAATACTAATACAACCTGACACAAACAAAACCCTTCCCCCTTAACTCAGTCACGTCGGGTTCATACTTCTCTAGACATCTCAGCATAATACTCAGCATACATCAAAGCACCCATGTCTTCTCACACCTAAGTATCCAAGTTAAAAGCAATTAGTTCTTTACTGAGCACTATCTCCAATATCAAATCTTTACCCCCTTAGAGGAAAGGAAGCAGTAATGGACATAAAACAAGGCTGGGGAATCTGTTTTCTAGACAAACATGATTTCAGCTTCTATATATGTTGAAACAGGAATTTGCTAATCCTTCTCTGACCTTCCATAAAAATACCGGTAATGAAAATTGTACTATTGCCCAACACTTTGAATTCTACAGCAGCAAAGGACTTGTGAAATTGTGAGATTTCATTTACAACTGTAACAACTTGCCCAGAAGTGAGATCCTCAGGAAAAAGCTGAAGCAATTCTCTCTTAGCTATCCCTGCTTTTTTAGATGGGGTCTGTGTGGATCAAGTCCATTAGCCATAAGTAAAAGCTAATGGAGTCTGTCAAACATTCTTCTCTACCTCCTGCAGAGAACATGATGCATACTGGTTTATGTGTTCAAAGTATGTATTATCTTTATATGCCTGCTTATCAAAAAAAAAAAAAAAAAGCCTACCCAAACACAAGTCTCCAATGACAATTTCTGAAGAGGCAAGAGGAGAAAAGGAAAATCAGAAAGAATATTCAGCCAAAGGGGCTAAAATCTGCTTCCCTTTCCAACTAGCTCTTTCTACCTGGTGCAGGAAATAATCATGGGACTATGAAAGACAGAGACAACTCTGCAATTTCAGCATTCTTAATGCGTGTAGACAGCTTATTTTAGAGACTGTAAACTCCATCATTAGCAAACTCAGGAGGAAGCCTACAACAGCCACATAGGAACTCTGCAGAGCTGAAAAGTTCAAAGTCACCACAAAGAAAAGATACATGGGAGAACAAGAATACTTAACTAAGAGATGCATATTAAAAAATATATATAACACAAAATTTAAAGTGCATGCGGACTCTTTCCTTCTATGAAAAAAGGGGGCTGTCTCTCAAACTGGAACTTGTTAAGAACTATTTTAATAACAAGAGATTTGGGGAAAGAAAACTAAATAAAGGATTGGCACTAAATTCTCAAAACTCATACCTAGTTAAACAAAGACACTGTTTAATGGCAATGCAGGCAAACTGCAAACATATGGTCAGTTCGTGCTGCCATGACCTCAGTCGCTCAGCACCAGTCTCACACAGCACATCCAGGGAGTCTTCAACAGAACCCACTGCAGTGGTTCGAAATCTTGCTATAAATTAGAATCGTTTAGGGAACTTAGAAAGGGATGAAATGTAACATTCTTCTCTACAGATGTAATGAAGCTCAATAGATTAAGTAGAAGTTAGCAGTAAGGTAACACATTAAAAGGTATACTTATGAAGGAAATAAATGTAATTCTACTCCTATACTTACCTTGGGTTTCCCGCAGAGACCAAAGTCAATCAGTTTTACTTTATGATATTCATCAAACAACAAATTTTCCTGGAAAAACAGAGAGTTTCATAACTACATATTAACTTCTTTATATCACATCCCACCTCTAGCCATATCTAAAAGCTGTGTAGGATTGTTTATTTTAAAAGGCGTGAGTACAGGTATAAAGTGAAGGCATTTTAACAGACTAAAAAACAAGTCTAGAATGTTGATTATTGCACCTATTCCCCTCAAGATATATTGGCATAAATCATTTTCTCGTTGGTGCTCTGAGGCTCAATTGCAAGCCAGCACAATTTATAGCAAAGGCAAGTTAAAATCAAGAGTGAGGTCAAATCAAAGAGCTGACTACAGAGAATGGGACAGTAATACTGCCTTGTCTTGTCAGATCAATTCTAGGTCCCTGACCACATTCACCATCATCCATGGTGTGCATATTAGTCAAAGCAGACTTAAGAGTATTCCTATTTTCATTTTGTCCTCATAAAATAACTGTTCGTTCCATCCAACAGTTCCTTTCTGAGGCATAATGCAATTAAAATTCAGGGAAAGTGTAGTTAGGAAAATAGTACGAAGTGGAAAATATGCAATGACAACATTCTCAAAGAAAACATCCTATACTCTTCTTTCCTAGAGATAAAATCCTCAGGCTAATATTCCACAGCTGATTACAAAGACATTTATAACGTCACACATAGATGACCAATAAACAGAATACTAACATGAAGTCATCTCAAAAAGCCTACCAGAAGCCGAAAGGTCACATTCCTAGTGGTACCGGAAAAAAAAAAAAAAAGAGAGACAGAGAGAAAGAAGCAAAGCCAAGATAGATTTTAAACAGAAAGAACATCTGGAAAGCTGAAAATAACAAGTAACGATGTTGAATTCTTGGGTGAGCATGTAACCGAGACACAGTCACTTACTGGTTTGAGGTCCCGGTGAGCATAGCCCTGGCTGTGCACGTAAGCAACCGCCGATACTATCTGACGGAAGACGACACGGGTCTCCTCCTCTGACAAGCGGTCCTGGGAGATTATGTAGTCAAACAGCTCCCCTCCAGGGCAGTACTTCAGCAGCAAGAGTCATACAGATATTACTACTTTTAAAAAAAATTGCTCCCAGGCCATTTAAAAAAACACCTGCATTTAACTCAAGGAATTTTCATTCAACTTACAGACCTGGAAATCAGCAAGGCATATTCAACAATACACTCTGAAGGTCAAAAAGGCAACAAGTACTCTCTGAAAAAGGACAACGCCTAGTCTCAAGCAGTTTTATCAGCAGTAAGTAGAAGAATCGACTACCACTATGATTTTTAAGGACTCTATATTTTTGAGCAATGTATTAAAGTGCTTTCTTCTCTAAATGTGCTCACATTGATTGTAGTAGCAGGAAACAAACCCAGCAGCAATTTTTACTTTTCCATACAGAAGACCAAGGGCTTTCAATCTGTACCAGAAGAAGCCCAGTTTTAACAGAGGCTGCAGGAGAATGGGTGCTGGAGCATAAACCCTGGGCTTTCCATCCCTCCTTCTCCAAAACAGCTCCACTTCTTTGTAAACTAGAGTTTCAGCTAAAATTTCATTTCACTTTACCAATATCAGTTAAAATTATAAATGTACTGGGCCCTCTCTGGTGGCACAACTGGTTAAAGCACAAGCACTATGAAGCTATCCCTAGCCACTGCAGCATGAGTTCAATCCGCAGCCAGGGAGGTGACACACATGTGTGGCAGACTTCTCTCTTCTACTGCTCCCTTCAGCAATTTATTTCAGTACATCTGCCTGTTCTGCTCCCCACCATCTCTAGAGAATCCTCTCACTCCCCCCCACCTCCAACTCTTTCCTGTACCCCAGATCCTATAGGCACAAATAAATCTTTTTTAAAAATTACAAATGTATACATATACATACATATGCCCAATATATGTATATATATTGAGTTCCACACTTAGGACTTGTTCCTACAGATATATCCCACATCAAAAACAAAGTATATTCAAGATCATTCCTGCAGCAACACTGCATGTTACATGTTTTTGCTATTAACGACAAAATTTGAACAGGTAAGCCATTTAACATTAGTTCTAATCTTTCAGGTCAAATATACTTTCTCTTAACTACTGATAAAGTGACTGCTATGATGCAAATGTTTGTGGCCACTCAAATCAAATTGAAATACTAACCCTCAGAGATGATATTAGGGGGTGGCACCTTTGCGAAGGAATTAGGATATTAGGACAGAATTCCAATGAATGAAGTTAGTGCTCTAACAAAAAAGGCTCCAGAGAGATCTCTTGCCCTTCCATCATGTGAGGCCACTCTCAGAAAGCAGCAGTTAAAAACTAGGGAGAGGACCCTCATAGGTACCATACTGGTACCTCCATGTTGTATTTCTTGCATCCAAAACTGTGAGAAAAAAGTCTGTTGTTCATAAGTTACCCATTCTGTGGAATTCTAATAGCTATGCAAGTGGACTAAGACAGTGACCAAATACTTTCTGGTTTCTAGAACATGCTACTAACCTCCAGAACCAGGAATATTTTGTTGGTTGTCTCAAGCACATGGTAGAGTTGACATATATGTTGATGTCTCAGGTTCTTTAAGGCATCAATCTCTGTTTTGATCCGGGGCAAATCACTCTGTGACCAAACATTATATTGAATGAACAGTAAGCCTATTTGGGAAATGTTCCAAGCATCAATGTCAACAGCTTTAACACTGAGTAGCAAAAGCTATCCACAGCCTCAAAACAAATTATTCTATAGAAAAATTCACAATAAAACTTATTTGTATGTACATTTAAAATAAGGCCTTGAGGATTTCATGAAAGACAAGTTCAAAGTGGGACAACAATATAACATCCAAAAAAATTAAAACAATCTCAGGCTTCTTTAAGAAGATCAGCATTCCACACAGGGAAATGGCAGAAACACTACTCAGTGTGCATGCCTGGGCTACAACTTGGGTTTAGCAATGCCTCTTAGCAACATGTTGAGCTAAAAACTGGAAAATGTAAGGGAAATGTATGCAGGTATTCACTCTTACTCTTTTCTAGTAGCATGCAGCTTTTCAAAATAAAAGTGGTTGGGAAGGAGGCTAAGCCAAGTTGAAAATAATGTGTCCATATTAAAGATAGAAATCTAGAAAGCTACAAAATAAAAAAAAAAACTTTCTTAATAAAAAAAGATTCAATCTGATAGCTGGTTACATGGTCTTATATAACTTGGATCAGTGATTTAAGATCCAAGTTATATAAGACCATGCAACCAGCTATCAGGTCCTGACCTGACCTAGAATCAATGGTAACTTTGACTCTTTTGATATGATAATCTTGTTTACTTCCTTTTGGGGGGTGAGTGGGAATCTGATGAATACAACCCTGGAAGTAATCAAAATATTAAAATCCTTGGAACTAAAATAAACATAATAGCAATACTATATTAGACAATAAAATACTATATTAACTATAGTTAGTAACACTATATTGCTATATGAAAGTTAGTAACACTATATTGCTATATTAAGGCTGCTTAAAAGAGTAAATCTAATGGCTATCACAAGAAAAAATTATGTAACTATGCTAGGTGATAGAAGTTAACCAGACTTATTATGATAACCATTTTACAATGTATACAAATATTAAATCATTATGGTAGATACCTAAAATTAATATTACACATCAATTATACTTAACAAAAAGAAATTAAAACAAGAAAATTTTAAAATCTTAGAAATGAGTTAATGAACTGATATTGATGTTTTTAAAATAAATTCTGAGTATCAGTATAGTGATATATTTTGTGATAATAGTTTATATTTTGCTTGCTATTTAAATGAAGTGATCAAGTGAATAAGTCATATTAAAGTTGCAACAGAAGTATAAATTGTTTAAGGTAATTTATCAAAGTTCTGAGCAATGATTATATGCTCAAAAATAAATAAATGGTATAATGCCTTTTACTATTGAGTCCTGAAAAGAAATATATTGAATGTATGTAAGTCTAAATTGTCAGCTGATACAATTCCACTCCTAGGAATCTACCCAAAGAACACAAAAACATCAATACAAAAGGACACCTGCACCCCTATGTTTACTGCAGCACTATTTATATTAGGAAGATATGAAACAACCTAAATGCCTAAAAATGTATAACTGGATCAAGAAGATGTAGTACATATAAACAAATGAATATTATTTCACAATCAAAAAAGATAAACTCATGCCATTTCGAGCAACATGGATGCTCCCCATTCTTTCTGCTCCCCACTCTGTCTCTGGTGAATCTTCTCACACCCCCACATGTCTGGCCTACACCCCAATTATTCCGCACAAAAAATAAATAAATTTTTAAAAGAAGATAACAATGATGTAAAATATACATAAGTAAATTAGTAAAAAAATAATAAACTGTCAGCTGATTACTTAAAACAGCTTCTTGTAGATAACTGAGTGATTTTGACAGATATGTTAGAAAAAGTTGAAAGACTTGGGTGATATAACAAACTCCTTATATTTCCTTTGACTTTTTTATGTATGTTAATCTGTAGCTATATCCTTAAAAATAAAAAATAAATAAGGGCCCTCCCTGGTGGCACAACAGGTTAAAGCAAATGAAGCTATAGCAGCTACTGCAGCACAAGTTTGGCTCCTGGTGGGGGGTGGGGTGAGGGGGGTGATATATATGGCGTGGCAGACCTCTCCTGGCTCATCCCCTGCTCCCCTCAGCAGTGTATTTCAGTCCATCTGCCTGTTCTGCTTCCCACTCCGTCTCTGGTGAATCCTCTCACCCCCTGCACCTCTGTCCTGTATTCCAGTTCTATATGCTTAAATAAATAAATTTTAAGCAAATAAAAAAAAAATAAAGTAACTACTGAGGTCAAACTGTCTCATCCCAGTAATAAGGAAAATCAAAAAAGCTCAAGGTGTCTAATTTAAAAATGCATTTTCAGTAACTTGCTGTTTTTTATTCTTGATAATTACCAACATCTTTAAAAATGTTTGTGCTGTTTCACTCAATTATATATTACTAATAATGTTAACTCAATCAGTTCAAAAAAACATTTTTTTAACACAGAAATTTTTGGTCAGTGGAAAAAAGGATTTTCTAAATTTATCTTCAAAAAGGAAATAGACACTTACTGAGAGGCTATTAATTGTCAATATGAAATAAGAAAGACCAGAAAAAGTAAAGCATAGGAACCAAACCACATGAGAAGTGATAGTAAGAATTAGAAAAAAGACAACACAAAGTCATTTTCAAACACTGGGAAGGAACTGAAGTCCCAGAAGGACCATCAAATGAGACAGGTCTTCCCTCAAATAAAAAGAAAAACTTTATGTACATTACAGTCAAAGCCACAAATTGAATAGACTGCTTTGGGAGGTAATAAGCTATTCAACCTTGAAGCATTCACATAAAGGAAAGTGAGTCTAATTAAGTAAAGGAGTTCACTGGGTAACGTCTAAGGTTACTTTCAGTAAAATTCTGGCACATAAGATATTTCTGTCTACCTACTAATACAATACTGCAAAAGAGATCAACCAGTTAGCATGTGTATCATGAAAACATATAGGATGATAATAAAACCCAGAAATACCTACAAGATTATGAAACTACAGAAAAATGGATCTTACAGCCTTCAAATATGTGCCATAGCTTTACATTAAAGACAAAGCATCTCCTTCCCCAGATTACTTCTTTAAAACCACAGATTTACTGCCAGTCACTGCCAATTTTTAAATAATATTATAATAAAAGCAAAATAACTGGAACATTACTGGAGTTTTAATTCACAAAATTGATCTATAGATATTTTTTAAATACTTGTAAACTTACCCCTAGAGCATTTTTATCCATGATTTTTATTGCTACCATTTCTCCAGTGAGGATATGACAGGCAAGTTTGACCTTTGCGAAGCCACCTAATAATAGGAAAATGTATTATAAAGAGATAAGTAAGAATAACCTAAATATCATCATCAGCAAAATGAAGAGATAGGCACAAATCCTTCCCATATGAATTTTAAGGCTCATTATATAATTGCATATTTTTCTGGAAGTTTTTTGTTCTTTCTTCCTATTGCTTGAAAATTACTAGTGATGACCCCTAATCGTTCCTCATCCAAAGTTTAGCTGAAGGTTTTTTATTATTATGATAGTATAGCTCTAATTTCATAATGAAGAAGAAAACAGAATTCAAATTTAGATATATGCTTTACAATTAATATTGCAATTAAGCTAAAACACATTATAAAATTGCTGCAACAAAAGAGAAATCAAGTTTCCCTTCAGTTTTAAAACTATGACATCAACCAACTATGTATCAAAACTGGAGCAAAAGTTGAATAATTGTGCACACTTAGGTATCTTACAAAAAAATTTCTCTAACATTTCTAAAAACAAGTTGCTGGAAACCCTCCCATGGTCAGTAAATGGCAACTCTAGTACCTAACCTGGCCAAAACCTTTGAGTCCTTAGCCTTCTTATTTTGCCCTATACTCTATATCAAACCATCAACAATCCCTTCAGCTGTATCTTCAAAATATGTCATGGTTACCCTCGGGGAAAGTGACTAGAAATGTTCTGCTTGGTCTCAGCAACAGAACATGGAGGCATGCAAAATAAAATTACACTGATACTCAAGACCTTTGCTTATTTAGCTGTGTTCTACCTAATAAATGAACACACACACACACACACACACACATCATCTACAGAATTCCACCCCTTTCATACCTTCACTACTATCACCCTTGTCCAAGTCATCATCTCCAGCATCACTCACCTGGAATGACAGCAATCACCTCCAAATACTTTACTGCTTTTACCTTTGCCCTCCCCACCCAATCTTTTCACTACACAGAGTGACACTTAAAAACAACGGTTAAGTCACTCCTTAGCTCAAAATTCTCCAGTGATTTTCATTCTAAATAAAATGACTTGCAAGTCTCCTCTTCCTCTCTTCTCTGTCTTTTTTTACTACTAGAGCAATTTGAAGAATTTGAAACTACACAGGTTAGATTTAAAAACTCATGACAGCCCAAATAGTTGATCTATCCTCTGCCTCCAAGAAAAAATAACAATTACCTGTCCCAATAGTTTCATATAATTCATAATATTTGAGAAGTTCATCATAATCTTTCATAGTCCTCCTGGAAGTTTACTCAAAATTACAAAAAGAACCTAGAAGAGAGAAATAGTAAATGTTCAAAAACAAGGAAATATTATGACATATCTCCTATGTTCTTGTAACTGCAGATAAAAATAAATATTAGACATATAAGGGATACTGGAAAAACTGACTATTCATGTTAAACTCCTTCCACATACAATATCATACATAAAAGTCAACTCCAGATCAAGCAGACTTAAATATGAAAGATAAACCTCTAAGTTTTAAGATACTGTCATGATTCCAGGCTAGAAGGCAATTTTTTTCAATAAATACAGCGTTGATTAATTAAATGATTAATGCATGCAACATCAAATTAAAAACTTCTGCATGCCAATGACATTTTTCAAAGATTTATTTATTGGGCAGTAGAGCTAAAAAGACACTTACTTCTCCAAAGAGGAAACGCAGATAGCCAACAAGCATATGAAAAAATGTTCAACATCACTCGTAATAAGGGAGATGCAAATTAAAACCACAATGAGATACCACCTCACCCCAGTGAGAATGGCACATCTTCAAAAACTAGCAACAACAAATGTTGGCGAGGATGTGGTGAAAAAGGAACTCTTCTGCACTGCTGGTAGGAATGCAAACTAGTACAACCACTATGGAAAACTGTTTGGAGGTTCCTCAAACTGCTAAACATGGAGCTTCCCTATGACCCAGCAATCCCACTCCTAGGTATCTACCCAAAAGACACAAAACACTGATTGAAAAAGATACTTGTACCCCCATGTTTATTGCTGCTTTATTTACAATTGGAAAAACATGAAAGCAGCCCAAATGCCCAAAAGTAGATGACTGGATAAAAAAGATGTGGTACATATATACAATGGAATATTACTCAGCAACCAAAAAAGAGAAACACATGTCTTTTGCAGCAACTTGGATGGAGCTGGAAAAGATCATGCTTAATGAGATAAGCCAGAAAGAGAAAGAAAAATACTGGATGGTTTCACTCATAGCAGGAGTATAATGGACCAGGTGGAAAATAACAAAAATAATGAACAGCCATATACCAGAGACTTTTTGTGGGGGTGGAGTGGGGAATGGGGTCAAAAACGGGGTGGGGGGAGGGAAATGCACGGGATTATGGTGATGGCACATGGGTGACTTGGTGATGGGAAACCCGCGGGGATTACAACTGAGATGGAAAAAAAAATGTACAAAACGATGTAAAAATAAACTTTTGTAATAAAAAAAAGATTTATTTATTTATACATAACAAGAACTGGGGTACAGACCAGAAGTGGGTGGGTAGGGGGTGAGAGGATTCACCAGAGACAGAGTGGGGAACAGAACAAGTAGACTGACTGAAATACAGTGCTGAGGGGAGCAGTAGGCAAGACAGGAGAGGTCTGCTACACCTTATGGGTCAGCTTTTTGGCCTGGGTTCTAACTAACCCTGCTACAGTGGCTTCCTGTAACCTCAAAGGGCTGAGACTTAACCCCTTGTGCCACAAGGGAGGTCTCCAAATGACATTTTTTTAAAAACCAAAATGTAAAGATATTTGCAACAGATAACGAATTTCTATGCACTGAATATGTGTATATAACAAAAAGAAAAAAACAAAAAACAGAAAAATAAGTAAATAGTATGAAAAGGAGTTTCACAAAGAGACACAAATGGGGTCCTCCGTGGTTGGCACCAGGGGTTAAAGTGCAGCAATATGAAGCTATCCACAGCCACTACAGCACAAATTCATTCCCTGGCAAGGGAGCTGACCCACACAGCACAGCAGACCTCTCCTGACCAGCCCACTGCTCCCCTCAGCAGTGTACTTCAACAAATCCACTTGTTCTGCTCCCCATTGTCTCTGGTGAATCCTTTCAACCTCCATAACTCTGGCCTATACCCTAGCTCTTATATGTATAAATAAATAAATCTTAAAAAAACACACACACACGAGTGGCAATAAACATGAAAAACTGCTCAATTTAATTTATAAGTGAAATGCAAATTAAGATTCCAATGACAGACAATTTTAGGTTATACATGAGAAACATTTGATAATTACATTTCGCAACTTACATGTGTTATATATAATCAAGTATGTATCAACCAATACAAAAAGTATTAAGTATATCTAATTTGATTTTTTCTTCCTGCATTTTAAAATTTAGAAGCATTATTAAAAAACAATAGAATGGCAGTCACCGGAGGGAATGGAGGGAAGAAGGAGGGAACAAGGTAAGGCAGACTGATTGGTGATGAATAATGACTGGATATTTGGTTGTAGTGTGAGATACAGAGTTGCTGAGGTGAGAAATCATGTACCTGAAACCCACAAAACGTGGGTTATTTAAATATATATATTTTTTAAAATATTTAATATTTTAAAAATATTTTTAAAATATTTAATATCTTAATATTTAAAACATTTAAATATTTTTTAAAATATTTAATTTTTTTTTAATGATTAAAAATCATGGGAGTTAGTGGAGGTCCTGTTCTATGCATTAATACATAAGGTCACACTAATATCAGCTTTGTGAATATGTTCTGCCTGCTAATGCAGTCTTAGACTACTAACCCTAAATTTTCTTTTATCCATTCATTTAATCATGCATATGTCTTTACTAGGGATCTATGATGTGCTAACCCTACTTGTAGCACTTGGGAGAAATGTGGTTCCTGTTCTCATGGATTTTCATTCTAATAAAGGAGACAAAAAGCAAATAAACAGCAGATCAAAAATTTTTCACTTACAAGCAATACTGGGAAAGAAATACACAATCATGTTCAGAATGGGTCCACCAACCTTTATACCAAGATCTGATTCAAAGGATAAGTGAGAAAAAGATCAACTCTGTTGGTATTAACAATCTGAGTAATGTTTCCAACAACACAGGGACATGACCATGTAAACAATATTTCTATAAAAAACTCTTAAAATTATATAGCTTTGCTTTCTCAATAATGCCATCCTCATTCCTCCCACCACCTCCTTCCTAAGATACCCCAATGATTTAATACTCCCACTCTTCGACAGTTTCCAGTCCAAAACTGGTCCCTGCTTCCCTATCCATATTTAAGTCACCCAGCACAAGCACAAATCCCATAAACCCCTTTCAGTCACTTTTACTGAGTCCTAAAGAATGTGGTTCTTCTTGCTGCAGCAAGTTAAATACACCAATTTTTTTTTCTAGCTACATACTTGTCTTTGACTGGCAGAACTTCAGTGGAGTTATCAACCCCAAAAGAAAGAAAGGGACCCTCCTTGGTGGTGCAGCAAGTTAAAGCACAACACTAAAGAAGCTAAAGCCATTTCAGCATGAATTCGAACCCCACCCCGGAGGTGATTTACATGGCTGCGGACCTCTCCTGACCTGCCCACTGCTCCCTTCAGCAGTGTACTTCGACGATTGACCTGTTCTGCTCCCCAATTTGAATCCTCTCACGGCCCCTGCA
>NW_004567107.1:26811071-26860568 GCF_000260355.1 Condylura cristata
AAGAAAGAAAGAAAGAAAGAAAGAAAGAAAGAAAGAAAGAAAGAAAGAAAGAAAGAAAGAAAGAAAGAAAGAAAGAAAGAAAGAAAGAAAGAAAGCATTCCAGAAATAGGGAATTTAGGTGCAAAGATCTCAGACCAAAAAACAAACAAACTGAACGTGCTTATAGAGGAACAACAAATAGAAATGCAGATTTGGAGCTGGGTGGATTGGTTAGACATGGGAAAAACAGAAACACTGGATCTCTATCTCACACGCTACACAAAATCAATTACAACTAGACTGATTCGCTCATTTGAATGTTCCACAGAAGATACATAAGAAGGACAAATCCATCGGCAGAACAACCTCGTGAAGGTACAGTAGGGGTTTTCTGATTTCTCCCACAAAACATGAGAATAGAAACCAAACTAATAACAAGTTAGTAACACTGATGTCTAAGCAAAATTCCCAACACCTCTGAAAGCCAACGCCCATCCTCCTCCCACCCAACCCTCCACCATTACTAAGACCAGAGGTGAAGCTCAAAATCTCATCCTAAGTGCTAGAGGCCTGATCGCCTTCTTGGGACACAAAAGTGTCCTTACGGAGTCTCCCATTTTCCCGCAGGTTTCTCGGGAGCTGCTCTTTTTACAGCTACAGCATACGGATCTTACTACGCTTTGGCGGTGAGCCTCTTAAGCCACTAAGAGAAGATGAAGGTAGAGGCAGGATCTAAATTTGGAGAAGTGGGCATTTTTACTGGACTGCTCCAGGAAATTAAGTTGTGTAAACAGAAAAAACTCGAAATTCTAGACTTCTTTGGCGGAAACAGTCCGGTCATGGATATGAAGAAAGTGCACATCCACGGCAGCCTCCTTGCTGGCCAACGTCACGCCTGCACGCCTCATCGATGACTCCGAGGGGCATCCTACCATTATCCACTAACAGAGGCGAAAAGCGGGGTTCGGGAAAGCTACAAATCTCATCCAGGAAACTAGGCACACAAGGTGAGGCTCCAGTGAAATTCTCCAGTGTCCGATGAGCCGGAGCAAACTGGAGGCGCACGCCACTCCCCGGGGCCCCGCCCCTCCGGGCCCCCGACCCTCACCTAGAGCAGGAGGCACTGACCTTAAGGGCGGAGGGTCAGGCGGAACGGGGCTGGACAGATGGATCGAACGCCTCCCAGCCCGCCCGCGGTCAGCGGCCAGGCAGCAGGTACCGAGACTTCCTAGGAACCTTTAGGACTTGGAGTTCGGGCAGCTTCCGCCCGCCAAGGGAATCAAACCTCCCGGGCAGGAAGGGGCGGGGCGAAGCGGGGGCGCGCGGAGGAAACTTGGATGGGACGATCGCGGTGGCGCGCGGGACCGCCGTGAGGAGACGGGCGAGCGCGCGCGCGCGCGCGTCCCTGCCGACGAGTGAGCCGGGCGGTCAGGCGGCCCTTAGGTAGGCCGAAAGCTGACGGAAGATTTTCAAACCCGAAGGTCCCGCGGAGGTTTTCCAGGTAAAGTCAACGTGTGAAGTTTCCACATATTCAACTTTTTTACATTCTGACTCCTAAAATTCACTCACAGAGAAGTCTTTGGTCTCCCGGTTCTCGTTTGTGACCCCCGCTCTCCAAGCGACTCTTGTCCCACACAACCTAAATACACTCTCCTCTCTCCAAAGCTATTAAAATGTGTTGCCGGGAGGACTTCAAGAGGAGTAAACACGGGGGTATTAATTATCCGTTAGATAACGCAAGGTATTGCTGAGGTACAGAGGGCTCATTCCTACCCCTCTGGGCTCTAACAGGCTGGCAAAACCCCACATAGATTGATAAGAGAAAAAAAGAAAAGAAATTTAATAACAACACATATACCTTCTGTATAGGTGGGAGATGCCCAGCTGGACTCACCCTCAGGCTTCACATGCCATGTTAAATATAGTAGCTAAGACAAGGCTTTGGGGGGACATTGAAAGTGGGGGCTAGTTAGGTTATGGGGCAGGCACAATGATTAACAGTTAGCTCCTGCCTTCTCCACTGGAAAGGGATGAGAGTAGGTCTTCACCGTGCATGCCCTTACAGAAGTTTGCTTATAAACAGCTTTTTCAAAAGCAACCCTTCCTTCAGAGCGCTACCCATGAAAAACCTCTTGCCAAAAAGACAGATTTTAGGGGTGGAGAGTTTTGTTCTGTCACACTACCATAAACACAAACCTGGCACTAAAATAGAAATCTTTATAATACATATTACTATTTGGTTATTATATACATGATTTCCACCAGCTGTGTGAATTACAATTGTAATGATAACTCAGAATAAAACATTTGAAATTATAGCTACAGGAAAGAAAAAATATTAAGCACAAAATAATATGTGTATTTCTAAAATACTTATGTTAGAGCAGTGACAGCAAATTGGAGGGGATAATACAGTGATATCCTGTATGCTCTGCCTCTAAGTGTGCATAACCTCCCCCATTGTCTGTATCACCCACCCAAATGGACGGTTTGTTACAGCTGATGAACCCACACTGACACACCATTATGGCTGAAAATACCAACATTTGCATTAGGACTGCATTTAATGTTTGACCTGCTATTACAGTATCATACAGAGCAGTTTCATTGACCTAAAAGTCCTTTACTCTACCTAAAAGTGAAATGGTACAGCGTTTGTAACATAACAGCAGTGCGCTGGATGAAAGATTCTCAAGGGGAAAAAAATTACATTAAAATAACATCATGTGGAGACCTCTCTGGTGGCACAAGGGGTTTAGTCTCAGCACTATGAAGGTCTAGGCAGGCCAGGGAGCTGACCCACATGTCATGGCAAGCCTCTCCTGTCTCACCCGCTTCTCCCCTCAGCAGTATATTTCGTCAACCACCTGTTCTGCTCCCCACTCTCAGGTGAATCAGCTCACCCCCCACCTCCCCACCCCACCCCTTGAGCCTCTGGCCTATATTCAGCTTTTGTAAACGTAAATAAATAAAATCTTAAAAAAAATAACATCATGTGAAATAGAAAAATGGGTAATGAGAAAAAGGGGGAAATAAGCATTTAAGTAGGTTGTGTGTGTTTTTTTTTAAAGATTTATTTATTTATGCATACAGAACTGGGGTACAAGCCAGAGGTGCAGGGGCCATGAGATGATTCACCAGAGACAGAGTGGAGGGGAGCAGCACTGAAGGGAGGGCGGGTCAGGAGAGGTCTGCCACGCCATGTGGGTTACCTCCGGGGCAGGGATCGAACTCATGCTGAAGTCGCTTTAGCTTCTTAGTGCTGTGCTTTAACCCGCTGCTCCACCAGGGAGGGGCCAGGTTGTGTATTTTTTTTAATTATTCCTTTATTTTAAGATGTGTGTGTGTGTGTGTACATGGAAGAACTGGACTGTGGGCCAGAAGCAGGAGGTGGTGGTGAGAGGATTCACCAGAGACAGAGTTGGGAGCAGAACTGGTGAATTGACTGAACTACACTGCTGAGCAGAGCATCGGGTAGGACAGGAGAGGTCTGGGTGCAATGGGTGGGGTGAATAGCAAGTACAGGAAACTCTAATACATACCAAAAGGGAAGGAACAAGACACCAGAAATGGTTAAAAAAAAACAAACCAAGATATCAGATCCCAACCTCACCACTCTTTCACCAGAGACACAATGATTTAATATTGCTTCATGTTTTGAGAATTAAATGAGATCATATATATGCAATCCTTTGGGCTCAATAAATTGTAACTATTCTTATGGGCTACAAAACACAGAATTCATTTATTTTTAAGGTAGCCCTGAAGTATGTTTAAGAGTCATGGTGATTTCGTGCAGGGTCAATGAAGACATGCCCTGAATTCTGGGATCTCTCAGGAGTGTCTCTTACTGCTTGAATCTGTGGCTATGGCATGTTGTTACCACCCGGTGGCAGCATACCCCAATCATGGGTTCCATTGTTTGGTGCGTTGGCTACTTTTAAAAGATAATGAACAAAAAGACAATCAAATCTTATGTACCTTGTCTTAGAATTCGAAGTACTGCCTATAAAGTAGTAGCCTTGCAAAGAAAATCAAGTTTAAATTCCATTGAGGCTCTGGATCAACTACCAAATACAGGAAATAAAGGAGACGAGTTAACTCTGGAGGTCATGAGCAGCTAAACCAGAATATATAATTCTCTACAGGGTAAATGCTCTGTAAAGAAAGCAAGGTAAAGAAAAAGCTAGAAGTAGAATCTTCCAACTAAGAGAGACTAAAGACACAGGTTAGCATATCACAAAAGAATAACTTTTGTGACAATCAGAGAAATATCTAGATGACTAGATATTATTGATGTTAAGAAATCTTTCTGGTCATCCCTGGTGGCGCAGTGGGTTAAAACACAGCACTGAAAATCTAAGGCCGCTTCCGCATGAGTTCGTCCCACCTGCCCCGGAGGTGACCACATGGCGTGGCAGACCTCTCCTGACCCGCCCGCTGCTCCCCTCTGCAGTGTATTTCGTGATCTGCCTGTTCTGCTCCCCACTCTGTCTCTGATGAAGCCTCTTACCGCCCCTGAGCCTCTGGCCTGTACCCCAGTTCTGTATGCACAAATAAATAAATCTTTAAAAAAAAAAAAAGAAATCTTTCTAAATTTTTCTGGGGTTGGTGGTGTTGGTGATAGTATTAATGATGTTTTTTCAAAGGAAAATTCTTTAGAGATACATATTAAAATACAGTGTAGTGACAAAGTGTCTAAGATTTACTTTAATCTGTACAAGGAGGTAGGCAGGAGAGTCAAAAAGAAAATAGGCACAAAATAGGCAATGATTTAATAATTACAGTGTAGTTACCCTTGTGTTATGGCTATGCCCTTGTATTATGAACTGTATGTTTGTATGTATCCAGTATTCACATGTTGAAATCCTAATTTCTAAAGGGATGGTATTAAGGAGTAGAATCTTAGGCATGTAAATTAGTTAAATGAGCTCATGAGTGCCCATGATGGCATTAGTGCCCTTAGAAGAGAAAGGGACACAAAAGCTTCTTGTTTCCTCAAACCAAAAGGGGTTTTCAACTAAACTTGACCATGCTGATCTTAGTCAAGTTCTGGCGAGAATGCTTTTCTTGGTACCTGAGATCTGACTTCCCAACCCCCAGAACTATGAGAGATAAATTTCAACCTGTGTATTTTGATACCGTGGCACAAATATGGCATTTGTGGTCAGTAGACCAGTTATATGTTTGTCATTTGGGAAATTGTCATAGAAATACAGAACCCTGGGGCCTCCCAAGACCTACTGTATTGGAACCTATAGTTTACCAAACTCCCTTGATGAATCACAGGCACACTAAAGTTTGACACTCACCAAGTAACTACTTTCATACACCTTTGACCTTTCTACAATATAAATATAAAAACTAAATTATTGTAAAATAAAATTGATAATGTATAGCAAATAGTACATAAAAGGTAGTTATTAAATTTTGGTTGAAGCAAATATGATGATGCCTAAATAACAAATATTTCAAATATCCTATGACAATGTATCATGCTTGCAGTATGTTGTGAATAAAAATACAGCGCATATCAACCTGTTTAGTCGTTGCCACAAGCCTCTCAAGTACTCGTCATAGGCTTTAGGCATGAGTGCACTCTAGTGTGGAAAGACCAGGTGACTCATCCGAGATCCCACAACTTTTAGGTGGGAAAAACAACTCGAAACCTGGATTTCTAACTACAAAACCCATTCTCTTATTACCACTACACCTTAATTCTAATAACTGAAATATGTCCCAAGCACTTGTGGTTTGTTTTTATATAATTTGATTTGGGTTTTAGTCTTCTAAATGTCTATTAAAAAGCTCCTCCTATAACTCAACTTGTTAAGTCTCAGTTATTTTATTTCCCCCTTTGAACACTACTGACATTCTGCTGGGGAAATAATGTAACTGGCTATTAAATCATTGTTTATTCAGGAGAAAATTACCTCAACCCTTGAATTTATCACTGGTTCTTGAAACTTAAAAACTAAGACTAAAGAAGAGACAGAATGGTATCAGGGTTCATGAATTTGTTTGTGAGTTTGAAAATTCTTGGGGAACTATAAAAATTCCTGGTGGTCAGATAACATCCCAAACCAAATAAGCTGCATAGAATCTCTGAGGGAGGCACCCAGGCATAGGTTTCCTGGGCAATCCCAGAGGAGCAGTCTAGCTTGAGAACCAATAACCTAATGATTTTTAGTGCCAGCAATGTTACTACCTGGGAACATTTTGGAAATTTGTGTGGGGATTTTTATAGTAAAAAAATAAGAATGGCTAAAATGAAAAATTATGATAATTCCAAGTCCTGATGAGCATGCAGAGAAACCGGATCACTCATGCATTGCCAGTGAGAAAGTAAAATGGTACAGCTGCTCTGAAAACTAGATGGGCGGTTCCTTTTAAAACCAAAAATGGACTTAACATATGACCTTGTAATTTCACTCATGGGCACTTATCCCAGAGAAATGACAGTTTGTTTTCACACAGAAGCATGTCCATGAATGTTCATGGCAGCTTTATTTATAATAACCAAAAACTAGAAACTACCCATGTGTTTTTCAATAGATGAATGTTTAAACAAACTGGTCCATTCATACGGGCTGTGATGGTTAACTGTGGGTCAACTCCTCTAGCTGCTGAGTGCCCGATTAAACATTATCTCTGGGTATATCTAAAGAGGGTATTTCTGGATGAGATTAGCATTTGAATGGGCAAACTCAGTAGATTCCCCTCCTCAATGTGGGTGGGGTTATCCACTCCTTAAAGTGCTAAATAGCACAAAAAGCAAAGGAAAGAATTCAACCCCTTTTTTGCCTCACTGCATACACTTTTGGGGCAGTTTGCCTCATCTTGGATGACTGGGGCTTATACCATACTGTTGGCTTCCCTGATCCCTCAGGCTTTGGTACGCTGAGTGATATACTCCATTGGCTTTCTTGGGTTTCAGGTTTGCTGATCGCAGATTCTGGAACTTCTTATCCAGTACAAGTGCATGAGTCAGCTCTTCATGATAGATGATAGATAGGTGGGTGGGTGGGTGGATGGGTGGAGAATTGGATAGGTATCAAGAGAAATCTTATTGCTTGTGTTTCTCTGGAGAACCTTGCTTTATACACCCATGGAATACTGTTCAGCAGTACAAAGGAATGAACTATTGATATAAAAACTTGAATGAATTTCAAATGAATTATGCTGAATGAAAAAAGTTAATGTCAAAATAATACATGTTTTATGCTTCCATCTATTTAACATTTGTGAAATAATACCATTATAGAATTGGAAAACAGATTAGTGGCTGCTAGTGGCTTGGGATGAGGGAAGGGATAGTTTTAGCTATAAAGTTACATGATGGAATCCTTACTATGAATGATGTGTGTGGTGGTACAGTTGTATATCTTAATTCTGGTGGTAGTTGCAAAGTTACAGGTGTGATAACAGTGTGTAGAGGTACACACACACACACAAAAATGAATGTGAAATCTGAATAAACTCTTAGATTGTACCAATGTTGATTTCCTGGTTTTGATACTATACTATAGTTATGGAAGACATTAACAGTGAGGAAAGCTGAGTGAAGGATAAACTGGATCTCCCTGGATAGTTCTTTGCAAGTTCCTGTGAATCCACAATTACTTAATAATAGTAAGGGTTTAAATATTAAGAGAAATTACAAGCACCTATTGGGGGAAGGCAAGAATGCCACACTGTCTCCAGGAAAAAATAATTGCTCTGTAAGCTTAATCATTTTCCACTGTGGCACCAGAGATTCTTTTAAATGAAAAATCTGGGCTTCCCAGGTGGCACAGGGTTAAAATCTTAGCACTATGAAGCTATCTCTGGGCAGTATGGCATGAGTTCCATCCCTGGCCTGGAAGTCGACCCACATGGTACAGAAGATCTGTCCTGTCTCTCCTGCCCCTCAGCATTGTATTTCAGTCAATCTGCCTGTTCTGTCCCCCACACTGTCTCTGGTGAGTCTTCTTATCCTGTGTTCCCCACACCTCTGGCCTGTACCCCAATTCTTGTTTGCATAAATAAATATATCTTTAAAAATAAAAATACATGAAAAGCCTGTTTAGCATGATCTGAGCCCAGAATCTATTTTACATAACCCATAAATAAGTATTTTTTGCATGGTTTTAATATGCACTGAATTTTCCATAAACCAAACTACTGTGTAAATCAAGAGAAGACAGTATTTTGTTTTATCAAGAACTCTGCCAAGGATTATTTTCCATTTTGGAAAATCAAACTGGTTTTGGCTGTACAACTAGTGGAATGGGTATCAACGCAAGATCCCTGATCACTATATTTGTAGCTGTAAATGCACAAGCAAATATGTGATAGAGAAGGTTTGAGACTTTTATTGACTTTAAATCACATATAATATTAAGTTGACAAATATATAAAATATAAGGATGTTACTGAATTTTATTAATAAAGATTATTTTATGACAATGTAATGTTTTGCCAGCTTATAATTTAAAACATTTTGAAGCACAATGATAAAGATATATACTTGAAATATACCAAAGTACTGTCAAAAGAAATACAAGAAGGCACAACAAAATGGAAAGACATCCCCTCAAGGATCATTATTAAAATGATTAACATCATTAAATGGCCATATTAACATCATTAAAATGGCCATTCTACCAAAAGTGATATACAGATTTAAGGCTATTCCAATAAAAGTCTCAATGACATTCTTCAAAGAAATAGAAAACAATGTTGATGAGATTTATATGAGACCACAAAAAAACTCGAATAGCCAAAACTCTCCTTACTAATACAAAAGTGAACAGACTTTAAGCTATACTACACATGGGTGAATTGATGATGGGAAGTCCATGGGGATTGCAGCTGAGATGAAAAAGGCACAAAACGATATAAAAATAAATATAATAAAAAATATTTCCTTAATTTTTTTCATCATATGATGATTAAAACATTGTTTATTTTCTTGAAATGATGTAGGTTATACTTCCTTTGAATTTTATTTCAGGATAGCAAAAGTAGTATTATCAACATTTGTAACTAAAAAAGAGCAGTAAGTTTCATACTGATCTAATTCGAGTTTCCTTTTTGATACAGAAACCAGGGGTCAAAAGGAAAAGTGTTTATGATTTTTTTAAGTGTTTACTCATGTAAAATCATCTGGTTGAGCTGTTAGTATTCAGGGACCCCCAACTGTTAAGGGATGCATGCTCTGAAAGAGTTTTGGCCATCCTTGCAAACAGGCAAAGGAAGTAGACTCTGAGTGTGAAAGATTTTTTAATATAATTGGTATACATAGAGAGAAAAAAAAATAGATTTCAAATAATAGTTTTACAATAAAACTCCCAACATTTTCCCACCCCCTTACCAGCAAATGCCCAGCCAAATAGGTTTGGCTTGAAGCAGAGCAGCTGAGCCCTGAAAGCTTGCCACAAATCTAGGTAACTTCTGCCAGAAAATTACAAGAAAGGACTTAGGCAGGTCTCAGGGAACTTGAACAGAAGGAGAAGCTCAAAATTCAAAACATACTTCATCAAGGTAATAGCTGCCATTATCTTGCCAAGGACCAGAAGCAGCTTCCCCGCATGTCTCTCACCCACCTGTCTCTTCCAGACACCTCTTCTACTTTAACAAAGTCCTCTTCTAAGACAGCCACCAAGTAAGAATGAGACTAACCTGAAACCACCATGTTGTGCACTGGCCTCATGAAGAAAAAGACCAGGTGGTGGAAATTGAGGCAGCGACAGCCCAGCGGCCACCTGAGTGACCCAGCCATTATCATGTGAAACAGAAGTACCACCCACTCAAACTGGACTTATATTTTGGCCGACAGAATCATGAAAATAATATATTTGATTGTTTTAAACCACTTAGTTTTGGTGTGTTGTTAGTTAATGAGAAATAATTATTCTCTGGAGGTTCAAAGCATTCCTCTACAGAAAAGCAAATACTACTACTTTTGATTAAAAAACAAAAACTATAATGCCTCCCTGGAAATTTTCCCTTAATATTGATTCAGAACAAGGTTCTTATTTTATCTGACAAACTTTCTAAAAAGTCTATTAAAAACTTAAACTTCAGGCCCTCCCTGGTGGCGCAGCGGGTTAAAGCACAGCACTAAGAAGCTTAAGCCACTTCTGCATGAGTTCGATCCCCGCCTGCCCTGGAGGAGTTCCACATGGCGTGGCAGACCCCTCCTGACCCGCCCGCTGCTCCCCTCAGCAGTGTACTTCGTCGATCTGCCTGTTCTGCTCCCCACTCTGTCTCTGGTGAATCCTCTTACCCTCCGCATCTCTGGCCTGTACCCCAGTTCTGTATGAATAAATCTTTAAAAAAAAAAAAACTTAAACTTCAAATTTCAACCACATATTCAGTATCACCCCCAAGACTCTGGTAAATTGACTACAAGCAAGGACTGAGCAAACTGCAACAAGACAGCCTTAAATAGTTGAGCCATTTCTAGTTTTCATGATGTATATGCAAACCACAATTTAAAGGACCGTGTGCTTCAGCAGACTCCCAGGCCAAGACTGGATTCTGTATTAGCACATCTATTCCAGCTGGGTGAACTGGCTTCTACAAAGGAATTCTGGAGAAAAACCTGCCAAGCCTATTTATTCAGCTTATGAAATTCTTTTGGCCACTCCCCTGGCTGTACTTTGTACCAGACCACCCATGTGGATACACACATCTCCTTGCAAGCTTGCTGGAGACAAGCCATCGCCATATCAAAAGCACTGAAAACTAAGTACCCCAAGCCCTCTGCAAATCATATTTAGGACCGTGACAGTCTGAAGGGAACTCCTAATGGAAAGAGAAGTGATAGCCATAATTAATTAAGAGACACCCACAGTGAAATATTCCTGGAGATCTATGTGAATCTACAGGAGAAATAATCCCAGAACTAAACTTGTGAACAAGGAAACCAAACCACAGAGTGAATCCTGCCTGTAGGATTCTTAGCAACATTTGCCTTGTAGTGGTGATTTGCTGCAACCTATTAACATCGTTCTTTTCCCTACTCATCTTCCCCCTCACATAATGACAACAGTAATAAACCCTAGCTAGGCCTATTCCTAGTCCAGTGAAGGCATAGATATGAATGTTTGGATTTGTCTCTCCAAAGCAAGAAGATAATGAGGAAAACAGCCTTTGCATAACAAAACACTGCAAATATCATGCTGGCAATCATTTTAAAAATCTTTAATTTTAAAAATCTTTAATTTTAAAAACTTTAATGTTTTACCCCTTGACAAAATTCTGAAATGCTTTTATAAAGATCTCAACTGTAGCTTCTTTCAAATAAATGTTATCTCTCTTTAAAAGTCCTTTTAAAAAATCAAAACAAGACTTTTCAGATTGGAAAGTATGAAATATACACAGGAGCAGCCATACAATATAATGAACCCATATAATATATATTCACCACCATGCTGTTTTACTAACTCATGGTCAGTCTGGTTCCACTATATCCCTGCCTACCATGCTCCTACCTCGTGTTACTTGGAAATACGGCACAAATATTAGCTGTCTCATGTAAATACTTTAGAATACATCTCTAAAAAGTGAAAATTATTTTGAAGACTTAACCACAATACCATTCTCACATGTACAATTAAATGAATAAAACTGCTTTAATATAATCAATGATCCAAAGGAAACTTTTCCTCAGTTGGTTACAAAGTTTCTTAAATCTTTTAATTGATTCGAGTTTTCTTACCCTTTTTTCTTAAAACATTTTAAAAGAAATGGGGATTGTTCATAGAGTTTTAGAATCAATAGCCTTCTTCAAATTGACTACCTTTGGATTGCAAGATATGTCCACTGCAGAGTGTGACACCGTCTCATCTTCTGTATCTCTGTCACAAAAATAGCCCTTCACTGCTGATCAGAGGTGGTTCTGGGAAGAGATTCTGCAGTTTTACCTATGGACAGAATAAAATCTCTATTTTTTTTTAAGATTTATTTATGCATACAAGAAATGGGGTACAGGCGAGAGGTGTGGGGGGTGAGAGATTCACCAGAGACAGAGTGGGGAGCAGAACAGGCAGATCAACGAAGTACAGTGCTGAGGGAAGCAGCGGGCAAGACAGGTCTGCCACACCATGTGGATCATCTCTCTGGCCAGGGATTGAACTCATGCTGCAGTGGCTGAGGATTGCTTCATGGTGCTTCACTAACCCCTTGTGCCACCTGGGGCACAAAGTTGAGAATTTGAAATTTGATAGTCCCAATGTCTGTCTGGTGAGCACTTCTTTCTCCCCTTCCTTCCTACAATGTAGGGATTAGAAATAAAATCAATCTTCTTTTTAAGTTCAGAGTCTGGGATCATAGTTCAGCAGTTTACTGCTAGTTGACTATATGTGTAATAGGGTGGTCCCCACGAAAAGGGCAGGTTCCTGGTTCCCTGCCCCATCCAGAAGGACTGTAGCTGAGCAGGGAGGAGAAGAATCTGGAGAGCAGACTGAAGAAGAAGGAAGCTGGATGAAGGCTAGAAGGAGACCTGAGGGAGGCATAGGGAGCAGAAAGAAATGTGAAGAAGGTTTGTCTTAGTCCTGGATTGGTTGAAACAGATGTGGGTTAGAGACCCATGGAGGAGGTTGACTATGGCAGCATTTATCTTGATTTTGATGGTGTTCTTTTCCTCCTAGACTTGTCTGGACATTTCTGACCCTTTTTTATGGGTCTCCACCAGAAGGTGCCTTAGACTTGTGGGCTGTCAGGCTTTGCTTTAGGCTAATCCCTTTTGGGTAGACTTTTACCCACGAGAGGATGGTGACTTTGGGTGTTTGATTTAAGAACTATATTCTTTATGTTTGCTGTATTGCATACTGATTGTATTAACGTTCATTTCCATTAAAGGTCTTATATGTTTTGTCTTGATGCAGCAGATGGCAGAACCTATTTAGAACAGGCAGGTTTGGGGGTTCATTGATGCCCCTCTCTCCTTGCCCTATAGCACATGGAGTCTTGAACTTTCTCCCAGGTTTGTACTTATATCTATTATCCTCACTTTTTTTTTTCTAAGACAGCCAGCCAGTTACTAAAAACATAGCCAGGACAGTTTTTTTTTTTTTTAAAGATTATTTATTTGTGCATACAGAACGGGGGTACAGGCCAGAGACTCAGGGGTGGCGAAAGACTTCACCAGAGACAGAGTGGGGAGCAGAACAGGCAGATCAACGGAAGTACACTGCTGAGGGGAGCAGCGGGTGGGTCAGGAGAGTTCTGCCACACCATGTGGTCACCTCCGGGGCAGGTGGGAATCGAACCCATGCGGAAGTGGTTTCAGCTTCTTAGTGCTGTGCTTAAACCCGCTGCGCCACCAGGGAGGGCCGCCAGGACAGTTTTTAACTCACAAGTTTCTATTTCAAGAAATGACACTTTATTCCAAACATATTAATGGTTAGCAGGTATTTGAAAAGATATTCAACATCACTAATTAGCAGGAAAATGCAAATCAAAATCACAATTAAATGACATAATATAGCACATGTTATGATGATTATTGTCAAAAAGTTAGGAAATATGTGTTGGCAAGAATGTAGAGAAAAGACAACATTTATACAGTGTTGGTGAGAATGTAAATTGAGCCATTAGAGAAAACAGTATAGAAGTCCTTCAAAGAATAACTATCACATGGTGGTTCAAAACTCTCTGGTGGCTCAGGCTAAAGTGAATGTTATCAAGCTATCTGTAGCCACTGCAGCACAAGTTCAATCCCCGGCCAGGCTGCCGACCCACATGGTGAGCAGACCCCTCCTGTCTTGCCTGCTGCTCTTTCAGCAGTGTATTTAGGTTGAGCTGCTTGTTCTGCTCCCCACTCTGTTTCTAGTGATCCTCTCACCCCACTCCCCATGCCTCTGGCCTGCATTCTTATATGCGTAAACCAAAATAAATATTTAAAAAAATAACTACCACATTACCATATGATTCAGCAAACCCATTTCTGGATATGTATAGAGAATTGAAATCAGGGTCTCAGAAAGATATCTTATTCCCACATTCATTAAGCATTTTTTACAATAGACAAAATATGGGAATAATGTAAGTGCCTATTGACAAATGAATAGATGAATAAAAGGTGGTATATTTTAGTGAACTGGGGTAAATATTATTCAGGCATAAAGATGGAAATCCTATCATTGTGAAGAGGATGAACCAGGAAGACTTGATGCTAAAGAGACAAAAAGACAAGTGCTATATGGTCTTACTTACATGTGGAATCTAAAAACATCTAACTCACAGAACGAAGAATGGGCTTATCCAAAGGCAGAGGACTGGAGGAAATGGGGAGATGTTGGTTAAAGTGTACAAGCTTTCAATTATAAGATTAAAAAGTTCTGAGAATCTAATGTAAAGCATTTTATCGTACACTTAAATTTGCCAAGAGAGTAAATTTTAAATGTCCCCTCCCCCCTCAAAAAAGGTACCTGGCCCTCCCTGGTGGCGCAGCGGGTTAAAGCACAGTACTAAGATGCTAAAGGCACTTTGACATGAGTTTGATCCCTGCCTCCTGCCCCGAGGTGATCCACATAGTGCAGCAGACCTCTCCTGATCTGCTCACTGCTCCCCTCAGCAGTGTACTTTGTCGGTCGACCTGTTCCGCTGCCCACTCTAGTGAATCCTCTCACTAGCCCTGAACCTCTGGCCTGTATCCCAGTTCTGTATGCATAAATAAATAAATCTTAAAAAAAAAAAGACATCTATAGTCACATGTCACTTACAGATAACATCTTCTGAGAATGCTTCATGAGGCAGTTACGTTGTGTGAATGTCCGAGAGAGCATACTTACATAAAACTAGGCAGGATAGTCTAGCACACACCAAGACTCTTGACGCAAACCACCTTCGTATATTCTGCTACTGTTGACCTAAATGCCATTATTCAGCAGGTGGCTGTACACAGGTGGTATGTTCACCAGATGGATTGTGCTGATTGTTTCAAAGTGCATACCTATGTCAAATCATCACATTGCACACTTTATGTAGGTACAATTTTTATTTGGCAGTTATACTTCTCTAAAGTTTGGGAGGGAGAAAGAAATCAAACTTCACTTTCCTGTACCTTAAATTTGGTTATTTCTGTAGTATGGCAGAAACCACTCTCAGGCACTTGGGAATCCTGACTTTTCACTCAGCCAGGCTTCTAAGTGTTGTGCCATCTGTCCACCTTGGCATTGCCAAGATGCACTTCGCCCTTGCTAGTTGTCAATCTCTGTTCCATACTTTGCTCTCCCATCTTCCGTCGATCCCAACCATGTGATTTCTTTGAGCCCAGCTCTCTTTCAGCCCCTCTGTGCCCCTCACACGTCCATGCGGATCATTGGCACCCCCAGCAGTGATCGCCACTCCGAGTCATGGTGACTTCGAGCCACTGTCTGAGGCACAGCCTGCCTGGCTTCTGAAACTCCTTTGTGCTTCAGCATTGCCAGGGCTTGATGGACATGGTGTGAGCATCATCTGTGGAGGTCTGAACCTATAACCCCACAGAAGATGCAAATTATGCTTATTCAATAAACAGAATTTGGAAAAAAGCTAAAGTAAAACACCAAATGCTGAGCCCCACTCCTAAAGTTTCTGATTCAGTGGGCCAGGCAGGGGAGTAAGGAATGGGATGCACTACAGGTGTGAAGACCAGGCTTTGAGAACTCAAGATCTGGAATTCTTTATATAGCCATTTATTCAATGGTTTTACTCATCCCTAGGGCTTTTACTAGATAGAAGGTCAGTCCTCTATATTTAAATTACCCAAGCAAAATGGAAGTTCGATTATTTACTACTATTTCTTCCTTATTCTTCAAGGTGTGGGCTAGGGAGTAGCGAGAAAAGGCTCACTCTGAAAAACACCCCATAATCTACATGTTCCTCACTTCCTTAACCCTCTCTCTTTTCCATCCACAGATCTTTATCTAGACTAGGGTCAGCATATCTTTTCTGTAAAAGGCCAGATAACAAATAATTTAGACTTTGTGAGTCATATAGTTTCTGTCACAGCTACTCAGTTCTGCCATTGGAATGCAGAAGTAGTCATAAACAATATGCAAGTGATGGTTGTGTTCATGTAAACCTTTTGGACTCTGAAATTTCATTTTGTATTTGATTTTTTAAAAATCATTAAAAAATGTAAAAACTGGGCCTCCTTCACCAGGGGCTAAGTGCAGCACTATAAAGCTCTCTGCAGCCACTGAAGCATGGATTCGATCCCCAGCCAGGGAGCTGCCCACATGGCGCAGCAGACCTCTCTTGTCTGTCTCACCCACTGCTCCCCTCAGCAGTGTATCTGCCTGTTCTGCTTCCCATTCTGTCTCTGGTGAATCCTCTCACCCCCTGCACCTCAGGCCTATACCCCAGTTCTTGCATGCATAAATAAATCTTTTTTTAAAATATGGGCCCTCCCTGGTGGCTCAGCCGGTTAAAGCACAGCACTATGAAGCTTAAGCCTCTTCCACATGAGTTCAATTCCCTCCTGCCCCAGAGGAGATCCACATGGCATGGCAGACCTCTCCTGACCCTCCCACTGCTCACCTCAGCAGTGTACTTCGTTGATCTGCCTGTCCTGCTCCCCACTCTGTCTCTGGTGAATCCTCTCACCCTCCGCATCTCTGTATCTCTGCACTGGCTTTACAAAAACAGGCAGCAGATTGGATTCAGCCCACTGGAAGTGTTTGTCCTCTTGGCCCTGGTTTACTGGCCCTTGCCCTAGATCATAATTCTGCACAACCTTTTCCCGATTTGAAATCTGGCTTTTGAGGGATGGAGCTTGACAAATATATGGGATGTCTCCATGTCAGCTTAGGACAAAAAATAAAGATGATTCGTACATATTTTAACTGTTGAGTGAATGTGCCTAGAATTACAATGGCTACATCTTTATTTATTTCAAACATGATTATTTCAGAGGAAATAGGACTAGGGAGAATTATGATACCAGGGAAGAAAAGTAACAGATCATATCTACATTCTGCAGTTGGATGCTTGATATTGATAAAGAAAAGTCTCCAGCTTCTCCAAACAACTTACCTGTATGCAAAAGACACCTAATGTTTTGTTTAAATTAGTTTGATGGTTTAGCAAAATAGCATAGAAAAATGACTTTAGAAAATGACTCAACATTGAATACATTTTAGAATCAACTGGAGGTCTCTTAAAATCCAAATGCCCAGGCTATACCTTTACCAGTTAAATCAGAATCTCTGTGGATGAGAACTTTCTAGGCATTTCTAATTTGTGTCCAAGATTTAGAACCACCACTGCAGTATAATACTCAGAATTTCTGCTCTTTGTCCAGGTGTACTGTGTCATGTCCAAAGTCAAAGGATACCACTTACAACAGTTTTGTTACCTTGTGTAGCCTAACTCCTATGTGGATTCAGATCCTTTTATTACGTACCCCTGCCCTTCCTTTTTGACTTGAATCTGTTATCCAGGTGAACTCCAGGTGGGCTTCCATGTCTGTAATGTGAAAAAACAAGTGATACTACTGATGGAAATCAGTTTTTAAAATAGCCAAGGACTCAAACAGATATTCCACAAGGAAAATGTATGAATAAGCACATAAAAAGTTTCTCAACATCGTTAGTCATCAAGGAAATGCATATTAAAGCCATAATGAGATACAATTTCACACCCACTGGTGATACCAAAAGACTAACAATACCAAATATTGGCAAGGATAGAGCAACTGGAACGCTCAGACATTGATGGTAAGAAATTAAAATGGCATAACTGTTAAACAGTTTCTTACAAAGTTAAACATTCACTGGTTATCCATTAACCTGAAAATTATACTCTTGGAAAATAATCACAAATATCCACTAGAAATGCTCAAGAATGGTCATAGTATCTTTATTCCCAGTAGTTTAAAACTGCAAACTCCAATTTCCATTAACAGGGAAATAGTGTTAACTTCATATAACAGACTGCTACTTGGCAAGGAAAAGGAATGAACACAGGATAAATCTCAGAAACATGGTGAGTGAATGAAGCATGACATGATACATATTTTAGGATTCCATTTATATAAGGTCAAAAAGAGGCAAAACTTATATCCAGCAGTAGATTTCAGAGCCACTGTTTTCTAGGATATGGGAAGTGTAGATATACAGGGATTGGCTGGAAAGGGGCAGGGCAATATGGGAACTTTTTGGAATGTGAGCAATTCTGAACCTTCATTGAATTGGTAGGTAGCCAGGTAAACACCATCGTTAAAATTCACAACCCTATACATGAAGATCTATGCATTTCCTTCTATGTAAATAATACCTCTACTAATATAATGGGCCAGGCAAGAAAATAATAACAATGAACAGCTATATACCAGAGACATTTTATGGAGGTGGAGTGAGGAATGGAATCAAAAACAGTGGGGGGAGGGAAATGCACTGGACTATGGTGATGGCACATGGGTGATTTGGTGATGGGAAGCCCAAGGGGATTACAACTGAGATGGAAAAATGCACAAAATGAAGTAAAAATAAACTATTATATTATTTTTTTAAAATAACAGTTTTCAAGTTAAAAAAAATAATATCTCCACTTAAAAGTCATGCAAGAAGAAGGCTGGAGACTCTATAACCACCCATCTTTTTTTTTTTCTTTTAAGATTTATTTATTTATGCATACAGAACTGGGAGGCAGGCCAGAGGTGTGGGCAGTGAGAGGATTCACTAGAGACAGAGTGGGGAGCAGAACAGGCCCACTGACAAAGTACATTGATTGCTGATGGAGCAGTGGGTGAGACAGGAGAGGTCTGCTGTACCATGTGGGTCACCTCCGGGGTGGGGATCAAACTCATGAATTAGCTTTAGCTTCAGCTAAGAATGGGCATAAGCTTTCAAGGCACTCTGATCCCAGTAATGTCCCAGGGTTTCCTCTCCATGAGGGCAAAGGCCCAAAATGGCAAAGTGAAGGAGAGTTTGGAGAACATCAAGCAGCACAGTTTTACAGCATTGTAATCTGGCTGAAGGACACGGTGTAGAAAGGGAGGCTTAAGAAACAATGGTAAGGAGATCCTGAAAGTCCATATAAAGAACTTGATCTTGTAGGCAATGGAGTCTGTGGAGGTTTTGATCAGAGACTGCTTCTCAAATAAATGCCTTCTTGAGGGTTTCATTGACTTACATTTGATTCCTTCTTAATGCCTTCTTGAATTCAGAGGAATTCACAAAACCTATTCAAGAAAGTTCTTTGTCCTGGATTCTATCAAACTCATAACCTCAGTCCCCTGATGATTAGCAGAAACATAGATGCTGTTTGCTTTGGATTCAGACTTGCTTCATCTTTTCCTTTCATGGAGATTTTCTAGCTCCGTTTTTCCCATTTCCAATTCACTCCTCACATTCTGCAAACTTATTTCCCATTCCACTATTCTTCTTAATCTAATTATATTTTCTTTCACTGTGTAAAAGCCTTTTAATTTTAGGTAATCCCAGTTGTTTATTTTTGCTTTATTTCCTTTGTCATAGGAATTGAGTCTCCAAAAACATGTTTCTCATGGATGCCACTGAACATATCACCAGTGTTTTCTTCTATGTATTTTCTTGTTGCAGGTCTTATATATAAATCTTTAATCTTTTGAATTATTTTTTGTGCTTAGGTTTAGAGAATCATCCAACTCCATTCTTTTACATGTGACCTTCCAGTTTTTCCGAGGCTCTCCTTTATTAAAGAGACTCTCCTTTCCTCATTGTGTGGGCCTGGCCACTTTATTGTAAATTAAGTATTGCTACATGCATGTGTGTAGTGTGCGTAGTTTGGGGTTTTCTATTTCATTGCATTAATCCATGTGTCCACCTTTTAATTAATACCAAATATTTTTATTACTGCCACTTTATAGGATAGTTTAAAGTCAGATAACATGACACCTCTATTTCTCTCCTTTTTTCTCGGGATTCCTCTTGCTATTGACAGCCCTTTATGGTTCCATAAAAATTTCTATATTTTTGTTTTTTAAGATTTATTTGTTTATGCATACAGAACTGGGATACAGGTCAGAAGTGCAGGGGCGGTGAGAGGATTCACCAGAATCAGAGTGGGGAGCAGAACAGGCAGATCAATGAAGTATACTGCTGAGAGGAGCAGTGGGCAAGACAGGAGAGGTCTGCAATGCCATGTGGATCATCTCCAGAGTGGGGGAGTGAACTTGCACTGAAGTGGCTGCCACCATTTTGCAGTGCTGTATCCTAACCTGTTGTGCCACCAGGGAAGGCCTATTTTTGTTCCAATTTTTTTTAAAGAATATTATTGGTATTTTGATGGAGTTCTATCAAATTTGTATACTTATTTAACCAAAATAAGCTAATCATGATTATTTTGGTTCTCCCTAACCATTCTACTGTATATGGAAGAGTGGCTATAATAATAATCTAATAGAATTCATATCCATTTCACTGCCTGTAACCCACTCTCACATAGAATACTAGTATTATTAACTAGTATTCTGTATTAGTTTACCCATGACAGTGGGTAAACTAAGCTAATTATATCAGAATTTATTTGCACCAAAACAATGATAGCCTTTCATTATCTTTCACAGTTTCTGTGAGTTAGGATTCAGACAGGGCACTACTAGAATGGCTTATCTGTGCTCCTGGATGTCTTGGGTATCAGCTGAACTACTTGAAGACTACAGGCTAAAATCATCTAAACATTCATTCATCCACATCTGGTGATTGATTCTGGCAGTCAGCTGTGAATGTAGCTGTGATTGTGGTTAGAACACCTACACTGGTTTCTCTGACTTAGGTTTCCTCACAATATAATGAATGGGTTACAAAGGCGAACAGAAAAATGAGGGAGATAGAATTCATGTCTTTTTATTCCTAAAATCCACTCCACTGGTTAGTGCAGTCACAAGCCCCAACTAGACTCAAGGGTTGTGAACATAATCTCTTGGTGGGAGGACTATCAGTCACATTGCTAGAGTATATGCAGTGGAATAATATTGATATATTATATTGACTACATCAATATAATCTACCATAGGCTCAATTTCTTGTTGCAAAAAAATGCAAGACTAACTGGCTTAAGTAAACAAAGAGGAAATTTATTGATTCCCTAATGTGAAAACCTCAGGGGCAGGGCTGACTTCAGGTAAGACTTAGCTAAATCTCAAGCTATGGCATCAGAACCCAGTTTTCTTCTTCACCTCTGGACTTAGTTTTTCCCTGTGTTAATACTAGTAGCAAAAAGCTTCTCTCCTCAGGGAGGCAAGACACTGCCACGGCTTCATCCACCTAGCTCTTCTTGCTCACTTCAGGAGAAATATGTTTATTTCTTTGACATTTCACACAAACATCCTGGAAGCTTAGTTTGGCTCTAATGATCTTGATTTGATTTTTGTGCTGAACAAGTCAAGTTCCTTATGATTAGCTTAGGTCTGAGCCATCTATCCAACTCTGGAACTACGGGCAAGGTCAACATCACATAAGTCACAAGTCTTTAGCAGTAAAGATTAATTCAGTCACAAGGACAGACTTTACATCCAGGTGTTAACTTTTCTTACATCACAAAGTGTCTGGGGGCACATAGCTACTGGTGTCCATGCAGTGGTTCAGTGATTAAGAGCTAGCAGAGCTATGATGCTCTCGGTCATTGCACCATTTTCACAAGAGGAATGCCCCCTTATTCTAGTCATCATTTCTGTCTCTGTTGTGAATGCACATTGCCACTGCTTGCTCCATGGTGGTGCCTGCAAGTGGGGCAAGCAAAGGAAAAGATAGTGGAGATGGAGTTAGGATATTCAACCCATAGTTTGCCACATTCACTTTACATGAACTTCATGACTGAAAGTAAGTGATGTCCCCGTCAAAATTGGTTATAGATGCTGGATGGCAAACCTGAAAAATTACCACTCTATCAATATCCTTTAATCTGCAAACCTTTTTTTCCTGCTGAAATCTCAGAAGACACCCTAGTGACCTCTTTCTAATAATTCACCAACTCTGTAAATATTTAAGTAATTTTCTGGGCCCTCCCTGGTGGCGCAGTGGGTTAAAGCACAGCTCTAGGAGGTTAAAGCCACTTCAGTGTGAGTTTGATCATCGCCCTCCCTGAAGGTGACCCACATGGCACGGCAGACCTCCCCTGACCCACCTGCTGCTCCCTCAGCAGTGTACTTCGGCAGTCGGCCTGTTCTGCTCCCCACTCTGTCTCTGGTGAAGCCTCTCGCCGCCCCTGCACCTCTGGCCTATACCCCAGTCCTGTATGAATAAATAAATCTTAAAAAAAAAAAGAAATTTAAGTAATTTTCTAATGGGATCTTTTGCATTTGATCTTCTTGATTATCCCTTCCTTTCTGCAACTCATTACCTCTTCATTAAAATTTTGTTTCCATTGCTTCTGTGATATGAACTCTTTTGGTCACCTTTGAGCCTCTCTGATTTTATGATGTGCTTTTGCTTTTGAGAAGCCCTTTTTCCTTTTCTTATTACACACCCATGGACTTAACTTCAGTCGAATACTTTCATTATTTCTGTTCCCTTCTCTCTGTGATATTTCTTAATTTGAGTGCTCAACTCAGGTATTTCCATTCTTATTTCTATAATAAGGAAATTTAAGGCTGTTAATCTTCTTGTGAGTAGAGCTTTGGCCCATCTCCACAAACTTTGTTATGTAGTGCTTTCCCTTTGGTAAATATCTAAATAGATTTTGCTTTCCTTGAATTTATTTAGTAATATGAATAATGCATATTCTGCTTTCTTTTTGTTTGCACTTGCCTGTTGTCTTTTCCTAAAGGTTATGTTTAATGTTTCTGCTCATTCATATGTTGCACACACGACTTAAATCCACACACTTGACTTACATCTAGTACACATATGGGCCTTCTCGATTCACCATGTTTGTTAGTTTAAATGCCAATGGATGCACTTCCAGGGATTTCTGAAATTGTGGCCCACTACTAAAAGCACTTTGGATGTCCTTGATATATTTCATAGAAGAGACTTCTGGGGCCTAAATTAGGTAAGATTCTCTGGTTGCACAACAGAAACCAAGGTTGGCCAAATTAAGAAAAAATTATATTGGTTAGCTTATAGGAAAAAAAAAGGAAAGGAAAAACCAATCCTTCATCTTTCACAGGGGAACATTCAAATTCTTTTTTTTTTTTTAAGATTCATTTATTTATGAAGATAGAACTGAGGTACAGGCCAGAGGTACAGGGGCAGTGAGAGGATTCACCAGAGGCAGAGAGGAGAGTAGAACAGGCCAACTGATGAAGTACACTGCTGAGGGAGCAGCAGGCGGGTCAGGAGCAGTCTGCCAAGCCATGTAGATCACCTCAAGGGTGGGGACGAACTCATGCTGAAGTGGCTTTAGTTTCTTAGTGCTGTGCTTTAACCTGCTGTGCCACCAGGGAGGGCCCTCAAATTCTTCTAAGCATGGTGTAGGCTGTTCTTGGTTCCTTTCCCTGAGCCAGGCACTGTTCTAGGCACAGGAAATCACTGGGCAACAGGATGAACATGACCTCTGCTTTTAAGACATTTAAGTTTAGTTCTGGACCCAGGACTATAACTCAACAACCTCTTTTTCTACCACTTCCCAACATATACCCTCAATAATACAGCCATGCATTTCCTTGGATATCAGATTCTTTAATATTTTCATAATTTTTAAAATTATGCTATTCTTTTTGCCTTCTTCTTTGGTAATCTACTATCTTCAACAAGCAAACAAAATGTCATCACTATTAGGAGGCCAATCAATGACTTCCACCTTTTCCCTACATGGCTCCACACATTTGCGATATAGACAAAAGAATCGACTAGTTGAGATTAAAATGTCATTTTTATCAACAGTAAGTCCTAGTTTGGGGAACCTGGCTTCTGTTTGAGGCCAACTAACTTATTTTAGGCATTAGGCAGTATTAGGCAGACTATTTGGGTTATACAAGTAAATTTTAACTCTTCATGAAGGAGGTAATCTCTATCCAGAGAAACTTACGGATAAAAAAATGAAGTACATGAGGGCCCTTCCTGATAGCGCAATGGGTTAAATAGTACAGCACTACGAAGCTATCGCAGCCACTGTAGCATGAGTTCGATACCCAGCCAGCGAGCTGACCCACATTGTGTGGCAGATCTCTCCTGTCTCGCCACTACTCCGTTCATCAGTGTGTTTCAGTACATCTGTCTACTCTGCTCCCCACTCTGCCTCTGGTGAATACTCTCACTCCCCCGTACCTCTGTCCTGTACCCCAATCCTGTATGCATAAATAAATGAATCTTTTTTAAAAAGATAAAGTACAAGGGACAGGAAAATAGGAAATATCAGACTGATGGGGCCAATAGTCTACCTAATTTGGGGTGTAGGATTAGCTGACTGGAAGACTGAATTTCTGGTCAAGCCGAACACTTAGCTAAGCTTTCCTAAGGCAGGAAGGTTGTCTACGTTTCACTTTGTTCATGTGGCACCTCTGAGGAGGCGCAGTTCTATCCTGGCTCTAGATATGTATTTCACAACCTGAAACTTCTGCAACTTTTTGCTGAGCTCATTGTAAATGTTGGGGAATGATGAGAGAAGAGAGGCAAAGTAATAAGAGAAAGTGGCATTGTCAGGATTTCACCAATTTACATCCATTTGTTCCCTCATCTCTGTATTCCTTATATCCTTTATACAGGCCTTTATTATGGGTCTCATTAAGCCATCCCAGTCTAAATTATATGAATTCTTCCCTGACATACTTGACAGTGAATGATGGATTTCTGCAGTTTCTTGGGAATTAGCCTGCAAATATAAATAATTGAGATTTATAAAGAGAACTCTAAATGTATTTACAAATATGTTAAGACTTAACAAATAATACAAAAATACTTCTACCTGCTCTCTTTCTCCTCTAGTGAGGAAAATAACAGAAATTGGGAACAGGCTAGAGTGCCTTTCAGGAGAAAGAGTGGAGAAAGAGGAGGAAGGGAGATATCGGTAGAAGTTGGTAGAAGAAGAGGTGGCCAAATGACCTGTCACCCTGAAGAGTGACTAGGGAGAGTTTAGTAACGAGGATTTTCATGAAATTGTATTTTGTGATAAAAATCCCCTCTTGTTTTCAAGGACATTCTGTAAAGATTTAAACTGCTTTCAGTGCTTTTATAGAGTCCTATTAGTGTTTGTCTTGGATGCATCATTGACCTAATTTTATCTTCAAAATGATAAGATACATTTCAGTTAAGTAATAACAAGTTTACTACTATTACTAATAGCAATTACTCTTTATTGAGTGCCTATCATATGCCAGGTCCAGACACTTTCATAATCTCATTAATTGCACTTAAACTTTTTTCTAATTGACTGCAAATAATTCTGTAAGATTGTTGATTCACAGATGATTACAGTTACAATCTATTTCTGGAGTCATATGCTCATTTGTCTACAGGGATTAGGCTGTAGTTAAGGGCTGTGTTTAACAATTTAAAACTGATAGTGACCTTGAGGGTTAGGTGACATATGAGAGGAAAAGATGCTGCTCAGTTGGATAGTCCATGTCCTAAGGAGGCAGCTGCTGCCCAGATCCAGTCAATTGTTGTCCGGAGTAAACATGGCCTCACTGTTACTGATCTTGTATAACTAGATTTTTCCCATAGAAGTCAGAAATGACTTTTCATATACAGTATTGTTAATTATTAAATTTTGTCTTCTTTTAAAAAACTGTAATCTTGAGGGTAATGAGCTCATGGTCTCTATTAAAAAGGGCCATGGAAGAAAAGATAAAATTAGCATCATTTGCTCAGAAAAGCTTAGACAACTTGACTCTTGAGGGGGGGAAAAAAAGAGGCCAGAATAAGGAATAATAACCTGGCTTATTGCAAGGTTTTTGTGGAAACTTGTTTGTTTTTTTTTTTTTAATTATCCAGTTTGCATATTTTTAAGACTATGGTTCTGTAACTCAACTGCTAGATTTCCCAAAAAGGAAATTGGGTACAGGATGGGGATGACACCATGAAATCATAAAGAAATGTTCTCAGGGAGAACAGTGAAAAAGAAAGGAAAGTGCTCAAGTTTAAAAGATAAATAGAACTCTGGTGAAGTGAGGCAACTATATCTATTGTGGGTTTTCCTACAGTGATTTCTGGGACTGGTTCTTACTTGGGGGTCCAGAGGTGAAACTCATTTCTTACAGTCCTCTGACCTGCATGATATAATCTTGTTGAGCACCGTATTCTAAAGCCAGATGTAGAGGGTAAGATGGATGAAGGGAACAGTGAGTGGGAGAGAGAGAGAGGGTCATTTAGATCCTCAGACTCAATGTCAAAGCAGAGAGGAAATTTAGCATTCCAGTTGTTTTTAAAGTCCTTTATTTCTTTACATTACAAAATTAAGATAATACATGTGATCACGGATTGCTAAAAATAGAAAGTAGACATTCATTTTCCTGCCTTCATTTACAGATGGAGAAACAAACTCATAGAGGGACGTGACTATGCAATGTTATCTCTGGTTAGTGGGTGAGGAAGTCTTCATGGGGACAGGTGCTGGGATCGAGTGGGATTGTTCCCCAGAGAAAGGAAAGAGGCTGGAATATTGATTATCTTGTTTTGTTTTGTTTTGCTTTTTCTCTGAGAGGAAAAACAAAAAGATTAGGGGTGCTTTTTAAAAAATTAGTTGAGTGTTTATTATGGTAATGCACTGAAAGCTTCCTCCCCCCAAATCAACAAATGTTTATTAAATATCTGCACAGCTACTGAAAAGAGAAGATGATGATAGACACATTGTCAAAGATGATCTTCACCATATTCTTGGGCTGAATGCCTTGGAAACAGATAAGGATCCGGCCCAACTGGCCAGCACTTCAGCTGTACTTGCTCATCCATACCTTCAGATCCCCAAGCATCTTTGCCAGCAGCCAGCAATCAATGTTCTGATAAATGATGCCCACAACATGGCATATAAATTTTGGAACAGAGTCTTCCAAGCCAGTTATACCTTCCAAGAGGTACAAATTTTCATCCAGGGCTTGCCAGAAAACCTGGAAGTGGCAGGTGTCCAACAGGTCTCTGAGGTACAAAATCTGTCAGACAGACCACTCTTTTTTCATGTGCTTGTTCTGTCATGCACTTGCACAGCATAAAGTCAGCGTGGAACAGGTTGGTGAGGGCCTTTCAGCAGGATCTGGGCAGAGAGTGGTCTGCAAGAAAGCTGGATTGAACTGGTACAGCTTCAGGGCAGTGGTTGGCTGCCAGATCACAGGCATTCTCCTTGGCTTGCATCTCCACATAGGCCTCAGGAGGCCAGGTTCTCAGGTTGTACCTGTTGATACCCTTGAACAATCTGCCCAGGTTTGCTCTCATCTGCTCAAACATGGCCAAGACTACTACTGCCTCCCTCACTGGAGCTGGAGCCAAAGACCCAGCCCATCGCAGGATCCTCCAAGACCAGAAGAGCCAAAAGCTCTATAGTTGTTTGTGTTCTTTCTTTATTTATTTATTTTACTCAAGCCTTACCACTCCCCTGAAAGGGAGGTATAATTATTTTCATATTAAAAATTAGGCAACTAGGGCTCAAGGAACTAATTAACTTGGTCATTGTCACACTAAAAAGGTGAATTACTAGAACCCAGGTTTCTCTGACCCCCAAATTTCAATCCCTTGTCATCGGCATAAATTGAAAATTGAAAATAGCCCTGCACCAGGGCTCATGAAAAGTACATTCTGTTGCATTTGGACTGTGCATTCTGCTCTAAGCTCATAGCCCTAAGTACTATGCATATGGTTTATCAAAAGAATGATGGCATTCTTTTGCCTTCTCTGGTGGTGCACTGGGTTAAAGCACAGCATTATGAGGCTTGCCATAGCCATCTCAGCATGTGTGCAATCCCTGGTGTCCCACATGGCTTGGCAGACCTCCCCTGCCTCACCTGCTGCTCCTACCCTGCCTGTTCTGCTCCCCACTATGTCTCTGGTGAATCCTCTCATTGCCCTTGCACCTCTGGCCTATACCCCAGTTCTTTATGCATAAATAAGTGAAACTTAACAACAAAAGGAATGATGACATTTTCATTATGATAAATCTGTACTAATTCTTCAGAGTCATTCTTTCAGTTTTCATTCTGAAGTGAGAGAATGGGGAATAGAGATACCTACTACAATACTGTGTGACATATATAAGGAAAGGAAGAAAATCATATTGTTCAGACACAATGACACTGTGTCTTGGTCAGCAATGAAGAGCACCCTGGAGATCTGGGGGCTTTCTTCCTTAAGTTATTTGACTTGGTTTTTTCATCATAGAATGATTCAAAGGAAGCATTAGACCAAAAGAATTCTGAGGTTCCATCCAGCTCTGAGTTCTGTGGTTCTAAGAATGGATGAAGTTACCCAGTGGAGAGATATTCTCAATTATCCTGAAACCATAAACGCAAAAGAGAAGAGACTCATTAAGAGGCAGAATACAGGCAAACTACAGATATCATCTAATACAGTGTCTGAACATTGAAAAGGGGTATCTAGTCTCTGTTGAAATCCACTCTTGCTCTCATTGAGATAGGCCAAGTCATTGCTGGCCAGCTAGCTGATGGTAAGAGTTCCTTATAGTAAGGCAAGACCTCCTTTATTAGTTCTTTTTCGTGCCTTGATGACCAAGTAGAGCCCATTTCAAGTACACTTCCCCAAGATAGACCCACAAGTACTAGACAACAGTAAGTATGTCTCACCAAAATGATCTCTGGGTTAAATGTTCTCTGGACCACCCTTTATTTCTCAAAGGACATGATGGCTTTAAGTCCTTGACTGAGGTTTATTTGCTCAACATTAACCAAACATTCCATATGTGTTGGGTTCCATAGGAGCAGCTAGGAATACAGAAGGTAAATAAGACATGGGGTTTATTATCTAATGGGAATGACAAAGAAGTTCCCAAATCATTGCACCTCCCTAGTAGATAATGTTTAAGTATAGCACGGGGTCCAAGGAGGAAACAGTAGGTTCTATCTAGGCGGTCAGGAAGGCTTCCTGGAGGAGGCGAGGATTCTGCCTCCATAGACCTATGCATAAATCACTTTATAGCCTCAACAACCAAAGACTTTACCTCCTTCTGTCTTCTTTTCTTGGCATTTCTCTAACACATCCTGTTGGAGTGTTATGTTTCAGGAAAATTTTAAAAATATATTCATCTGTCACCTTAGAAATGTTTTCATAAGAAGAAAATCTAGCAGCTTGTGACAAGAATGACTATTTCAGCACATAAGATCTGAGATAATTTCACAAGCTCCCATTCTTCTTACAGCCCCTCCAAGCTGGCCTCCTCCTTCATCATTATTCTTTTTTCTTACTCTTTTAATCCTTTATTCTCCTTTCAAGACATTTTATATTCTAATAGTTATTCCTTACAACACAATTTAATTTTTTTTAATTTCAGAGGGGGTAAGTGACTTGGAAGAGAGCAGAAGCTAGGAAGTGGAAGAAATAGAACTTGAACCTAGCTCTTCTAATAAATGTTCACATTCAACTATAGGAAAAGAGGTCACAGGATTTCTACCTGACCTCTTACTAATCTAAGTTCATATTTAAAAATATCATTGTGACATACCAAAACTCAGGACTAAATGGACTAAATCTCTCATCTAGTTGCCTCTGTAATTCTTAAATAAATATTCTCTCTTGTACACTTTTAATCTGTTTCTGCTAAATGTATAATATCCAACTCTTCAGTCATCACTTTGACGTTAAGATACTCTGTCTTCTCATAAAGTTATGTGTGAGTAAATTTATCAAAGTCCTTTATCTGCTCCTGGAGGATGTCAAAGAAAACAATGTTTTCTAAAGCTTGGTAAGTTGTATACTAATTTCATGACTTTTAGTACAAGTTCATACCAGTAGCACTACTTTTTAACTTATATTTTAATATTCGCCTTTTTAAAATATTTATGTATTTATTTATTTATTTATACAAGAACTGGGGTACAGGCCAGAAGTGTGAGGGGTGAGAGGATTCACCTGAGACAGAGAGGGGAGAAGAACAGGCAGATTGATAGAAACACACTGCTGAGAGGAGCAGCGGGTGGGGCAGGAGAGGTCTGCCATGCCATGTGGTCACCTCCCTGGCCAGGGACTGAACTCATGCAGTGACTGCAGACAGCTTCATCGTGCTGTGCTTTAACCCCTTGCACCACCAAGGAGGGTCCAAATTTATTCACCTTTTTAACTTAAAGAAACCCTTCAGGTCACTAAATAATATCCCTATTCATAAAGTTAAAGTTAGATGTGTTTTTTATTTTTCCTAATAAAATAAAGATATACTTATGACTGACTTTAAACATTTCAACTATTTCAAATAACCTCAGGAGTATGTAGATGAAACCAGGGTTAGGGTTGCTGCATGCAGAGTGCTAAGGGTGCTGTGCTGTTTGAGCTGCTCAAGAACAGTTTGTGCTTATTCACATTGGCCCTGTGGGCTTTTAGAAATAGTGGAAATTAGCAGAAGTACTTAACAGGAAATACTAAACCTGTGCTCTGTTCCTGGCACTTGCACTGACTTATGTGACCAGAGGTAGATCTTCCCACTTCTCTAAACTCCAGCTTCCATACCTAAAAGTTATGGAGTTTGGACTGGAACAGTTATAAAGATCCCTTCTAGTTGTTTCAAACTTTCTTTCTAGTAGCTTTTGGATGATTTTGGATATTTTAAGAGTTTCCTAGATTTTGGTTCCAGAGGAAAACCTTGCTGCTGCTGTTGGTCAGCCAGATTCAATGAGTACTTCTAGATGGAGGAAAATAATTTTTGTTGCTTCTGTGTTCGGGAGCTAAGATCAGGGAAGTCTTCCTAGATGGGGTTCATGTTGGGTATGAGAGCGGCTCTGAGAAAAATTATAGGTTTGATGTTATTGTGCAAAATCAGATGTTATCACTATGTTTAGATATACTGCTAGTTTTTTTGTTCTTGACTAGAAAGTAAATTCTGTGAAGGCAGAAGCTGAGATCCTGATAGTTAATGGTATAGGATCTCAGTAAATGTTTGAAAAGGGGAAAGGGAAGGAGAGGTAGAAGGACAAATGAGAGGAAAAGAAAGAAAGGTAAGTAGAAGATAGTGGAGCTTACCCCTTTATTCATTATAATCAGTTGAATCATTTTGGCTTGTTACAGGGGTGATACCTGGATGAGAAGGTGAATTATTTCACTATTTCTGCTTCCTGTTTTAATATTCAGGAATGTCTAGTTTCTTATAGTAGAATGGTATGTAGGATGTTTTCTAATTTTTTTCACCACAGTTAAGGCTATTCTGAGATTTCTTTAAATAGCTTTGACCTATTATTGCTCGTAACTACACTTTATTTAAATGCAATATTGTACATTTCCATTCATTCACATTTATTCTAAAGATACTTTTGATCCTCTACTAAGTGTCAGAAACTATGCTAGATATTACTGAAAATATAGTGAAGAATAAGATATGGTTCATGACTTCAAAGCTTTCATAGGCTGTTTGGGAAGACAGGTGAATTGGAATAGACCCTTGACATGTGTAAATTATTCCTCATTTATTCTGACAATTCAAATAAAAAAACAGCCTCAAAGAACCATGACATGAATTTTATTGTAATGAGAATACTTATACTGATATTGTGGGATGTTGAGAGGATTAACTGAGATAATGCCTTTTTAAGCACCTAACATGAAACTGAATCGGGAGTTCTGTCTGAACCTTATGAGGAGGAAATCACTTAGTTAGCCAAGGCAAACATAGAGTGGGCAACTGAGATAGGTTGCAAGGCAGAGGAAAATATGGGTGGAACATCTCTTCTCCAAGTTTGGGGGACAGAAATTGTTTCCTACAACAAAGTAAAAATTTGGTAGATCATTTTAAAAAGTACAGGAAATCAGCTGTACGAATTGTAAAACATTAAACACAGTACAAATTATCGGGTGGTACTATTTTTTTAAAAAAACACAAACTATCAAGATTGAAAATTCAGTGTGATATAAGTTCAGTAATGAATTTATGTAAATTCCATGAAGAGCATATCTTCTGCTATCTCTATCTGGATGATGTTATCTACTTTCTCTTACTTTCCTGTGTGCACAATATAATTGTTCCTATCAATATTTTCACAAGTCTGCATCACTTAAATGCAAATTTATGACTTAATTTTCACTGTCAATCTTTGTGAATGCTGATGACAATATTTGAAATTGTCAAAAAAAATTTTTTTTTCATTTTTTCCTCCCTGGCTTCCTCTTAGTGGCTATGCTCTGAATAAACCCTGATTTCTGTTTGTTAGTATCTCAGCTCTTACTGTTACTTCTTGCAACTGCATCTTCCTTGCCTCATCAGAATAGTTTGGAGAGACCTGAGATTGTCAAGTGGAATTAGTGACTCAAAGACTACGTGTCTTAGTGAGCTTTAAAGGTTCAGGACCCTGGACAGCAACAAAATGCCCTCCCCATTTAAACACTCTCATACATGTGCTTGTCCTGGACCTGTCAAAGACCCAACTTGGTAGGTGTAATCCTAGCTAAATAAAAAAAGTCCTGCAGAAGAACCAAGGAGGAACTGATTGAATTTTCCTAAAGAATGTGGAGGAAGTTTTACATAGAAGATACAATATGCCAGGCTAGAGAATAATAGCAATAGGTGCCCAACTCTTTGAGCTAATTGTTCTTTTGTACACTTTTAGTTTAAAAGTAGTTTAGTATATCAGAATTAGGGTTGGCTTCATATAGCAACAAATCTAAATAAATAATTTTCAAACAAGGTGGAGAGAATTCCCTTTCACTGGTCCTCATTCCTCTCTGAAGTTACTCTGACAGGATTTATTGTCTGGGATCTAAGCCAACTAAAATAAGGCCTGATATATATATATTAATTTTAAAAATCCCTCTATAATTAAACCTCTTACAAAGAAGATGAGGGGAGAAGAGAGATACATAACAAGTGGAACACCATTTCCAAAGCTAACTTGATATTCACAAGCTATTACCTGCCCTCTTTTATATTAATAGGTCCTGACATGGCATTTTTCTATTTTGGTTGCTACCTAAGACTACTTCTCTTGGAAGATGAACTTTTAGGTCCCATGCCTCTACTTCTTTTGTTCTCAGAATCTTGTGTCTCTAAAATTGAAATACTGTTCACTTATCATACCAGGCAAATCACACACTCTACCCTGCAGACTCAATGGGAGCTTTCTCAGAAGATGTAACTTGGCCAATATACCCAGATTTGCTTGATCTCAATTTAAGCACCTCACAAACCTACCTTTCTGCTGATGAATTTCCTGAATGACTCTGTCTTCACATCTTTTTTGTATATCAACACCCACCTTTGTTACTACCACATAGATCAAAATATAGAATATTTATAGCTCCCTACAAGGCTTCTTTGTGTTCCTTCCAATACAATACCCATTCTTCCATAATAACCATGATTGTGGCTAGGTTTATCTGTTTTTGTACTTCAAATAAATGGAATTATCTGTTCTATACTCTTTTTTTTGGTCTGACTTCATATTTACATAAGTGAGATTTATCCATGTTATATGTAGCAGTGTTTTTTTCTGTCCATTGTGGCATATGATTCCAATATCATTTTGGCTTGTCCAATATGTAGCCAAGATTGAGAAGCATGGTTCTAGAATCAGAAAAAGCAGGACTGGAATCCTGTCTTCAAAACTACTTGACCTGCATTTGCTGCTGAAATGTCTACAATCAGGTGGTCCTTAGGCTCATCTAGATATTTCTCAATTACCATGAATCATTTGGAGTTAAATTAACTCACAAGATTCCAAGATAATAAGCAACATGTCAGCACAATAGCAGTGTACTTCTTTGCCACATGAGTTCTTATAGTAATGCAGTGATTAGTCAATTTTGACCCCTCAGGTGAAAACTCAGATACAAGGAGACAAGATCACATCAGTTAATGTGATAACACCCTTAGTTTTAGAAACATCCTGTCCAAAATTGGAATCAACATCTATCCTGTGGACATAGCTTTCAGATTCAGAGCCTGTTTATAAAATCACTGCACTTAGGAAGGTCCAAAGCCATGTTTTCCCACCAGGTACTTACATATCCTGGCCCACAAAGCACTTTGCCTATCAGGGGTTATTTTTATCATAAGCAAAACTGTCTAATACTATAGTTGATATTGTACCTGTATAGACTTCCAGAGGGACAGAACTATAAAATTAACCCAAATTTGTCCTAAGAGAAGGAAGGGAAACCCTTTATACATATACCCATCACCTGACATGTTGATCTTTATAAAGTAACTGAAAGATTAGTTCTAAAAACATTGCTGTTCTTTGAGTCAAAAACAGCAAATGGCATAAGAAAATAGCACATGAGATGCCTAATAAATGTTTAGCAAAGAGAATTAATGACAATTTTTTTAAAAGATTTATTTATTTGTGCATACAGAACTGGAGTACAGGCCAGATGCTCAGGGGCAGCGAGAGGCTTCACCGGAGAGGGTTGGGAGAAGAACAGGCAGATCTACGAAGTACATTGCTGAGGGGAGCAGTGGGCGGGTCAGGAGAGGTCTGCTGTGCCATGTGGTCACCTCCGGGGCAGGCGGGAATCGAACTCATGCAGAGGTGGCTTTAGCTTCTTAGTGCTGCGCTTTAACCCACTGCGCCACCAGGGAGGGCCTAATGACAAATTATAAAGGCCCCATTCAACTAAAACAAAACTTCTTAAATACTCTATTTCCTGGGTCTAGTCTTCCTTTCTGTAAATTTCATATTATCTCTTTTTTATAAAAAAGGGGAGTAATAATAGTTCTCATTTCTTTGGGAATCTCATACGGATTACATGAGATAAAGTATACAAAAGATATTACAGAAAGCTGCACTTCAATGTCATTATTATAAATGGAGAGAGAAAGGAATTTGGATCAGGCCACATATGGTGGCAGAACTATCCATGCCTCTTGACTCTCAGTACAGAGCCTGGAATACATGCCCCTGACCCCTTCACACAAGTTGTCTTCCTGGTAAATGGTTAGGAAATTAGAAATTTCAAACCAGTCAGAATTTTTGTCAAGGAAAGAAAAATCTTGTGAGGGTTGCTTCAGCCATCCTTTACTGGATACAGTTCATTTAGGCACACTTCTCCACACATTAAGGGTGAAATCAAGATTTTTCTCAAGGGCATAAGAAAAGTGGAAAATTACGTTCTCAGCTTGCTGCTGATTAGCAGGTGAAGGGCAAACAGAACCTGTAAGCATTCATTCTCCAAGACTCTGGTTCTTTTTTCCTTCCCAACAGCCACTGCAGGGAGGGATATGTGAAAAGCAATATGATAAGAATGTGATGAAGGAACAAATCTCACTGGGAGTCAAATACCATTGTTTAAAAAAAAAAAAAAAGGCACCATGGGCAGAAACCCAAAAATCTGAGGCTTCCCCCAGTGTTCTTTGAATCCATTTTTTTTTTAAAGCTGTTAAAAACACCCTTAAAATAAACCTGCCATCTTGTGAGGACAGGAAGAAGGTTACCATCTTTCCACCACCATCTGTAGGGCTAGCTCAGCTTTAGGCTTCCTTGAGCCACTCCCCCGCCTCTAGCCTGTTCTTCACAACATATCAGGGTAGAGTTGATTATAGTCTCTTTGCCTAACTTAGCAAAATTCAATCACAAAATTTGAAGAGATTTGAGGAGGAGCTGTAACAATTGTAGTTCTCTTCACAATACATTTTGTCCTTGTAATGCCAAGTTTTCTAATAATTTCTACCATTATGCTGATCTACGTGCATTTACTAGTTAAACTTGTATTTACCAATATGAGTTTGGATCAGGTCAGTTTGTGAACAGGTCCACTGGTCAACTTGCATTGATTAGAGCTCGTTCTGCTGTGCTGTCATGGCTCAGACTGTGGATGTGATCAGCGTCCAGTCCACCCTGCAGCTATGATTAGGTCTCAGTCTCTGCTGGGTTATGTGGATCGTTTATGATTGCGGAAAGACCTGTATGTGATAAGCATTAAGGTCCCAGTCTGTAACAGACATCAGATTATTTGGGTGAGCACTAAGATTCAATCAAGGGTTAGGCTCATGGCAGACTGGAAGGAAGGGGAAGGAAGAATTGGTCAGTAGCCTGAAGAGTTCATTGAGGAGCTGTCACAGCCATGGACTGAGAAGGTGGGGAACCAGGCACCTAGGAGGAGGTCAAAACAGAGTTGAAAATTCCCTCCAGAATGACTCAAATTAAAAAGATTGACAATACCAAGTGTGGGTGAGGATATGGAACAATTGAAACTGTTACAGAATGTGTCACCACACAAGAGGGAAGAATATCACTGTGGCTTCAGGAACTAGTGCAATTTTTCCTGCTGCCAACTTCCATGTTGTGACATCTCAGACACCTTAGACTCCTATGACTATGACTTCCAGGCATGAACTGGAATTTCTGAATGGAGACACCTGGGAAAAAAGAAGAAGCTAGGTGGATATATGTTTGAACTGGGAGGGAAAGGAGTCACATGGGGAGGCTGCTTCTGGGACTTTAATGCCTTGGCAGATGGGCAGGACAATGACAGCCATTGTCTAGACCTTGTGGTGGATTATATGGTACATTGTGAATTTTAAGTCTCTTCTTCTGTCCCAGGATTCTGGAACCTGCCTAACCCCTTTTTTCTGGTTCCCCACATGGAGGTGACTTGGAATCCTGGCAAGTTTGTGGACCTCAGCCACCCGACTTTCTGCCCAGCTTGCTTTGCTGGGCATTTGTCCATGAGGGGACAGGAGTCTATTATTTTAAATTTCTTCTTCTAGCTCCTCTATGCCCTTTGAACTTCACACCAATTAAAGGTCTGTGAGCATAGTAAGAGTCTGCTTTACTTTTGTGTGCATGGGTGAGCAGACCCTTAGAACAGGTAAATTATTTTTCTCTTAACACTTTGGGGTTCTTGAGTACCCCTTGGTTTCTCCCAGTTTCAGGACTTTTTTTTTATATTGAAGGTAGGCGTATATATTGTGTAATTAGTTTGGACAACTGTATGGTAGTATACATAAAGTTAAATATATGTATATTAGTACTTCCACTGCTGGCAGGAACAAACTGCCACAATCAACATGAATAAGTCTCATGAAATAGTGTTAAATAAAAAAGTTAGGCACAAAGAATAGATACTATATGGTTCCGTTTTTGTGAAATTCAAAAACAGGAAAGTTAATCAATGGCTATATGTGTCAGGAAAGGACATTAGGAGGTGGTAACTACAGGAAGGGGCTCAAAGGAACTTTCCAGAAAAGTGATATTGTTTGTACTTTGAACTCAGTGGAGGTTGCTCGGGTAAACATATACAAAAATTCATTGAGATGAACATTTGATATCTATATATATACTTTAGTATATGTAAGTTATATCTCAGTGGGAAAATAAAGAAAGTAGGTGAAACAATATAAATGTAATTGATTAAAGGTTGGTTGGGGAGTTAACTCCACAGTCACAACTTTTTGGCTATGTCTTTTGAGAGCAACTGCACTGGCCAGTGATAGTACATGAAAAGTCATGGACTTGGCATCAGATGTCCTGAGTTTGGATCTCAGTCTTCTGTTTAATATCTAGTGCAGTGGGAAGCGTTGATATGTTGTGATCAGTCACAAGGTGAGTTACACATTATTCACTGGTAATTATAAACCACTGAAGCTTTTAATAATTTTGTTTTAATTCATTTGAATTCATAATACATAGATTTGGTTAAAAAATTAAATCTTATAAAAGAGTACATAGTAAATAGTCTGTTTTCTTCTCTCCCCTGATTCCAAATACCAAGTCCCCCAGTTTCCTCTTGAGAGGCAACCATGGTCATCAGCTTTAGAGGCAACCATGGTTATCAGATTCTTAAATATCCCTCCTGAGATACTCCATGCATATTCATGAATGACTTCCTTGAATAAAATCAGAGCAGATTCAAGGTATACATACAATAATGTTGTTTGCATTCTGAATGTTTTATAATATTTTCAAAACTGAATTAAAATTTCATTATAAAAATAATGCATGCTTGTTTTAAAATTGTGTAAAGTAAGTGTGAGCTCCCTCTATCTACTCTAATACCTCTCATTTTCAATTCCAGGTGTAACCATGGTTAACAGTTTCTTGGTAGTCCTGCTGACAATTTTATGCATGTGAAAACATACATAGAATGCTACTATAAGTAGTAAAATTGCAATCTGACATTTTTCATAAACATCAAGGACATCTTTCCATATCAATTACATGTAGTTCAACTTCACCTTCTTAAAGCTGCACAACATCAAATGCTTCCCAGTGGGAGAAAAAGGGATGAAGACATAGCAGGAATTATATTTATAGGAGTGTGTCCATCTGAACATATCTGTTATGTTTCCAAGAAGAAAAAGATGTTGAAAGCAACTGATTTAACCTATCTGTGACTATGTTTCTCACCTGCAAGGTAGAGACAGTAATAAAAGCCCTAAGTCCTCACAAGATTATTGTAAGGGTAACATAGAGAGGAGAATGGAAATCAGGGTACTTTGAATGTTGAAAAGTGTTGTGCAGATATGAGACACTGGTGTTCCTGGAGGAAAGGAATATGGGCAATAGTTTTAGGATCTGAAGTCTAACTAGCACTATCAGTAACTGCTTTCTCTGCCTTCTTTAGACAAATGAACTGTCCATCTTTGCGTAATAATTGTGAACATCTAGTGAGTTCTAAATTTGTCAGGTATCATTCTTATAGATAGATAGATAATCTTCATTAATCTCTCAACAATTCTGTGAGATGAAAGTACTCTTTATTTTCTTCATTTAACTGAGACAGCGTCAGCTGACAAAAATGACAAATGGTAGTCTTCTGAAATGCAACTAACTCTGCTATTCACTTTGTAAGCTTTTGTCATGTTTTAACTATGGCTTAAATTGGAAGTTTGGGAACTATGGAGTAAGCGGTGGTTTATTCTGCTAGTACTAAAAAATAAAAAAGCAACCAAAGACAAAGCCTCTGTGTATCACAGGTAGCTACACAGGTAGTCATATTGCTACCTGCTCTGAGACTCTTTATGATGCTCCTTCTGCTAAATGAAAGTCATGTTTCTCAGTCTGGTGTTTTGGCCTTCACTAGTACAGCCAAATAACCTTTTCAGGTTCTCGTCTTACCCTACTAGAATTTTTAAAATCATCGTTCCCATCATTTCTTGCCTATCTGGCAGCCTGTTATGAGTTGAATTGTGCCCCGTTATGCCTATTGTTTGTCCATAACAATGTGACCTTGCTTGGGAATAGGGCCATAACACATATACTCAGTTATGATGAAGTCATACTAAAGCAGGATGGGTCCCTAATGCAATATGACTGGTGTCCCTATAGGAAGTTGTTGGCATAAAGGGGGAAAAAAGGAAGAATTCCATGTGACTACAAAGATGGGAGTTATGCAGCTGCAAGTCAAAGAACACTAAGCATTGCCAGTAAACCACAGAAGCTAGGAAGAGTCAGGTTCCCTGCAGGTTTCAAAGGGGAGGAGGAAATGTGCGTGGCCTTGCCAGCGTGTAGATCTGGGACTTCTAGCCTCCCAAACTGGAACAATAAATGTCTATTGCTTTAAGCCATCCAGTTTATAATACTTCGTTACCACAGTCCCGGGAAACTAATACAGAGCCTCAGCCGTTTAACCTTGACACTACAGATCTGAACACCAGACATATCTGGCCCTCTTTCTGCTGTCCCATTCTCATTCTCTTAACTGGCCAAGATCCTTGGCGGTTTGCTTGCACAACACTCAATCACACCCTTGACGTTCCTGTCTCTTATGCCAGGCAGCACACCAGTGGTCTGTTTACTTCCCAGCACATACTGTGCTGGGCCAGTCAGGTCCCCTGCCCCCTGCCTCTTCCTGGCTCAGGGCCAGCCCAGCCTCTCTGGGGAGTTGGTAGATTGAAGCCCCCTTCTGGGTTGCCTAGGCGACAGTGCCGTCTGAGTGCCCTGGAGCCAGGCAGCTGTGGCTGCAGGGAAGAGAGGGGCTAGGGGGAGGGGGACCGCAGGGCAGGGAGAGGGGAAAGACCCAAGGAGAGTCTTTAAAAGTGACCTTAGTACAAGCCCAGAAGATGAAATTAAAACTGCGCCCTCACCATAACCAGCATATTATATATGTGAGACTTGTGAAGGAAAGAAAAGATTTGACTCTGGATTCTATATGGAGCTCAGCTCTGTGGGTCTTTGAGTCCAAACCCCATTGAAACCTATGCTTTGAGGGCTTTTGACAGCAGGAGACATCAAAAGATAACAAAATTCAGGCAAATGGGGACTGGCACTTTGCACACCAAGGGCCAGTCATCTATAAACTGCCAGAAGGTGCACAGTAAATGAAGAAAAAGATGCTTGTGATTTTTAGTTCACAATAAGCAATGCCTGCTATGTGCAGGGATTGTGCTGTGTTTGTGCGAGTATGTGGGAATATAGGGAGGAAAAAGATTTTATTCTTGCCCTCAAGCTCACATAGTCCTTCCTTCAATCATTACTTCAGGCATAAATTCCTCTAATAGCATAATGGAAAACTCTGAGGTAATTCTTCTCTATTGATAGGGTTAGGTTAGGCTTGGTGTGGGGGCAGGGAATGGAACTCAGTCCTATTTATTCAGGTCGTCATATTTACTGCCCTGGTCACAGATGGGTACAGAGGTGTAGACACATCAAATTTTAGCGAATGAAGAGCAGTGAGCCTTTTGCTAGGATTGCTGTAAGGAGTACAGTCTGAGAGGGATGTTCTCTCTTCTGTGCCAGGAGCTGCCATCACCAGCTTGCCACCATATGGAATCTAGTATGGAGCCAACATGGTGGTGAGCACAGCTGAGAGATGAAGGAAGATTGGGAGCTGATGACATCATCTGAGCCCCTGAATCAAGACATGCCAAATCCACCCCAGACTTGGGGTTACAGTAATCAATAAATTCTATGTAGTTTATGGTACTTCCAGTTCAAAAGATTCAATAAAATATTCATTAGCAAATCTTCTAGCTAATCAATCAGATTAACCAATACTTTCCATTCCCTGTGCAAAATATACCAGCTTATGCCTCTGTGTATAGAACTCTCCGAACTCTCACAACTAATAGGCTGCTTTCTGGTACTTTTGTTTCCAAACCTGTTTGTGGTAGTTGTATTAATTAATTCAGTTGTGTTATTTAACTAAATATTAAGCAAACTACCAAAACACAAGTGGAAAAGAAAGGTAGCTCCTGGTTCTATGAAAACCAAATTAAATGTTTTTGAAAGACTTGATAAAGGTATTTCAAAATTACTTTTAGATTGTATACAAAATTGAATTCCAATTACTGTGGATTGAATACATAATTAAAGTGAAATAATATAAATATGGATGAGCTTTACACTTAGCTTTGGGAGGGTCTTTGGGTTCTTTTCCCTCCTTAAAGAAATCAATGCTGTAAATAGTGGATATGGTGCATTTTGGGTGAGAAAGAAAACATTACTTGTCTCTTAAGAAGTCTTGCAGTTTTCATTTAGGACACTTGGAACATTTACTTTCAGGGAAGCCAGTTAGCTTGTAAGATCTGTAACTATCCTGAGATCATCATGCTGTTAGGAAGTCCAAGCCAGCTACATAGGGAGAGGAAGGGATACCCTGCTAACTGCAGCTGTTCCAGCCCTTTCAGCCTAAACACCAGACAAGTGAGTGACATGTCACTCCTGGCCTCTTGGAAGCCTGTGAGTTCTATGGCAAGTTAGGGTTAATTAGGCAGCTTCAGGGACAGGACAGGCAGGGGCTTAGGGAGAGTTAAAAAGCTTCTGAAGTAAAAGCAAAGAAATCCAGAAGGGCTGATGAGAGTAGTATAACATTTTTTAAAAGATCTATTTATTTATGCATACAAGAATGGGCCAGAGGTGTGATGAGGTGAGAGGATTCACCAGAGACAGAGTGGGGAACAGCACAGGGTTACTGACTGAAATATACTGTTGAGGGGAGCAACAGAGGGACAGGAGAGGTCTGCTGCTTCATGAGGGTCAGCTCCCTGGCCTGGGATGGTACTCCTGCTGCAGTGGCTGCTGATAGCTTCACAGTGCTGTGTTTTAACCCATTGTGCCCTCAAGGAGGGCCCAAGGGCAGTAAATTTTAAAGCTAACTTGGGGCAGTAAATTTAAGGCTAACTTGGGGCAGTAAATTTTACGGGATCTTGGCCGCAGGGGGAAGTAAAAGGAGAAATTCTAAGATAAGTGGTGGAGAAATGGCCCTCCCTGGTAGCCTAGGAGTTAAGTCTTAGTTAAGTCTATCACTGCAATGGCCTGAATTCCACTCATGGCCAAGGAACCTCTCCTGTCTTGCCCCTCTACTCCCTTTAGCATTGTATTTCAGTAAATCTGCCTGCTCTGCTCCCCACTCTGTCTCTAGTGGATCCTCTCATCCCCCAAACCTCTGGCCTACACCCCAGTTCTTCTACTCAAAAATAAAATGAATAAAATCTTTTAAAAAAAGAAAAAAGGGTGCCCTCCCTGGTGGTGCAATGGGTTGAAGCACAGCACTGCAAAGCTGGCCATGGCCGCTTCAGTGCAAGTTTGATTCCAGGCCCTGGAGGTAAGGTGATTCACATGGCGTGGCAGACCTCTCCTGAACTGCCTGCTGCTACCCTCAGCTGTGTACTTATCAATCTGCCTGTTCTGGTCCCCATTCTTCTCTGTTGAATTCTCCCATGGTTCCTGCACGTCTGGTCTGTACCCCAGTTCTTTATGCACAAATAAATAAATCTTTAAAAAAAGAAAAAGACCTGGGAAAATGGACACATCTGCCCAGAGAAGCTTAGCCACTAGGAGAAAGAGCCAGTCACAATGTAGGGTGATGAGATTTTAGAACAGAGAAAAAAAGGTTTAAATATCCCCTAGACACAGAGCCATTAGGCATATTTTGCCCCTCTTGGGTAGGGAGAGGGATACGGTTGAACTCCCAAACCTGCCTGCTCTAAATAGGTTCTGCCATCTGCTGCATCAAGACAAAATAAATATATAAGACCTTTAATGGATAGGAACTTTAATATAATCAGTGTGCAATACAGCAAACATAAATATAGTTTCTAAATCAAACACCCAAAGTTACCCATCCCCTCGTGGGTAAAAGTCTATCCATAAGGGGTTGGCCCAAAGAAAGGCCTGAAAGCTCACCACCTTCCAGCAGAGATCCATAGAAAAGGGTCAGGAATGGCCAGGCAAGTCTGGGAGGAAAAGAACAATATTGAAATCAAGATAAATGCTGCCACAGTGAACCTCACCATGAATCTCTCACCCACATCTGTTTCAACCAGTCCAGGACCAAACAATAAGACAAAGCTTCTTCACATATCTCTCTGCATCATGTGCCTCCCCCAGGCTTCTTCTGGCTCCCTATCCAGCTTCTACCTTCAGTCTCCTCTCCAGATTTTTCTCCTTGCTCAGCTGGGTGGGGCAGGGAACCTGGAACCTCCCCTGTTACACTCTAAATAAACTTTACTCTCTAAATAAAGATTTGCTTCTCTCTGCTTCTTTATCTGAGAGTTTGTCTACAAATTCCTTTTTTGTAGGAAAAGGCTTTATGGGATTTGAACCTGTGGTGGGTCAAGGTCTAAATTAGCAGAACACACTGACCTCACCTAATCCAGTTGAACTTTCAGATCATTCAGATCATTCCCACCCAAGCCACCCTCTCATTGCAACCTTGGGAGAGATTCCAAAAACCACTAACTGAATCAAGTCTACCCAAGGAATCATGAGGAAACAGTAATAAATATTGTTGTGAGCCACTAAGTATTAGGTTACTTATTATAGAGCAATAGGTAACCTGTCTTTGTGGATGAGAGCTACAAGAAATGGAAGGTTGGAGGTGACCTCTAAAGTCAAATACCATAAAAAGATCATGGAGGATGAGAAAAGGCGGTTGTTTGAGCAATTGAGAAATCACCGTCCTTCAGGTATTGCAATTTCAATAGAATGGTGGGAGCAGAAGGCAAATTGGAAGTGTTGTAGGGCACGTGAGTGGTGGAAAATAGATACAAAGGTAGGTCATATTTCTTTCTTTCTTTCTTTTTTAATAGTTTAACATTCACTGATGATCCTTGGCTAAATCAGTTATCTCATTGGAGATTGCAAAATGGTGATTTTCTAGTTCTATCAATCCTACATTTATTAGCTGACATTCTTCTGTAATGAAGAGTTTTCTCTTACCAAGGGGGATGAACTCATTTCTTCCTAAAATGGCAGGTTAAATGTTCCATTCTTTCTCTTTAATTACCAATTTCCTGACAATGAAGCTAGCATCACAGTATTTTCATTGGTGGCAAATGATTTTTTTCTTCTCTCTCTCTTTGAGTATCACTATAGACTCATGTGAACCCATGTATCACATTTATTCAATGTGTTAACACTCAATTACAAACTAAATTAGTCTTTATAGAAGCAATGGAGCACAGGGGTAAGATGTGATCATAAAACCCCAGGAAGAAAGTAGTGGTTAAAGAAACACATTTTTCCTTATCAGTAATAAAAAAATTAAAATTGTGGGAATCAGACTTTTGGTGTTGAACATAATATAGTATATATAGATGTTGATATATAATGTTATAAACCTGATCCATCTGTATCTATCTAATGTTGTAAAGCAATGTTACTTCAATAAAATTTTTTTAATGAAAATGAAAATTATATAAAAGAGAAAAAGGTATACAATATTCTATTCTGTACTGGACATATAACCCAAAGGAATTCTCACAGTTGTCCCATAAGGGGCATGTATGAAGAATGCATGGCAGCATTGATATTGGTTGTGGGGAGTTGGGGACAATTTGGGTTCCCATTATGAAATCTTAGGCAAATGTGGTAGATGTCATAATATGTAGTAGTTAGAAGCAATGGACCAGATCCTAAAACCACATAGTTGCAAGGAAGGAAAAAAAAAAAGAAAAATATGTATATATTAACAATAATATTATTTACATAAGGAAAAAAATTCATGCACTTAAATACACACATAAAATTATACACACAATTATAAAATAATAATTAAATATCTACAAACAAAAGAATATTTGCTAAACACATTGGAATGCTTTGTTATGGTAGAAAAGGGGAATTAAATTGGAGAATTTCAATAAAAGAGAGAAGTCATTCAATCAATAAGTGAAACCCATGCCAGACACCTTGCAGGTAAGGGGAAGGATCAAGTTCATCTCTTATATTTAAGTAAAAGCAAATTTTTATTATTTTTCTAGAAAGTAAAACCTTTAAAAACATTGACCTAGCAATTCTATACTTCAGGAATCTAGTCTAAGGAAATTTGAAACTCAGGCTAATTAGTGTTACAACAGTGAGAAAAATGGTCAGCATATGTTATTTTGCCCTAACCATTTCCTGCAGTATAAGTCCCTCAGTGTATCAGGGAAACCTTCAATGCTCTCCAAGGTATTTGTGATGTCTAGTTGCATATTATTGGTGGCTAAATTCATCATCTCCTGCTGAGTCCCTTCCATTTGCCTTTGCTACCTTTGCTGGGTGGGGTTGTGACTGCCGTAGAGCTCAACCTTGTCTGAAGTTCTTTTTTTGCTAAAGCTGAATAGTGTTAATCTGTGGTACAGCTGAGACTATCTTGTTCTTGGTTTTGCATACTATTAAAAGTGTAATAGTCCCTGAATTTTATAAACCAAATTGGAAGACAGATACAAGTAACAGATATGATGGGTTTGAAAGTAAAATAGGAAAGGCAAATCAAAACCACAGTGAGATACCACTCATGGCTGCTATGGACAAAAAAATAATAATAAATGGAAAATCACAAGTATTGATGAGAAGTGGAAAAATGCCATATGATACAGCAATTCCACTCCTGGGTGGAATTTTATTTTATTTATTTATTTATTATTATTATTTTTAAAGATTTATTTATTTATTCATATAGAACTGGGGTACAGACCAGAGATGCGGAGGGTGAGAGGATTCACCAGAGACAGAGTGGGGAGCAGAACAGGCAGATCGATGAAGTACACTGCTGAGGGGAGCAGCGGGCGGGTCAGGAGAGGTCTGCTGCGCCATGTGGGTCACCTCCGGGGCAGGCAGGGTTTGAACTCATGCGGAAGTGGCTTAAGCTTCTTAGTGCAGTGCTTTAACCCACGGCGCCACCAGGGAGGGCCTGTGGGTGGAATTTTAAAAAATGAAAGCGAGGACTTTGATTACACCAATGTTCATAGAAGTATAATTCATGATGTCAAAAAATGGAAGCAACATAAATATCCAATAATGGATAAATGGATAGGGAAAATGTGGCTATATATATATATATATATATATATATATATATATATATATACACACACACACACAATGAAATACTGCTCAGCTTTATTAATATGTTACAGTATAGATGAACCTTGAAAACATTGTGCTAAATGATAAAAACAACACAAAAAGTCAAACATTAATGAGGTGACTAGACTAGACAAAAATCATAGAGACAGAAAATATATAGAGGTACCAGGGGTTGGGAGGAAGGGAGAAAGAGGGAGTTATTCTTTAACTGGTATAGAGTTCTGTTTGAGATGATGGAAAATTTCTGGAAATAGATGGTGGCATTAGTGAACAACATTGTGAATGTAGTTGCTGTGTACTGAGTTGTCTTTTGACACCCTCCTCATTCCCACATGTTGAAACCCTAACTATGCCCTATGTGATAGTATTTGAATTTGGTGCTTTGTGGAGATAATTAGGTTTTGAGGTCATGGGGATGGGGCCCTCAAGATCAGATTTAGTGTCCATATAGTTAGAGATACTAGAAGGATTGATGTCTTTCCCACTACTATGTGAGACCACAGTAAGAAATCTACTACATCAGAAAGAGTGCTTTCCCTAGAAACCAACCACGTTGGTACCTTGATCTTATACTTCTAGCCTCTGGTACTACCAACACAAACACATACACACATTGTGTGCCACCAAACTGCCCAGTCTATTGTATTTTGTTAATGCATCCTGAGCTGATTAAGGCAGCAGTTAATAATGCCATTGAATGGCACACTTAAAAATGACTAAAAAGGGCCCTCCCTGGTGGCGCAGCGGGTTAAAGCACAGCACTAAGAAGAAGCTTAAGCCACTTCCACATGAGTTCGATCCCCGCCTGCCCCAGAGGTGACCACATGGCGTGGCAGACCTCTCCTGACCCGCCCACTGCTCCCCTCAGCAGTGTACTTCGTTGATCTGCCTGTTCTGCTCCCCACTCTGTCTCTGGTGAATCCTCTCACCCTCCACATCTCTGGCCTGTACCCCAGTTCTGTATAAATAAATAAATAAATCTTTAAAAAAAAAAATGACTAAAAAAAAATAATGTGTGCTTTGCTACTACTAAGAAATCAGGGGTTGGGGGAGGGAGGAAGAGGTGAAATAGGCAGTTCTACTCTCTCACCTTTCCTTTGCAAGTCCTTGGGATTAGTATCCCAATCTCATAAGGATACTAATAACCATATAGTAGTGACTAGCCCAACCCTTCTGCTATATATGGATTAGGTGAGGGTCACAGAAGTGATTTAGCCTGGACCTGAGGTTTCTGTTCCTCTCCTGTATTTCCTGTATTCAGGGATGGTACCCTCATCAACCAGTAGCCCAAGCCAAAAATTTGTATTACCCTTGAGTCAGTCCCATCTTCTAAAATAGCTATGCCTTTTGATTCTACTATTTTAATAGTGCTCTAACTGCTGCCATATCTGCCTCACTTTCATCTCTTGCCTAACAATTTTTTAGTCAGTTTTATTGCTCTTCTACTTGTTCCCCTATTTAATCCATTTTCTGGATTAGAGTAGCCTTTCTAAAATCCAATCTGATTGTCATTTTCCCACTAAACTCTCTCCTTTTAGTTACTGGACAGTTAAGTTCAAATGCTTCAGACCTGTATTCAAGACTGTTCGTGATCTGGTCTTCTAACTCTCTATTCTGATTTCTTCTCACCACCCATCACTTAGGCTATGTTCCTACCCTCTTAAACGTCTGGTTACCTACAGACATGATGCTCATGTCTCTTCCTCATCATTGTAAGCAGATATAGAAAATTTGAGACCAAGGTCATAGCACACATGAACACAGTCCATCCTTTTGTACACTTTAACAGGCAAAGTGAAGTGGCAACAGGGACTGGCCTGATCTTTCTTGTTTCTTCCTAGCCTGCAAAGCAGCCTTAGTAGGTTTCTTTGATTTCTGGATTAAATGGCTTGCCTGCTCTTTTTCTTGTAGGGCTGGTGGGCAAGGAAGGTATTGGACAAAACTGAAGTTGTAAAAACAGGTTTGTGTAATAGGTCTGATTTTACTCAAGACTGTCAAGATGTATGGAAACAGTGGACGTGGGGACCTAAGCCTTAGCTAGGGAGGTGATATTATTACCTTCTCTTCCTCTTTCTTTTCTTCCTCTGCAATCCGAAAGTCAGGACAGGAAATCCTTGGTTCCTGTTTTTCTGTATTTCCTGTATAGCCCAGGACTATATCTTCATTATTGAATTTCCAGTGCCTAGCACTGCTGATTGTAGGAATGAAAGCGCATGCGCTTAGCTCAAAGAGGCAACTGAAGTGTCTGCTGCCAATTCAGCCACACCTCTCTCTTGGGGCCAGTTTAGCACTGTAGTCGTGTGTCTTGTCGACTAGTAGTTTTTACATCTGCTCAGCCCCCGGTTGGCGACTACATGTGGGGAATGACTGAGGATAATGGTTTATTAAAATGATCTAGTCAGCAATTTAGCTGTACCCTCATTCACACGGCTGTACTTAGAGGCACTCCTAGCATGTGGCTGTTTATTTTATCCCATTGTGGTTTTGACATAAGAGTCAGTAAACATGAAAAGGAAATGGGTTCAGTGACCAACATCGCATCCAAGGAGATGCGGTCGAGGGAGTCACAATCTGTAGAATTCTCTCATTGGAAAACGGGCAGTAAAACTCAGAAGCTTTTCCTCATCTCAGAGCCTTTCCTCTTTTGAGACTAGGTCCAGGAGGGTTAAATGGTTGCCTGTAAGTGTCTGGACAACAAAAGCATTTACAGTATGAAGGAGGGAGAGAGAAAGTCAGAGAAAGGGGCGAGGGGCACAGACTGAACCATGCGGGCCTCGGCTCAGAATTCAAAATGGGTTTCTAGAGGCAGAGAAGGCGGTTCATCTCCGGCTCTTTCATTTCTGCTTCTGCTATCTCTTCTGGATCCGCGGGGACAGATTTATCACTGAGACACATGCTAACAAGGGGCGAGCGAGCTTCTTTCCTAAGTGTTTGAAAGGGAAAAACTTTAGGGAAACAGTCAAGAGAGGGAGGGGAAAGGAGAGGGGACCGTGGCTACAGCTGGGAGCACAGGAGGCAGGAAGCTGCACAGCCCCTGGACTGGGAGGCCGGCGGTTTGGAGCGCCGGCCAGCAGCAGCTACCCAGCCGAGCCCTGGCAAACTCCAAGGCGCAGAACAACCGCGCCGGAGGCAGCCGCTCAGCGGTGCCTCAGGCACAGCCGGGCCTGGTCGCGCGAGGCCAGGCCCGGGAGGCCCGCAGCCTCGCCCCGGGGGCCTTCGGCCGGTCTGATGGTACCTCGCTGCCCAGGCGTGGGCACGGCCCGGTCCCCCCACGCAGAGCACGCAGCTGGGGGGTGTGCACCCTCTGC
>NW_004567107.1:26861122-26873840 GCF_000260355.1 Condylura cristata
TGGCTCCGGGGGTGGGGGGCCCCAAGGCGTGCGGTCCAGCCGTCCGGCGGCGCCGAGGGGGTGGAGCGTTGCCCGGGTCAGCTTTGTCGGGCCCCGGATCCCCCGTGAGATCTGAGTCCCGCTGGCGCTGAGCGGCTCACAAAGCGTTTTCCCATCCGGTGGGTAACCCCCACCCCAGGGTGGGCAGGGTAGGACCTCTCTCGGTCTCACTTGGTGGAGGAGGAAACTGAGGCTTCCGGGGAAAGTGACTTGCCCAAGGTCACATAACCCAGGAGAGTCGGTGCCTGGCAGGGACCCAGTTGCCACCCTGGGCCAGCGCGGTCCCCGGGCAGGGGGCGCTGGGAGGCGACAGAGCCCTTAGCCCTCGAGAACCCGGGGAGGTTGATCCGGGAGGAGGGGGCGCTAGGCCTAGGTCCCAGGCACGCCCACCCGAAGCTTTTTGGGTCAGATTAGGAGAAAGGATCTCTCGCATGGTGGGACTGAGGAGCTGGGGCCACCTTGGGCTTCATGCAGCTGCCCTGGGGAGCGATTCGGGGAGTCGCAGAGGGAGAGACTCCTGTAAGGGGTGTGCTCTCGGGGAGAGGGCTTTCTTGAGTGAGTGGTGCAGAGCGTCGAAAACTTCTTAACATGGGGACCGTTTGGTCTCTGCCAGGCCACCTTCCCCACCACTACACGGACTAAACCAACCCAGCTGGAATTAATGGGAGGGAGGCCTCCTACTTTTGTGGAGACGCCCTAGGTGTCTTTCCCACGAAATGACCCGAGTTTCCTTCATTCCACCAACAGAAATGCCTATGTGGCTCTAGTAAAGGCATTTCTGTCACAGAAGGCAGAAGGAGGTTTTTTGTTTTTTTTTGTTTTTTTTTTTTTTGGTGTTCCGGACCTCTTCTACTCGGGGAGCCCCCCGGGGAAAGAACAGTTATCCCAGGATTGAAGGGGGAAGGAAGCAGAGAGGATGGGAGAAGCTTCCCCACCCCCACCCCCACTCCCAGGCCTGACATGTAACGGAGGGCCATGTGCTGCATGGGTTTTCCGTTTTTCTTTGGAAAGAGTGATTGGATGGGTTATTTTTTAATTTAATTTTTTATTTTTTTTCTACTGTGGATGCATTTAGAACGGAATGGAGGAGAGGACTTAATAGTTCTTCAGAAGTGGGAGAGACAGCAACTGTGCTATAGGCAATGAAGAGGGTCCCGGTGAAGCTAGAAAATAGAAGCTGTGGAATGGGGGAAAGATTAGGGTATTTAGTCATTGTGGGCGAAGGGAGAGGCTTGCTGAAGGTGTGTGTAGGTCTAGAGAAAAAGATTGGAGGAAAAAAAGAGGGAGTCACATGTACGAGTCTGTTAAAGGTGGATGGTATCATACAAGGTTGAGTAATAGGCTTTGGTCTGCAATTTCTTCCTTTTCTTTGACTAAAGATAGTTGTAAGTACTTTCATTTAAGTGTTTTAGCATTCCTACCCCTATGTTCCACTGTTCTAAGGCTGCAACCTCTTAGTACACATAGTATTGTCTTGTAAGACTTGACAAAAGAGGGGAGGGAAAGATAATTAGCAAATGCATTAATTAGGCCCTTTGTCCAAGAGGATTCCTTGTTTAAGTCAGCTGTTTGCTTGCTGCCCTCCTGCACCTCAGCTTTCCAGCTGTGGTGGTTTGGGAAGCACTGCTCTGATTCAGACAAGGTGGGTTTGATTTTTCTTAAAAAACTGCTGGGAGCACATATTTGACAGATTATATATACGTAAAAGCATGAAATTTACATGTCAAAGATTTATAACCAGAGAAATGCAAATTAAAAAAAACAGTGAGATGCCACTTCACATCCATCAGACTGGTAAAAATTAAATGCTATGATGAACAAGTGTTAGGTTGTAGTGAAATCAACTTTTATATGTTTTTAGTGGGATTGTAAATGGATATGCACTTTGGAGGGTAGTATAGTGAAGTCTAGTTCAATGAGGGCAGATATATCTACTCAGACTGTCTATTTCCCTGGTGTATATCCCAAGAAATTGCACACTTGTCCTCAGAAGTAGCAAAAGAAGTATAAGAATGCTCATTGAAGCTTCATTGTCCACTGAGGGGGAATACCTAAATTGCTAGGTAGTCCTGAATAATGTAGCAGTTGGAAAATAAACCATAGCCACATGCCTTAAAATGGTTGACTCTCCCAAACATAATATGGGGTGGAGGAGCAAATCACAGAAGAGTTCTTACAGAGTACTGCAACTTGTATAAAGTGAGAACATGTAAACTATTGTTTGTGCCTATGTGAGTATGTATTAATGGTATTAAAATGTGTGCACTAACAACTAACACAAAATTCAGAGTAGTGACTACTTCTTCAGTAAGAAGATAAGGAATTGGATTGAACAGTAGGTACATAGGGCTTTAATTAATTTTTATACCTATAGTCTTACAAAAAAAAACTGAATCAGTTGTAAGTTAAGATTGCTCAGTATATAGTCATATTATTTAAAATATCTTTTAGAGGTTTGAGTTATTTCTCACTTGAAAAACATTTTCTTATTTATAGAGCATAGAGTTTCTGTCCTGTAATAATGAAACTCTAGCTGCAGGCTCTAGCCTAGTACAGCCTGTTAATCACGCAGGCCAGTGATCCTTTTCTTACCCCTTTCTGACATGCAAGGCTTAGCTTTGCTGTGTGTGACTTTTATTTTGGAACTGCTGATAGGGGTGGAGGATTTCCCAGTCTATCTTAACCTTTCTGGTGGACCTACATTAAATAGTTTGAGCTTTGTCAAAATGTAAGTGCTTTGGTGATATTTTTGACTTACCAGATGTGGGGAGGGACCCAGAAATCTGATTCTGGAAAAAGTTCTCCAGTAAATTCTGATTCCCACTGAAGTTTGTGAACCTCTGCCTTAGGATCCTTCTGACTGGGCTATACTCCATCTCAGCTTTGCCCCAGTCTAGTTACCAGGCTGCCTTTTGAAGACTGGGATTGGTTTGGACTCAAATGACACTTAGCTATTTTGTAGGCATAAAAGAATGATAGGATTGGAAATTTCCAAATATTAAACTCTTCTTAGTCAGGTTGCCCATTACTCTTAATATCATTCAGGTAGTTAAGGTGCCTACCAATCACCAGGGCAGCTTATCAGTTTTTTTAGATGATAACTACACAGGTCACTAAATGTGGTTTTATGGTGAAGATTAAAGCAAAAAGGGATCTGATAGAGAAGAAAAATTTGCAGGTTTGGACAAAGCAAACTCCCTCTGTCAGATGGGTATGTGATTGTTTCTCTGCAGTTAATAGTGATTAAGTATTTTATCTCTTGACACACAATTTAAGTTCAGCTGTTTGAGGGCCTCCCTGGTGCCACAAGAGATTAGGTATCAGCAATATGAAGCTATCAGCAGCCACTGTAGCATGAGTTTGATCCCTGGCCAAGAAGGTGACCATATGGCATGACAGACCTCTCCTCTCCTGTCCTGCCCGTTCTCCCCTCAGCAGTGTATTTCAGTCAATCCACCTGTTCTGTACCCCACTCTGTCTCTAATGAATCTTTTTACTCCCTGCACCTCGGGCCTGCAACCCAGCTCTTACATGCATAAATAAATAAATCTTAAAAAAAAAAAAAAGTTTAGCTGTTTGAGCCTGTAGTGAAACATCTTTGGATCTTTTGGGAATAACTGATAATCCCTTAAGATGTAAAATTTCCTTTCTCCCAAATTTGCTAGTTTTCCTTCTCTGCTAGAACCTTTTTACTCCAGTCCTAATATGTTTAGTAATAAATTAACAGCTACAAGCATTTCTGGTAATATTTGTGAAATACCTGTTTATCTTTGGTGAAGTTCTTTTTAGATGCCTATCCTGGAGGTTTAGTTTTATTTTGGTATACTTTTGCAGAGCTGTCAGAGAGGGTACCCTTTTCTAATTCTCACAAAAGTGCTTTATGAACTAGCACTGCCCTGGAGGTTTGGAGTTATTGGTTCAGCTTTTACTGTGCCATCACAGTCATCATTTGCTGTGTGAGAGGGCTCATCATTGCTGGGTCTGGACTCCAAAAGAGTGTTCTGTATGTGAACTTTCCTTGGAAAGGGATCTACCATTCCTATTTGTCATCACCATGCTTAGTTGTATCAGAGACTGTAGCTTAAAACTAAAATTTGTTAGTGGGCTGGAGAAATATATCCAGAATAAGCTATGGAGAAAAGTGCCATCATTTATAGAGAGATGGAACAAGAGAGAAATCATTAAAAAAACAAAGCATCTGGTGAGTGAAGGAGAGAAGGTAGCTAGCTCTCTGCTACCATTCTTTTGCCTTCTTTCAGTGTTCACTTCGTAGGGGAAGTACCTGTATTTTTCTCTATTTCCTCTGTACCATCATTCCTGAATTTCTTAAGACCTGAGGTTTTTTAGCCACTTTTGAAAATATTTACCCATTTGAATTTTCCATTAAGTGGTTGTTTCAGCTTCCTGCTGTTTCATTTTTATTCTTGGGAGTAGGGGGAATACCTAACCCAGGACAGGACTGGACTTCCTACTGCTTTTGCAAATAATGTCAGTGTGTTTTTCAGAACAGTTGTCATGGAAGAGTGCTGTTTGGTGGGCTCAAGGGACAAGTACATTTGGAATGGTTTCTGTTGTCTTTTTTATTATTTTTTCAAACATGATTGAGGGTGATGGATAGAGTGTCTCATTGTGCTTTTGCTGCTATTGTGGAGCAATTTTATTTTTTTGTGAAGAAAATGTTTGTAAATAAAACCACAAATGGTAAACAATGGCTTTATGCCCACACATGTAGAATAAGCAGTTCTTACCTATAGGCCTTATCCACAGCAGTTTCATTTTCCCTCCTTATTTGCTGAGGTGGGTATTAGTGCTATTCTAGGGACAATTTATTCTTAGGACACTGAGTTAGTGTTGCTGGGTTGTTGTGGGAAGAGAATGATGGATCTATACTAGGGCTTATCAGTAATTGTCCGCAGTTCTTGTATAGAAAGCTATCAATGCATTTTTATTTTGTGATAAAAAAAAAGTTGTGTAGAAATAAGAGTGATTGTGAGTGTTGATTTTAATCATTTGGCTCTTTTGAAAGAAAAAACAGGGAAGAAGTGATTAGAGAAGGAAATACATACTTGGATGAGAGAGCAGCAGGCAGTTAACTAGTTGGACATTTTGCAGTGCTTTTGGGACGTTTTGAATTGAGAGTTACCTGCTTGTGTGTCTGTTCTGCTTCAGCACCTTTGCTTCCAGTGTCTTCAGATGGTATTCACTGATCTCTTGCTGGCACAGAGTCAGAAAGTGAGTGGTTTTTAAGGCTATACTGAAATAGTAGGGTACAGGTAATCACTTTTGCAACTAGAACTTGGTACTCATAATTAATAAAAATAATTTTAGGTTACCTATCTATCTCTACATATAACTTAATACATATAACTTAATAGGTTTGTCTTTCTATATAGATTTTTGTTGCTGCCTCAACACATTTGAGCACCTACTGGGTATCAGTTATACCAATACTGAACACCTATTCTTTGGGATGATACGTTGTCAGTTATTAAGAACAGCACAGAAGAATGTGCACTCTTCTGACTTTGTCATGCTTCTGAACTTGGTGGTAATTTACCCATCTGTCAGGATAGCATCCCCTGCACCCTCCATGGGAAGGCTGCAGAGGCTTCTTAATATCTTGACTGGGCCCACATAAATAAAACACCTCTAAACAGTATCAAGCTGAAGGTCACCAAGGACCCTCATAGTGACTTCACACCTCTTCCTTCACTGCTGCTTGTGTTGTCACCACCCACCCTTTGCTGTGGAGCTTGTAAGACACCCTTCTTACCCCCAATCATACAAAGAGGCTTTGTGCTGTGAGGATGTTCTAAAGACGGGATCACTGTAATTATAATTCCCTGAGCACAACTAAGTAATGGGGGCAGGCAGGGTAAAGATGGTATCCAAGTACTTGTTGGTAGGGAGAAGTCAGGCGGGGATTAAAAATCATCTGGAGACAGTACCAAAATGGATAATGGAGCGTTGTTGGTAATGCTGACAGGAATGTGTTTAAGTGAATATATTTCAGGGCTTTAAATTCTAATACTTGTGAGATACTTGAAGCTTTAAAAAGCACAAGACAGCCGGAACTTATTTTTTTTTTTAAGTCTAAAATTGTAACTGAAAAGTACTTTGCAAGAAGGTATGTAGAAATCTAGGTTTACTTTTTGCTTTATGTTTGTGTTGCAGAATGATTGATTGCCAAAGAAAGCCAAACACATAACTTGCTAACAATGGGGGGGAGGAGTGTGGTGGTCCTACTAATCCTTTTTTTCAGAGTTTCTGTTGATAAAAGTAAGTACTAACTGACCTTTTGGAGCAGCAGATTTCTCCCAGCCAGCATCAGAAAAAAACCAAAATCAATTGATTGTGGGGATATTTGCATAATAAATTCACTTTAGTTGTCCTATGTCACGATTTTCAAGCTCTGTTGAAATCTTCTAGTGAACACCTTTTTTCTTATTATGTTACTATTTGTTACTCTTACTGGTGTCTCAAAGGAACCTTTTTTTTTTAAACACACGAAAGGAACCTTTTTTTTTTTTTATCGCACCAACAGTTGACAGCAAAGGTTATCTTTAGGCGATGATTGGACTCCAGTCTCCCTTACTCTGGATGAGCTGATCGGGGCCTGTTTTTGTTGTAATTTGCGTTGACATCTGGTTGAGTGAAGCAGCCAGAAGAGCCTAGCGCTTGGTCCTCTTGTTATTGTTGGGGTCAGGTCAGGAGTTGGACTTTTATTTTAACTGTGTAGCATGGTTTTGTTGTCTGAGGAAATCTACCTTTTTCATTGACAAAAATTGAATGTTTTTAAAGATTGAAACGTGATGATTTGATATGCACTGAAATGATCACCACAGTCAGATTTTTAATACATTTATTGCCTCACATACTGTTTTTTTTTTCTAGTGAGAATGCTTAAGATCTAGTCAGCAGATTTGAAGTATATCCACAATAAGTGTTATTGACTGTAGCCACCACACTGTACATTAGCTCTCTAGAACTTACTCATTTTATAACTGAAGGCTTGTTTTGACCAACATCACCATTTCCCCAACCCTCCAACTCTTTGTAACCACCAATCTACTGTTTTTATGAGTTTGAATTTTAATTAAAAAAATTGCTTTTTAAAATCCACATAAAAGTGAAATGTGTTTTTCTGGTTTCTTTCACTTAGCATAATATTCTCCAGGTTCATATATGTTGTTGCAAATAGGAGGATTTCCAGCCCTCCCTGGTGGCACAGCGGGTTAAAGCACAGCACTGAGAATCTAAAGCTGCTTCCGCATGAGTTCGATTCCCGCCTGCCCCGGAGGTGACCGCATGGCGTGGCAGACCTCTCCTGACCCGCCCGCTGCTCCCCTCAGCAGTGTACTTCGTTGATCTGCCCCCCACTCTGTCTCTGGTGAAGCCTCTCACCGCCCTTGAGCCTCTGGCCTGTACCCCAGTTCTGTATGAACAAATAAATAAATCTTTAAAAAAAAAAAATAGGATTTCCTTCTATCTTGTGGTTAGATAGTATTCCATTGTATGTATATGCCATATCCGCCTCAGCTATCAGATACTTAGAATATTTCTCTTCACCAGTGTGATTAATGCTACAGTGAACATGGGGATGTAGATATCTTAAGGAAATCTACCTTAAATTTATTTTCACATAGGAATATTGTCCATTGCACAGATATTGCTCAAATAATCCTTTCAAAAGATAATCAATTAGGTTTATGGGATATAAAATATATATATACTACTTTATTCTTTTTTAAAAGATTTATTTATTTATGCATATGGAGCTGGGGTACAGGCTAGAGATGCGGGGGAGGGGACATGAGGATTCACCAGAGACAGAGTGGGGAGCAGGACCAGATCAGTTGAAATACACTGGAGAGGGGAGCAGTGGGATGGTCAGGGGAGGTCTGCCATGCCATGTAGGTCAGCTCCCTGGCTGGGGATCAAACTGCGGTGTCTGCTTAAGTTTCACAGTGTTGTGCTTTAGCCTGCTACACCACCAGGCAGGGCTTACTCTGTTTTAATGAAAAGATTGGTCATCTTCCCCTTACTATTTTAGGCAAATAAATTGATCTGAAGTGAATTATATTTTAATTTAATTATAAGCTGTTATTTGGCTACTAGGCTTAATTTATAGTACATATTTCTTTTAGTGACTAACCTTTAGTTCACTCTAGTGTGGCTTCTGAAAATAATGATAAAGCAGCTATTGAACGTCTACTGTATACCAGGTACAGTGAGGATTTCAGACATGATTCAAATATGCAGCAGTTCAGGGGTCCTCCCTGGTAGCACAGTGGGTTAAAGCACAGCACTATGAAACTTTCACAGCCACTGTAGCACTAGTTCAATCCCCAGGCAGGGAGGTGACCCCCATGGTGTGACAGACCTCTCCTGACCTGCCTGCTGCTCCCCACTCTGTCTCTGGTGAATCCTCTCACCACCCTTGCACCTCTGGCCTGTACCCCAAGTACAGAGGCTTCACCAGAGACAGTGGGAGTAGAATAGGCAGATCAACGAAGAACACTGTTGAGGGGAGCAGTGGACGAAAAGGAGAGGTCTACTGCCCCATGTTGATCACCTCTGGGGCTGAGGATCAAACTCTAACTGAAGCAGCTGCAGGTAGCTTTCAGAGCTGTATCCTAACTCATTGTGCCACCAGGGAGGGCGGAACAGTAGCATCTTTACTGTGCTTGTTTTGATGTATAAACAGATATAAAGCTTTCCAAGGGAATTTTGACCCTACTCAGAAGAACTTCAGAATACCATCATCTTTTTGTGGCTGTAGGTTCCCCGCTCCCTTAAGTCTGTGCAAATGTTGGTATTAGGCTTCTGTCTAGCCTTCTTTACTTCCAAGATAGACTGATTTATCACAAGCAAAAGCTTAAACATCGTTCTTTATTCATTAGTAGAGAATATGAACTTTTCAGGCATCACTTGGAGAGAGAGGTGTTGTGTTGATGCCACTGAGACTGGGTTGTTTGAAGAATGTAATATAATGTAATAGTTCCCAAATAAATTGCTTCAAAATCAGTCAAAAATTTTCTAAAATGGCCTAAGGTTGGGATCTAAGATTGAATAAGTTTTCTCATAAGCAATTAATAGGCAGTATTTCTATTATTGTTTCTTGTATATTATGGAGTTAACAGGAAATGATAGGCCATCCATTTAGAAAATGTTCTACAAGAAAATGGAATTTTAAGGTCAATACCAGACTTTATGGATACCTAGAAAGTACAGTGAATTCTCTATCAAATTTCTGAACAATGTGGAATTAATTCATAAGAGGAAGATACCTTTTTCATTAGACAGGGTAAAAAGCTAATTAATCCAGATAATTAAAAAATTTTCATCCATTTACTAGTTGAGTTTCTTTTTTTTTTTTTTTAAAGATTTATTTATGCATACAAGAGCTAGTGTAGGCCAGAGGTGGGTGTGAGAGAGTATTACTAGAGACAGGGTGGGGAGCAGAACAGGCAGATGTACTACTGAAATACACTGCTGAGGATAGCAGTGGGGGAGACAGAAGAGAGCTACTGTACCTTGTGGATTAGCTCCCTAACTGGGGATCAAACTCATGCTGCAGATAGCTTCGTAGTGCTGAGCCTTGACTCCTTGCTTCGCCAGGGAGGGCCTTGCATTTCTTTAAGAACCATAGCACCAGGGCCCTAGCTGGTGGTGCAGCAGGTTAAAGCACAGCACTATGAAGCTATCTGCAGCCGCTGTACCACCAGTTTGATCCCTGACCAAGGAGGTGATTCACATAGCATGGCAGACCTCTCCAGTCCTCCCTGCTGCTCGCCTCAGCACTGTATTTAGGTCAGTCAGCCTATTCTCTTCCTCACTGTCTCTGGTGAATTCTCTCACCCCTTGCACCTCTGCTTGTTCACCAATTCTTGTATGCATAAATAAATAAATTAAAAAAACCCCCACGCCTTCAGATGGGCCTCTTTGGTGGCAAAAGGGGTTAAGTTTCAGCACTATGAAACTGTCAGTAGTGTATTTCATTTGAGCTGCCTGTTCTGCTTCTGGCTCTGTCTCTGGTGAATCTTCTTCTCGTGCTCCACTTGTTTCCCTGCCACCCCAGTTCCTGTATGCATAAATATAGCATCAGAATGTATTTAGAGCTGTAATATGTTTGAGGACTTTAATGAAGACATTATTTAATGTTTACTATATGAAGACTATGAATCATGAATTTTTGTGATTTTATAATCTAGTGGTTCTATTAAAACTTAATACAGTGAACACCTGAGATATGTTGTAATGCAGGGTTGCTTTAATTTTTAAAAACTCATTTTATTGGAAACAAATTACTACTATTCTTGATATTTTTGAGCAGTAACTAAAGAAAAATTATGTAATTTAAAAAAAAGAAAACCAATAGAGGCAATGAGTTAGAAGATTTGCTTTCTTAAAATGAATTTGTTGCTCTTTGAGGTTATTGCTGTCTATGCTGAGATCATACTAAAGTTAGAATTTTACTATAGAATGTTTAGATACTACTTAAAGTCTAACTTTTGGTAGAACATAATTTTTTTTTATTTTATAACAGTTTATTTTTATATCATTTTGTACATTTTTTTCCCCATCTCAATTGGAATCCCCGTGGGTTTCCCATCACCAAGTCACCCGTGTGCCATCACCATAATCCCGTGCACTTCCCTCCCCCCCTCCATTTTTGATCCCATTCCCTACTCCACCGAACAGGATTTTTTTTTAAAGTGAACTATATTAGTATTAGTGATTTAACATAAAACAGTTTTATGGGTTGAAGATAGAAATGTTCAAACAAGTTTTATCATTAAAAATTGTGCTTGCACATTTAAAATGTAAATATGTTTCCTACTGAAGTAAAACTGTTGATAGGATGGTTGTATTTTTCTGATAGTGAGTAATTAAAAAGGTAAGGCCCATATTTATTTTAGGGCATGACTATAAACTCTTCCTTTCTGTGGAAAGGGAAAAAGTTGTCAAATTGAAAAGGATCTTTAAAATGGTTGGTTCTAAGATGGGAGAGACAAGTCAGTTAATTGGGTAGGTACCTCACAGAATTAACCATGCTACTTCCTTGGTTAGGAAATCGCGGGGCGGGAGGGGGCAACTATCTTGCATTGGAGTGAGGCGTAAGCCTGGTAGGAACTAGAAGTGAAACTGGAAGTGCCTTTAAAAAGCAGATCGTTTGTTGTGTTAGGTGGAGTCAGGCTGGATTGAATAGTGAGGCTACGATTCTCTGGCACAAATAAGCATGTCGTTCTAGAAGGTTTCCTAAGAGTTATAATTGTAGTTGATTCAAGACAGACCTAAAACTCAGTGGAGGAAAATGACCAGAGCGAAAGGAGAGGCTTTAGTGTGCAGGTTTTCAAAGATTGTAATGAGCTTTTGAGGGAAGTCGCAGGAATCTCAGCGTTCATTTCCCTTTCCCTCAATCTGTATGGAGTTGGAGTTGCAGCCTGAAAGTGGTTAATAGATGCACTTGTTAGAACAGAAAAGTTGAATCTCTGCGGTTTGTTTTAAAATGGATTTCCACTACAATATTAGTGATATAAACAAAGGTTAGCTACTCTTACATAATTTTATTATGCCTGGGGTTAAATATGAAATTTACTTATTTTAAAAGGAAAATGAGAACTTACACTAAGAGCAATACTTTTCCTGAGTAACTTAATGTTAGTTATGTCACATGCCAAAGATGGTACTGCTAAGATGTTTTGTCTAACTAAGGCAGACAATGCTTTTCCCACAGGAATAATAGATTCATATTCAAAGAGATTAAAAGCCACTGCTCTTTCTGCTGACCTCCCCCAGTCTCATCCCCAGAAACCACTCACCCACAGTGTGTGGATGGGAACTGGGAAATATGAATTGGGGTTCTGTTTAACAACTTTGTGGTAGACCAGCACTTCTCACACTCAGTTATTTATACATCAATTGGGAATCTTAAAATGTAGATTTCTAGCTGTAACACTGGCTATCCTGTAATTTTGAGTAGCCAAGAGGTAGACTTTTTAGCTTTCATAATTACTAAAGTGATTAAAAATCTTAAAAGGAGATTATTGAGCTCCACCTCCTAAATTTTGTTCACTTCTTTAGGGTGGGGCCTAATATTTTGTATTTTGGTTAATATGCTGGGGGTGGTGCTGGTAGTATAATTTGAGAGCCACTGAGGTAGACTTCAAGCCTTTTTTTTTTTTTACATTTCTTCATATCTTCATTTTGCACATTTTTTCATTTCAGTTGTAATCCCTGTGGACTTCTACCACCACTTCACGCAGGTGCCTTCACCATAGTCCTGTGTGATCTTCCCACCCCAGTTTTGTTCCTGTTCTCTTCTCCTCCCCCGTAGAATGTCTCTGGTTTATAGTTGTTAACTGTAGAATGTCTGTGGTTTATAGCTGTTAGTTGATTTTCATTTTTACTTTATTACAATTACTTCCCCCCCAACCTCTTACACTCCTGCAAGCCTTCTTTCTTAACTTTTTGAGTAGTACTTTATAACTGAAGTAAAAATGGTGAAAAGAAAGTTGCAGGGCCTCCCTGGTGGTGCAAATGTTAAAGTCTCAGCATTATCAAGCTATCTGAGCCACTGCAGCATGAGTTCTATCCCCTGCCAGGGAGGTGACCCACATGGTGCAGCAGACCTGACTTCGAACTGCTCCCCTCAACAATATATTTCAGTAGATCT
>NW_004567107.1:26875745-26876701 GCF_000260355.1 Condylura cristata
AAAAAAAAAAAAAAAAAAAAGTCGATCAACAAACCCTACCGAACTAAAGATAATAAATTAATTACTTCTGGGGAAGAATTTAGGATTATAGAGGATGGGATTTTAGCTTTCTAAGCAAGGTTTTAATTTTTTTTTTTAATTTTTTTTTTAAGATTTATTTATTTGTACATACAGAACTGGGGTACAAGCCATAGACTCAGGGGCAGTGAGATACTTCACCAGAGACAGAGTGGGGAGCAGAACAGGCAGATCAATGAAGTACACTGCTGAGAGGAGCAGCGGGCGGGTCAGGAGAGGTCTGCTGTGCCATGTGGTCATCTCCGGGGCAGGCAGGGATCGAACTCAATGCGGAAGTGGTTTAAACTTCTTAGTGCAGTGCTTTAACCCGCTGCACCACCAGGGAGGGCCTTAGTTGTGTAATTTTAATTTTACAAAATGGTAGAAGAAATCTGGGCTAGTTATCCTTCATTTACTTGTCCAGATCTATCTGCTACGCATTTTCACCTGACTCTCAGCTGTAGAAAAAAGAGCTCCCATGTCCTCTGGCTTGTTGTTGGGTTCACCGTAAGAGCAGGTTGAATGGAAGGAGGCAAAATGAGGTCAGAATATTTATCCCCTTTCTTATGGTAGCCTGAATTATATTATCTGGGTTCTGGTAATCACTGTTGCTTATCTGCTTTTGTTCTGGCTATTCCTAGCTCATGTCCTATTTTATAATCATTCCTCTTATGAATAAACCTTCTTTAGGTAATTCTAATCAGAGTTCACCATCTTTTTATTGTTGGAACCCTGACTGATGAACTGTACGTTTTCATTCCTTCCTAATCTGCAATCCTAAAGGTAATGACAGTTTTATTTTGGTGTTTGTGTCCATATTTTCTATATGAAAGAGTGGTGCTCAAATATCATACATACAAGTAATGCATAATTTTTTTAACATCGTGACCATCTATATT
>NW_004567107.1:26876986-26878565 GCF_000260355.1 Condylura cristata
TTCTACTTACTGTAGTTTTATGCAGATGTGTATTTTGAAAATTACTTGGCTTTTATAACTTTTTCCCCTTCCAGATACATATATGAAAAGTTTTTTTCCTGAATTTCTACAAAAACCCAGTGATAAATTGATTTTGGAAGGGCATTAAATTTTTTAAATTAGAAATAATCTCTTCACACTCTTGAATCGTTTCATCTAGTAACACATTTTATTTCCACTTGCTCTTTTTTTGTTATTTAGTGAGGCTTTGTAGTTTAATTCACACTTGTTAATTCCATAGGAGCTTACCTTCTCACTTACATATGACAGTGGTATTTTTCATCATACCTTTTGAGTTTTGCTGATGTTAGGAAAAACTGTTGACATTTGTATGTTTATTTTAAAGCCTCCCTATTTCCTGAGCTCTTTTAGTGGTCTTAATATGTTCTCATAGATTTTTCTTGGATATCCTTTATTATATGCAAATAATGCTAATTTAGGGCCCCCCCCCCAGTATTTTCTCCGTATGGTTCTTATTTTGTTATATCCAGAAATATGTCATACACTTGACTTTAATCTCAGGAGGCTGCCTCAGCTGCTGTGCTTTGTGGAATTGACTACTGAAATCTATTAAGTTAAAGAAGTATATTTATTAAACCTTGTTTTCAGAAAGGATAAGTATATTGAATGCTTTTTAAGCCTTTCTACCCTTCAAATTCATTTCTTCTTTAGATTTATTTGTTTTGAGTTATATTAATCAATTTTCAGTCTGGGATTATCCCTAAATTTTATGGTACTGGATTAATCTATTAGTATTTAGGGCTTTGTTGTAACTTCATAAGAGAGAAGGCCTATAATTTTCCTTGTTCCTTGATATCAAGATTTTGGTAGATAGAAAAATAGTCTTTGGGAGAGGAGAGTGGAAACTTTCAGTTTTGTTTTTTCAGTTTATTCCATTACATTTTCTGGGTTTTGGGGAAATGGGATAATTATTTGACTTCGGTGAATTCAGTTTTTTTAAATGTTTTTCCAGTTTTAAAAAAGTATGAATGAATTCATTCTGGTCTTTAACTTTTACAACTTTCCTCTGTAAATATAATTTTATCCATTTTCCTAACCCTAATAAGTTATATTTTGATCTTTTGATTACATTAAAATCAGTCTACTGTTTTCCCTGTAAATAGGTGTACTAAAACTTAGTGGTTTTTTTTGTGCCAATTACATAATGAACAGATAATTTTTTTAAAGATTTTTTTTTATTTATGAATATAAGAACTGGGTACAGGCCAGAGATGTTTGGGAGGTAAGAGCACTCACCAGAGACAAAGTGGGGAACAGCACAGACAGATCTATTGAAATACACTGCTGAGGAGAGCAGTGGGAGAGACAGGAGGGGTCTGCCACACCATGTGGTCTGCCAGCGGGGAATCAAACTCATGCTGCAGTGGCTGTGGATAATTTCATAGTGCTGTACTTTACCCATTGTGCCACTAGGGAGGGCCCAATTTTTAAAAATTATCTTTGAACAGATCTATTCTGGGATTTATTATTATTCCATTATTGTATACTCTTTCAGGAATTTCTGTTCTTTTATTAAATT
>NW_004567107.1:26879874-26895562 GCF_000260355.1 Condylura cristata
CTGCAATCTTCTGAGGAAATGGCAGTATTTTCCAAGGTGGTTGCTCCATTTTATATTTCCACCAGAAATGTATTGAAGAAGCCCAATTTCTTCACATTCTCATCAACACTTGTTGTTATCCATCTTGTTGACTGTAGTCATCCTATAATAAGTACACATTGGTAGTTCATTGTGATTTTGATTTGTATTTCCCTACTGGCTAATGAAATTGAGCATTTTTTTCATGCCTTATTGTCCATGTAGAATTTTAAAAGGGCCTTTCTTATTGTTACACGAAACATATCTTCTGTGTATCAGACCTTATCAGGGTATTCAATAGTAAACAAAAACAGTTTGGAAGCCTACATTCTCATGTTGTGAGACAGACCATAACTAATAAATATATAATGTACTATAAAATATATATTCTAAAAGAATTGAGTAGGGGAAGGAAAGATAAGCAAATGAAAGGAGTTGATGTTATTTAAATCCATTGACACTGGCTAATGAAGGTCTTTCTGTTCAATAACTTTTGAGTTGAGCCCTGAAGGAAGTGAGGAATGAAACTATGCAAGTGCAGAAGCCCTGACTTAGACCTACGCTTGCTGTATTCAAAAAGCAAGAGGGAATTCTGGGTGATTAGGGAGGAGTGTCCGAAATTAGGTGGGTGATCGAGACGGTTCATTGCAGATACTCTTTTTGTTCTGAGTGAGATGAAATTGTTACCAGGCAGGGATATAGGGGCACCACTGAACCCCCAGTCTGCCTGCTCTAAATAGGTTCTGCCATCTGCTGCATCAAGACAAGACATAAGAGCTTTAATGGAAAGAAACTTTAATGCAATGAGTATGCAGTACAGAACAGACAGAGAATATAAAAACACCTGAAGTTACCCATCCCCTCATGGGTAAAAGTCTATCCAAAAGGGATTGGTACAAAGCAAGGCCTGAAAGGCCGCCACAAGCCTAAAGCACCTGACAGGGACCCATAGCAATGGCCAGACATGTCTGGGAGGAAAAGAGCAAAATCAAAATCAAGGTAAACACTGTTATAGTGAGCCCCACATGGGTTCATCCATATCTCTTTCAACCAGTCCACATCCAAGAAACAAACAGGGTTTCTTCACATGTCTCTTTTCTCCTCCATGTGGCTTTCTCAGGTCTTCTGGCTCTCCATCCTCCTTCCTTCTCAGACTCCTCTGTGCAGCTCCACCCTCCTTCTGGGTTGGGCAGGTAACCTGGAGCTTTCCCTTGTCCTGGGGACCACCCTGTTACAAAATCCACGGAGCAGAGGAATAATGATGATGTGATATGACTTCCCTTTTAGAAGGGAAGCCCTCTTCAGCTTTCCCCCTTTGTTTCTATTTCTGAAACTGCACTTGTCCCAAGACTAACATGAAATGACCTGCTAAGCCAACAGACACTCAGTCACATGTCACTGCATCTCTTACAAACATTCTCTATAGAATTTATGCTCTTTCAGCCCTTCCTGGTGGCGCAGCAGATTAAAGGGCAGCACCCTGAGGCTGTCCACAGCCACTGCAGCAGGAGTTTGATCCCTGGCCAGAGAGGTGACCCCCAAGGCATGGGGGTCACCTGACCTGCCCAATGCTCCCCTCAGCAGTATATTTCATTGATCTGCCTTTTCTGCTCCCCACTCTTCTCTGGTGAAGTCTCTTACCATCCCTGCACCTCTGGCCTGTAACCCCACTTCTGTATGCATAAATAGGTCTCAAAAAAAAAAAAGGGTCATGTGACTGCTGAAAATCTTTCACTAGTTTATTATGCTTAAGCTTACCTGGGCTTTTCCCTCTCTTAGGTTGTTTGCAAAGGATACTCACTGTGCTTCTTGAGTGCCTGTCTCTTACTCACCCATTGACTCAGCTTTCTGCTGAGCTGCCTTGATTGTCTAAAGGAGGTTCTACCTCTGTTCTCATTGCTCTTTGTTTTTCCTTCTTAGCACTGAGCAAACTTTATAATCATGGTTTTACATATGTAACCCAGATATTTGTCTAAGTCTGGCAGGATAGATGAGGCTGTAAATAATTTTTCACTCTACCTTGTGTGAGTTTACTTTGTGTGAGTTCACCTTGTGTGAGTTCTTCAATTTTCCTTCCTCCTTTTTACCCTTTCCCTTTCTAGTCTGGTAAACTTCCTTTTGTTCAAGACTGGAGCGATCTTTAACAATTTGTGTTCAGAAATTGGTCTGTCTAGTAAGATAGTTTTAGATCACCATATTCTTCAAAACTGAACATTTATAGGACAGATTAAACCATCTCTCCTAATGTAATTTTGACACATTATTCTTTTTTTTTTTTAAATATTTATTTATATATACAGAACTGAGGTACAGGCTAGAGATGCAGGGGCAGTGAGAGGATTCACCAGAGACAAAGCAGAACAGGCAGATCAACACTTCTGAGGGGAGCAGCCAGTGAGACAGGAGAGGTCTACTGCACCATGTGGGTCACCTCTGGGGCAGGCGGGGATCGAACTCATGTGGAAGTGGCTTTAGCTTCTTAGTGCTGTGCTTAGTGCCAGGGAGGGCCCAACACATTATTCTTAATGTACCCTATTTTATGAGGTTAGCATTGGGAAGAACAGAGAGATTGAATGGGACTGGAGTATTTACCTCCTATCCTTCTTTAAAACGCTTTCCCTCCTAGACTGTAACCAGCATGACAAGATGATTTGTCTCCTGTGTTCACTGACTTGATATAGTTTATACTTATTTAGTGGCTGACAATAGTTGCTTAGTACATATACATGGAAAGGAATCTGAGCAAAAGCACTTGTCTTGTGAGAATTTCATCTAAGTGATAGTAGGGCTTGTTGAAATGTCTCTTCTCAGCAACAGGGAATGCCTTTAGTACTCAGAATGTTTTGGCTTATCAAAACAAACCCTAGTTATCCCCCCAAACCCACCTTACCCAGTCTCTCCTTTGGGCAGAGCTGCACGTGCCTGGAATTTTGTGTCAGAAGCTTTCACATTGAAGATTTGCCACCTTCTGGTGATCCTTTGTTTCATTTGTGCTCATGTCACTGGTTATGCTAGTTGTCTTCCTCCCAGTCCATTATATGTTCCTGGGCATCAGGAAAGCCATTTTCCTATCATTGTGTTTTGATTTACTGCACTTTCTGAATTAATCCTATTCTTGGGATGGTGGGGTGAGCAGATATTTGCACTCACTTTACAGTCACCTCTGTTTATTCCTAAAAACCAGTGTATAGAAATATAGTTTTTTAAAAAATTCCTGTTTCCGAATTTCCTATTTGATTGCTTAAATTTTAGATTAGGTTAATTTGCTTTGTGGTCACTTGCAGTAAAGAAGTAAAACATCTGTTCTGCATACTAAGGACAATCTTTTTTTTTTTTTTAAAGATTTATTTATTTATTCATATAGAACTGGGATACAGGCCAGAGATGCGGAGGGTGAGAGGATTCACCAGAGACAGAGTAGGGAGCAGAACAGGCAGAGATGAAGTACACTGCTGAGGGTAGCAGCGGGCGGGTCAGGAGAGGTCTGCCACGCCATGTGGATCTCCTCCGGGGCAGGCGGGAATTGAACTCATGCGGAAGTGGCTTAAGCTTCATAGTGCTGTGCTTTAACCCGCTGCGTCACCAGGGAGGGCCCTTTTTTTTTTTTCTTAGAGATTTCTTTTTATTTATTCTTACACAAGCTGGGGTATAGGCCAGAGGTGAAGGGGATGAGAGGATTCAGTAAAGACAGAGTGGGGAGCAGAACAGGCGAGTCCACTGAAATACACTCTGAGGGGAGTAGCAGGTGAGACAGGAGAGGTCTACTGCACCATGGGGTTAGCTCCCTGGCTTGGTATTGAACTCAGGCCACAGTGGCTGGCAATAGCTTGAAAGCACTGACACTTTAACCCCTGGACCACTAGGGAAGTCCAGGACAATCTATTTTTAATACTCTACTACCTCTTTGTTAGCCACCTATATGGAATTGCGTAGAAGGTGTATGGGATAATTACCTTTGTCTGCTTATATCAAACATACTATGCATCTAAATGAAGAATTGTAATTTCTAATATATTTTTGTCATTGTTTTTAATTTTTAACATTGTTGATAGTTGATCACGATTTTAAGAAAGTACAGGAAAAAAACTTAATTATATTTGTGATCTCTGGAAGTAATAGTTTTTATTTTTGACATAATGTAGTTTTCAGATTTAGGAGGCATGGTTTTGGTGAATGGATTTAATTATCTGCCTTTTGAGTCAAAAAGAATTTTTTTTGCATTAAGTTGAAAAAAATTTCCCTTTAACGTTGAGTAGCAGTAGCCTAAAAATACATGATTGTAAAACAGAACATTTATGCTGGTATTACTTACCACGGTGGAGTGGTACTACTGAAATCACTAATCACATTCATGGATTTCCTAACTAGGAAGGGAAAATTTTGGATTTTGGAAAAATGTGTTAAAATCAGCCAAAAACTTTTTAGCACACAATACATGGTAATAGAATTGAAGAATGAAAATAATTTTTTTTTAAATCCACAAACCACTAACATGACCAATTAACAATATTTAGTAGTAGAGCAAGGATAGATTTCTGTGTAAACAGTGCATGGTATTTAGAGCTAGAGTTTTATATAGTCTGTGTATGCACTTTTTCTTTCCCTTTTTCTCTTCATTTTTCTCTCATCCAGGGCATTAAATATAGAAGTATTTTTCAGTTCTGAAAACACTTGGAGATTTGTGATTATAGCTTATAAAACTATGATAATGGATTTATTCTTAAAATACTAAATATCAAAATGAGAACAGTATTCTACCCCTGATGTTTGGCAGAGGCTTGAACAAATAAAGGGGGTTAGCACCTTAAAGTGGCATAATGAATTTAACCCCAAGAGGTATTAGTAATAACTGAAATAAAAACATTTCAGAGGGCTATGTTAGTTTACAGATGCTGAAGGCCATTTATCTTAGGAACTTCCCCATCTTTTCTTTACCCTTTGCTCCATTTCTTCAGTGTGTGACCATGGAGGGCAATCTTGGTGTTCCACAAAGTGTCTTGATGTTCTACTGTTGGCATACAGTGCAGCAAAGTGGGTAGAAATGTACAGTAGACTAGTCTCTCAGTATTGCTCCTGTATAGAGGCTCTGCATGCCAGATGGTTGGTGTGTGTGAAGAGCGCAAACCCCTGGGTATCCAGCAGCTGGTCAGTTGCCTTGTCCCCAAAGCCCTAACATTTTGTTTTACAGAAAGTAGTGATTGTTAATTTTTTTGATAATCTACATTGCTTAGAGGATACGACAAAACTGTGGATATTGTCTCCCAACCCATGCACATATACTTGTACAGCAGAATTTTGTGTACAGTTCTGGAGTTTACAAGTGTCCTAAAATCCACTGACAGATGTTTTTAGGGTCTGCAGACTTCACTTTGAGAATCTGTGCCATAAATATTAATGCATACCAGCCTTATAAAATTTATACTTAGGGGCTTTAAAGTTACTCTGAAAAAAACAAATTATTTTAATAAATATTAGTGTCTGTGCCAACCTGCAGACTTTCAAAATCTCATAGTATGAGCAAGGCTCTGCTGAAAAGATAGGAACTTTGCATTCTGTGATAACTCAGTAGAAAACAGTAAAAAAAATTAATAATTGGGCCCTCCCTGGTGGCGCAGCGGGTTAAAACACAGCACTGAGAATCTAAAGCCGCTTCCACATGAGTTCGATCCCCGCCTTCCCCGGAGGTGACCACATGGCGTGGCAGACCTCTCCTGACCCGCCCACTGCTCCCCTCAGCAGTGTACTTCGTCGATCTGCCTGTTCTGCTCCCCACTCTGTCTCTGGTGAAGCCTCTCACCATCCCTGAGCCTCTGGCCTGTACCCCAGTTCTGTATGCACAAATAAATAAATCTTTAAAAAAAAATTAATAATTACCAGTTAAATGGTATTACTTCTCAGTAGAGGAAGCTGGTTTAAAACACATCCTACTCAAAACTGTTAATAACTCTGTGTAGTTATGTATGGTTCTGCAGGATAGTTTTAGCTTATGTTTGGTTTAAATGCTATTGACTCCTGTGAGTTTATACCCAACTTGTGGAGAAAAGCACTTGTGATAATACTTAGTCGTATCTTAAACAGTGTTCATTTAACAGAAATTGGGTCTTAGGGTTTATTATCTTAGTCTTATGAGAATAAAAAATAATGTTATTGTTTTAACCTGAGCACACGATTTCTAAAAATTTGCATAGATTTCAACTCTCTTACTGGTTTTTTTAGCTGCACCTTGTTGGATGATAATCTTGCCTGAGTGTTGTTATAAGTGGTGAAAAAAACAGTTGGGCTAGAAACTAGCATTTCTGATTATTAGTATATTTTCTGCCACTAAGCAACCTGCCCTGTAACCTAGCATGGGTCACTTCATCTTCCTGGGCTTGCTCATGATCTATAAAACAGGGAGATTGAACTCTTATCACCAAAGTTTTAATGTCATTCTTACACACCTCTACCATTAAATAGGTCAGCATAGTGGTCATCACTGAACAGTTTGTTGAGCTTCATAACCAGTACTATGAAGGATGTAATTCTGGAACCAAGGAGGGAGATACTTGTTTTAGCCAAGAAAGAGAAGCACTGGGCATTCATTAGGTTCAGTGAGGCCAGAAGGTTGAGAGCTGACATATAGGAAGAGGCCAAGAGTGGCCCTCAGCCACGAAAGAAAGCCAATTTAACCAATAAGTCAGAACTTAGGAATTTTCATTGAAGGGAAGTACCATGACCCTGACATTTAGAAAAGCAGGTGTCTAGTTGTTCTCCTTTGATTATGCTGTATCAAACATCAGTTTGTTAGTTGATGTTAGTGATGATTATTGTACCATGAAAATTTTTAAATCACTTTGGATTTAATGTTTTTTTTATGCATACAAAACTGGGATACAGTTCAGAGGGATACAGGCAGTTAGAGAATTCATCAGAGACAGAGGGGGGAGCAGGACAGGCAGATCTTGAAGTACACTGCCGAAGGGAGCAATGGGCGGGCCAGGGGAGGTCTGCCATGCCATGTGGGTCAGCTCCTTGGCTGGGGATCGAACTTGTGTTGCAGTGGCTGTGGATAGCTTTATAGTGCTGTGCTTTTAATTCGTTGCACCACCAGGGAGGGCCCTGGATTTAATGTTTTATAAAGCAAAGGAATGCATATTATTTTTTTCATATCAGTAAGAATAAAAATTATTTTGTTGGATCAGCTGTTATCAAGAATATTCATTCAGTCAGAACTTCTCCCTATGAAACTATAAAAAATAAGTTACTGGCTTGAGTTTACTGTGGTCTGGTGAAAAGGTGACTTATGAAATAAAAAAAGGAAAGGACAAGTACATTTTTAAAGTGATTTACTTGTCCCTTAATTTCTAGTGGATGGAATTGTTTGAGTCAGTGCTTTTTTTTTTTTTTTAATAATATAATAGCTTATTTTTACATCATTTTGTGTATTTTTCCATCTCAGTTGTAAACCCTGTGGGCTTCTCATCACCAAATCACCCGTGTGCCATCACCATAGCCCAGTACATTTGAGAGTCGGCGCTTTTTAATTCTAGTACAGAAACAAAACCTTTTCAATTGCAGTAAAGTATAATATTGCACTTGCATTTACTCTGTGATTTATTTCTGCATATATGTGGGAGTTGAATACTGATAAACTTCATTTTTTTTTGGCATTTGTAGCTAATGAATTCTATTTGAAAAGAACACAGCATTTTTATTAAATAACAAATACGAAACCTTGAAAATCTAGTTACAAAATTTAGAGTTAGTTTGTAGTTGCTACTTCTATTAGTTGTAAAATGATTTCTCAGGTATTAAAAATTCTAAAGAAATATATTATTTGTGCATTATCAATAGATGATATAATAGGTATGGCATTTTGGTTTTGGGGGTGTGAAAATGTGTAAAATGATACTGTGTATTTGCAAGTTGGTATGCTTTTTAATACTTAGAATATAAATTTTCAAACATGTACAGAAAAATAGTATAATGAAATCCCTGTGTATCAGTCACCAAGATCAAAAGTTAACAGACTGTAACAATCTAATTTCATCTTTATTTCCAATTACTTTCCCCACACTCATCCCTACCTTGGATTATTTTTAAATTGTTCCCACTCTTGAACAGCCGTGACACTCTCTTGCCACCTGGTGGCAGCACACCATAGTTTAATGTGCTTTGAGACTATAATATAAAAATTAAGGGAGAGGGGGACTAGGAAGTTACTACTTAATGGCTATAGGGTTTCTGTTTGAGGAAAGGAAGATATTCTGGAAATGAAGAGAAAGCATGTCTGAAAATAATTAAAGCCTCTGAATTACATACTTAAAAATGGTAAATTTTGTTATGTATATTTTACTGCAATAAAAACAAAACAAGAAAGGGCATAACCTCAGACTGTATATGATGGCATATAAATGCACAAGGTTTAGACATGTGGTTCTTGTGGAAGACCTAGTTGGTGTTTGTTATACTGTATTTTTGGGTGGAGAGACCTAGATTAGCCTTTAAATTGGTGAACTTTTGAAATTGCTCTGAAAAGCAAAACCACAACAAATAAAACATGATATTTTTTATCATGTTTATCGTGACCCCCCCTCTTATCTATTGAAGGGGATCTAGAAAGCTGCTTCCATCTAGTTGAGTAACTTCCCGTGCTGTCACCCCATTGTCTGACCCCTAAGTGTTTTAAATCATGGTAACCTCTCAGCAGTTTCTTCATAAACCAGAAAGCTTTTACTCATCAGAGTTACAGTTAATTGTAGAGGAGCTGCCAATGTCATCTGGGTGTTTTCACTGTTTCAGGTCTGTATTTCAACCTCAGATACATATTTACAAATTTGGATACATATTTGGAGGACTAGAAAGGGTGGGGAGGAGAGTTGGGAAGGATACATGCACTTTCTGGAAAACATAACAAATTATAAAAACATGTCTGATGTTCTAGAGGCTCTGAATTTCAGCACTGGAAGGGGTTATACATTCTTTACTTCAACCTCTTCGTTATAAAGACATGACCATTGAATTCCAGACAGATTGGCCTGAACAATGTCACACAACTAGTCAGTGGTAGGGCTGTGCTCACCACTACTATTTTATAGCAAAGTTCTATCATAAAGAACATGAATTTCTGAATATGTCTAGGATAGGGCTAGTATTTGTTCATTCTGCCCTTTGTTCTCAAGTTCTTTTTCCTATTAATTGTGAGGTTCAGTTTTCAAAAGCAATGAAATTTAAAATCAACAAGAGAAGTCTGGTTAGGAAAGTTTTGCCATATTCCATCATTTTAATTTGCATATGCACTTGCATAGTATGATATAGCTTGTTACTATGAACTCATATGCAATAGCTGCAGAGAGATGGTTTGGGATAGTGGATTACTGGCCTCGAATGTTAAAACTTGTTCTACCCTTGCTCAGTATTTAACTTTTTGTGTAGGTCGGGGCAGGTCATTTTATTTCAGTAAACCTCAGTTTTATGCTCAGTATGAAATAGTAGAGGTAGATTTGATGGACTTTAAAGGTTCCTTTTGGCACTATATCCAGAATTGTTGAACTTTGTTTAAGACTCCATATTTTTAAGTGTTAAATCTTAGTCTTTTTTTTTTTTAACCTGGTTCCTAAGGCCATTAGTTTGAAAAGAAAGGAAATGGTAATTGTTAAGATCATTTTCTTTCTGTATTTACATTTGTTACTTTTTCAGTAGTTATTTTGAGCAGCAAATCTGTGAAGAGGGCTCATGAACTCAGAATCTGTTAAAAAACAAACAAAAACCCCTGAATTTTTACTAATTTTTTCTGGAGGCTTGTTTCCTTTTTGTAGTTTTCCTTTTGTTGCTAAATATTTACTAATAACACATATTACCAAATGCCCATACATCTAGAACTTGAAGTGTGTAACTCTTTACCACTAAATGGATGTCAGTGGTAGCAGAATTTTAATTAAAAATCGTTCTCCTAAATTCATAACAAGTATCATGTCTTCCCATTCAAAAGTAACCTGCTATGCCTTTAGTGCTGTCCTGGGTTCACATTATTGAGACAAGTAATTTGTGGTTTCTACTCTCAAGTAATTCTTGGTCTAGAAGGAGAAGCGAAGAGGCATTCTGTGTTGTGGCATGCCAAGCAAAAAGATCTGTGGCAGCACAGAGGAATCTGCTAAATTAAGCTATTCAGTCACAGTGATGAGGTCTGGAGTCATTTTCTAGCCACATTTAATCACAAGACCTTAATCAGTGTAATTAATGTGTATTTAAACATAAATATAGACTACCCTGTCATTTTTTAAGATACCATATTTATCTTTTTTTATAAGATTTACTTATTTATGCAAACAATAACTGGTATATAGGCCAGAGGTGTGGGGAGGGTTCAGAACCAGAGATAGAATAGGGAGCAGAATGGGCATATTTACTGAAATAACACTGCTGAGGAGAGCATCTGGTCTGACCCTGGAGGTCTGCTTGCACCATGTGGGTCAGCACCCTGGCCAGGGATTGAAGTGGGATAGCTTCGTAGTGCTGAGAATTAACCCTTTGTGCCACCAGGGAGGTCCAAGATTTCCTATTTCTCAGTGCAAATGAGCACATATTTGTTTCCAAACCATTTCCTTTTTCCAAATTTTCCAACAAGCAAGGAGAACAAAAGCATTTTATATAAACTGTTGTATCTGAAATTGATTTGTCCTCAACTCTTTTTAGCGAAGAGGGAAAATCCTCAGTGTGTGTTTATACTTTTTATATTAATTATATCAAGCTCTAGGAATGAAAAATAACTCCACACGATAAAAATCAGTTTAACACTCCAGAATTTGTACTTGAAGGGCTGTACATCCTGCCTGGAGGTTGTCAATGTAGTTAGGATTTTGGCAGGGCCAATCCACAGAGAAACTTCCTGACATAGAGGAACACCACTTGTTTGTAGATCACACAGAACAGCATGAGAGGTTTTTAAAAATACATCACAAACCTTGATAGGCTTTCCTGTGCTAGCGCCAAAATATTGGGGAAAGGTTAAAGAAGGATGTCAAGGATGAGATTAGAGGAGAGTGAGTGTGGGGTCAGGTCCTAGATGTCATGATATGTGGGACTGACTGTCATGTTCCACCCCTTGGTGAAATATTTCAAGCCTGGATGAGAGTTAAAAGGTGGAAGACTCTCAATTCATCTTTTCCTAGACTGTCACTTCAGGTGACACATTGAAGCTATGAATTGTTTTTGTAAAGGAAAGTGTTAACGGCTTGTGTCTTCATGTTTTGTGACACTTGTTAAAATCAGCTGACATTCTTGAAGTATTAAATTGAAAACATGGATCAAGGAGTTGTATACTTGCTTTCTTAGAGCATATGCCTCCTTGCTTCAGGAGAGTTTTCATTGAGGGTAATGTTGATTACAGCACAACTGTATTTTAGGAATATACAAATGATAAAGTTTGTACCTCTTCAAATGGATGTTGCTACAATATACCTACCACTAAAACACCAATAGCCCTCCACCACAGTCCATTGGGCCACCTCCTCCTCCCTTTTCTACCTCACCCCTCTGATAACCTCAGTTCTGCAAATTCCAATAGTTTTCTTTGGCTTGGTTTTGTTTGTTTCTTTGTTTAATTTCTTTATATCTCACATAGGAGTGAAATCATCCAGTATTTATCTTTATTCTTCTGACTTACTTTGCTTAGCATAATCCCATCCACTTCCATCCATGTTGCCAAAATGGCAAGATTCTCTCCCAGGTCTTTCTGTTCTGTGATTTTGTTTGTCTTAGTATGAACTGTCTGCTTGCACTGTCTCTTATCTGAACTCTATAATCATCTGTATACTGGTATTCGGTTCCACTGCTTTGCTGTATATATAGCAACCAGTTATCCGGTCTTAACATATACCACTATACCACTAGTATACGTGTGTGTGTGTGTGTGTGTGTGTGTGTGTGTGTGTGTGTGAATGTGTGTGTGTGTGTGTGTGTAAGGTCAGACAGGATTTTTTTTTTATTTCTGTAACTAACACTATGAAACATTGAATAAAAATGAAACCTATTTATACAGTTAACAGATAGCTAATCATTATTTTTAAACTCTTACATGACATCATATTTTCTCAAATTTGGGAACAAATTTGTGAAATGTCCACTGTTTATTTTCCTAACCGTATTCAACTTTTTAAAATCATCTTCAAGTTTTCTCAGAAAGCATTTCATGATTAACTTATTTTCTCTTGATTATTTTCTATTCTTTGCTTGTGACACGTGCTTATTGCCAATAACTGTCTTTAGGTGTTCCTAAGATCCGTCATTTGAGTGTACCCTCTAATTTAAATGAGGAAGCATCATGTCATAAAGTGCCATCTCAGGGTGAGAAGACTGTGGTACTGGGTGGACTAGTGCAATCTAGGAGATTTAACCTTTGTAGCCTATGCAGAATTTGCTCTGTGGCCTGAGGGGTGTAATGAATTAAATAAAGTAGATCATAAATGAAGTCCAGAGAGAGCTGTGAAAAGAAAGGTGAATGGCCTTATGAAATAAGGCCAATTTTTCAAATTAATAAAGAGAACCAACAGCATTTTTTATGCAGGAGGGGATACCATTCTTTATTTAGACTATTCTTTTTTCCTTCTGAAGTTAAACTATCCTGTAGTATTTATAAAGCCAGAGTTTGTTTGATTTAACCATCTACATATATAATTTTTTAGTTTAGCAAGATTTTTTAATCTGAACATTCTTTAAATTCTCAAAAATGGCCATTTATTGAAGCATTTTGCTACAAAGTAGCCAGGAGCTTATTGTATTTTCTATGTCTTTATTCCCTCAATAGTTTTTGTTGTTTTGATGATGGACATTTTTAATTGTAAAAATTATATAACATTAAATTTACCATCTTAATCATTTTTAAGTGTATAGTTTGTTACTGTATTCACATTGATATGAATAAACAGCCTTTAATTCTTGTACCCATTGAAAGTGTTAATTCCTTTCCTACTTTCCAAGCTTTGGCAGTCCCCTTCTAGTTTTTGTTTGACTACTGTAGATACTTCATGAATGGAATCATATAGTATTTGTCCTCTTGTGACAGGCAGCATAATTCTTAAGGTTAATTGATAACAGTGTGACAGAACTCCTTTAAGGCCACATAATAATGCATTTAATGTCATGTTTTTCTTTTAACAGAGAACATTTACTTTCCTTTAACTTCTTGGCTATTGTGAATAACACTGCAGTGAACATGGGTGTGTAAATCTCTTCTAGATCCTGCTTAGATTCTCTCAGCTATAAATTCATCTGTAAAAGATATGAATCAACAGTCAGATGAAAGAGGTGCTTTGGGTAAGCTGTAGGTAAGAATCACAGAACATCCTTGTCCTCTCTAGCTGTGCTTTTCTTCCCTGAATCTTTACATGTTCACTAAGGCTTCCACCATTGAATTTCTTGTAAATTAAATTCTTTAGGCATGTTCTAGTCTCGATATCTAGCTGAATTACCTATTTATCACCATTCTTAAAATTCTCCCTTTTCAGTGAACTGTTCTGTTCGGATCATTCACTATTCCTTTTAAGTATTCCTTTCCAAATGATTTGATTGCTCTTTCTTTGTTCATGTGTCAAATCAGCAATGGCAAACTCAAATTTGTATGTCAGGTCTGGTTTGCTGAGGTATCTTATTTGGCTCACAAGTGTTTTGAAATTGCTTATAGTAGAGGTCATTAATAAAAAGTATAAGACATTTTATGTATGTTCAACATCACTCGTAATAAGGGAGATGTAAATTAAAACCACAATGAGATACCACCTCACCCCAGTGAGAATGGCACATCTTCAAACAACTAGCAACAACAAATGTTGGCGAGGATGTGGAGAAAAAGGAACTCTCCTGCACTGCTGATGGGAATGCAAACTAGTACAACCACTATGGAAAACTGTTTGGAGGTTCCTCAAACTGCTAAACATGGAGCTTCCCTACGACCCAGTAATCCCACTCCTAGGTATCTACCCAAAAGACACAAAAACATTGATTGAAAAAGATACCTGGGCCCCCCATGTTTATTGCTGCTTTATTTACAATTGGAAAAATATGGAAGCAGCCCAAATGCCCAAAAGTAGATGACTGGATTAGAAAGATGTGGTACATACATACAATGGAATATTACTCAGCAACCAAAAAAGAGAAACACATGTCTTTTGCAGCAACTTGGATGGAGCTGGAAAAGATCATGCTTAGTGAGATAAGCCAGAAAGAGAAAGAAAAATACCGGATGATTTCACTCAGAGCAGGAGTATAATGGACCAGGCGAGAAAATAACAAAAATAATGAACAACCATATACCAGAGACATTCTGTGGGGGTGGAGTGGAGAATGGGATCAAAAACGGGGGAAGAGGGAGGGAAATGCACGGGACTATGGTGGTGGCACAGGGGTGATTTGGTGATGGGAAACCCGCGGGGATTACAATCGAGATGGAAAAAAAAATGTGCAAAATGATGTAAAAATAAACTTTGTAATAAAAAAAAAGTATAAGACATTTTATGTTAAGTATTTGAATGTACAGCACTTTGGGGGTGGGCAGCACTTTGGGGGTGGGGGAGACTGGCCACTCCTTAGTCATCCTTGGAGCTGTTCCTCTGGGAAAGCACATACTCACTCAGCTGGCTTGGTACCACCCATTGCACTTCACTCATTTATTAATCACCCTGTCTCTCTGTATGTTTGGGTGTGCAAACTGGCTTCCATGTTACAAGGTTCTTATGTGGGATGATTTTTTTCTCATGCTTCCCTGTGAGTACTTCTGCCCATACCAATTGCAGAAGCCAAATAGATGAGGCTGTTTGCCATCTTAAGTAAATTTTTTCAGTTCAGTGGTAATGCCTGCCTTTTTTTTTTTTTTTAAGATTTATTTATTTATGCATACAGAACTGGGATACAGGCCAGAGGGGCCAGGGTGATGAGAGGCTTCACCGGAGACAGAGTGGGGAGCAGAACAGGCAGACTGACAAAGTACACAGCTGAGTGGAGCAGAGGGCAGGTCAGGATAGGCCTGCCACACCATGTGGGGGGGACCTCCGGGGCAGGAATTGAACTCATGCTGAAGTGGCTTTAGCTTCTTAGTGCTATGTTTTAATCTCTTGAAATAATTTTTCACCAATGCATGTTAATTAACTCTTTGTGATTCCTAATTGTCATTTGAGTCTTCTGTGTCCCAACAACTGAATGGTTATATTATGAATATAAGTGATGTAAAGACAAAATTGCCCCTTTTTTTTTTAAGATTTATTTATACATGCAGAACTGGGGTACAGGTCAGAGGTGCAGAGACAGTGAGAGGATCACCAGAGACAGAGTGGGGAGCAGAACAGGCAAATCGATGAAGTACACTGCTGAGGGGAGCAGTGGGCAGGTCAGGAGAGGTCTGCCACGCCAAGTGGATCACCTCTGGGGCTGGGGGATCAAACTCTCACTGAAACAGCTACAGCTAGCTTGCAGTGCTGCCTCCTAACCCATTGCACTACTAGGGAGAGCCTAGGTAGGATATTAAAGGTGGGTTGAATGGTATGAAAAAGGCAGTAAAGATGAGTTCAAAAAGTATGAAGTTGATAACTGATTGAGCAGAGGTTTTGTAAAATGTGGGTAGTGATGAGACTAGTTAAGATTGGCCAGGGTAGAGAGTAAAGGATTTTGAATGTCTGATTCATAACTTGGACCTTTTTTT
>NW_004567107.1:26896782-26897553 GCF_000260355.1 Condylura cristata
GAAGTGGCTTGAGCTTCTTAGTGCTGTGCTTTAACCTGCTATGCCACCAGGGAGGGCCAGGCATCAATATTTTTTAAGAGATTTATTTATGCATACAGTGCAGGGGCAAAAGAAGATTCACCAGAAACAGATTGGGGAGCAGAATAGGTAGATTGATGAAGAGCACTGCTGAGGGGAGCAGTGGGTGGTCAGGAGAGGTCTGCCACGCCATGTGGTTCACCTCTGGGGCGTGTGGGGATTGAACTCATGCTGAAGTAGCTTTAGCTTAGTAGTGCTGTGCTTTAACCTGCTGTTCCAACAGGGAAGCATCAATATTAATGCCCCAAAGCAAGTCTTTTTGGAGCCTACAAGTTGTTGAAGAGTGTGTTTATGAATATTATGTTAGCTCTTTAATGGTGTCTGAAAAAATAAACAGAAAAAATGAGAATCCATCCTAGGGTGAAGTAATTCAATGTAGCTAAACATTTTTCAGAGAATTTAATACCCTGAGTAGGTTAAAAATCTGGAAAGTGCTATGGTGATGGCATATGGGTGAATTGGTGGGAAGCCCACAGGGATCATAACTGAGATGGAAAAAGGCACAAAATGATGTAAAAATAAACGATTATATTATTTTTAAAAATAGAATGAGAAAAAATAAAAAAATCATTCCATGGACATTAAAAATAAAATCTGGGGCCCTCCCTGGTGGCGCAGCGGGTTAAAGCACTGCACTAAGAAGCGAAAGCCACTTCCGCATGAGCTCGATTCCCGCCTGCCCCGGAGGAGACC
>NW_004567107.1:26897939-26900694 GCF_000260355.1 Condylura cristata
CTTTGTGCTGTGCTTTAACCTGCTGCGCCACCAAGGAGGGCCAAATATCACACATTTTGTCTTAACTTTATCAACTGACTTCATGAGGTTAACTGCACTGCATGCATACATAGTTGGGTCACCACAGGTGCCTATCTGGGCAAAGATCATTTTGTCACCATAGCCCCATGGTACTGCTGCTGAGCTCTTTTCCCCTTGAACATTTTTTCTCATCATTTCTTCTAGCACCGTCTGCTACCCACACTGTTACTCCACCCCTTAGTACCATTGTGGTTAAAGGAGCCACACCCAACTTTGCCTTGACTGTTGTATTGACTGGCAGGTGGAACCAAAATAAGTCTGCTTGTGAGGTTTTCAAGACTGTTAGACCATGAGCTACTTAAGAAGAAAAAAAATCTGAGATTACACAAATACTTTATATGAGTAATTTTCAGTTATTTTAATTTATGTAGTAATTTTTCCATTTGCAATTATACAAGTGTAGTTCATGTAATTGTAGAAAATGCAAACAATACAAAATATATAAACATACCCAGGTCTGTTTCATTTCAAGGTTGATTAAATGGTTTATATATATCTTAAGTCTTCAGATAAACTGGATCCTTTTGTATTTATTGTTCTGCAGCTTTTTTTTTTTTTTTTGCTTAATAATATACACTTTCCACATTGGTAACTTTCAGGAGAGCTATATAATAGGCTTATGATAGGAAGAACACTGCTTTATTTAACCAACTTCCTGTTGAGGGATACTGACAAGATTTTCCCAGGTATAAGACTATGCCAAACAATTTTTGAAAATTTCAAGGAAGACTGGACATTTCGAAGAAGACTATAACAGCTTTAATTGATGTTAGAATAACTACTTACTATTTTGTGCCACCATGCTAAATTCTTTAATATATCGTATAAACTTTGCAACAATTTTGTAATAGGTTTGCCCTCCTTCCCATTTTAAGAAACATGGGATGATGCTAAACCTCTTAGCTAACAGCTGAGGGAGCACTTTTTTTTTCCCAGTTAGGCTTGGCATTGACACTTCCAGTCCTCCACTTCTTTGGCTTTGTGTAAATGTGTTGCAAGGGAATGTGTTTCCCTACCTCTAAGCTTTTTTGTTCAGCTCATGAAATCTCTACTCTAGAAGTTTTTCTGCTTGGAAGTGTGCATTGGGAAGGCATCTTGAAACAGTTTGTTTTACAGTAATGAATGTAAATTTTGGGGGGGGGATTTTGGCTTACTTTGAGGGTCTGTTAAAAACCATTCTTCTGGAATGCTTTTTTGTATTTGTGGTCTGAAGTAAACCATCTTGACAGGTCATTTTAGGGTTCTCTGATATTTAGACTTTGGGAAGATGGGGACCATGTTCCTGTTGCTTTTGTTCTGCAGCATCTAGCTCAGCCTGTCGATTGGTTGCATTGATTGCCTTATCACTTACCCGTGATAAACTCTGTTTAGAATGTTTTCTTTAGAAAGCTTTGAGCTCAGTTTTCCAAGTGGAGGATAAACATTTTATAACCAAGGATGTGTAAATAATTTAAGTGAGAGACCCATATAGTAAATAAAACTTAGGTAGATTTTCCTCTTAGTTGATTTTAATCACTGATACTTATGGAATCACTTGCATAATTGTAGATAACGAAGATTTGATGTAAGAAGATATTTTAATTGTAAGGTTTTTTTTTTTTCAAAGTATGTAGTATGTATGTGACCCATCTTTAATAGTAAGATTAATTTATGAGTGCTCAACATTCCTACCTTGCTCAGGGCTGGAAATGCTAGCTGTTTGATAGAGTGGCCTTGATAAGTAACTTCCTCAAATGTTTATCTGTGAAAAGGCAATAGAGGAGAAAAGGGAGGATTTGACTTTTTGCTTCTCTAGCCATAGAAAAATACTTTTTCTCAGAACTAGCAAGTCAGGAAACAAACTTCAAAGGTTATCACTAGCCCAGGTTGCCATGGCAAGCCTACAAGATGTAGGACTATCCATTTTATAGTAATTAGTTTTATGTTCCCACTCTTTTATTGAGGTATAATTGACATCTACTGTTAGTTTCAGGTGTACTTCATTCTGTATTTGCATATATTTAAAGATGAGAGGTCATCTGTCACTATGCACTGTTACAATGTAGGTTTTTTCCCCTCTTGATGAAGATTTTTAAGATCTAATCAAAACTGGGGTGAAAAGAGCACATGGGTGAATTGGCGGTAGGAAGTCTACGGGGGTTACAACCAAAGATGAAAAGTGCACAAAATGAAGAATTGAGTAAAAATAAATATTTTTAAATAAAAGATGTTCTTAGCAACTTTCAAATATGCAGTAAATACACTGTTATTAGTGCTGATATTATTTTGACTATTTCCTGCATTTGGCTATGCTCCTATCAGAACATTTCCCACACAACATAGAAGGGAATAAATGATGGATAATATATATTAGAATATTAAAATATGTTTACTACTGATACTATAACACCGTCTTTTAGAAAGGGAACTGAGTGGCTTAGCTCTTTTCCAACAGAATTGAGATTTTTCTTCATTTTGATTGTTTATTGTCAGTTTTCCCATTGACTTTCACAGACATTATAGTGTACTTGCCTAATACTTTTTCTCCCCACTTTATTTTACAGCCACCATTGATTGTGATACAGAGTAGGACTTATATCTCACATGATTAAAAATGTAAAAAAATAAAGTGTACCTGATTGGACCCCCATGTTTATTGCTGCTTTATTTACAATTGGAAAAACATGGAAGCAGC
>NW_004567107.1:26901139-26916126 GCF_000260355.1 Condylura cristata
CTTCCTATACCTAGAGACAATGTGATCATTTTCTATACATTTGTGCATTGCAGCCCTATCTTTATTACACAGTGATGTCAACCACGCTGCTCTGCACATTGCTTTTTTCTCCTAACTCTATGGTGAAGTTAATTCTTCATCAGTTGGCAGAAAGGCCTTCCTCTTTTTTCCCCTAGCAATTACAGTATCGTGTTATTGGTGAACATTTAAACTCTTAAAATCTTGACATACTCGTTTTTTGTTGGCCAAAATATTAGTGAGTACCCACCAGTTCTAGGTATTGTTTTTTGCACTTAGGAAAAATTGTATAAAACAAGGAGTTTCCTGCCTTCTTGGAACATTTTCTAATGCAATAAACTGTGACCCATAATTTGTGCATAGATCAGTTTGCCTGAATGCCATTATATTTGTAAAATCAACACTTAGAATTAGAATCTGTTTATAGGCATATGTTCTTTTATTGGCATAATTAACTGCCAAATTGCTGCTCTTAAAAGATGTACTCATGCACATTATCTACTTCTCACAGTGCTTGAATGCCTGTTTTTTCATACCTTTTTCAATATAGTATGTTATCAAATAGTTTCATCTTTACCAATCTAATGGATGAGATAGGTATGTTAATGTAATAGTTATTTGCATCATTCTTTTTGGGAAAACTTGTCATTTGTATAACTTAAAGGATTTATAATTTATGCTTATCATTTGCTTATTTTTAAAAGGTTTTTATTATTTTGTATATGAGAATTTTTTCCTTACAGCACATTTTCACAGGTTTGAATGGAATGGTCTATGTGAATATTAATCTTGTGTCTATACTAGAACTAGTAAATTCTCGTCACATTTATTATGAGGGAAAGATGTTAGAGATTTCAAGTACTTTGCAGCTTAAAAATTTGAATTGATAAGGACTAAAGTGTGAAATAAGTATATTATGTTACTATATTTGGTCATTGGTTAGATGATCACCCATATTTAGCATATGTGTTCCTGTCACTTTTTAACTGAATGATTGAACTCATATTTGTTGAATTTCTCCTTTATCTCTTAGAAAGTGAGAGGTGATAAATGAATAAGAAAGTCAGCACTTAATTTAAATCTGAGGGAAAATAACACCTGGGAATTAACAACTGAATTATTTGTTTTGCAATGCAAGGAGTGGACCATATTCAAGCTAGATTTTTGTTTGGATTCAAAATTTCTGCCTTCTCTTTATCCTTACAAAGCAATACTTGGAAATCAAATTTCCCTTCTTCCCTACCTAAGACCTAATCTTTTCACTGAAACAAAAAAGAAAAGTAAAAAATAGAGCTCGTGCCTTTACTATTAAATTCTTGTTAAAAATTAAGAAAAATGATCAGATCACTTTCTGGCTCCTCTCATAATACTCAAACATGTTACCTGGCTTTTTTTTTCTTCTTTACTTCCTTTATGTCCTCACCCCCATCTGTACTTTTCAAGTACTCAAAAAATTTTTAAGTTTTAAATATGGAGCTACCATATGACCCAGCAATTCCACTCCTAGGAATCTACCCAAGAACACACAAACATTCATTCAGGAGGGTATCTGCACTCCTGTGTTTATTACAGCACTATTTACCATAAGTAAGTTATGGAAACAACCCAAATGCCCAGAAACAGATGACTGGATCAGAAGATGCAGTATATATATACAATGGAATACTATTCAACAATCAAAAAAGATAAAAACTCATGCCATTCACAGCAACATGTGTGGAATAAGTCAGAAGGAAAAGCAAAAATATTGGATGGTTCCACTTACAGGACGAATATAGGGGAACCAAATAAGAGATAAAAAAATAATAATAACTTTAAAAAGTAACAGATAACTATAGCTTAGAGGCATTCTGTGGGGGAGGAAGAAGAACAAAACTGGTGCCGGTAGAACACAAGGGGCTGTGGTGATGGTTCACTGGTGAACTGGTGGGAAATTTATTGGGACTACAACTCAGAGGAGAAAAACATTATACCAAAGTGAACAGTTATGTAAAATATATGTAAATAAATTTAAATTTTTTGTTTTTGTTCACCTATTTTTCTCTGGCTACATTTGCAACTAGGGAGATGTTATCTATTTCTGAAATTTCAAACACAAAATGTGATGGTATTATGTTGGTAGACTGGATGAAAAGGGAAGTGGAATAAGAGGTTTGCTTTTAGGAAGGGAGATTGGAGACTAGAGGGATAGTAGAATTTTTTTAAATTTATTATAAACCATTTCATTCTTTTTAAACTTAAGTACACGTGTTACTATTACATGTTGGTATTTCATAGAGTTGACTAGGAAATGCTTCTTTATAGAATTAGTTAAAATACAAGGCAACAAATAACAGACCTAGTCTTATTTATTCTCATATTTCCAGTTCCTAGGACAGACCTGATATATATATTCATTCTTGAATGTATGAGGCAATTTCAGATATGAAGTGTCTGGCATGATGAAGCTGTATGATAGAGTAAATCTGTTCAGAGCTCTGTTTAGAAGTGATCATTTAAGAATCATGGCCCAGTTTGAGAAGAAAGGGCATTTCTTGTGTTTCATTGCATCTATTCGGTTTAGCATACTTCTTCCTTAACTGGTTGATTGTTTAGTTAGACAGGAAGTCAGAATTTTTCAGTTGCTCAAAGTCTTTATGTAGTTATTAAGCTTTAAATTAAAAAAAAAAAAGATTTATTCATTTATGCATACAAGAACTGGGGTATAGGCCAGAGGTCGGGGTTGAGAGTATTCACCAGAGTTGGGAACAGAAAGATCAACTGAAGTACACGGTGGAGGGGAGCAGTGGGTGAGACAGGTGATGTCTGCCATACCATTTGGGTCACCTCCCTGGCCAGGGATCCAGCCAAAGTGGTCTGGCCAGCTTCCCAGTGCTGTGCTTTAACCCTTTGTGCTACTAGGGTGGGCCCAACAGTTGTATCTTAACAGGGTACTGGTTGTCACCTAAGAATGGTTGTCAAAGGCTTTCAAAGGAGAGAGAAGGGCATGGATAGTTCACCTTAAGAATCCTATTTATGTTCATGGGATGCTTTTGGAGTTCTCCTTTTTTTCTTGAGTCTGGTTGTCCCATCTGATTCAGTGTTCCTAGGGATAATGGAAGCTAGCCCCCTTTTCTCTGGAGTAAAAAAGTAAGTAGTAAATTAAAATAAACAATAAATTGAAAATTACCGATGAGAAAAAAAAAATTCCTCCTGTCATTTTCAAGGGATCATTATTTTTGTTGATATACTGAATGTTTTCTTGACATATGTGTGTATAAATGTGTATATATATTTAAAAAATGTTTTTATTCATACAGATCCGGGGTACAGGCCAGAAGCGCATGGGTGGTAAGAGGATTCACCAGAGACATAGTGGGGAGCAGAACAGGAAGATCAACAAAGTTCACTGCTGAGGGGAGCAGCTGGTGAGGCAGGAGAGTTCTGCTGCGCCTTGTGGTCACCTTTCGGGGCAGGGATTGAACTCACACTGAAGTGCTGTGGCTAGTTTGCAGTGTTGCATTTTAACCTGTTGTGCCACCAGGCAGGGTCTAAATGTGTGTATTTTTTAACCAGCATAAAATAATACTATTCATTATTTTCTATACCTTGCTTTTTTAAAGATTTATATTTATTTATACACACAAGAATTGGGGTGCAGGCCAGAGATGCGGGGAGGAATATTGGGGGGAATAGGATTCACCAGAGTCAGAGTGGGGAGTAGAATAGGCAGATCCACTGAAATACACTGCTGAGGGGAGCGGTGGGTGAGAGTTTTTTCAACTGGTTTATTCAAACCAATACATAAGCTGGTACTGCACATTCTATCTGATTATTTTCCATATGTCTCTTAATCCAGCACAATTCTTGTCATTTTCCTTTTAAAGTAATTAATAACACTAGACTTATTGAGAACTTTAGTCAGTCCTGTAGAACAAATTCGGATGAGCTAATTATTTCTTGTGATGTCCTTTGTTTATTGCCTTTATTTCCTATAAACTGGAAACTATATCACTAGTTTAATGGAATCAAGTGAAGTGTTAGACTTGAATGCCAAATGAAGTTATAGATGAACGTCATACTGTGTCACGTCAGGAGTCTTATTTGGTTGGCCCACTCTTACTGATGCTAAAGTTGGGTCATTGGATTAAGATGATGGGAATTGATCTTTTTAGTATGCAGTTAGGTTTTCCTTGTAACAAGTGACTTTGTAGTTGTGGCATTTTACAAATTTCTGTCAGCCATTCACCCAATGATTGTAACCTAGTAGGTAATCCTTGCCTCAATAAGAGAAAATTTCCCAATTTCTTGTACATTTATTGGCAGGCACTCGTACATAATGTAGAACTAAAACTCTTTGATAAGGTGAAATAAATGTACTTTTTCTAAGTACCAGTTTTTGAAGGATCTGTTTAACATAGTTTGCTTAAAAATAATTGAAGTTTACTTTCCCTCCTTTTTGAGTATTACTACACACATATTTTCATTCTTGTGATGTGAAAGTACACGGTATATAGTTTGATATTCTTGCCCTACTTGCAGCCCAGTTTTGTAATTCAGAGGCTTTGCTTTTAAACCTTCAAGTCTTTATTTCTAGGGTAATAAGCTATTGAGAAGGAAATGCTTAAGAGGAACCTACTTTTGCTTCTAAATTAGCACATTATTAGTACAATCTAAAACCCCATCTCAAATATGCATACTGAGGATTAACTAGTAGTGCTCAAAATGCCACACTTTTTATGACGAGAGTTAACTACCTTTAAACTCTGCCTAAATTACTGTAGTAGTTTCATGTTTTAATACTTCTAGATTTTTTTTTGTACCCAGACTTCAAGAAATATGCTTAGAACTCAACAGTTTTTTTCAGCTAATGTTTCTGTAGGGTTGTGTGCTTATGTTGAACAAACTCAATACATTTAAAATAAATGTGTGTGTCTGTGCATAAAGCTTTAGTCAGTTACAACCCAGCTATCCTTAATAGAACATGTCACTTGGAAAGTCATGTTGTATGTCAGCAAACGGGATAGATGAGTCTGGTACTGTGAGCCAAACGACTGCAGGACCATACGTAACATGTCCAAAATTGAGTGTTTAGTCTTTCACTTTAAACTAGTCCCTCTTGCAGTTTAATGTTAATGTTGGGACTTAACCTGGTGACGGGGGGAGGGGGGTGAGGAGTGGGTTAAATTTTCAGTGCTGTCATCGTGGCATCAGCGTATTGAGTTCCATCCTGGCCACATGAGGCTGAGGCGCAGGAGACCTCTCCTGTCACATTCACTGTTTTCCTTAGCAGTGTATGTCAGTAGATCTGCCTGTTCTGTTCCCCACTTTGTCTCTGGTGAATACTGTCACCCCCCCCAACCTCTGGCCTACATCCCAGTTTCTCTGTGCATAAATAAATGAATCTTTAAAAAGAGAACCATTAATGCTATATAGTAGTGTTTTATTTGTGTTAGAGACTTATGTGATTATTTCCTATCAATGTGGTACTGTTTGAATTACCTTTTAGGAAGGAGAAGTGTCAGGAGATATGATCAAAAAGGTCTAGGATAGTCAGGTCATGTGAGACACACTGTAGGTTAAAGACCATGGGTCTTAATTTTGAGTGGGGGAGGAGTGACATGAAGGATCATTTATGGTACTTTGGAGAATAGAAAAAGGAGAATGGGAAAAAAAAAAAACTTAGGGAAAGTTCACAGAGAAAGAATGAAACCAGGGAGACTACAGGAAACTATTGTGTTGGTCTTGACTTAGACTTGGGGAATAGCAGTGGAAATGTAGTTACATTTCAGTGGAAAGTAGTAACAGTGGAAAGTAGTTACATTTCAGGCATATTTTGACATTGTTAGGAACCAACAGGCTTTCTAACTGATCAAGTATGGGATGTGCTATAAAGAGAACTGAGGACCGTGATTGGGTTTTGGTCAGAGCAACTAATGAATAGTTCTGCTATTTACTGAAACTGGAAGAGGGACTGGTTTAGAGTGAAAGATAAGTGCTCAATTTTGGACGTGTTATGTTTGAGATGTTGGTTAGATATTTAACTGCTATAGAATAGGAAGCAAGATACAGAAATACAGATTTCCTTAGAGTGGGGGATCCAAGGCTTGGAGATACTAGTTATCAATCATGGGACTCATTGCCACCACTAAAGGATTGAAGATAGATGGAAAAGAGAAGTCTGAGGTTTGATCCTAGTCACTCGAGTCTCTACAGATTGGGTCTAGAAGATGAATCCAGCAAATGGGACTGAGAAGTTGTAGTCAGTAGTGATATTTCCCTGATAATCCAGTCAAGAAAAGGGTTTCAAGAAAGAGACTAGGGTCAACTGAGTTAAATACTGCCAGAGATCAAGAAGATGAGGATTCAGAACCGACTGACTGGATTCTGCAGTGTAGTGGTGGTCTCTGGGAATGTGACAAATAGTGTCTCTAGTTTATATCACTACCTTGCCCAGTGGAACAAACACAATTGCTGACATTCTTAGCAATTGTTCTCAGATTGCCCCCACCATGATTTCAACCTTTTTCAGCGCATTTTTGTGTTCCCTAGTTCTAAGCTTTGGACCCGTACCCTGACTTTAACCCTCATTTCTGCTCCTTTCCCAAGATGTTGCATGTCTTTTTCTTTAGAATATTTCTGATCCAGGCAGCTTTTGTTCTAACCTGCTCACCACTGTCTCTTCAGGCTACTCTTAAACTTAACCCTTTCACCATTCAGCTCTGCTCTCAAAGGACACCTGTTTATGCAGGTGTCTCTTTATAAACCTGTGCCTTCCAGTTGAAACTTTCTTCCCCTTTTGTGTCTGTGCAAGTGTCCTTTCTTTCTTTTTAATAATAAACCTGGCCTTCAGGATATTAAAACACTCACAAACAACGTATTTCTGATCTAGTTGATTCCTTTGGTCCCAGCATCTTGTCTCTCTAAAGTAAATTTGTAACCAATTTGGGCATGAACCCAAATCATGAACTCTTTTGGTAAATAGATTGTTTATAGGTCCTTTCCAAGAGAATGTTTTCATTGTATAAATAAAATGCGTGAGATCATAAAGGAGCCAAATTATACTGTAATGTGTAGTTAATCAAAATATTAACAACTAGTTTGTGATTAAAATAAATTTGCATATTAATCTATTAAGTAACATTCTAGCAGTGGACCTATCTGATACATACTATGAATCAAATAGCTTTAAGTGTGAATATTATTTCAATATACCCATGGTAACTATATTATATGAAAATATTTGTGGTTTTATTAGCACATGTACCATTAACACTAATGTGGCTTTGTTTCTGTATTCATAATTTGGTGAATTTTTACATTTAAATTTCAAGTTAATGCATATTAAGATAAATTTTATTCCCATGGAAGCCGTGGGCCCTAGATTAAGAAACTGGAGAACTGTAATGTTGGTTATGAGCAGACCATGGAGCTGGTCACAAGGTAGAAGAAAAAACCTTGGCATCTAACAGGCCAATATTCCTTATGGGGGAAGGATTCAGATAGGACTTTATATCTTAAGTAGTATATACAGTGCAGCGTGGGTTCTTAAGCACAAATAGCAACTTTGTAAAATATATTAGGAAAACCTCAGAAAATTTGTAATACACACTGTTATTTAATGTAGTAGTTTCACTTGTAACCTATACTAGATTCTTTCAAGTTTTAAAAATCAGCACCCACTTGTTTTAGTATAAAGTACTTCTTTTATACTATGTACTTGTTTGTCTGACTGTTTTACCCAAAGCTGCTGTAAGACCTATTCTTTCTTCAGAAGTTCGTTTTAAGCTTCCTGTTTACATCCTTTGTATCTGGCAGCTGTAGAAGAAAGTTGGTCCTTGTGTCCATTTATTCACCTCTAGGATGCTTTTGCATTGTTTCCCCGATCAAAGACCTCTTAGTGCTAAGGAGTGAGTTTTTGATATTCAGAGCAAAAGGTCAGAGAGCAACCCTGCCCATTTTTACATTGTGTTGTATGCTTTCTTATTGTTTAGTTTTAAGAGTTGTTTGAATACTTTCTGATACCACTTGTGGAGCCTCCTTGGTGGAGCAAGGAGCTGACCCACATGGCACTGCAGGCCTCTCCTGTCTTGCTTGCTGCTCCCCTCAGCAGTGAATTTCACTTAATCTGCCTGTTCTGCTCCCCACTCTTGTCTTCCCCCCTCCCACCTCTGGCCTACAACCCTGCTCTTGTATGCATAAATAAATAAATCTAAAAAAATTAAATGCCAAAAGCTTAAAAAAAAAAAAAGATGCCACTTCTTTATCAAATATGCTTTGCAAATATTTTCTACCAGTCTGTGGCATTGTCTTTTCATTCTTTTAAGTGTCTTTTGCAGAATAGAAATATTATAATTTTTAAAAGGTCCATCTTACCAAGTTTTTCTTTTTTGGGTTATATTTTGTTGTCTCAGAAAACTAATTGTCTAACTTAAGGTCATTTAGATTTTATCCTGGTAGTCTTAAGTTTTATAGTTTTGTGTTTTACATTTAAGGTCTGTTACCTATTTTGAGTTGTTTTTGTGAAAGGTATAAGGTTAGCATCTAGGTTCTTTTTTGTGTCTGGGTGTTGCTTCATTTATTTTTCTCTTTCAGAAAAGATTTTTGAGGTGCTAAGTAATGTATCTCACTAGTCATCTTTCAGGCATTCATGGAGTCCCAGTTGTTGGTGATGGTTCCAAGTGATGATCTTGCCCATTGTCATGAGATGGCATTATGTGAACTATTCCAGCTCAACTCCATCTTTCTTAAACTGTGTTCACTGGAAACAGATACGATATATGTGAAATGTAGTTTTGTGTAAGAATAACATATCTGTTTTGGTACCTCTTTGAAGTCATCTCATACTCATCAATTCTTAGGGTTTTTTACATCAGTATATCTTTAGTATTATATAATATTTGATTAGTAAAAAACTGAAAATACAGTTTTTATAAGGTCTTCCTTGAAACACATATACCACATTTTTAAAAATAATAGTTTATTTTTACATCATTTTGTGCCTTTTCCATCTCAGTTATAATCCCTGTGCACTTCCCACCACCAAATCATTTGTGTGCCATCACCAAAGTCCAGTGCTTTTTCTACCACATTTTTGACATAATAGTTTATGATTCTATCACAAAAGAGGTTAATATTTTGGGATATTATATTTTCTTCCAAAGTAATAGATTTGGAACATGTTAAATGATATCAGTACTAGAGGGAACTCTGTTTATATTATTCTTTATCCATAATTGTATCTTTTTGGTAACTGAGCCCGTCCCCTTTTAGCCTGCCAGAGTTGTCATCCATCAGCAAAAACTTAACTTGATATATTTCTGAAAAATAGAAATTGGTAATTAAGTACATTTTTAGCATCTTTTGACATGATCAAATTTTTTTAATTTATTTTTTTACCCAAATATTTCATTGGTAGATTTTCTTTTATTAAGTGAGTTTAGGAATCAGGCTTTCCTTATGTAAGCATGTGTAGATTATGGTGAGACACTTGTTAAGTTGTGCTATCACTACGCTCTAATGCTGGCCTTTTGTATTTTATAATCAATACCATAAAGTATGAGTTGGAAGACAACAGTTTATACTGGGTAGTTTAGAAATAGCCACTGTCACAGGGATTATGTATATTTAGATATAAAGAAATTAACTGGTCATTCTGTCTAGTAATGTGGTATATTTTATCCTTTGTAGTTTTAAAATTTTCTGCTATTGACAATTTAATGACTTGCTTTTTCTTTTTTTAGAAATGTATAAGAATAATACTTGATGAAAACCTGCATTTTAACAAGTCTAAAGAAGTTATTTCAATAAATGAAAAAAAATTTAATATTAGGAAAAAAAATTTGTCACCAAAGTATAGTTCACAACATTCTTTCATAGTGGACTATAGAATAACTGGACATCTGACTTGATGGCATAAATTTTGTAAAGTATGGTATTGGTAGGTGTAGGTTCCAGTAAACATTCACACTGGTAAAACTACTATAGGTCTCACTTTATTTGGCATTACTTTATTCAGAAGGATTTAGAAAAGAAATTGAATTGTAACTTGTCAGTAAGACAGTGGGAGTCCTTGGAGCAGTATACGTAGTAATTAATACTTTCCTGAGTGTTCAACTGAGAGGTCAGATCCAAAGAGTTGTAATATCTATATTGGATGATACAGAGAGCTCCACAGGCATTAATTTCCAGAATTCTCTGCAAGGAAATGCCTAATTATATGTCATTATAGTAGGAAAACCTCAAAAATATGATTTCCCACTGTCTATTCTACTTCCAGGCCAGATGTAACTGACTGATTTTTACATTCTATCATCAACAATGTTGACAAGTAATTTAGGTACCTGACATGCTGTCTTAATCAGATTAATGGGAAGAAACCCAAGTTCAAATTCTTATATGTAGGAGGAGGGGCTTTGTTTATTGTTAATCTATAGTCATTCATACTGACTTTTCTTGTTTTAGTGTCTTACAGATTTTTCTTACTTCAAGATTATTGGGGAGAGGGGGAATCTACATTGTCTTTTAAGAATGGTTTTATGTTTTTAATCTACCTAGATCTTTGAGTAGCTATCTTTTGTATGGTGTGAGGTAGGAACCAGAACTCCCCCCCCCCCCAGAAGATTAATCACTTGCCCCAATCATTTGTTTCCCTGTGGGTCAAAAATGTCACTGGTATCATAGTGTTATAGGACAATGAGAGGGGTACTCCTGGGCCCCCACACCTACCTACTCTAAATAAGTTCTGCCAACCACCATCAAGACACAACATATAAGACCTTTAATGGAAAGGAATGTTAATACAATTAGTGTGCAATACAGAAAAGACAAAAAAATATAGTTTCTAAATCAAACACCCAAAGTTACCCACCCCCTCATGGGTAAAAGTCCACCGAAAAGGGATTTGGACCAAGGCAAGGCCTGAAAGCCCGCCACAAGTCTAGAGCACCTTTTGAGTGCTCTAGAAAAGGGTCAGAAATGGCCAGACAAGTCTGGGAGGAAAAGAACAAAATCAAAGTCAAGATAAATGCTGCCATAGTTAACCTCCAACACAGGTCTCTCAAACAGTTCAGGGCCAAGAAACAAGAGCCACTTCTTCACATGTCTCTGGGCTCCTTCTGGTCTCCTCTGACTCTCCCTTCCTCTTCAGATTCCTTTCTGCTGCTCAGCTCCACCCTCCTCCTGGGTGGGGCAGGAAACCTGGAATCTCCCCTTTTTCTGGGACCATCCTGTTAACAATAGAGCAGTTAATATTAGGAAATAGTTTTTCAAATTAACAAATGACTGAGTGTATTAAAAGTGTATGTCTTTAACAAACCTATTTATGATCTTATATGATTGCATATTTGTTAAGAATTTATAGGGTCAGTCTTTTTCTCAAAGAAAGTAAATATGTATGTGTAATGTGAGAAGGAGTGCACTTCTAAATAAAAGTCTGCTTTACTCTAAAGGCTTTGTGCTTATTCTAGGTGGCCTTACTTTGAAATTTTCTGAGCCAAAAGTCGTGAGTTAAGGGGCAGAATGATTGCGCTTTAGATGTACCACTTCACTCTTTATACAAGTGAACCTTCCTATGTTTAGTTTTGCCCAATGAAACTGTATTAATACTAATTTTTATCTTGCTCACTTCTTAGTATTGTTGAAAATTAGATAGGGTAAGGGATATAAAGACAATTTAATTGGTAAAACTACTTAAATGTAAGGAATTTTTGCATCTTAACTTTTCCTTCCTTTCTCTTGTAGGTAGTGTTGGCGCTTCTTTTCAGTGCCAGTCCATCCATCACGACCACATTTGTCATGAAGACAGTGACAAGGTGAGGTCTGTGTTGATGTCTACAATGATGAAGATGCATGTTTGTTTTATTGTTTTCATTTGCACAATTCTGGACATAGGCAGGACAGTTTGACTTTGTGGGAGGGATACATTGTGAAGTTGCAGAGAGCCATGCTGGTTTGTCTTTTAGATTATTAAACTGCTTCAGAAAATTTGAGGATAATTCCCAGGAGGTGAGTTGGACTTCTGATAAGCCTTCCATTGGCTCACTCCCAATACCATGCTTCTTCTCTTGAACAGTCCTGGATGAATTATCTTCAGGTATGAACAAGTGCTCCCAAAGTTGATGATTTGTCTCAGTAATTTGTGTTTCCAATTTGACATGTCTCAGACACTCCAATTTGTGTGTATGTGTTTGCAGTTGATTGTGTTAGATTCTGATTTCTTCTCAGATTTCTCTTGATTTTTTTGACTCAGTTTCTTTATAAAGCCAAATTTAAGAATTGAGAATAGAATTTGCCTAATTCATGTAAAAAAAAACCTGGTGTGGGCCCTTCTTTTGTTATTTAAGATCAGGTCCCAACTCTTGGTGGTTTTGTTACATTGTATTGTATTGTTTCTGTTCTTTTTATCTCTAAAAGTAGTTTTTGGGGGCTTTCCAGTACTCTACTCTGCCCTTTTTGGCCCTGTCCTTGTAGTAGGTATTAATGTTTATAAAGTCTGGCTACTGATGTTGGATGGACTTAAATTCAGTCTTTTCCACCAAAAGTTTCCAGTCACTTTCCTCATATTTCCTGTGTGTTGCGTGCAGGAGTAGCACTCCCTTGGTATATTCCCCAGGCTGGCCAATCCTAGTGATCTTTTTCTCTGTTGTTTTAATCAAGATCTTCCTCTCTCATCCTGTTGTACCTCAATCAAGAACTTGACCATTGGGATTTTCAAAATGACTTTCTTTGTTCTATATGTTGATCTCTGTGTCTTTGTGGGCTTTACTCAGACAAATTTCATTCTATTTACAGTGTGGGGTGTGCTTAGCATTTCAGAGTCTCTTTTATTATTACAATAATCCATAGACAGGTTCACTTCCTTAGAAGCAAGCTGCTGAAGGAGACTTCCAGAATATATAGGTGGCTCCATAAAATTCATCATACCACAGATTTCAGAAATGATGTTGAAAATAATAGTGATGAGAGGAAAAGGGCAAAATCATTGTGGGTCAGTAGTATCACAAAGAACTGTATTTTGTAATTGTGAAGGTATTCTGAGGATAAATTTTCTTTCCCCTACTCAATATAATATACTTTTATATAAAATTTCATTTGTTTATATTCATTTAAGTTAAAATTCACTTATTTACTGCAGAGAAGCAAAATTGTGCTCTGTTTTATCTCTAGATAAGTGTAGAGATTTCTGTCTACCTCTGCCAGACACTATCTACTATAAAGATGGTTTTCTAATTTCTGAACCGTCTAACTGATTTGATGCTTTTAGGAGGTGGGGTTTTTCCAGAAGTATATGGGCAGAAGGAAAACAAAGTTTAAGGGATTTTATCATTTGATGAGACCTAAGAACTGTCAGGAAATACTCTCTACTTTTTACTGCCTGCCATACATATACTTAGAATTGCTTGCTACAGGGAAATGAAGAGAATGGATTAGGGTCTCTTGATGATGCATTTATAATTTCTTTAGCAGATTTAGTCAGCAAGTAATATCTATCACATCTATGTTGTCTTAGCATTTATGGAGTGCATCATGATGCAAAACAAGAATCAGTATTTTTTCATAAGTTTACTGTCTTAACTGTTGAAAACAAACAATAAAAATAAACACAATACAGAAAACAGAGCAGATTAGTGGAGTGAGGACCAGAGTTGGCTGGTACAGATTGCTGCTTTGAATAGGAACATTAGACCTCTTTCTGGGGAAGAGAGTGTTGAATAGAATGTTTAAAAATCCTCTTTATAACAACTTCTGATTTCTTCCTTTCCATGATAATAGGGTATTGGTCTGTTAAAACAAAACCCAACTGAAACTGCTGCCTCTTGGATGTGTGTAGGTAATCACATGCGTATATGCATGTGTGTACACACACAACACACCCTCTCCCTGACAACTGCAAGGGATTATAGAAAACAGGACCCCTCCTTTTTTTTTTTTTAGGGGTTATCTTGAATTTTTTTTAAGGATTTTATTTATTTATGCATACAGAAGTGAGATATAAGCCAGAGGTGCAGGGGTGGTGAGAGGATTCATCTGAGATAGAGTAGGGGGCAGAACAGGCAGACTGATGAAGTACACTCCTGAGGGGAGCAGTGGGTGAGATAGGAGAGGTCTGCCATGCCATGTGGGTTGCCTCCTTGGCTGGGGATTGAACTAGTGCTGAAGCAGCTGCTGCTAGCTTTTTGTAGTGCTATGCTTTAACCTGTTGCGCCACCAGGGAGGCCCCTACTTCAACCCCTTCTTAAAAATAAATTTGAAAACTGTTACACCTGTGGGAGAAATGACTTGTTCAGGAATCACCTGTAGTGCTGTGGCTAGCCCAAATCTTCTGTTCCTGATATTTTTAGCAGGCATACCGAGGGGCCCCCAAAGGCCCCAAACTTGTATGCTCTAAAGGGTTTTGGCCATGTATATACACAAAGACATACCATAATTGGTGTGTGCATAGAGGGATGAGTGGAAAGGATAAGTTTCCCAATAAAACACCCTAAGTTAGATATCCCCTTGTAGGTCCGAATGCCCAAAAAAGGCTGGCCTGAAGAAGGGCTGCTGAAGCGCAAGTCCTTAGATCAGGAACTATTGGGAGGAGGTGAAAAGAGCCAGGCAAGTCTAGAATGAAAGGAACATAATCAAAATACAAATTAGTATCAGCCTGCTCTCTCACCCACATCTCTTTCAAGTGTATCTTCATTTCTTTCCTCTATCTGTTTCCTACAGGCCCCTCAATTCCCTGGTCCAAGTCCAAAGTCAAGAGGCAAGCATGCCTTTCTCGTCTCCATGTTTCTCCCTGTGAGCCTCTTGTGTCTCCTCTATCTGGGTCTACCTGCCTTCCACATTTTATAGCTTCACATGGCTCCTCAGTTGTACCCTTCATTAAGTGGGATGGGGCATCTCCTCTTTTGGAAATGCCTGTTACAATTTATAAAATATTTACTTAGCTGTCCTGAACACAGTGGCAAAACACATGTTGACACTTTGCTTATTACCCTCACTTA
>NW_004567107.1:26916296-26957922 GCF_000260355.1 Condylura cristata
CAGTGTATTTCAGTCAGTCCACCTGTTCTCTTCCCCACTCTATCTATGGTGAATCCTCTCAACCTCCCACCCTCACCCTGTACCTCTGACCTACATCCCAGCTCTTGTATGCTGGGATTTAACTAAAATAAATCTTTAAATAAATTGCCTCCAATTCAACTAATATGTAATTAAGGATGGAATTGGGGTTCAAGCAGGGAGAAAAGGGCAGTCCATTTATTGTCATTGTTCCCCCTACCTCCACACCCCCTAAAGAGTTTTGAAAGTGGTGACAGTTCTCCCAAATTTGTCTTTACCTGTTTTCTGCTGATGAACACTGGCTTGTAGCTTATTGTTCTGGAAGATGTGATTTCAGCTCTGTAGTTTACTATTAAATACTGTCACTTGAAAAATTATTATCAGCTTAAACTGGGCACAGCAGTTCTTAAACTGGGCACAGCAGTTCCACACAAGTCTCTAGCAGTAATTTTACTGTTATTGATAGTGCCATATATTCCCAATTTCTAGGTAGCAAACATTTATTATATGATTGTCTCATCATCTTTTTAATAGATTACTATTCTTAAAATAGAATTTTCTTTCATGTTTTTCTCTGCACTCTCTGCATTGTCAAAATGAAACTAAATGTCCTGATTACACTGTGTAAAACTTGGTGCCAGAGAGTTACTGCATCTTCCGAGATGCTGGCATTTCTGTGCTCATTTAGGTGATGCAAATCATGCTTATCGCTGGGGTCAATTCAAAGACCTCACATGTTTGGTGGATGATACACTTTTCAACCTGGACTTTAACTGGGTCCCTCAGTCTGAGCACCTATATATAGCCAGTGCTTTTTTAGAATATGGTTTCTTAATTCCAAGAGTGAATCTCATAGAACCAGGCAGATATGTGATCATTTATGACCTAACTTTGGAAGTCACAAAGCATCACTTCCACCCTAGTTACAGTTCTGGCCAAATTCAAGAGGAGGAGGGAACATTAATCCCACATTGGGGAGGAATGTCAACATAATGTTAAAAGAAAGAAGGGTGGGAGGACTTATTATAGCCACCTTGGAAAATACATCCTGCACACTAAAATGACTGCATAATGTTCCATCATAGGATATGTGGTAATTTACTTAATCAGTCTTTAATTGTGGAGCTTTTAGATCATTTAAAAAAAAAAAGTGTATTCATTTAGCAAATGTTTATTAAATGTCTGCTGTGTGGCAGGCACTGTTGAATCATTGGTATACAATGGTGAAAAGACTGACAAGGAAGGTCCTTGCCAGCTTCTAGTCCTTACTTTTTGTGGAAGGGACTGAAAATGAACCATATATATTAACCAGTAAATAATCAGATAAGTGCTTTGCAAGTATTGGGCAGTTGACTACTTAAAGTGTGGGGAAGGTCTGAAGATCTTTAAGGTAACACTTAGGCCAAGATGTGAATGATGAGAAGGAACAAGCCATGTGAAAATCTGGTCTATGGGGAGAAAATTCTGGGAAGAAACAGCTAGTACAAAGACCATGACAAATCTTGCAAACAGAAAGAAAGCTGTGGTATACAAGCAAGGTGGACAAAGACAGAAGTAATGTGAATTTGAGGGAGAGGAGACTCTCCTTCAGTAGACTGAGTGGGCATAGTCCTGATCATGTAGCTCTTGGTAAATCAGAGGGAAACTTAGAATTTATTCTGTCAGAATCTTGGGAAGATTTTACATGAGTTTATTTATATTTCTAAAACATACCCTTTGCCTCTGTGATGAGATTTTTTTTTAAGTTGTGGTAATTTACACCTAACATTTCTTACCATCTTATTGTTAATGTGCAGTTCAATAATGTTAAGTTTATTCATATTTTTTGTGCAACCGATCTCCAGAACTTTCAACTTGCAATATGGTAGCTCAGTACCCATTAAATAGTAACTTCTCAGTCTTCCCGCCTTCCCCAGCCCTTGCAAGGCCAGTGCGGAGAAGCCCGGCATGGAGTGAGCCAGGCCGCCGTGCACAGGGAGACTGGTTGCCCAGACCATTTTCCTTTCTGTGTCTTAAGAATTTGAGTGTTTTATATACATTATATAATATTTGGGGTTTTTTGATGATTGACTTATTTCACATAGCATTAAGATTCACTGGTGTTTCAGCATGTTGGAATGTTTTCCTTTCTCTCTCTCTCTCTCTCTCTATATATATATATGTATATATATATCAGAATTTATTCATCCATTTCTGCATGGACAGTTGTGTTGCTTTCACGATTTGGCTACTGTGAATAATGTTGTTAGAGTGTTTGAGACCTTAGCTTTTGGTTCTTGCATATGTACCCAGAAGTAGAATTACTGGATCATTTCAATTTTTAATGTTCTCAGGTCCCACTATGCTGTTAACCACAGTGACTGTAACATTTTATATTACCCTCAAAAGTGCAGAAATATTTTTATTTTTCCACATCCTTGCTTATACTTGTGTAGTTGTTTTGTTTTTTAAATAACTATCCTAAAAGGTATAAAACAGTATCTTATTGTGGTTTTGATTTTCATTTCGTTATTGATCAGTGATGTTGAGCATCTTTTCATGTATTTGCATATCTTCTTTGGAGAAATGTTTATTCAAGTCCTTTTTTTTTTTAAGATTTATTTATTTGTGCACACAGAACTGGGGTACAGGCCAAAAGCTCAGGGGCGGTGAGAGGCTTCCCCAGAGACAGAGTGGGGAACAGAACAGGCAGATCGACAAAGTATGCTGCTGAGGGGAGCAGCGGGAGGGCCAGGAGAGGTCTGCCATGCCATGTGGTGACCTCCGGGGCAGGCAGGAATCGAACTCATGCGGAAGTGGCTTTAGATTCTCAGTGCTGTGCTTTAACCTGCTGCACCACCAGGGAGGGCCCTATTCAGGTCCTTTTAAGATTTATTTATTTATACATATACAACTGGGGTACACACCGGAGGTATGGGGGGGGGTGAGAGGATTCACCAGAGACAGAGAGGAGAGCAGAACAGGCAGATGGACTGAAATATACTGCTGAGGGGAGCAGCAGGCGGGTCAGGAGAATTTTGCCACGCCATGTGTGTCACCTCCCTGACTGGGGATTGAACTCATGATGCAGTGGCTGGGATAGCTTCAGAGTGCCCTAACCCGTTGCTCATTCTTAAATGAGGATTTATTTTCTGTTGGTTAGTTATAGGAGTTCTTTATGTATTCTGGATATTAACCCTTTATTAGTAACATGCTTTGCAAATCTTTTCTTCCATTTTATAGGTTTCTGTTATACTCTGTTGATTGTATCCTTTGCTGTACACAAGTTTTTTTAAGTAACCCAATTTATTTATTTGTTGTCTGTCTTTGGTGTCATATCTAAGGAATGATTGCCAAATCCACTGTCATGTGGCTTTTCCTTATTCTATCCCCCTAAAAGTTGTGTTTCATTTTGAGGTACTTTTTTTATATCGTGTCAAGTAAGCGTCTGTCTTTATTGTTTTGCATATGGATATCCAATTTTCCAACAATGTTGTTGAGAGGACTTACTTTCCCATTGAGGGGTCTGGCACCCTTGTTGAAATCATTTGTCCATATATGTAAGGGTTTATTTGGGGGCTGTCTATCCCATAGACCTATATGTCTGTTTTATGCCAGTATCACAGTGCTATGCATCAGTTTATATTTCACCTATACAACATGGGAATGCTTGTTTCATTCCTTTTTCACATAATTTACTCACCTATAGTGGCATTTACTTTGTAAGTGATGTCTTAATTGGCTTCCTTTTTTTTTTTTTTTTTGAGTGTGTATTTCTTTGATTACTACTGAGGTTCTGTAGCTTTTATGTTCATTTATCCATTGGTCATTTGAAATTGCTTTGTAAAATGTCACCTTTTGCACATTTTTATCTTCTTTTTGGACATTCCTATTATCACTTTGTATGGGGCCATTTCTCACCTGTGTCATATTGGCAAAAAATCACTCAGCTTTTACTCTTTTTTAAAAGATATATTTTATTTTTATTTTTTATTTTATTATGCATACAGAACTCCCACAGCTTACAATTTAAATATTTTCCCATAGAGAAAATTTGAAGTTATTTTGGAAGCAAGTCTACTGTTGCATTGTTCTCTGAAATGTATTTCATTACTTTTATGTCTATCATCTTTCAGATAGTTACATTGTCTTAAAACTTTGTTAATTATATATTATACTTTCAGAAATACATGGTGACCTTCCCAATGCATTTTAAATATTTAAAATATTTGAGGTGATTAGAAAGATCATGTAATGATAAACATTTTGAGATAATTGTTATTTGGCATTCCTTTATTGACATTTAAGGTGTTATTGCTAAGTTTATTTTGTTTTTGGTTATAATATGCTGTTGTAATAGAAACAAACAGGGGTGTGGGGGTGGGGGATGACGGGTAATGAATAAACTTCCCTTGGAAGAATAAAATTTATTATTTGCTATGTAAAGAATTGTCCTGCTCTAAGGGTTTTTATTTTAGGTTATTTCTGTTTTGTTATGTAAACTGGAATTCTGCTCACATGACACTTCTTTCTTTAACTTAGATAAAGTCTGGAAAGCTCTGTTGATAAAATACATTTATAGAGATAGGCCCTGATTCACCATGTCTGTCACCGTGTCTGTGTAAAACCAGTATGTTTAGACAGGCTCCAAAAAGTGCATCAGCAGTGAAAGGCACCATGAGAACACTGAAAGTTTTAGTGAGCTGGTCACATTTTACCATGCAGGATGTTAGAGTTCTATAGGCAGGGGTGCCACCCAGAGCCACGCTATCAACTGTATAGTCACATGAGGTAAACCAGGTTTCCTTAAAAGTCTGTTCCTCATCATACGTGGTGGGAATTACAAAGACATTTTGTGAATATATTCCTGAATGTATTTCTCATAGTATTATAATGGGGTGGAGTGAAAACATGACCCTCTCCAAAAAAAAAAAAAAAAAAAAAACCATTCAGGTGATTTTTAGGTTCTCTTTAATATGTTCCTACTACATAACTAAAACTATAGTGTTTGTGCAAATGATCAAGTTTCTTACTATATAAACATTTTCAAACAGAAAAGTTTAAGCATCCTTATGCCAGTAACTAGCTCTCATCATGGATATTTTAAAAACGAAAACCCCAAATTAAAACATTTCATGATAAAAAAAGGAATTGACAGTCTGTATACCAGTCTGTAGGCAAAGAAAAACGTTTTAACAAAACAATAGGAAGAATAATCTGAAGGAATATTACTATAAATCACAAGAATGAAAACAGTAGTGACGACTCTGTTTATTATATAAGGAATTAAAATGCATAAAGTAAGAATAGCACAAAGTTGATTTAAAAATTAAAGAAGGTTGATTCTGCTTAGAGGACAACCTCATTTCTTTTTCTTTTTTAAAGTCATGTAGAAGTTTGATATCCACATGAGAGACCCAGCATCACTGAGTAGCTAACCCATGTGGCTTTAGATGCCATCTTAAATAGTTTATTGTGTTGAACCTCAAATATTTTAAGGCCCTCTCTCATTCGCCTGTCCTTTTTCACTGCCTTTCCTAAAGTGAAGGAGCCGATTGTTTGTGCTACTGTTTCTTAATCAGTGTTTCTATCATTTATTTTGTTGAAGCACTAAGCTAATGCCCATTGATTAAAAGGAATTGACAGTCTGTATACCTGCACTAAGGTGAAAAAAAAAAAAGCTTGATTAAATTAAATGAGAAATCTGTGGGCAAAAGATAAATTTTAACATAGACAAAGATGTAAAAACATAGGAAGAATAATCTAAAGGAATATTACTATAAACACCAAGAATGACAGCACTAGAATGCACGTTTCTTAATGCTTTGGACCTGTATCCCTCCTAACTGCATTGACCAGTTTTACTTTCCTCCTCAGCCATTTCTGGGGTGCCCTGGGTAAGAGAAGCATGGCTGCTTTCAGAGTTCCCTGGCCCAAGTTTCATTTTCAGGGCTTCTCTTTCCCTAGTCTTTGGCTATGGCTATACATGGAGTCAACCTATTTTCTCAGGGAGTGCCTGTTAAACATTGCTATCTTTCCTTTTGAGTTGGCTCCCAATTATTTTCATGAACTGTTGGTGCAAAAGCTGGTACAACTTTTTAGGTGGCAGTTTAGCAACATTTCTCAAAAATAAAACATAAGAGGCACATGCCTTTTGAATCAACAATTCCACTATAAGGAATTTAACCATTATGGTTCAAATGCAAGCCAAATTATATGTATGTACAATAATATATCTTTTTATATAATATCAAAACACTGAAAACAATCTAAATGTAATACATGATTTTAAAAATAAAAATTGGTTCATCTCTAACAACAAAATAATAGGCTTTGTTGAAAAGTATAACCCAGATCAACACCTGTTTAATGCTGCCATTAAACAAGTAGCTGTCCAGTCGAATTCCAAAAATTTACAGTATCTGAATATGGTTTGACTGGAGATCAAGCTGCTGGAGCAATTTAGAATGAGAATAGTAGCAACTAGAATTGCACTCAAGATCCACTGTTTTCAGAACAGAGTGGATAAGGAGTCTTTAAGTATCTTTGATTTAAAGTGTTTGTGTAAAATAAGGCCATGCCTTAAAGTCACCTCCTACTGATAATACCTTATTCCACAGATTAAGTATGCTGTTATGCAGTGTATGTTTTACTTGCATTCTTGCCTCTCTGCAATTTTTTTTTTAAAGATTTATTTATTCATATAGAACTGGGGTACAGGCCAGAGATGCAGAGGGTGAGAGGATTCACCAGAGACAGCGGGGAGCAGAACAGGCAGATCATGGAAGTACACTGCTGAGGGGAGCAGCGGGCGGGTCAGGAGAGGTCTGCCGTGCCATGTGGATCTCCTTCGGGACAGGCAGGAGTCGAACTCATGCGGAAGTGGCTTAAGCCTCTTAGTGCTGTGCTTTAACCCACTGCGCCACCAGGGAGGACCCACTGCTCTGCAATTTTAACTTCATGTAGAATTCTATTTTTCTGTTTCTGATGATTTATTTTAAGTACTTATGTTTATTCACTCTTCCCCTCTTGAACTCCTTCCTTGCTGATGACTTTTCACCCTGGGTCTGCTTTAGCCTCTTTCCCACCTTCACTAATCTAAAAACTTTTTTCCCTGTCATTCTCACTGCCATGTTCCAGTCCATGTCATCTCACTTGCACTGTAGAAACAGCAGTCTTACCACTCTCGCACTCCAAGCCTCTGAACTTAAGTTAACATGGGTTTTGATGTGCCTTTGCCGCCTCTTTCTTGTCTTTAGCAGCTACCACCCATGGCTGTGATCACCTTTCTACTCTGATAGGTGGTAATATTTATAGGTGAAAGGACTTGTGTTTATTATTTTGCATTATATCAAGTCTTTGTCATATCTAAAGATAAAATTTAGCTTGAATAGAGCTCAACCTTTCCCCTGTGTAAACTTTCCCTTATTTAGGTCCTCTTATCTGGTTTTGATGAAAGAAGAAAAATGTTTGAGAGAGAACTACCTTTAGGAAATTTTGAAATTATTTTTTTCTCTTTGTTACTCTCTTGTACTATCCACTCTCTTTTGTGTATATGCCACATTTTTCCTTAGGAATTAACGTGCTGTGAAATATTTACATATCATGAATTAAATGGTTTATTGAACAATTCCCTTCCCAGAATTATTGAGACCTAGTTCTTGGTTTGAAGGAATTCATTAATAGGCAGTAGAGTCAAGTTAAATACATAGTTGCAATACAAATGATTAATGTTACTTTAAAAAAAAAAGATTTATTTATTTTTGCATACAAGGACTGAGGTGTAGGCCAGAGACACAGGAGGGTGAAAGGATTCAACAGAGACAGAGTGGGTAGCAGAACAGGCATTGACTGAAATAACATTGCTGAGGGGAGAATGGGTTAGACAATAGAGGTCTGCCATGCCATGTGGGTCAGCTCCCTAACTGGGGATTGAATTCTGTCCTGCTGTGGCTGCTGATCGCTTCATAGTGCTGAGACTAACCCTTGCACCACCAGGAATGGTCTTAATGCCAATATTAGAACACAGAATAGTGGCAACTAACATAGCAGTAGTGGTTGGGAGTGAGGCTAAAATTAGGTAAACTTAACATTGAAAGAGCTGCATTCTTGACATTGTTTTTTGTTGGGGGCAGAGCCCAAAAATATGTAGCCTTTTTAAAAAAGATTTATTTATTTATTCATACAGAGCAGGTATAGGCCAGAGGTGCATGGTGGTGAGAGGATTCACCAGATACGGAGTGGGGAGCAGAAGAGGCTGACTGACGGAGTACACTGCTGAGGGGAGTAGTGGGCAGGTCAGGAGTGGTCTGCCACGCCACGTGGATCACCTCTGGGGCAGGGATCTAACTCACGCTAAAGGGGCTTTAGCTTTTTAGTGCTGTGCTTTAACCCACTGTGCCACCAGGGAGGACCCCAATTTTAGCATTTTTAAAACCCTGATATTTTTCATTCCTGTGCTTGGCTCTTCAGATTCAAAGAAGTGATTTTTCACCTGCAGCTTTCATTACTCCTTTTAGCATTTAAAATAGAAGATGCTGGGCCTCTCTGCTGGTGCAAGGGGTTAAAGTGCAACACTCTGAAGCTTTCCGCAGCAACTACAGCAGAAGGTTGGTTCTGGCCAGGGAGGTGATCCACATGGCTCAAGAGACCTCTCCTGTCTTGCCCACTGCTCCCCTCAGCAGTTTATTTCAGTCAGTTTGCCTGCTACCCACTGTCTCTGGTGAATACCTTCACCCACAGCACCCATTGGCCCCAGTTCTTGAGTACATGAATAAATATATCTTTAAAAAAATAGGAGATGCCCCTATTTCCTGTTTTGTACGTTCTTTACCAGCTGTCTTGCTCTTAAGATGGATAGGGACCTGCCCTATGGGAACATACAGTTTAATAGAGGAAACAGACATTTACTACTGTAAGGTTTTGTGATAGAAGTATATAAAGGGGCAAGAAAGCATATAGCCTCATAATCATTTTTTTTTAAAGGTCCTTTGGATGCCATTATTTAGATATTCTATGATGACTAGAAATGCCAAGTTGAACATAGAACTAAATTTGTACATTTACTGTTTCAAAGTAAACAGTAAGTTATGGTAAAATTTGTTTATGATAAGTTTATGCAGTATGCTTGAAAATGTATTTCTGACAATAGTACCATTGAAATTCACAAGAATAGGAAATGGTTTTCTAGAAAGATAGTGTGAGTTTCAGAATGAGACCTTCACATATGATCTAACTTATGGCTGTTTTTCTTTTGTTAGAATTAAAGATGTCAAATATGGTAAGAAATCCGTAAGTACTAAAGAAATTTAGCTACTAGTCACCAACCAGCAAATTCTACCAAACATTTAAAAATGTTGAACATTATTGTGGCAGACACTCTTTAGAGAATAAAAAAGTAAACACTCCCTGATTCATTTTCTGAGGCTAGCATATAACCTTTGTAATAAGATTTGACAAAGACATTACAAAAATGGAAAACAACACCAAACTTCACTTAATACAGATGGAAAAATCCTAAGCAACATATTAGCAAACCAAATTCAACTATATATAAAAATAATACAGTAATACATGGTTTTATTAGGAATGTAAAATTGGCTTAACATCCCAAAACTAGTCTATGTAATTCATATAGTAACAGAAAAATCATGATTATTTCATAGATGCAAAATATGTTAATAAAATTAAACATCCATTTATGATGAACTTTTAACAATATAGAAATAAAACAGAACTCTTCCTGCAGGTGCTCTGCTATGCCCTAGCCCATATAGCTGTTCAGGCTGATCCTGGTCAAGTCAGTGATTGCACCAGCAGCATTTCAGGTCTCAGTAACCACATGTGACTAATGGCTACCAGCTGGAGTGTAGGTGTAACATTTCTGTCATTGCAGAAAGTCTTACTGGATGCCTCTCCACAAGACTTCCCACCTTTGTGGACTAACACCAAATAAAATTTTATGTGGACTGGGGCTGAAAAATGCTCTGGTGTTATTTTACTCCCTACCACGTCAGAGTCCAAAGTGACTCACTTTAAGGCCTGCTTATTCATGGGTTGTTTATAGTAGGGTACCAGCTTTTCCAGTTAAAAAATAAGAATTTTCATTATAAATCTCAAATGTGGGATTATGAGTTACATTAGACTCTTTAGCTTAAGCCCCTAATGCTCAATTAGCTAAGACCTTATCATTTCAGAAGTCTCTAAGAGTCTGCCTCACAAAGGATTGGCTGAAGCCCAGGAGATTCACATAAGCTTAATTAAGGGTTAGGAACCCTGGAGGACTGTAACCATTTTTAATTTTTAAAAAAAGATTTTATTGGCCCTCCCTTGTGGCGCAGTGGGTTAAAGCACAGCACTGAGAATCTAAAGCCGCTTCCACATGAGTTCGATTCCCACCTACCCCGGAGGTGATGGCGTGGCAGACCTCTCCTGGCCCACCTGCTGCTCCCCTCAGCAGCGTACTTCGTCGATCTGCCTGTTCTGTTCCCCACTCTGTCTCTGGTGAAACCTCTCACTGCCCCTGAGTCTCTGGCCTGTACCCCAGTTCTGTACAGGCCAGAGGTGCAGGAACAGAGAGAGAATTCACCAGAGACAGAGTGGGGAGCAGAACAGGCAGACTGACGAAGTACGCTGCTGAGGGGAGCGGTGGACAGGTCTGGAGAGGTCTTCGGTGCCATCACTTCCCAGGCCAGCGGATCAAACTTATGCGGAAGTGGCTGTGCTTTAACCCCTTGCTGTGCTTTAACCCCTTGTGCTTTAACCCGCTGCTGTGCTTTAACCTGCTGCACCACCAGGGACTGACTTATTTATTTATGCATGCATGCATGCTTGCATGCAAGAACTGGGATACAGGCTACAGGTGCAAGGGGTGAGGTGAGAGGATTCACCAGAGACAGAGTAGGGAGCAGAACAGGCAGATCAATGTAGTACACTGCTGAGGGGAACAGCAGGTGAGACAGGAGAGGTCTGCTGCCCCAGGTGGACCAGCTTCATAGTGCTGCTCTCTGGCCCTCTTCACCACCAAGGAGATATTCAGCACTTAAGGAAGGAGACTCTTATGATTAGACAGCTCCAAAATGCTAATTTCTGTACTTGTCCACCTCTCACTGCATAGCTCATATCCAAGTGTATAAGCAGTTTCAAGGTGGTCTGTATAACTATGTTAAGGAAGCTAATACAGCTCAGGATTCTGGGAAGATTTGTAACATTAGGTGACTCTACAACAGTGAACTGGGAGTTCTGAAGGATTCAAAGATTAGAAATGGATTATCGAGTCATCTGAAAGTGTGCTTAGGCTTTTGATCATGAAATGGGAGGGAGAGTGGAGGACAACTTAGATGCAGTCATCCAAACTGGCTGCTTTGGGAGGTTGGCATAGAGGGCTGGATAATTGAGCCACGTGTTGGGTGTGGAGTTGGAGATGATGTATTGACAGGGTTCTGTTACCTCATTGGAGCATCTCTTTGTCTAGGAATGGTAAAAGCCTGTGATGTTATTGTTGGAACTTTGATTTTGCAGTTGCTAAGCACCTGATGCTGTGTTTTAGGCTATAGGTTTGGACCTTGGGGGTTACAAAATCAAAACAAAGTTTAGTGCTCAGTATGATATGGGAGACATATATATACAACTAGTTACCACATAGTGGTATTCATACATAGATTCAAAGGTTCCTGGAACGTCATTTTAGTCTGATTGCTTAACAGTCCTGGAGGTAACTGAGGTTCAGAGTGGCAAGAAGACGGAATGTCGAGGAACAAAAGCTGGGTTAATTTTTGTTGTTGGTCGGCCTTTAATTGTTACCCATTGTCATTAAGTATCCCCCAAAACCTTTGAAAACAAATTCCTTTCTGCTTAAAAATGCCCACTTTGGTAATGTCCTTGAAGACCCTCTTTTCCTCTCGATATCATTTAATTATCTTAGTGTTTTGTGGAAGCTCTTACTTTTAGTCCTTGAACGTGATTAGGACAGGAACCAAGGCGATTTAGGTAACAATACCAATCTCATTTCCCAGCATCACCAAGTTAATTGCCAGGCTCAATTAAGCCATAGATGTGGAATAGTTGGTTTTGAACCAGCTTGTTCTATTGTGAGAGAATCACCATCCTCTAACAGTAAAAATAGGGATAGGGAGAGATAGGGACTTTTCTATCAAGTGAGTAAATATTGTGAGTTAAGTTGAGATTATTTTCTGAATTTTGCAGGTGGGAGGAACGGACCAGCAGCAACCCTTTAGAGAGAAACTAGTTGGGATGCCGCCTATCGGCAGCGCCTCACGGCAGAGGAGAGGGGCGGAGCCGCGCAGGGGCGCTGTGCGACTGACTCTGTTGCCGGAACTAGTCGGAGTCGCGCGGCGGGACGCTCGCAGCCCCGCCCCCTCCCCACGGAATGGAAACAAAGGGGGCTCAGCACGCGGAGCCTGGTCCTGGGGGAAAGGGGCGGAGCGATTGGAGGTCTCGCGCGCTGGGCTTGCTAGGTTTGTTCCGGTGAGGGGGCGTAACAGGGGTCGATCCTGAACTCAGAAGTGAGAGGGTCTCTTGCTCGCTCTTTTTGCGGCCTAGCGATGAAGGGTGTTGTCTGCGCGCGCAGCGGAAGATAGTGCGCCGGCGCGGCTACTCGTGTTAGCTAGCGGCGGGGCGGGGTGCGGCGGGCGGGCGGGCCCGCTCGTGCCGCGACGCCGCGGTAGCCGGGGCGGTTAGGGTGCTGGGGGAAGTGAGGATGGAGCCTCCGAGGCGTTAGCCGACTCTTGTCAGATCTGGGCGTTCGCTCGACGTTTCCTGGGGCGGCCCGTGTGATGGTGCGGGGAGGAAGGAAGCGCCGTGACAGCGCCTCTCGCGGAGCCTGGGTTCTGGGGGTGAGGAGGCCCAGGGACGGCGGACCTGGCGAGCTGGCCGCTGGCAGGACGAGCGGTCACAATAGGAGGCGGCGGCCCAGCGAGGAGCCGCGGGAGCAGCCCCGCAGGGCGGAGCCTCCCCTCGCAGGTACTGTCCGTTGGCGCCCGCGCGAGGGCGGAACCGGCCGAGTCGCAGGCCGTTGGGAACCTGCCGGGCCGCGCCCAGCTACGCTGCGGAGGTGTGGCTGCCCTGTGCTCCGCGGGGTGCGGCCCGGCTGCCCCGCGCTCTTTGTTCCCGGGGCGGCGGCTGGGAGGTGTGGGCGCAGCCCTCCGGAGCGCCGGCCCGCCGCCTGGCAGATGGCTTCGCGCTCACTCCCTCCCTCTTTGCCGAGGCGCGGGTGAAATGATGTCACTAGGAGAACGCGGAACCCGGTCGGAAGGCTCCTCTCTCGAGTCCTTCTGCCACCGCGGGTTTCTGGACAGGCTGCGTTTCGTTCTCAGGGAATGAAAGTTCTTCTTTTCAGGGCTGAAGGATGAGAGAGGTTGGTTTTGAGCCGGGAGTAGTTCAAGTTATTGCGGGTCAAAAATGAAAGTTTTTGTTTTCATGTGTATGGCGTATGGCTCTTAAGGAACCTCGCTTTTCTTTGTGCTGCAGAAATCTTATGTTAGTAAAAGTTAGGTATACTAGTTTTGGCACAATGATTTTGACAAGTAAAAGAATTTGTATGTAGTCATTGCTAGCACCCTAGGAATTGTTGCACTTAATGTAAGAATTTAAATGGCTGTAACTCAAATACAGTCATCTGCTACCTCGACGGGTGAGCATTTTCTTGGATCTTTGTGGGCCTTCCCTGTGGGTACTGTCTGTTGTTAACACAATTAACAAAAATGCCTTTAACTAGGAAGCAAACTGGGTAACTTAAATTTAGGGAAAAAATCGTTAATAGTTTTTATGAAATCAAAATGTAATAGGGTTCTAGGAACAGTTGGAATCAAAATAAAATCGGGAATATTGTCTAATCAAAGTAATAGGACTTCTAGAAAGGTAATAGTTTAGACCAACTAACTATAGGTGTCAGATCAGATCCAGTTGCATTGAAGCTGGGACATACTTCGAATGAGAAGATGAAATTACTAACTGAATTTCAAGTGGGAGTTGTAGCGCTTGAGTTCTTGCTGGGTTAAAAATTTTTGGCACATTTTACTTTTTGAAAACCTAGTAAGCCTTAAATCTGTTCATTCTGGGTGTTGTTTTAAGTTGGTTTCTGTAAGAATTGTTTCAAAGAGAATTGGGAGCCTTTCCAGGCTGTGGTTGAATATGCTATGCTACAGCTTCAGGTGGATCTTACAGTCCTCATCTGTGAAATAGGAGATTTAAATGGTCTCTGGTTCCTCTACCTCTGATATCTTGTGTTTCTAGGAAATAGTTTGTGTTTTTGTACTTGATGAGGTATGTATACTCATCCTGTTTATAGCCAAACTAAATAGTAATCTCAGCACATAGTGATGATTTTCTCTTTTAGAGCAACCTGATTTTTGACAGAAGGGGATAGATGCAATTGTTAGTGTCATAATGTAGAGTGAAGATCTATTGTCTTTCTGACAAAAGCTCTGGATAAGGCTTTTTACACCACTGCATTCATTTTTGCTCCACCACTCCCTCCCCCCCCCCGTGGGAAATGAGTGAGAAGTCCTTAGATAAAAATCTCTGAAATAATCGGTCAATATGGAAAAATTGTGGATCCTTTCTATTCTATTTCCACTCGGTCCCATCTTTATTCTCTCTGTATGCTCCCAGTTTTGTTAGGCTACCACCATTTCATAATACATTTATCTGGAAAGGTAGTTCTTGGCTGGTCCCATGATTTTTTTTTTTTAAAGACTTATTTATTTATGCGTACAAGAGCTGGGGTACAGCCCAGAGGTGCAGGAGGTGAGGGTATTCACCAGATACAGAGTGGGAAATGGAACAAGCAGATTACTGTGGAGGGGAGCCCAGGGCGAGACAGGAGAGGTCTCCCACACCATATAGGTCACCTCCCTGGCTGGGGATCAAACTCAGTGGCTTGGGATAACTTCACAGTGCTGTGCTTTAACAAACCCTTGAGCCACCAGGGAGGGCCCCCATGATTATTTAAATATCTGGCTTTACTTGCTAGTTTGCTGGTCATTTTTCATGTTATAACTATGTTAAAGATAACCATTTTCACTTTTGTTCTACTTTAGTTAACAACTTACATTATAAATTTATATTTGGACCATATCATTCTAGTGTAGTTATTATTAATATGGCAACTGTTAAAGCCCTTGTTTGACAGTGCCTATCTGGAAAGACCAAACAAATGCTTGAATTCTGTCTAGTAAATTAATGATTAAGAATTTGAGCAAATAGATGAAAGAGCCACATAAGCACTCTCTTTCCTTCCCCTGCCCCCAAACTCTTCATGTTCCTTTTTTAGAAAGATAACCACCACTGCACCTCTGTCTGAGTTAGGGTTCTCTGTTATCCTCATTTAATTCTATTTGAATTACTCCTCATTATTCTGAATCTCTTGAAGGGCATGGGTTTTCCCACATTGTGCTTACAGTATCTAGCACATGCTTGGCATTAGCAGATATTTGAATTAATTATGATTCATTGTAAGAGCTCAGTTACACTTCATTGTATATTTATATATGTATATAAATGAAGATTTGTATTGACTTGGAGTGTTTTAAATCCATGTAATTTTTAGAGATTAATCTTGAAGAGATACTTTAGAGCCATCTGCTAAGAGGTTATCAGCCTGAGTACAGTGTTTTAATGCTCTTCTTGAGGAGAGAATCCTAGTGTAGGGAAATCTGGATTGTGGAAGGGAAGGAAATAAAAACCTATTAAAAATGAGTAGAACTTAATTTTTCCTAGTATCCATGTCCATGTCTTAGTGTATGCACTAGTTAGAGACTACCCTTTCCCCCTCATTCTCATTAATTTTTGGGACTGTTGGATAGGAAAAGAGGGTAAAACCTTGAAGCTATTTTTACTAACTGATTTTACTCTTTCCCCCCAATCAGTCTTAAATGGTTTAAAGACATAATAGATCACAAAGTAAATTGACCATAATTTTACTTAGCAAATACTTGTTAAACACTTAATTTACTTTTAGTTCCCTTTTAAGTTGTTAATTTTTTTTGGTTATAAACCATATTTATGCATATGGCTTTCCCATATTTTGGGGTGTAGTTGAGAATGTATCAGATGAAAGATTACTGATTTAGACTTTAAATTGTTAATGAAATCTTCTTGATCACTTCCCAGGAGTCTTCATAGTTGCCATTAGAAAGCTGTAGGACTGTTTGGATATTTTAATTATTTGGCTTTGACCTCTTCATTTTTTTAGGTAGCCAGACTTGGACTTAGAAGGAGGAAGGGACCTGTAGTCAACGCAAATAAGCACCCCATTCTTTATATTTTTGTTTTATTTTTCCCCATTTTAAATTGTGGTTTGAGTGATTTTTGATCAGATGGTATGTTGCTAGTGAGAGTAATTTTTTTACTGGAGAGTAATATAGCCATTTTGGAGAGAAGGCTATTTGGGTCTTAGAGCAATTTATTTTGTAAATGTATGTTATTTAACACTAGCTGATAGGTTATGCACCTGAAAATCTGCTATCTTATCTTCATGAGAAAAATGTAAATGAAGGAAGAAGCTGTGATCGGAAGCATTTTGGAGGAAGCAAGTTCCAAGACAATATTTGGACCCAAGTCCTGTTTTACCTTTTTTCTGTGTTACTTTTAACACAATAACTGATAATTACTGCACACTTCAAGACAAAGGTTAAATTGTTGGTTATGTGGTGGTTACCAAGATAGGGAAAGGCCACATTTAACAAAAGAGGTACTAAAGTAGTAAGGTATTGGGTTTTTTGTTTTTGTTTTTTTAGATTTATTTATTTATGCACACAGAACTGGGGTACAGACCAGAGGTGCAGGGACAGTGAGAGAGGATTCATTAGGATCAGAGTGGGGACAGAACAGGCAGATCAAATAAGTATACTGCTTTGTGGGGGAGCATTGTGGGAGACAGGAGAGTTCTGCCTTGCCATGTGGATCACCTCCAGGGCTGGGATCAAAATCGCACTGAAGTGACTGTGGGTAGCTTGCAGTGCGCCCTGCAGTGCGCGCACCAGGGAGGGCTGGTATTGGTTCTTAAAAGGTCAAACTTTTTATAACTTTAGTCCTGTGAAACAATGCTTTTCTCAGCCATGTGGAACGGGCTAGTCATATAGTCATATAGTCATGTAAATATTAAAAAAGATTTAAAGTTGCAGATTAAATTCTGTGTCTGGAATGTTTTCCTGATGGCATTTTTAAAATTCTATCATTGTATTCTAAAAAGAACTGAAGTTACCGTATCTTTGTAGTAGTCAACAGTTGGCATAGAATATAGTTATATCAATTTTCAAATACAATATAACCTGTAATTTTAGCTAGGGTAAATTAGGAAGTAGTGGGAAATCATGTCAAATATTTTACAATGAAATATTTAAATAAAAATAGATTTAAGGGGCCTTGTGGAACAGTAGTTACTAAAGCAACTAGATTATAAAGTGCAGTGTTACTTAACTTTTTAAGCTACAAGATAGCTTAGTGGGTTGAGTATGAATCTTAGAGCCAGGTAGACTTGGCTTCAAATTTTGACCCTTGTAATTAATGAGGTGTATGACTCTTCCGTAAATCCTGACTTGTATGTAAAGATCAGAGAGTCTAGTTGAATTCATAGCATGAAGTTAGCTATTACCAGATTGAGGCTTTAAATGTCTTAATTTATATCTTATCAATTAGTACAGCTAAAATTCTGGAGAGGAAACTTTCTTTGACTGTGGTACAGTTTCTACAATCCCCACATGGATTGTATTCATTTTCTGTTGTATGTAACAAATTATAATTAGGTAACTTAGCAAATGTACTGCCTTTGAGTTTCCATGTATCAAGAGTCCTGTTTAGCTGTTAGGTTCAGGGTCTTATCTTAACTGGCTGAAACTATGATATCATCAAAGACTTGATATCCTCTTCAAAGTTTACTGGTCGTGAAATATATTTCTATGGTTATAGAGCTGACAGTCCCCATTTTCTTTAATAGCTATCATCTAGTGACTACCCTGCCACATGGCTCCTTCCTATACTTTTTCACAAAATAACAATTTAGGGTGCTGCCTTTTAAAGACTTGCTGTGAATTATTCTCACTTTATCGAGATAGCATTGGTGGGTATAGTGGTTATAGCATAGCAATTTACCCAAGATAATCTCCCCTTTGATAAACTAAAAATCAGTAGACTTGGACTTTTAATTATATCTGACAATTTCTTTACCTGTGTGAAGGGGTAATTTAGGTCATAAAGCTTACCCTAATCATTATACAAGGTATGTACACCAAAAATGGGAGTTTTGGAAGTCCTCTTTAAATTCTGCCCTCAAATACACACACAGATGATAGTGTGGTATTTTTATTATCTAGAGGAGACAACTGATTTCAGTCAAACCCATCTAAATTTTGTTCCAGATCTGTAGTAAGTACAGGATTTGTATGTGGCTTTTTCCCATTATGTTTTACCTCCCTCTTTAGAGGTAAATGGAACTGCTGACCAGTGGGAAATGTAAGAGAGTATAATATGCTTGAATATTTCTAACTTGAGGCCACAGGGATTTTCTAGTTTTGATTTATATGACTGAAACCTGATTCTTGATTTATGTTTTCCCAGCCAGCTAATTGTATTAGCAGTTTGTAAAAGTGCAAGTCACACTTTAGGTATCATATAGGAAGCAGAGGTACTTACTGTGCAAATGATAAGCTTAAGAAGATTTCAAAAATATGAAGGCTACCTAAAGGAACAGACCATGTTAAGAAAGAATTACTTTTTTATTTTTTATTTTTTTTTAAAGATTTATTTATTTGTGCATACAGAACTGGGGTACAGGCCAGAGGCTCAGGGGCGGTGAGAGGCTTCACCAGAGACAGAGTGGGGAACAGAACAGGCAGATAGACGAAGTACACTGCTGAGGGGAGCAGCGGGCGGGTCAGGAGAGGTGTGCCACACCATGTGGTCACCTCCGGGGCAGGCGGGAATCGAACTCATGCGGAAGCGGCTTTAGATTCTCAATGCTGTGCTTTAACCTGCTGCGCCACCAGGGAGGGCCAAGAATTACTTTTAAAGTGGTAAAATAAACACTAGGCTGAATGAGGAATTAGGAATGTGAAATACATGTCTTCCTATGAACTCTTTTCTTAGTCCTCTGATAAACCCAAGGCTTCTATCTCTGTTGTAATTTTTGCCTGTATTATGATACTCAAGACATCTATAGTCTCAAAATATCTATTTTTGTTGTATTTTTACAACAACAGGCTCTTTGAGGGCCACTCCATATTTATCTTCTTTCATGAGGAACTCTTTGCTGGAAGGAGACAATCAGTAAATAGTCTTTGGTTCAGTAATTCTTACTTTATCATAATGGTAAAGGATATTAGCATGGCCGAAACATTTTGTATACTAATACCAATGTCTTTGCTCCAGGTGTTTTGCTTGATTTCTTAGAATGGTTTTGAAAGTAATTTGCTCTTATCAACAGGCATGGTTAGCCTATATTTCAGATACAGCAAACCAGAAACAAAAATTTACAAAGAAACTAAGAAATATTACGGTAGGATTATTAATATAACTAGTATGCCACTTAATGATCTTTCCCTTTTTCTGTTTTCTTACTGGTCAGCTATGCTGAACATTTTGCAACTTCCTGGTTATAGTGCTGTCTATTGTCAGTTACCTATCTATTCAGGGTGTACCATTATCAGAGACAGATAATGCTTTATATCTTAAGATGATTTGCTTTTCTTTCTTTTTTTTTTTTAAATAGTATACATTTCTTGAAGGTAGGAACCCATGCCTCTTTTGGTTTAGTACCTGTGACATACATTTATATGTTAGGGAATGAATAAGGCAGTGCAACTAAAAAAAAAAAGATAACCGTATCACACATACATGATCTTAAGTGCATAGACAACCAATTTTTCAGACCTTAATTCTCAAGGGCATTTTACTCAACAGTACAAGGACAACAGGTAATACTCTTGAAGTCCTTGATTAAAAATGCTACAGATAAAGTATATTTACATAGGTATTTAAGGGGATTAACCCACAATCAAGTCAGACATTTAAAACATGGCAGACATTTACTTTGGGGCTTACAATCTTGTATTTTTTAGGAAGGTCAACAGGTTTGTGTTGACTAGATTTGTGATTTCCCCCCAGTCAGAGTATATATATATTTGTCTATGCTTGCGATTACCACAGGAGTTTTGTCACAAATATTCTAAAATCTCTTGCCTTCCTTTGCATGATCATTTGGAAAGCTAACTAAAAAATAGAATGCAAAAAAATACTAATCTGAGTCTAGGCAGACACTAATCTTTCTGTACTTAATATGTGATATTTACTTGAAATTTTCTTATAATGAATACTTATCCTTTAGGATTTCAGAATTAAATCCTGCAAAAACAGATACGGAAACCTCAGAGAGGACTTTGCATTCTTAAGCAGTGCAGTTTTACCTTAACGTTTTGTAAGAATGATCCACTGCCAGAGGCAGCTTTTGCCTTCCTTATATTTGTTTTGATGTTTGAGATTAATTTTTAATTTTTCCAATGTCTGCTAACAAAATCATCATATACCTAGAAAATCCAGACTGTCCTTCATAGGCATGATTCTCCACATTGGTGCAGCTAGCCATGAACTATCCTTTTCTTCTCCCTCTTTTTCCCAGATATCTCCCGGGGCCAATTCAGCACCTCTACCTGGCCATCCTAACAAGGTGATTTGTGAAAGGGTGAGACTTCAGAGCCTGTTCCCTCTTCTCCCAAGTGATCAGAATACTACCGTTCAAGAGGATGCCCACTTCAAAGCTTTCTTCCAGGTTCTTATATATTTACCCTTTCCCTACCTAGGGCTGAAAGTCACAGATACAGTCTAGGTTGTTTCTAGGAAGGCTTGAAACAGAATTCTCACTATCTTCTTAGGGAACTTCTTTAATACAACTTTTTCAGTCAGCTTTTCTGAAGAATGTCTTCTGCTTGAGTTGCAGTTTATTATTTTTGTTAGATCTTAATTATTTGTTCTAATAGGCCAGGTTCTGTAGAAAACAGAAGATACAGAATATGTGAAATCATGTAGGAAAGGAAAATGGAAGGATGTAGTTTAAGGTCATTATTACTTATTTGCTCAATATCCAGAATTGGCAGTAATGCATCTTTCAGAGAGAAAACATGGTTTCTTGCATTCTGTAACTTTTGTTACCTGTGGATAAAATGTGATTTAAAATTTTGTTACATATGAAATGAAAATAAAATTTAGATATAAAGATTCCTAGGATGTGCTTATTATGTACATGGCCACTAAATTTTGGTCCTTGTAGAGAAGCATGTTTTAGTAATGGAAGATTACCACAAAGGAAACTACAATACAGAATTGGTAGGATGGTAGGGTTGTGGCTAACATGTTATATTTGTACATGTCTACATAAGCTTGAGTAATACAAATTACTAATCAAGGTTAGGACATTTAAATAGAACTGCTTGTTTTTGTGATAGATTGGGACTTGGCATTAGTTCTAGAAGAGAAATGCTTGTGATGCATGGAATGGAAGATTTGGGTTTCTGAAGAGAGCAGTGTAGGTGGCACAGGACTTTTTAATCGATATTCCTTGGAATTTGGGTTAGGTTCTTTGCTCTTTTGTCTTTAACCCTCATGTTAAATTAGTCTCTTACAGTTTTCTAATGTAGAGGCAAGTTCAGAAAAAAAAAATCACTTGATTATTATTATAATTTAATTTAATCTTTCTTTTCTCTAATTTTAGAACATGGCTGCTTGTGTACTTTACTCCCAAGAAAAGGGAGATTTCTTTGCCCATTTATTGTCCTGTCACTTTTCTGCATGAAACAAATCCTTTTCCTTTCCCCTTTGTGATACTATGAAACACCTACAGTTGTGATACCAAAATTGGGTGTGATTTCTTAGTTCCTTTTAAGTTTCTCATCCTTATAATAGTGGTTGCCACGTGTAAGGAGAGAACCTATCTCCTATCCTCATGAAGTAGTCTCTTTTAGTTACTTTTTCTTTCTTTTGCCTTTCCCCCTAAGTTCTTCCTTTGCTACTTGCACTTTTACTCCCCTTGTAGTACTCCCATTTAAACAGTCACCTACAGCGGCTTTTTTTTTTTTTTAAACTTGGAGCACCCCTTGTGTTTTGTTACCTTAGCTAAAAATAGTCGCTTTTGTGAGGACATCATTTACCCTGCAGCCTTCTCTAAGAGCATAGAAATGATTATTTTCCACTCCTGGCATGGGATTGGGTAGGGACTAACAGGTGGTCAGAGGACAGTGTTTTGATATTCTCTTGTATACTTAATGGGCCTGGGACCTTCCTGCATCTTTGTTGCCATCCACTCACTAGTCATCCCAGAACACAAAGTTCATCCTCTTTGAGCTCTTTCTGTCATTCATCTTTATTGTCAGTTTTCTCATTGACCTTTATACTCTGTACCTTGTTCACTTGCATGTTTCATTTTGGATCAGTCCTACTGAGAGTGTTCTAAATCTTGCATGTTTTAAGTTTGATATATTTTGTATTGCAAGTCATAAAGTATTAAGCAGATGCATGTATGCTTTAAAAGAAAAATCACCATCCAACCATGGACATCAACCATTGCCAATACTTTTGAAGCCCCCATATGATTTTTACATTTCATATCCATCGTCTGTGCCATACATGCAGCTTGAGTAAACTGCAGCTGAATTTTGTGCCAGGTACCCTTTTACTTTTCTGTGTAGTTGTACCGTATGCAATATACCTCAATACTGAACTGTTTTATTCATTTCTGAACTTAATTTTATAAGTGTAATTTTGCCATTTTGAGGTTCACCCATATTAATGCATGTGAGTGTGTAGCTGGTTCATTTCCCTGCTTTTAATATTCCTTATGTATCGACTATATGTTATCCCCTCTTTTTTGACGGACATTTAGGTAGTTTTCAACTTTTTACTAATCTTACATGTAAAACTGCTGTGGATTTTTTGTGTATTAATTGCTTAGGGTTTTCTTCTGGAAGGGTATATGTTTGCATTACATCTTTATAAAAATAAGCCTACCATATTTAAAATGCCTCCTGTATTTTTTTAATTTAAAGGTGTAAGCTTACAGTAAAATTTACCCTTTCAGTGTGATGCATACAGATGTGTAACCACCACCACAATCAAGATAGAGAATAGTTTTATCGCCCACTAGGCTACCCTTATCTATCACTTTGCTGTCAGCTGCTTCACAGTTTTGAAATTAGCAGTTTCAATATTACCAACTGGCATCAGTGATTGTGATGCAGATAGTATGCTTTTATAAAATAATCACGGATGTTAAGGGGAACTTGAATTTCATGTTGGACACAACCCTTGATTTAAGAGGTCTATATGTGTGTGTGTGAGAGAGAGAGAAGGAGGGAATGACAGCCATGTGATAACTATTTTGTAAATTTACTGGTTAACTAGGTGATTTAAATTTTTTGACTTTATATGTTTTAAATTTTCTTACATTGTTGTTTATATCTGTACAATGTTTGATTTCTCCCCTCATCTGTAGTCCCCATAATTCTCCCACCATCACAGCACTTGTGAACCATCACCATAGTCCTTTGTGTTCTTCAATCAGTGATTGAAATTTTAGTGACTTATACATGTAAAGAAATAATACTACCTTTCAGAAAGAGACTAATTCTTGGGAAAATCTTATTTTCCAGCAAATTTATGGCCAATAAAAATTCCAGTAAAAATAACCAGAGTTCTTTGATTTTTAGAAATTTGGTACACTTAAATTCATGTGTTGAAAATAAAACAGGAAAATAACTCTTGAAAATTGGTTTAAGATGAGATATAACAGATACTAAATCATGTTATATAAAGAAATAGCTTTTTGTCAGTGAGCTCAAATGTTTTTAAATACAATCATGTTTTCCAGCCATGACCTCTTAGTTAAATCTTTGAAATTACCACCCTCTCTCTGGTTACCACCACCACACTGCACTCTTCTCCAACATGAAATGTTTGAATTTCTCAGAGATCACTATTCGGCCTGTTTTTCATTGCATAAATTATCTGGAGCAACTTTGTCTTTGCTTACAGCTTTTTAATCTAATAATCTCTCTATAGTTGCCCCAAACTCCTAACTGAACTTCAACTGTCTGCAGAGCAGCTCTACATTCATAACTCAGAGTGATCTCATGGTTTTAAGTTGTGTTTACTATCTTTTCTGTTTTCAATGGTTTCCTGCTAATGCTTTACATTTTTGTTTTTAACTTGATCCATAGCTTAAAACTATATCTGCAAACATATGATGCATAAAATTTTGTGCTATGGAAGAACTAACCAGCAATGAAACATTGTATCAAGGTGAATCAGTTCTTGTGAACCAGTAACATTTTAAATTAAAAATTAAGAAAAATCTAGGACTTCGGGGGTTATTAATGTTATTCAGAAATTAAGCATGTAACCTCCCCAGCCACTGCTGGACTAGAAATTAGGACCATTGATGATAGTAACAATGTTTTCACAAGACTCATTATGATGGAATTGTGATTTTATATCAGGAAACTCTTCTCAAGCACTCTTTACATACAAAGCTGTAATTTTCCTTTTACCTTTGGTGAAAAACTTGTTATAGAAAAGTAGGTTCTGGGCCCTCCTTGGTGGTGCAGCAGGTTAAAGCATAGCACTAAGAAGCTAAAGCCACTTTTGCATGAGTTGGATTCCCTCCTGCCCCGGAGGAGATCCACATGGCGTGGCAGACCTCTCCTGACCCGCCCGCTTCTCCCCTCAGCAGTGTACTTTGTTGATCTGCCTGTTCTGCTCCCCTCTCTGTCTCTGGTGAATCCTCTCACCCTCCACATCTCTGGCCTGTACCCCAGTTCCATATGAATAAATACATAAGTCTTAAAAAAAAAAAAAGCAGGTTCTGTTTCTTTAATACTCAAAAGTTTCTTTCCCATCCTTTATAAGGAATATAATAACATCCTAGGATGACATAACATGAGTTTGCCTATGAAGATGAACCCTGAAATATTTCGACCTGAGAAATGTCAAAACTGTACATAAGTCTTGTGTGAAGTATGTAAGACTATCCACAGTGCAATTCAAAGGCAATGTATTCACTGTATTACCTTCAGCTCTTCTTCACTGATAGAAGCCTATTTAAATACATCTGAAAATAGTTTGAACAAAGACTTCATTTTGTACTGAATTATGAGCTACTCTACAGATTATTTTGTATTTTATTATATATTTCAAAGATAAAATTAACTTCCTGCTGTCTCCTCTATACCCTTCCTTTGCAAAACAAAACTGTCCTGGTGGTTATTCTATATTAGCAAGTTGCTTTATGTAGAGTTGTTAGTTTCCTAAGTGCTTTCACATCTGTTTTCTCTTTTTCATGTCTGTTTAAGCAGAATTCAGTGAATGTTTTTTCACCCGGACCAGTTTTGAATTTTTTCTTGGTTATGGAATGAATGACATCTTTTGTCATTAAGGCAAGTTAGAGAAAGTTGGGAACTTGAAAATAAATTATGCGATGCTTATTTATTTGTAAGACTGAGATGGAGTGTAGTCTATTTAGTGTTGTTCAGAGAGAGGACCAGCTGAAGTTACTGGAGAGTTTACCCTCCTTCCCACCTGGTTGCCTCATCCTCCTTTGAGCAAGAAATATCTGGGGCTCACTAGCGGTTGCTGAAGTCAGTCATTCTTATCACCAGTTTTTATGTAGAATTTGCCACCTGTTTATGCTTGGGAAATTTTTTCTCGCACAGCATCTCCCATTATCTCCAAGATTTTGATTGAGATAGACATGTTTTACACATGTGTGTATACATACATATGTTTTTGTACACATACGTGTGTGTTTTCCATATGTTTAGTGTTTAGTAGTATGCTTTCTCTTTTGGAATTATGAAATGCATTCTTAAGTCTTCAGGGTATTTTCACTTTTAATAAAGTTTTGGTTAGATGATTTAGTGTTAATAGAGTGAAATCACTGTACTCATTTTGTCTGTAATCCTATCTATACTCACTTTATTGGATGAATAATACTAATTATATAAGCCAGGTAGTTGATTTTCTTCAGATATTCCTTTCATTTCTTCAGATCTTTGTCATCATCCCTAAAGCTGTACCTTGATTCGGTACTGTAATATCTACATGATATTCTGTAAGTAAAGAGCTAATACTTTAACTAATTTAAATCAACATCTTTTGGATTTAAGTCATTGATGTTTGATACTTTGTAAAGTCAGCCACTGGCACTGAGTCAAACAAGGAGAGAAGATTTATCTGTCTGGGGATTCAAAATGTAAATTTTTCTGTTCCTGTGTGCTTTGCCTGAGAGTGTCTCTTCTTAGTTCAGTGGTCCCCAAAGTGTAGCAAACATCACCTGAGATCATGTTAGAAATGCAAATTTCTGGGCCCCAATTCAAATTTTCTGAATCAGACACTGGGAATAACCTGCGGTTTTGGATATACAACAAAAGTTTGAGCACCACTGACCTAGGTAATGTGTCTTCCAGATTCTTTTCTGTTTTTACTTTTGTCAAAACATCTTATGGTAGCTTAATTCTAGGTAAGCTTTTATATTATTTTCTAAACTTAGATATATCTTAAGTTTAGACAATGGGGGGAAGCAATGAAAAGTTTAGAACAAACTTGCAGTTTAAATTCTTGTGGCAGAAATACCTTTGGTTTCTGTGTGCCCCTTCAGATAGAGTAGACATGTTTTCTTACAGACTGTATGTTAACGGCATCCCTTTTGTTGGTCTGGATAAGGTCTTATCTTGGGTCCTGGGGGCATCAAAAAACAAACCTGGTATATTTCTTAAGACAAAAGAGCCATGGGCTTAACTTTCATCAAGTACTCCCAAGGTCTTGATTGTACTGTTTTAAAACCACAGTAATTAGGGTATTTTTGTCAAGAGTCCTCTGATGATTTACTCTAACCAATGGTTACTTTCCAGACTTTACTACACTGCTATAATCTGGGATTTTGATTCATTGCATCAATGATTTCTACTGTTTGTTTTTTCCTGCATCATTTATATTTAATGTGTTAATAATATTTTTCAAGAGTAAGAGAGCATTCATATAAAGTAAAGTAAAATTTTCTGAAAGGGTGTACAAGAAACAACTTTGAATCTTTATATATTTGGCAAGGTCTTTGGTTGGTGGAGTATCAAATTCCAGATTTAATGTTATTTTTCCCTCACAGCACTTTTAGGATCTTTCTTCTTTGGGAAGTTTAATGCTAATCTACTTTGTATTTCTTTTTCTTTTTTTAAGATTTATTTGTTTATGCATATAAGAACTGGGGTACAGGCCAGGGGTGAGGATTCACCAGAGACAGAGTAGGGAGCAATTTTATAGCTAGGAAGCAAGACTTAACCCTGAAAATTTGAGCTTTCCCTCAGTCTAAAGCAGATAAAGAATTATCCACCACTCCTATAATCTTCCTGAAACCCCAGGTGTTTCCCAAGTGTTACATCTTTCTAATTAGTCTCAAACTGATAACCTAGACTAGTTGACTATTCATATTTGTAATTTTATCCTTGTAGCGTTATTAAAGAACATAAATGTAATGACCTTAAGCAATAGGAATAGGAGATAGAACAGTGTGATTTAGAATCAGATCAACGTCCTACCCCATCCTAAATAGATCTCTGCTGAGAATTGATGCTAAAAAGAGTACTTATTAACTGATGGGAAAGTGTTGTGGAATTTCTCAATTGGATTAAGTTTTAACAGATTAAGTACCATACAGTTGCATGTTACTCTGTAGTGTACCTTTATATTCTTAATGATAATGAATTTTATAATGATTATAGGAAATAGAATTCACTTTTTATTTGGTATCATTTACTTTGTATCTCTTCTTTCCCCATCTTTTTTTAAGGTATATTTTGATGTTATGCCTCCCACCCCCTTTACATATGTGTAATATATTTGCACATGCTTATACAGGGATAAAAAATCTTAATTGACAGATTTTCATTGCATTAGCAGAGTGAAGATAGTCCAAGTCCCAAGCGACAGCGCCTTTCTCATTCAGTGTTTGATTATACATCAGCATCACCAGCTCCCTCACCACCAATGCGACCATGGGAGATGACATCAAATAGGCAGCCCCCTTCAGTTCGACCAAGTCAACATCACTTCTCAGGGGAACGATGCAACACACCTGCACGCAACAGAAGGAGGTTAGTTTATTACAATTGATTTCTTCTATTTTCTTTCATTGGTCAATTTGAAAGTTTTTTCAACACATGAAAGCATTTTTTTCCTGTGGACATTTTGTAAACAGATTAACACAGAAGCTCATATGCTCACATACAAAATACTATGAAGTTATAATCTAAAATGATCAAGCTGTAACTTTACTTATGGGTTCAATTGCTTATGGTTTAAAAGTTGGTAGGCTAGCCTGCCATTCTGATCATGGGAAAATGTATTTTATAGTGAAAATTGAACATGAATACATCAAATGCCCCCTTCCTCCTCTTTATGTGCTAAACTCTATTATTCCCTTGTTACACATTTTTGTATCTAAGAATATACCCTAAATGTATTGTTCTTTTAATGTTTTTTATTAAACTTTCTTTTCAGTATGGCTAATGAGTTCCTTTATTTTAACTAGTTTGTCTTTATATTGCTAGAGAATGACTATACCCAGTTTCTCATCCTTAAAAAGAGTAATGTTAGGAATCTTTATTTTTACATCGCCTGGTGTGTGTATTCAATAGGATATAACTGTAGACATATGATTCCTATATTATAGAAAGATTCTGGACCAGAAAGAGTGTGTCAGAAGTATTTCCAGGTGGTAGTACTACTAACTAGCTTTGGGCTCATAAAGTATCATACTCTGTGTTCATAGTAACACAAAGGAGGTATAAGGAAAGCTTACCTAAAAAACTTAACTTCAGGCCTATTCTGTCCAGAGCGTGTGCTATTCTGTACTCCATTCTTATTTTAGTACTTTAACATGGCTAATTAAAAGCTTAGCTGCCAGATTTCTTCACAGAAGCAGAGTGCAAGCAGTTGAAACTGCTTGTCTAGTATGACAAGCATAACTGTAGTCTAGTATGATTTCAAATAAAAAGATAAGCACACAATTAGGAAATCACCAAGCAGTTGAAGAGAACCAACAAAGTAAAAGAACCTGAACACTGTAGAACAAAGAACTTGAGGAAAAAGTTAATGAGAACAAACAAATAGAATTTGAGAGTAAATGTAACAGAGAAGTTTGAATTATTATACAGAGAATAGCTTATGTATGTTGACATGATTTAACCTATATATATATATTGTGTGTGTGTGTGTGTGTGTGTGTGTGTTATTTATTTATTTATTTTTCTTTCTTAGATTGGAAGCAGTGACTTGTAGTGATGAGCATACCTAGTGCCCTGGTCTTGGTTTCTAAATACCATTTAGCAATTAAAAGAGCATGTGGTCTTCTTCAAACTGTTTAATTCCAGGACTGATGTAGGGAGGGGGAAAAAGATCCTAAGGCATATTAGTTTTGGGGTATTTAAGAAAGTGCTCAAAAGGGTAGAAATGTATTGGAAAGGGCATGGGAGTCAAACTGAAATACTCCTATTGAAATATATATAGATTTTGACGAAGCTATACTAAAAAATAGTGACAAGACAGTTAAAAATGGAGCAGAAAAACGAGGATGGTGTGTCAAGAGAAGCATTAAGGACCTATGTCAATTATTCCCATTCTCAGCATTTCTTCAGCTAGTATTTTATTTGCAGTTATCAACAAATCGAATGTTTTTCTGTTATTTCATATATTTACCACTTTTAATTTTTTTTTTTAATTGTCATTTGGGCCATACAAGAACACAGTACTTTTTGTATGTCTTAACCAAATCAACAAACATAAGGTGCCCCATTAGGCGTATGAAGAATACTAGCAAAATAACTGAAGATTAAAATTTGTTTTGTAATGTTTATAAAATAAAGAGGACACAATGATAGGTTAAATTATATGAAATTATTACACTTATCTAATCGTCTTATAGCCAGGTTTCATGTTAACCAAAAATAGACACACTGGTTGGTTATTGAGTTCTAAACATTTTGAGAACTGATTGCAGTTTTATTTAAACATGGATGTTTTATTTAAATTTTAAGGTGGGAAACCCCAGCTGTTAGCACTTAATATTCACGTTTACCAAAGCGCATACCACTGATGGGTTGCAAAGGACAGAGTACTAATGAATCACAACAGTGAATATTATAATTTTTTGATACTTCTTACATTACAGTCCTCCTGTCAGGCGCCAGAGAGGAAGAAGGGATCGACTGTCTCGACATAACTCCATTAGTCAGGATGAAAACTATCACCATCTCCCTTATGCACAGCAGCAAGCAATAGAGGAACCTCGAGCCTTCCATCCTCCGAATGTATCTCCCCGTCTGTTACATCCTGCTGCTCATCCACCCCAGCAAAATGCCGTAATGGTTGATATACATGATCAGGTATAGTACCATAATGTGTGGAAAATAGAGGTGCTAAAAGTTTGCGCAGTTTGAGGTTGTTTAGGTTTTATTTTAAATTTCAAAAATATATTTATATCCAAGGAAATAGTTTTTCCTAAGATGAAGCTGTTTTAGTTAAGTTCCTAATTTTATACAGCTTCCATTTTCTTCTGAGAGAAGACAAAGGGGACAGAAATCAAAGACCACTAAGTTTGATTCCTTTCCTACATAGGACACCATTGGGACTGCAGCAGTCTAGAAAGCATACATACTCTCTTTAGAGAACGGAATCTTCATTTTAATTCTCAAAGGACTCCCCCCGATTTTTCAAGGACAATAAGTAGTTAACCAGGTTCATAAAGAACTATAAATGAAAGCCAGTAGAAATAAATATACAGTGAGTTTAGATAACCTTCAGCAGCATATTTAATGGTGTGACTTTGAGCACAGTAGTGCTTTTTACTTGGAATGTGTCAGCATGATCAGTATTATCAAATATGTTCAGTATTGATTGAAACCAGACTAAGCCAGGACAAAGGCAAGAAAAAAAGAATAAAAAAGGAGCAAATAACACCATCAATATTTGTGTATGAAATAGATCATATAAACAGAAAATCCCAAGCACCTTAGCTGAATCACTATTTTAAGACTCATGAACAGGTTGATACATTACAAAAACAGATACACAACAGTTGGTTTTATTTCTTAATAGTGGAATCAAACATACTTGAAAACTTTAGATAAATTTACACTAATAAGCAACCCAGTTTTTTTTTTAATAGGTAAGTGTTAGCAGTGAGGGTGAGGAGGAGACACGCAGATGGCAACTATAAATTTAAAGAGATGTTCATATTCATTGTAATATGGAAGCCATTTTTGGATCCTGGTTTAAAAAACTCAAAAATCATTTATATTGATGACACAATTGATATTTTGGACATTGACTTAATATTTTAGGTATGATAATGCTATTTAAGTGTTTTTTAAGAAGAACTGAGATAAACACACACACACACACACACATATTTTATATATCATACATAAAATGATAGGCACCTGGGGTTTGCTTTAGGAAAATATAGTAAAGGGTAAAGTACTAGGGCTGGATGGGCTATGTATGGCTTAATGATTTTGGAGCCTAGGTGATGGATTTAGGGATTCATTAAACTATGTTTTTTGTTAAAGATTTTATTTTATGCATAGAAGAGTTGGGGCGTAGGCCAGAAGTGGGGGTTGGGTGTTAGGATTCACCAGAAACAGAATGGGGAGCATAACAGGCAGATCCACGGAAACTCACTGCTTGCAGAAGCAGAAGGTGAGACAGGAGAGGTCTGCTGCGCCAGCCATGTGGGTCAGCTCCCTGAATGGGGGTTGAACCCAGACTACAGAGGTAATAGTGCTGAGACTTAACCACTAGGTCACCAGGGAAACCCTCATTATTCCACTCTTAAGCATGCGTGAAATTGTCCATAATAATCAAATTTTAAAATACAAATTTTAGCCCTCCCTGCTGACATGGCGGGTTAAAGCACTGCACTAAGAAGGTAAAGCCACTTCCGCATGAGTTGGATCCCCACCCCAGAGGTGATCCACATGGCGCAGCAGACCTCTCCTGACTGGCCTATTCTGCTCCCCACTCTGTCTCTGGTGAATCCTCTCATTGCCTCTGTACCTCTGACCTGTACCCCAGTTCTGTATGTATAAATAAATCATTATTAAAAATAATTTGAGGCCCTCCCTGGTGGCGCAGCGGGTTAGAGCACTGCACTGAGAAACTAAAGCCACTTCCGCATGGGTTCGATACCCGCCTGCCCCGGAGGTGACCACATGGCGTGGCAGACCTCTCCTGACCCGCCCGCTGCTCCCCTCAGCAGTGTACTTAATCGATCTGCCTGTTCTGCTTCCCGCTCTGTCTCTGGTGAATCCTCTCACCCTCCGCATCTCTGGCCTGTACCTCAGTTCTGTATGAATAAATAAATAAATCTTTAAAAAAAATAATAATAATAATTTGAAAAGTCCATAACATGACAGTATTAACAAAAGATATTCAAGACCTCCATGTAAAACAAAAAACCTTAATGAATGACTGACAACCTACTAGAAAACAGGCAATAAGGGAATGTTACAGATTATTTATAGAAAAGGAAATATAAATTATTAATAAACATATTAAAAGATGTACAACCTCTGATCACAAATGCAAATTTGTTGATAGTTCTTTCTTTGTTCAGGTAAGTCCATGCTTATAATCCACATATATCTAGAGTAGAGGTGTGAGAAAAGTGGGTCCCTATTGTTACTATTGGGATTGTGACTTACTCCAGCCTGCCTTTTGGAAAAGTTTAAAGTAGAATTACCTTTAACCTGAGAATCCATCTGAAATAAATGAAACTACTATGAAAGGCTATAGGTTCAGTATTTTTCATAATTGTTTCTGTTGGCACAAGTGACAACTTGAATGTCCATTAATGTATGAATATAGTTCTGTTTTTTTGAGTTATACCTGAAATAAATGGTTAGTATCCAAAAAGAATTTAACTTCCTTGAAGAAATGGCTACAGTGTTAATTATAAAAATAAGTTGCCGGGTAATATATCAGTTTCATTAAGAAAACAAAGACAACCTAACATGACAACAGTTTGTGGGTAATGTTTAGATATGTTCATTTATTTATAGAGAAAGATAAAAGGATATATTTACATTTAAGGTTGGCCTATGGAGGAGGAAGCCTTTTAACTTTATCTGTAAGGCAGGCTAGAATAGTTAATGTGCAATTTGTTATTACGGACTTTCAAACCTTTCTGAGGGAAGAGTTTAGGTCTAATTTGTGAATTATCATTCACCCCTCTATTCGATGACAAACTCTAGTTGGAACAATCTCCAGTTGTAATGATTGTAAAACTCTTTGCAGCTTAAAAAGGGAATCAGTAAGGCTTTATTGGTTACAGAAATGTTAATTTTTAGTAGTTAATACACAGCTAACTTTCTGGTTTTCTTCCATTAGCTCCATCAGGGCACAGTACCTGTTTCTTACACAGTAACAACAGTTGCACCACATGGGATTCCACTCTGCACAGGCCAGCACATCCCTGCTTGCAGTACACAACAGGTCCCAGGATGCTCTGTGGTTTTCAGTGGACAGCATCTCCCTGTCTGTAGTGTGCCTCCTCCAGTAAGTATGTGCAGTCCCTTTTTAGCGTGGCTGAGTGCATTGTAGATGCAAACAGAAAAGGCAGTTTTTTTTTGTGACAAATGTCAATATCTTCCTTATAGTAACAATTTAGTAAAATTAGCTTTAAAACTTAATATATTTGGGTCCTTCCTGGTGGCGCAGTGGGTTAAAGCACAGCACTGAGAAGCTAAAGCCACTTCGGCATGAGTTTGATCCCCACCCAGGAAGTGATCCACATGGCGCGGCAGCCCCCTCCTGACCCTCACGCTGCTCCCCTTAGCCATGTACTTCATCAGTAGTCCTGTTCCACTCCCCACTCTGTCTCTGATGAATCTTCTCACCATCCCAGAGCTGGCCTACACCCCAGCTCCGTATGCATAAATAAATCTTTAAAATGTATATATATTTTTACATTAATTAAATTATGCATACTGAAAATCATGAAGTCCATCAACACTGTTTATAACTAAGGCTTCATAATAGAGGATATTGGACTAGTTTTAATAAGAGGATATTGGACTAGTTAAGACTTTCATGATCAACAGAATAATCTGTTCTTTTTTTTTTTAGATTTATTTATTTATGCTTACAGAACTGGTGTACAGGCCAGAGGTGTGGTGGATGAGAAGATCCATCAGAGACAGAGTGGGAAGCAGAATAGGCAGATCTACTGAAATACAATGCTGAGGGGAGCAGTGGGCAAGTCAGGAGAGATCTGCCATGCCATTTGGGGCAGCTCCCTGGCAGGGGATCGAATTCATGCTGCAGTGGCTTTGGAGAGCTTCATAATGCAGTGCTTTAACCTGTTGCATCACCAGGGAGAGCCCACTTTCTGGGTTTTAATGAGCGCTTTGAGTGCACGGTCTTATTTATTCTTCATCGTAGAATAACTGTGGTGAAAATGGTATCCCTCTTAGGTGATGAAATTGGTTTGCTTAATGTCACTGACTACTTAGTATGAGAGTGCAGGGATTCACATCCATTTCTTAATGTATCTTTCCATTTATCCTCCTAACCCCCTGGGCGAAACTCATTTCGTAAATGAGGTAGCTGATACAATAGGAGATTAAAATGACTCCTTTAAGGTCAATAATGTCTTCAAAATAAAATACTTTGCTAAAACTACATTAACCTTAGTCTGAAAGTGAGATTAAAATAAACATACACATAAAAAATTCCTCTACCACTTTAGCAGATTAATTTACCAGTGCTTAGTTTCTTTGGCATAGAACCAGGGTGGGTGCTAAGTTAGCAGACTAATATACTGAAAAAAAAAACAAACAACAACAACTTTTAGTTGTGAATTGGGCTCTTAAAAATTTAAAAATTTTAGAAAGAAAAAACTACAAGATTACAAAGGAGAATTTGGAATCCTGCTATATATTAAATTAAGTAGAGATCTTTTTTGTCTGCATCACTCTTCTCTCAGTTCATAGGAGTTTAAAAGGCCAAAGGGAAAGTTAGGTGTTTTGACTGTTCATACCTATATATAATACAGTTTTTAACTCTATGAGTAAAATACTTATATAGGTATCTGTATTTTACTAGTGAATGCAAAAATACATTAGTATTTCATTCTTTAAGTTATAAAAACATTTTGGTATGGTTTTTGGAGTGATAATGTAATGACTTTCTATCTCAGTATGTAGGGTTTTTCAGTTATATATTCTGACACTTTTAACAAAACCATTTCTCTTACAGATGCTTCAAGCATGTTCAGTTCAGCACTTACCAGTACCATATGCTGCGTTCCCACCCCTTATTTCTAGTGATCCATTTCTTTTACATCCTCCTCACCTTTCTCCCCATCATCCTCCTCATTTGCCACCACCAGGCCAGTTTGTCCCCTTCCAAACACAGCAATCACGATCGGTAGGTGTCTCTGTTCTTGTGTCTTTAAATTTTGGCATGGTCTAACTTCCTGGTTCTTAAAAAAAATTAAGGGATCTACAGACATAGAAATTAATATAAATACATTCATCTTAAAGTTTCTTAAAACTTTCTAGTAGTTAATTTTGTGTGTTAGCTAATTTAAAATTGTTCCTTTTTACTTAGAATCCTTCAGGAAATCTGCAGAAAAATTTAACTAAATTGATTTTCCCTTTCTTATATTTCTAAATTGGAAAGTAAAACTAAGTTATTTATACTTGTTAGAATAGGATGTGTATTCCTTGAATTGTTTTTGCAGGTCTGTTTGTTTTTTTCATTGTATTCTGATGAAAAGTAGATGTAATCATCTGTTAACATAGTTAAATCTTTCCAGAGACTGGAATGTAGCTGAGGCATATTACTGGGGTGTAAGGGTTTGAGGGGTAGATAAACACTATGTAAATTGAAAGGGCACAGGAACTTTTTTGGACAGGCCAAGGTAAACATCTGAACCATTAGATATTAAGAGAGAATAGAAGCAAGACTACACGGTGGAAATGCTAGAGTGGAAGTTTTCATCCCTCTGGAAGGAACATGACAACATTCTAATAGAGTCTAACCATCTTTTACAAAGTATATATTCATTAGCTGGGTCTCGGGGAGAGGTAACCTTATCTGGCTGTGCTCCTGAAAACTGTAAAAGCCAATTATGATAGAAATTTGACTAATATGAAGAGTTAAAACCATTTCTGCAAGGAATCTTTTATTAAATTCAAGATAGGATTCCTCAACTTCAGTATCTGAGAATTCAAGGTTAAAGCAAAACTTAGCCATCACTTGCATTTGAATTGGGAATTGTTTCTTTTTGTGTGTGTGTGAATGTTTTCTTTTGAATTTGGAGTTCTTTAAAAGGTCCAGTCACAGAACCAAATCAGAACTTATGTTCACTTATGTTGTCACCACAGCCTCAGTTTTGATTTCTCTCAAATGTACATAGGCTTTCAAACTTGTGTTTATAATTACTTATATTGGAATAATGCATTTGTTGGTCTGCACAAGGAAATTCAACCAGCATTTATGAGTACATGTTCTTGAGAATAGATCTGAAAATGTCAACACAAAGACACATAGTGTCAGCTTATGAATGGGTAAAGCATGGTGTATAAATTGGATTATTATTAAATCATAAAAAGAATTGAAGTACTGATAAACTACAAGGTTATGGATAAACCCTAAAAACCTGCTAACTGAAAGACACCAGATACATATGAAAACAAATCCATATGAGATATGCAGAATATGCAGACAAGAAATAAAAGGTACACTAATAGTTGCCCAGACTGGGTGTGGAGGGATTGATGAGTAGGGACTGCCATGGGTATGGGTAATTTTTGGCAGGAGAGGAATGATAAAAATGTCCTGGAAATAGATTGTGGTGACCGTTGTATAACTCTTATACTAAATTCCATTGAATTGTAACCTTTAGCTATGTCAATTTTGTACTATGTAAAACATCTCAAAACTTTTAAAAGCATAAAGACGTGTTGTGGGCTTCTCATAGCACTGTGTGCTTCTTATATATTATCTCAGTATTCACCAACATACTTTTGAAATAGGTAATAAATATGTCAGTTCTATAGATAACAATTCTGAGGTCCAAATTAATTTGTACATTCACATGACTGATTAGTGAGAGCACCAAGAGTAATGTCAAAGCTCATAAACTTTCTACTGTAGCATAATGTCTGCTGTATCTTACCCCAGTTAGCCATGACCCATATAGGATATGACTTAGAAATACATACCATGTTCAGTTTCATCTGTTGAAGGTTAATAAGTCTCAAAAAAATCTATGAACGAACATATCAGTGTGCCGTGGCCAGGTAGTTTTAATTTTTATGACATTGGTCTTTTATTCTGCATGACTTTTGGTCTTTTCCTTCTATCATTTTAAGAGAAAGTTCAAAGAGTAAAAAAAACAGTATATCCTTTAAAGGATGGTAGAGATGTTTATTTTAGAGACTTGTTTTTTTATTGAAATTAATTAGACTATACTACAGACTGTATGGCCAGGTGTTTGAATTTAGGGTAATGTGAACGTGGAGATGCATGACCTTAAAGATTGGGGGTGGGATTGTTATTAATAAGCACTCTGTATCTAAATGCTGGAAGTTTGGTTTTTCCCCCCCCACCTCAGCCTCTGCAAAGGATAGAAAATGAAGTGGAACTCTTGGGAGACCATCTTCCAGTAGGAGGCTTTACTTACCCTCCATCAGCTCATCCCCCAACATTACCTCCATCAGCTCCTTTGCAATTCTTAACACATGATCCTTTGCATCAAGAGGTGTCCTTTGGAGTAGTAAGTGTTGATTCATTGTTATTAATTTACTTGCTTTGATAATTTAGTTTTGAGTTGTATCACTGTAACTCTACTTGAGAATTTTAAATGCATTCTTGAAAATCTTCAGTTGGAAATTGTATTTAGAAATATACTTAAGTGTATGTTTTAAGTTAGTTGTGACAACTATGTTGAATTAATACTTAAGAAATATTAAATACACTTGAACAGTAGAGGACTTTAGGTATTCAGAAGAGAAGTTATCTGACAGATTAAATAATTCTAGAGGTAGAATGATACTAAATCATTGTAACATTTTCCCCTACCAGCCTTATCCTCCTTTTATGCCTCGACGACTCACAGGACGTAGTAGATACCGATCTCAGCAGCCAATACCACCTCCCCCATATCATCCCAGCTTACTACCATATGTGTTGTAAGTTCTCTTCTATTAATGAGTTCTGAATTTTGATTCTCTTACTCTTTGAATGTCTTTTATGTGGTATACAGAGAGTGTTAGATATTTTTGTTTTATGTTAAGGGGTTGAAATGGGAACTGTAACAGAAAGAAACAGGCCAAAGACATGGGAGATAGGAGGGAAGAAGAAATTTATGAGCCAAAAAAGTAAATTTACATCAAAAAAATGAAAACATTTAAAGCTTTTTGCCTTAACAGCTGGGATCACTTGCACCTTCTTGATTTATGCAACTTTTGATGCTTGTTTTTCTCTCAAAGAGGAAAAGAGAATGTTTCTTAGGCAATATTCTGCAAAGGTTGAAAATATGGCCAAATCTCTGTTTCATAGATTAAACATTTCTTTATTTCTGTTTCATGTAATGAAGTCTAGAAGTAGATAATTTTAGCCCTATAACTAGGATTGGTTATACTGCCTTCATACAGTTTCCTCTACATTAGATGACCTTTCAGACTCTTAACAGTTTCCCATTCCAGCTAACAAAATGGGTCTCTCTGCCTAATTTGTTTCTTTCACAAGTACTTCCTTAAGAGTATAGCTATCTGGCCCTCCCTGGTGGCGCAGTGGGTTAGGACACAGCACTGCAAGCTAGCTGCAGCTGCTTCAGTGCGAGTTTGATACCTGGCCCCAGAAGTGATCTGCATGGAGCAGCAGCCCTCTCCTCTCTTGCCCGCTGCTCCCCACACTATCTGGTGAAGCCTCTCACCACCCCTGTGCCTCTGGCCTGTACCCCCGTTCTATATGCATAAATAAATATTTTTTTAAAAAATAAGTGAAAGTGTAGCTATTAACTCCTGCCTATATCTATCTCATTGACCAGAATTGACTCATATGACTATAACTACCTTCTAAGAAGACTAGGAAATGTAGTTTTTATTTCAGAAGACCAGCACACTATTTGAGTGATTGTAACTTTATGTAAGTCATAAAGCTGCTATTTTTTAATTTGAAACTGATTTTAAAATGTATATGACTACACAAAGTCATACAAATTTTAAAATCAGTTTCTAATTTAAAAACAAACAAGAAACCTTCCTGGGGGTTATGGATGACTTCACAGTACTGAGTCTTATGGTCTACTTACAATATATTTCTTTATTCATATTTTTAAAATTATCTGGTAGTATTTTATACATTTTATTAATATATAAGTTATGCCCTACTTTTGTTGAATACATTCTTGTGTTTTCTTTTTTCTGCTATTGTGGGTGGTATTTTTTAATGTCAGGTTTAATTGTTTATTGCCAGTAAAATCATCCTCTTTTAAATACTGATTACACTGACTGTTCCTCATTCCTATAGATTTGGCTTTGTTCTTTCTGTCTTGTTCACTGAAATAATGTGCTAGTGTATCGATACTAGTGTTATTATTGTCACTGTAGATCCATGCTTCCAGTGCCACCTGCCGTGGGGCCAACTTTCAGCTTTGAATTGGATGTGGAAGATGGAGAAGTAGAAAATTATGAGGTTAGTAGGTAAACTGAATATAAGACATAGTATATGCATAAAAAGTATTGTTCTACTTATCTAATTAAATATTAATTAGGTAATTACTTTGTACATTACAAATATGCCCTGAAAGTATTTAGCATACTCAAGGGTATTTCATCCAGTACCACACAGCTGTGATAAGATTGGTGCTGTTAGAATTACATATAGTTCTTGAGAGATTGGTGAATTGCGATGGGTTGTTCCTGAAAAAATGCTGTGGAAGTATTTGAGCCAATTCTTAAAGAACAAGAAAGCAGGGATGAGTAAGTTGCAACAGAACATTATCTGAATGTTCTGCAATTGCTTGTGAAGAAACAGAATCAAATAGATGACAACTTTTAACTTAGATACTGTTGAAGCTACTATTTGAGATTAGGAATAGATGCAGTAGGGTTTGGATGGTAAATGCGGATTTGGATATGTTAAATGTGAGTGAGTGACTGACTGACTGACTTCTATTTGATGCTGCCAGCTATCCCTTACCCAGCCTCAATTTAAATACAACAGTTTAGGTGAACTTCAAAAACCTGGGACAGGGAAGAGATATACATACAGACACAATCTTAGACCTTTGTTTTATTTAATGCATGTGGAAGAGATTTAGCCAAATGCTTTTTATTCTTGCATAGTTTTTCAAAATGCTATTATATCCCACTCCCAGGTTTCTTGAGAGAGAAGAGGTCTATAATAACTTTTGATTCTGCATTGTTTATGTTAGTGTGTACAAAGCAGAAAGAAAAAAAATTGGTTATCCTGTAGGCATTTTGTATTACAATCAAATCATGATACAGAAAAGACATTCTTCATTAAACTTTGATGTACTTATTATAGGAAAATAGTGATAACGTCTCTGTTTTAAAAAAAAAAGATTTTGGTATTTAATCCTTTTCTGAACTGTATTTGGAGTTGACTGTTTGACATTATGCATTGTCATACTTTAATCTGATCAGAAAGTCTTACTTGCTTTTCTGGTTTTAATTCATGGCATACACACCTACAACACTCCCTACTCCATGGTGCTCATAATTTTCTGAATCTGTTCTATACATTCTTGCCTAATTGCTTTTTTACTCCCTTTGATCCTTCTGCCTGAGAACACTTGCCCTACACTTTGGGTTATGGGTATTTTTCTAGACCCAGCTATCTCTGGAAAGCATTTTTAGTCAATTTCCAGATCTCAATGAGTTACTTGTTTTTGTTTTTATAAAACCATATGTGCTAGTGATGTCCTTCTGGTGTCTAGATTGCTAGGTCATATACATTTGTTGAGTACTTCATTATAATTCATACTCTATCTAGTAAGGAGTTAATGAACATTTTCTATTGGCTGTAATGGTCACAAATTCTATTAGTTCACCATAGTATCCTATAGTATATGTAATAGTATTGTAAGTATATGTCAGCTATATTAAATTTTATGTTAATTGTAATTAGCAACAAATAAACAATAATTTTCAAATACCTATTTTAGCATTTAGAAGGATTCAGGAGTATGGTGAAGGGATAGCAATTTATTTAAATGACCCAGTTCTCCAAGTAAAGCTGTCACAAGGGCAGTGTTGTGGCACTATCATATTAAAACACCTAGCTATTACAGCATTAATCATTGAGGTTTGAAAATTAATTCTATTCCTTTCATTGTCTGTCACCTTTTATTTGTTCTCATCCTCTTAATCCTGACTTTAAAAGAGGGAGAACAATACACAAAAGATTGCCTGATTGTAGGTTAAACTACAGCCATTAAAAATGGGTGGCCCGGCCCTCCCTGGTGGCGCAGCGGGTTAAAAAGCACTGCACTGAGAAACTAAAGCCACCTCCGCATGAGTTCGATTCCCGCCTGCCCCGGAGG
>NW_004567107.1:26958066-26971301 GCF_000260355.1 Condylura cristata
TGGCCTGTGCCCCAGTTCTGTACGAATAAATAAATAAATCTTAAAAAAAAAAAAAAATGGGTGGCCCTCCCTGGTGGCACAACGAGTTAAAGCCCATCACTGCAAAGCTAGCCGTAGCCACTTCAACATGAGTTCAATCCCTGCCGAGTGAGGTGTCCACATGGCACAGTAGACCTCTCCTGTCTTGCCCACTGCTCCCTTCAGCAGTGTACTTCATTGATCAGGCTATTCTGCTTCTCCCTCTGTCTCTGCTGAATCTTCTCTGCCCCTCTCGCCTGTATCCAATTCTGTACACATCAATAAATATATATATTTTTAATGGAACCATTAGAAACTGGGAGAAGGGGATTCTCCTTGGTGGGTTAAAGCATAGCACTATGAAACAATCCATAACCACTGTAGCACGAGTTCAATTCCCAGCCAGGGGGTGACTATCATGGCATGGTAGACCTCCCCTCTCTCCCCACTGCTTCCCTTAGCAGTGTATTTAATAAATCTGCCTGTGCTCTACCCGCCCCCCTCCCCAGCACCTCTGGTCTGTACCCTAGTTCTTGTATGCATAAATGAATAAATCTTTGGGGGAAAAAACTGGGAGAAAGGTATGATGTAAGGATCAAAGAACATAACTACTGCACTATATTGAAATACATAGATTATTAATGAAACTTCAAAAAGTTCTTCATTGTCCCTATTTTTACTCTACTATATAAATTTTACTAAAAACAGTTTGGTATGGGGTAGTTGCTTGATATAGAAATGTTTCATCTAATAAAAAAATGATAAAGTTAGGAAACACTTTTTTTGTTGTTGTTAAAGATTTATTTATTTGATCAATACAGAATCAGGATACAGGTCAGAGGTGCAGGGGCGGTGAGAGGATTCACCAGAGACAGAGTGGGAAGTGAACAGGGAGATTGACGTATAATGCTGAGGGGAGCTGGGTGAGACAGGAGAGGTCTGCCGCACCATCTGGGTCACTTTTCTGGCTGGGGATTGAGCTTGCACTGAAGCGACTTGCTTTGATTGCAGTGCTGTGTTTTAACCTGTTGCTCCACCAGCGAAGACCAGAAATAACTATTTTTAATATTCTAAATGAATGATTCAGTGTTTAATCAGTGGATCTAATATAATGATGAGCCTATTGGTAAAAATAGATTACTGTGGAATGGGGAATGGGATCAAAAACGGTGAGGGGATGGAAGTGCACTGGACTATGGTGATGGCACATGGGTAATTTGGTGATGGGAAGCCCACGGTGAATACAACTGAGGTGGAAAAAGTTTATTGTGTACAATGAAGTACACAATAAACTATTTTATTATTAAAAATAATAGATTAGTAATTTATAGAAAATAAAGGGACCAAAGAATTTGTTAACTACACAAGTCAAAAATGAGGAGCTTCCATCAGCAAAATTGAGACTGGGAAGTGTCTTCAGGACCTGATCTTGTCAACAAATACAAGAATAAAAAAGGGTGCCTAAGAACCAAAAGAGAGGGCCTCCCTGGTGGTGCAGTGAGTTCAGTCTCAGCACTGTGAAGCTATCCACGGCCACTGCAGCATGAGTTTAATTCCCAGTGTTATCTCAGTGGACCTAGTCTGCTCCCCAACTCAGTCTCTAGTGAATCTTCTCCACACTCTGTACCTCTGGCCTACCCAGCTCTGGTATGCATAAATCCATAAAATATTAAAATAAGACTTGATATTGAAGATTCACTAGTATTTTAGGTATGATATCATGGATATTTATTTTTTTAGAGCTGTGATTCACAACCCTGGGGATGGTTTATTCCCCAGAGGATATTTAGCAACATTTTTTTTTTTAAAGATTTATTTATTTGTGCATACAGAACTGGGGTACAGGCCAGAGGCTCAGGGGCGGCGAGAGGCTTCACCAGAGACAGAGAGGGGAACAGAACAGGCAGATCGACGAAGTACACTGCTAAGGGGAGCAGCGGGCGGGTCAGGAGAGGTCTGCCACGCCATGTGGTCACCTCCGGGGCAGGCGGGAATCGAACTCATGCGGGAGCGGCTTTAGATTCTCAGTGCTGTGCTTTAACCCGCTGCGCCACCAGGGAGGGCCTAGCAACATTTTTTTAATATAATAGTTTATTTTTACATCATTTTGTGCCTTTTTCCATCTCAGTTGTAATCCCTTAATCCCCATGGGTTTCTCATCACCAAATCACTCATAGTCCAGTGTACTCCCCACTGCCCCCCACTTTTGATCCCCCCATAAAATGTCTAGAGACATTTTTAATTGCTACTACTTGGGGTAGGGAGGGTGGTATTCTTGGTATCTGCTTACTAGATAGCCCAGGAATGTTGCTAAGCATCCTACAATGTACAGGACAGCCATCACAGTAAATTTGGCCAGCCCAAAATGTCAGAAGTGTTGAGGTTGACATACTGTTTGTTTACACATAACTATTTTTTTTCCTTAATGGAGTTAATAAAAAAAATCAAAACCTATTTTAATAGAAACTTAAAGATTGAGATATGTCTCCTTTTCCCCCTATAGGCCCTGTTAAACCTGGCAGAGCGACTAGGAGAGGCAAAGCCTCGAGGATTGACCAAGGCAGATATTGAACAACTTCCTTCTTACCGGTTTAATCCTAACAACCACCAGTCAGAACAGACTTTGTAAGTACATCTTTCTCACATCACAGATAAAATTTCCTTTTATACTTCTGTGAGATAAAAGCTCATAATCAAGGATAACTTGATAAGTAATCTAAGCCTCTATTGTCTAATAAGGCACAGTTACTACATATGTGGGCTGTTTGGATAAAATTAAAACGTCCCATTTTTTAGTTGCACTAACCAGTGATGCTATTTGGAAAGTATAATGGAGGACTTTTTTTTTTTTTTTTTAATCTCATGAATTCTGTTAGAAGTGTTCTGGGTTTTCAGGTTACTTAGAAATTTTATGGTTTCTAATTCAAACTCAAATGCTTCGTATAAGAGAGCTGTATGTAAAATGTGTAAAGTTCTAGGTTTTTACTAATGATTTTGCTTGTTATACTATCTTCTACATAGTAACTCATTGGTAAAGTGTATAATTTAGTGCCATTTAGTATATTCACAGAATTGTGTAATCATCACCACAGTGAAATTTATACAATTTTTGTCACCCCACAAAGAAACCCCTTATATATTACCAGCTACTTCTTATTTCTCCCCAACCCTCTGCACCCAGTACTGCCCCCACTAATTTACATTTTTCTTTCTATAAATTTGCCTATTCTGAACATTTTATATACTCTTATGTCTGATTCCTTAAACTCAGCATAACATTTCAGAGGTATAGCTTATCATTATTTAGTGTTAACCATTTTATGGCCCAGTAATATTCCATTTTATAGATACATCAAATTTTATTCTTTCAGCAGATGATATAAATTTGGATTTTCTGGCCTTTTTGGTTAGTATGTAGAATACTGTTGTGAATACTCATGCAGAGCTTTTTTGTGCATATTTGTAAATTTCTCTGAGGTATCTAGGGATATTGGGCCATATGACTATTCTGTATTTAACTTTTGAGAACTAATTTTTTCAAAGTAACTACAGGCTTTTACCTTACCACCAGCTGGGTAAAAGTTTTCATTTCCCCATATCCTCCCAACACTTGTTAATTGTTTTGTCTTTTAATTTTAGCCATCCTAGTGGGGATGAAAAGGATCTCATTGAAATTGCCAATTTCCATTTCCCTGGGAGCTAGAGCTGTTGAGTTTCTTTAATATAGTTACTGGTTGTTTATGTATCCTCTTAGGAGAAATGTCTGTTGAGACATTGTCTGCTTTTAAATTAGGCTATATTTTTATTGTTTTTGGAGTTATATTACATATTTACAAATTCCATTGAGAGGAATTTTCAGAAATTGCTCATTCTAGGAATTATCTTTTTACAATTTATATAATCAATTTGTTGATTATATCTTTTTAAATCACTAATTTTTTAAGTTTACTTACCTTTGTTTTTGTTTCTTGTGTTTTGGATACCATCTCTTAAGACGCTATTGCCTAGTCAAAGATCTAGTTCTTTCTAGGCCTTTGATCCAATTTTGAGTTAACGTTTGTATGTTTTGATATAAGAATCAACTTCATGGTTCAGCATGTAAAACTTCATTTCGTTCAGACTGCGTTGACTAGCACAGTAGTCGATATTAAAGCTGGCTTAGCTGTTTATAAACCAGATATTTTCTTGATGATTTCTTATATAAATACAATATTCTTTCTAAAAGCCTTAAATTAACATCATGGGTTTTGTTGTTTGTTGTTTGTTTTTTTAGGGCATTGATATTTCACCTTAAAATGTTACTGTGTGAGATGGTAAATTGCTTTGTAGGTTTTAATAGTCATAACAAAATAGAAGCCACTTTGGTTTTGAGGCAAAATGATGTTTTTTGCTTTCTTTTTGTTTAGGTGTGTAGTATGCATGTGTGATTTTGAGTCAAGGCAGCTACTTAGAGTTTTACCCTGTAACCATGAGTTCCATGCCAAGTGTGTTGACAAATGGCTTAAGGTAAAGTTATGGCATCTATAAGAAGAATGACTTTGGATTTTCTTTATTAAAATGTCTATGGTTTGGTTGGGTGGTGGGTTTGGGGAACAGAATTGAAGCACAGATGTCAGCATGATATTTGCAACTGTAATTCAAAATTAGCTCTGATTATCATTATGGGAATGATTCTGAAAACAGATTACCCGCCCTTGACAGTGTCTGTCTTGACTCCCCCTGAATATGTTAATCCACAGTTTGCTCTAGGAGTTTAGGAGACCTCATTGGGGCTCATTTGTCAGGAAGTTACATGGAGGATAAACCTGTAGTGCTTTCATTTAATTCTCAAATCATTTTTTCCTTTTTCCTATGAAAACAAAATAAAAAGCTGAGGTGACACAAAAAGAATATTCTCACTAGGAGGTAATATTAGAGGGTTAGGTAATTTCAGTTTGAAGAAAGTGAGTGAGTTGAAATAGAATCAGAATTAACTCTCTGTGACTAAGAAGACTCCCACTTTAGCCCACACTGAATCCTAAAGACTAAGAATCATAACTTAGGAAAAAAAGATATATATATAAATCCCTAATACATGAGATCAGAGATAACCAGTGATCAGCTTATTGTGAAGTGGTAAGGAGGTTGGACACGATCCTGAAAGCAATGGGAAAATATGTGGCTGATACCTTTTGGAAAGATCTTTGACCACTATTTGGTGACTGGAATAGAAAACAAATTTTTTTGAGTCAGGGCAATGGAATAAGTATATTCTGGAGCAGTAGAGAACAATTAATAGCAGTTGGGTGAAAAGAAGAGGGCTGATTTGAGGGCTGTCATAACGTAGAAATGATGGTGTTTGGAGGATAATTGATTGAAAGTAAAAGAATAGGTGGTGCCTGTTTCTGGATTTAACAAACATTGTGGTGCCTTTTGTTTAGATGTAGTTTTAACGCACTCATTTACTTATCTGAAGTGGTGATGGGTAAACAGACTTAACAATTTCATTCATATGCTATTAAATCTTTAAGGTTTGTGGGGTATGATTTTTAAAGATAGATTAAGTAATTGCTTTGCACTTCCTCAAAGGAACAGAGAATGTAAAAACTATAGAAGTAAAAATTGTTTCATTTTCATTGATATGTTTCATTGTGTAAGCCACAATTCAGACAATTTTCTCTTGTTTTTCAGGCAAACCGTACTTGCCCAATTTGCCGAGCTGATGCTTCAGAAGTGCATCGGGATTCAGAATGACCAACCTAAGCACAAATTTAGTTTGGGTGTTCCTCATCACATGTATATATGGACTATCCATTGAACTTAATCTGTGTGGCTTCCAGCCCTCCCTTTACCAAAAGGGTCAATGGACCTTTCTTTGCACTGTGTGACTTAATCAACTATAAAAGCTTACAATTAGTCTTCACAATTATGGGATTGTTATACTAACCGTGTGATTGGAACTCCAAAGACTTTTTCTTTAGCTTAATTTCGTGTGTGCACTAACATTCCCTGGTTTTTGTGTGATCATTCCGAGTGTTGCTGCAAGATTACAGTGGACGTGATCTTTTAGCATGTGCTTTTATAAAAAGTGGTAGCTCCAGATGATATAGCAATCTACCTTATATAGAGCCTTCAGAAACTGTGAGTGGAAATGAATGCAGCGTGTGACTGTTGGTGATAAATGTATCCGTGTGTGTGTGCGAGTATGCAACTACTTGTGTGAGGGCATGGTAGCAAATGTGTGTATGAGATCCTATATACCAGCATGTACCAAGAATGTGTGTGTAGTTTTAATTATGCTGCAATGTATAATCTGGTGTGTTATTTAAACAGCACTAGTACTGTACACTGGTTTTTTTTTCCCCTTGTGTTTGCTGTTGCACACTGATTGCTAAGGGTGCATCAATTATAAGCATTGAATACTCCTTCCCTTTCCCCCTCAAAGAATGGAATGAGAAAAGCCTTCCTCCTTTGCTTCAGGCAGCTGTCACCTTCTCTTCGTGGTGATCCCCAGTGGGTTACTTAAGAAAAAAGTGTAACAGATTCTCACTCCATGAACCTGATTTTTTGATTCAGTTGTGAAAAAGAAATTTTTTAAATATCCAACTTGCTGTTTCCTAAAAGAAGGTGCAATATCATACGTCATCAGTTAGCAATATTAGCATTTCAATCAATGATTTGAATGTTGATACTTTGTTTTTTCCTTTACATTTCCAGTAAGCTTTTTACAGGAAGTACTTCTGAGTTTTTTGGTTTTTTTTTTTTTTTTTTTTAATGTTTAGATTTGTAGTCTATTCTGAAGATATTTGAGTAATATATTTTTAAGAATACCACTGGTCCCATGAAGTCTCACCTCCTTGACTTCCACCTGAACAAAATCTATTAACTAACTCAGCTAAGACTTCTGATATGTGTTCTTTGTTCAGGCTTCAATAGACAAGTAAATTGTTTAAGAAAAGTATTTTTGTTCATGTTAATTAACCTGCCAAGCTCCAGTTCTGAACGTTGTCTAGTTCTTCCCTCAGTAAATGTGCTTCTCATCAAAACTGTCGTTTCTAGGATGGATCAAATGCTCTGGCGGCTCAAGAACCTTAGACCTGATGTGCTTTGATGTTTTATTGCTTTAATTTTTACTTTTTATTTGGAGAAATTTTTAATATAACAAGTGTCCAGTATGTACTTGCAGTATAAATGAAGATTTGATTTTTGTATAAAAATAATGCTGTAAAACAGGAATTGACCTTCATTTAGTTGGTCTGAAATACATAGCTATATTGGGTTTGTTTATAGGTTCATTGAGCATAATTCGGATTGTTTAGTCATTTCTCCAGCAGTGTGTAGCTTCTCTCATTCTTAGAGTGTGTTCAACATTATCACCTCTTCCTGCAGTTGATGTCATTGCTTTGTCTGCAGTAGCACAAGCTGCATAATTCTAAGCAGGACTGTGATCGTTTGCTGCCAGCCTCACTTAACTTCCAGTTGGCTCTGTGTTAGCTTTCTACTCACACAGAGTTAACTACTTGTACTGCCATGCTGCTTGCCTTCCCTTGAAGTCGCTATAAGCTCATCACAGCTTAGAGTTCAGTAAAGTCAATTCACACAGAAGCACAATTTTGCCCTTTTCCAGATACTTGCCTCTATCTAGTTATACAACTAGGATTCTGCGTACTTTGTTTGCCCCTATATTTGTCAGGCATCAGAACTACATCTAAACAGTGGCAAAATGCACATTACTTTCTTAAATCATTAGGATAACCCCCACCTCTTCCTGATGAATAAAATGTTTAAGACCAAAATTATTGGCACATTAATCAGTTACATTACAAATCACGTAGTTTTATTTTTATTTTAATGAAAAAATCATGTTTAAAATGGCAAAAGCCCATCTTATACATACTCTTTTTATATAGCTGCAGAAAATTTATATCTGTACAGATCTAACATAACACTACTACACTCAGTATTCATTTTATTGAAGCATGCAAATAAAGCACTTTTTCTAATTTATATAGATACCTAATTAACAAGGCACATTGTACTAATGACTAGGAAAAGTAGCTTTTTTCTTCTCTCCCTCTGATGAATTTGTGACATAATGTCCCTTTTCCAGTAAAATTTTGAGAGACAGTTGGCCATTTAGGAGGCAGCAGGTCTATTTTAGTGAGATCCTGAATTGCTGCACTCTTGTGACTGATCTCTCTTTGGGAATGACTTTTCTTTGCATGGGGCTCTTAGAGATGTGTGCAGACTTGCTTATTAAGTGTTTAGTGGGTATTAGGAGCATACATGCATGTGTTCTGAACCAGCTCAGACTAGCCACAGTGAGCAACTTCATGGCTAGCAACAGAAAAGGAGCACAGTGTAATGGTGTTCAGCTGTGTCATCGTGGGTGAGACACCAGATAGCAGGCAGATGTCGGTTTGTTGCCTCCTTCCTCTTTCCTCCTAAAACGATATTGGCTTTACCATCTTAACTCTGCTGTGGGGTTTTGTTTGTTGGGTTTTTGTTTTGTTTTTGGTGTGAATTACCACCTTTGATTTTGGGGGGCCCTCCACCCCTCAAAAAAACCAGTTCATGGCCTCTAGGTATCAAGATCTCATGAGGCTTTTGTGTGTGTGTTTTTTAGCAAAATCTGGAAAATGTGAAAGCATACTTAGATTTTTTTACACTCTGAAATGTTATTTGTTAAGAATCTTAAATTGGGGCCTCTTAAAATATTTTGAATGAGATCTTCCAACTCTATGTGAGAATATTTTTCACAGATATCTTTAGGCCTTTGTTAGAAAGCAATTTTCCCCCTGTTGGTACATTTGGTTACCTCATTTTGCTGTTTGTTTCAGATTATGAAAGCTTACAGGGGTGATTTTTGGAATCATTTGCCAAGTCATTTCCTCAAATCATATTCCATTGTATCAGTTAACATATAGTTTTAAATGTACGTATTATAAATATCTGTAACCAAATCATTTGAAGGCTTGATAAATTTTTAACAAAGTTTGTACATTTTTTATGAAAGTTACTAGTAATGCTTTACTAAGTAGTGCAATGAATTTTTATTTTTAATCCCTGTGCCCAATTTTGGAGTTGAGAGGGTTGTTGGTAATAAATGTATGATGTACACTTAAGACAATTTGTTGTGTCATGTTACTGTGTTAGGAAGGGTGGGGGGTGTGCTTCAGGATGGAGGAGTTTAGGACTCCAACAAGAAGATACTGAGCTTCTAGCTGCTAGATTAAATTTTTATCCCAAATGTACAATTTGATCCATGATTCTGGAATGAATAAAAGCTGATGAGAGGTAGCTCTTCTGCCCACCTGTGACACTAGGTGCCTGTCTTTTTCACCTTTTGCTAATAAACCTCTCCTTTTTAAAATGTTAAAAAAACATAGGGAGGGGCCCTCCCTGGTGGCGCAGCGGGTTAAAGCACAGCACTAAGAAGTTTAAGCCACTTCCGCATGAGTTCAATCCCTGCCCCGGAGGAGCTCCACCTGGCACGGCAGACCTCTCCTGACCCGCCCGCTGCTCCCCTCAGCAGTGTACTTTGTCAGTAGGCCTGTTCTGCTCCCCACTCTGTCTCTGGTGGATCCTCTCATGGCCCCTGCACCTCTGCCTGTACCCCAGTGCTGTATGCATAAATAAATAAATCTTTAAAAAAAAAAACATAGGGAGAGAGATGATAAATCTTGAAGACACGCTAAGTGAAAGAAGGCACATCACAAAGTCATGTATTATATGATTTCGTTTACAAAAAGTGACAGGCAGCTCTGAGACATAGTGGTTGACTAACGGACAGGAAGGTTGGGAGGTGACTAGTAAGTAGTGGTTGACTAAGGGACAGGAAATTGGGGGGTGACAGGTAAGTACTGGTAAGTCTGCTGTTTTTTTGGGGTAATAAAATATTCTGAAATTGATGGATACACAATTCTGACTACTGAAAGCCACTAACTGGATTATTGATTGTGTCTTAATGGTATTTTTGTGTGTGTGTGTGTGACATATACCCACCAGAATATTTGTAAAAAATATTAATACCATGTTGTGAATGGTACAACTAGAATATACTGCTGATGGAAATAAAATCTGGAAGAATCAACTTAGAAAACTGCTTGACATTACCTGCTAAAGCTAGACATACCTTGTAACCCAGAGAGTCTCACCAAAAGGTCAGTATGAGAATGTGCATACACATAAAAATGTGTATACATTTTATACAGCCAGAGGGAAATACAACTCCATAGAGCAACATGGATAAATCCTAAGTACATTGAATAAGACAAAGTTATTCCTTTGAATTTGCAGAAAGTTCAGAAATAGGGCCTCCCTGGTGGCATAGGTGTTACAAAGTCTCAGCACTGTCAAGCTATCACCTGCTACTGCAGCAAGAGTTGGATCCCTGGCCAGGGTGGTGACCCACATGGGTGCGGCAGACCTGTCCCATCCGCTGCTCCCCTCAGCAGTGTGTGTGAGTAGACATACCTATTGGTCCCCACTTTAGGGTGAGTCCTCTCACCCTCCCTGCTTTCCCCACATCCGTACCTCTGATGTACACTACAAAAAGTTCAACAGTAAGCATACTGGGTTGTGCTGTGAGAAGGCCTGATGGTGGTTGGCACAGGGCATGAGGGACCTCACAGTGCTTAGTGATTGCCCATATGCCTCATTACACCATGATTCGGTTTTGAGAAATTTATCATGTCTTACATTTAAGGTTTGTTCCTTAAGTTACCTATATATGTAGTTATATATACAATATACAACGTGTTAGTTTCACAAACAAGAAATTGTCATGGCCTCATTTTGTACAAGCACAGCTCTTAAGATTTTTTTTCTTTTACATGAGCCAAAGCAGTTACATCGGTATCTCCCAATGTCGCAGCGCCTGAAAACTAAACTAACTCTCCAAGTCAAACACTGCCCTGTCCCTCAACTACTGTGGAAATGTTTAAGTATTTCTAGAATGAGTATTTATGCATGATGTGCGCACCAGAGGGCGCTGTGGTACAAGGTGAAGTTCCAGATAAAAACCTTTTGAGCCTTCTGTCGAAGGACAAGTGCGGTTACAAACTTGAAAAAACAGCTTTCTTGTTGTTTAGAAATTTGTTTCAAAGAGCAGTATAAAGTCAGTACAGCTCGGCAACTCGTTCCTTCCTAAGCATCATTTTGTTTATTCCATATTAACTAGGAAGAAACAGTTGTTTACTGGAATTGACTAGGAATGAACAAATTAAATGATTTTTGAGTATTTAGTTTACAACCTTTAAAGTTGTATTCTAAAATACAACTTTATTTACCTTTAATAGGTTGATTCATTCTTGGTCAAGATCAGTTTTGCATATTGGTTCCACACAGGTGCCAGTCACAAGTTTACCAGTGGCTTCTTCAATGTCAAGTCGAACACTTTGCAGCATTTTCTTGCTGTGGTGTAGGAGGAATACACTAATTTTCTCTTAAGGTCATGTGCCTTTGGTTTTCATGATATGCTCATCAATCCATTTCCTTGTATCTTTCTCCTTTGGATCACTGCGCCATCACTCAAATGCAATATATTCAAATATAAACTCATCAGTATCCCCCAAAATTTGATTTCTCCTATAATCACCAACATTAAAATACCCCAGTCAGAAAAGTCATTCTTATCTCATTAATCTGCCGCCTCTGCATCTATTCAATCCTCACATTGTTTCCCAATTCCCACAGCCCTAGTTCTACTTCCATCATCTACCTTTTCAAGATCATGAACTTAATGATGTCTTTCGAGTAATTACTATATGCTGTAATGGTATTGAGATACTCCCTGCTCATGCACTACGTGGTTTGCCAGGCTTTCATGCTCATATTCAAGTCAGGGAGGTGACCCACATGGTGCAGCAGAATTGTCTCATCTATCTGCTGCTCCCCTCAGCGGTGTGTTTCAGTCAGTCTGCCTGTTCTGCGCCCCACTCTGTCTCTGGTGAATCTTACCCTGTGTACCTCTGGCCTGCACGCCAGTTCTTGTCTGCATAAATAATTTTTTTTTAATTCACTGGCTTAGTTCTAGACCAGTCACTAGTAAGATACTAGTGAGACCTACAAGTGAAATAGAAGTTATGGTACCCCAGTCTAAGAATGCAAGACATAAGTAGGAGTACTAAAAGGAGCAATCAAGGGAATTTATTGTAGTTGTCCCCCAAACAGGTGCAGAGATGATTACAGGGAAGTGATGCAAGTCAAGTTACTGGAAAACCCTGGCTGCTGTCCATTGCAACCTCCTTCCTGAAAGCCTGGAGAGCCAGGTAGTGTACAAGCAGGAAGTATCTCAAATACCATTACAGCATATAGTAGAAGATTACTCTAAAGACATTCTAAATTCAGTTAAGAGGTATCATAAAGATAACTTTCCTGCAGTTCAGGAGACCCTCACCGTAGGTATCAGTAAGGGATCTTGGTCACCTTTTCCAAGGTCGATTTTGTTCTGATTGAAAAGTTTCAGCTGTGAGCATTCCCTTAGAAGCTGGTGTGTTTGTGTAACATTTTTGTTATTGGGATTTGGAAGGGGAGAGAGAAGGATTTCCTCTCCTAGAACACTGGAGTTAGGTAGACTCTACAGGAGGTGATTCTGGAATTGTTCCTTATTTTAGCTGTATGTTAGAATTATTTGGGAAGCTTTAAAGCAAACACAAACACAATGTTTGGGATCAGAACCTAACAACTGCAGACACAGAAAACTCCCGGGATCATTCTAATGCCTGGCTGGTGCTGCCAGGGTTACCAAAGCTATAGATTACCATGTAGATTATTAATAGTTTGGAGGTCTGACCTAACAATGCTCAAACTTCCTTGAGTTACCTGGGCGCTGTTTAGAAATCAGGAGTTCAGCCTTAAGTCTAAGCGATTCCCAGTCTGAGCGTTTGTTCAGCGCCTAGGAATCTTCATTTAATCAGTAGAAGGTGGTCTGAGAGAATAGTCGGGACGATTGTGGTGGTCCACTGAGAAGGGCACGAGGAGGAACGGCAATTTCATGAGTATAAATGCCCTAAACGCCCGTTTTTCGCGGCTTCTCTATTCCTGGCAGTTTGGGCCGAGACCACTGCAGGAAGAGACGTGAATGTGGCCAGGTACCTGGTGGAGGGAGGGGGTGGTCTGCAGCACCCGGATCGCCGGCTTCTGCTTTCGGGGCCGCGTCCCCAGAGGCGCCGGGCGGCCCTGGGAAGGAGCAGCGGCGGACGAAGGGGAAGGGTCGGGGCGCGGCGGGCGCGCGC
>NW_004567107.1:26971629-26974013 GCF_000260355.1 Condylura cristata
CGCCGCGCGGCCGCCCTGGCTGCCTGCCCCCACTCCCCGACCCCACTTCTGCGGGCCGCGCGGGTCCGGGGAGACCACCCCCGCCAGCTTCCTGGCTGCCGCCTTTGACGGGAGTCGGCTCGGGGCGGGCTCCCCACCTCCCTGCACCGGATCTTTGACCCCGGGCGGCCACAGATCCCCAGGTTTCGTCCCCGGCCTCCGCGAGCGGCTGGCGAGGATTTGCGCTCTTGCAAAGGCCGGTCTGGAGCGAGCGGGGGGCCTTTTTGTTCTTTGTCACCCGTGTGGAGTCAAAGTCAAAAGCGGGCGTTCCCGGAGTGGCACCCGCCCGGGCCTGCGGGCGTGATTTGCACCCAGGGAGGGATGCTCGCCGCGCCGCGTCCGCAGGCTCCCAGCGCCCTTCGGCGCGCCGCGGGGGCCCTGGGGCGCTCGGGGTATCGTGGGCGTCCCGGCAGGTGACGGGTTGTGGGCGCCGGAGCTTCGGGCCGCGAGCCCCTGAGCGCCTCCGGTGTCCGTCTCGGTGACGCCCCCAGTTCCCTCAGCGCCCGTGTTTACCTACCTTTGGCAGCGTGGGAATCCACCAAACTTTTGCTCTGCTAGAAAAACAGTCTCTTGGGTTTATATACTTTATATTCCTCACCGCTTTTAGTACTTTTAATGATTCTCGGTAAAGCAAAATTGGAAAATTAGGTTTTCATAAGCGTCCTCTATTTATCAGGTAAAAGTCATTATTTTGAATGTCTGATGAAGCTAGTTATTTTGAGATATTCCATCCCAGATTTGAATGCCTTAGGAGACTCACAAGGACAAGGGAGGGGGGTGGAGATTCATGTCCAAACCTTACGGTTGGCTTTTAGATTTCCTTTGTCTAGTTTGCTGTCTTCAACACTCTTCAACCTGAAATTATGCAAATATGGAGCATTCCTAGGGGCAGATTATTAAGCTGTTCAACCACCCCATGAAATACTTAGCGGCCCTAGAGTCACTGTGCTGTGGGCTCGGTGGTTATCAGGTTGGCTCAAATTGGGCATTTTTAATATTTCTGAATTTTATAGCGCATGGGGGGGGGGGTTGGGGAGCAGTGGAACCTTCCCCCTTCCCCCCCCCCTTGTCCTTGTGAGTCTCCTAAGGCATTCAAACTCCGATCTCTGTTACAAAGGAGTAAGCTGGGCTTATTCATAAGAATCATTTTATTTTATTTGCATATAGAAACCACTAACTTGCTGAGACTTAACTGTTCTTGGGCCCAACTCAGTTTTCAAGGGTCAGTGTGAAAGCATTGAATTCTTAGCAGTGCGTCAGCGCGCACAGGAAAACTCGCACAAGCTTAGCGAGGTTAGTCTTCAAAAGCATATTTTTTCATCTATGTCTAGGTCATTAGTTTTGCTCAAAAATGTAGTGTCATGAAGGGCAGCCCTGGCCAGGGGGCAGGTCAGCCTGCTCTGACTGCTGCCATCTGCTTTCTAATGCTAGCCAGAAGTCTTGTTCTGGAAGGGAGAAAAAAAGACAGCATTTACTTTTTTTTTTTTCTTTTCTTTGAGGGGTGCAGAGGGGCAGGGAAGCAGAATCAACAGTGAGGATGGTTTAGGGGTTCCCCAAAGCTGCTTTTGGACCATGTATATGACCACCTTCCCCCAGATCTTGCTGAGAGTCCTGGGCAGCCGGGGCTGCCCTTCTGCATCCAAGCACAGGGGCAGGGGAAGCACCTCTGGGCAAGACTTTAAGAGGCTGGTGGCGGCACTTTTGGGGAAGGAAGGTTGCTGGAAGGCAGTGTGCTCCAAGACCAGCCCACCTCCACGGTGGTGTTGGGGGCAGGGAGGAGCGTGCCTTGTATTATTGTTACTGTTAACTTGTTTTCCTTAGGAAAGAAGTGGCCTTGGGAAAAATAGGAGAAATAACATTTCAAACAATTTAAAATGTTTTTCTAAACGTTCACAAAAGTGGAAGTAAAGATAGTCTTGTTCTGCGCTTCCCTCACCTTAGAAAAGTGTGTGTGGTCTCTCCTTTGCCCTCTCTTAGACTGTGGGCATTTTCTTCTCTAGACTTCTAAAGTTACTGATGAAATTACATTGAAAGGGAGACTCGGCTGCCTGCAAGTTACAGTGTTTCCTAAATTCTTAGTCTGCTTTCAGGGGAAAATATGCCATGCCTTCTCAAGCGCTTTATATGTTCATCTTATTTTTCAAGGGCTTATTTTAAAGCCCTTGAAGTCAGTATTAGAACTTCTCCTAGGTAAGATCTTGAAGATTAACTAGTTCCTGACAGGACTAAAACACACACACACAGTATACATTTTAAAACATTAAAAATAGGCCCTCCCTGGTGGCGCAGTGGGTTAAAGCACTGTACTAAGAATCAAAAGCCACTTCCGCATGAGTTCCATCCCC
>NW_004567107.1:26974418-26987803 GCF_000260355.1 Condylura cristata
CTCCCCACTCTGTCTCTGGTGAAGCCTCTCACCCTCCGCATCTCTGGCCTGTACCCCAGTTCTATATGAATAAATAAATAAATCTTTAAAAAAAAACATTAAAAAATAGAAAGTATAGGGTATATTAAAATAAGGTATGCATTTTAAAATATGTACATACTCTGATTATAGTGATATTTGTATTTTTACTGTCTTCTAAATTTTTTTTTATTATTCTCATTTTGAGTATTTGATCTGTTTTATATCAGATCTGATTACTTGACCATAGTTTTTTGCCCTGCCCTTTTGGTTTGCTCACACTTGATATTTAATAGCCTAACTTCCATTTGTGCTTTTTCTAGCACAAATGAAAACTTCCTATTCATCCTAAGGCTCAGTTTAGTTATAATGTCACACCCTGCCCCACTGTGCGCACGCTGACGGAGTCCTCGCAGGGACTCAGCTTTTGCTTGTAGCACTGTTAGTATTTATGCTTGTGGAACACAATTGGCGTCATGTGACATAGTGTAAAATAGTATAATGAGACATGTTATTATATTGTTATATTACTAAGTCATAGTTCTACCCTATTGGGGGGAATAAAAGTAAATGTAACATCTCGGCTTTTCTCCCCAACCAGGTATAGAGCCTTCTCTAAGCTGCAGGTTGCATGTATCCAGCTGGTCTTTCCTTTCACCCTGTCCCTTCTTTCACTTGCTTGTCAGAAGAACTCCTTGAAGACAGATATTATTGATTTCATTCCTTAAAAAAAAAAAAAAAGACTAAAAAAGGTCAAGTAATCCTCACCAGTCCCTTCTAATGAAGTATTTACTTGTTGGCAAGTAAGTGCTTTCATTTAATTCTCATACGGTAGGAGAGATGCCAGGGTCATCGTGTTAGGCCGGAAACGGGAGGCCCCCTGACTAGCCCAGCTCAAACAGCCGGCTGGGTTTGTTCTGTTTGTTCCTTGGCAACAGGGATCTTTCTTGCCACCTTTCCGGCTCAGCATAGAAGAGACTTGAAATGTATTTCAATGAGTTCCTCATTCTTAATTGTTTTGCTTTTCATGAGAAGCTGTAAAAGACTGTGAGTAATCTGGGACTATTAGAAAGACAACCTCAGATTTTGATAACTTTCTATTTTGGCTCTTCCTTGCAGCTTAACTTTTTGTTACTGTTTAGTCAGTCAACCCATATAGCACATAAGCAATACTCAAGTGGTGGTTTTAAGCTTGGACATGGTTTGTGATGGAGCTGCTGGGGCTTCATTATTTCGAGCTGGTCCTTCAAGACGACTTGCTGGTTATTCTCGGTGTTTGAAAGTGTCGTCTTGGTGAATTATTAGAAGGGGCAAAGTTTTATATACTAATAATTGATGTAGAAATTTTGAAGTACAGTTCTCCGATGTCAGTGCTGCCAGGACTGGAGAGGCTAGCCCAGTTCTTGCTCTCTGTCAATTACGTCGGTGCAGCAGGTGGGTTATTGCTTTTCTTTCTCCCATTTTTCTGTATCAGTTAAGGAGGGTCCTGTATAAGTTCTGCTGTTTTGGAGTTAATGGTCATTTCTTTTGATGAAGGAAAGAGACCTTGTCCACAGGTGGAGATGCCAAAAGGAGAAAGGACCTTAATTAAGAAGTTACCTCAAAACAAAACAAAATTTACTTCAAATGGTGTTCACTTTAGGCTACTCTTTACCTCTTAGAGACATATAAAGCAGCTTTGTGTCTCTAGGGCACACAGTAGTAGATAAGGTTTAGGGAAAATATTTGTGAGATGCAAGATGGGAAACAGCAATAGAATAAAACTGAAGGTTAAAAGGCCAAGAAAGGGCCTGACAGAAAAACAAAATTGAACCCTTAAGCATATCCCTCCCATGTGCCTTCATTTTCTTGAAAATAGATGGGCACAGTCAGAACAAGATTCACTGTCAGGTTGTAGTTCTGTGACCCAGAGGGCACACTGGCCCCCAAGCTTGAGTCTACATCAGCATCACCGGCGGGGGGGGTTATTTATTTATTTTTAAAAGATTTATTTATGCATACAGAACTGGGGTACAGGCCAGAGGTGCAGAGGAAGTCAGAGGATTCACCAGAGACAGAGTGGGAAGCAGAACAGGCAGCTAGCTGGATGAAGTACACTGCCGAGGGGAGCAGTGAGCGGGTCAGGAGAGGTCTGCCGCGCCTTGGGGGTCAGCTCCCTGACTGGGGGTTGGACTCTCACTGAAGCACCTATGGATAGCTTTGTAGTGCTGTGCTTTAACCCACTGTGCCACCAGGGAGGGCCCAGGGGGGCTTTTAAACATTGGAAGTGCCCCACTGTGATGTGGAGTCAGGGGTGAGCCTGAACATTTGCATTTCTAACACATTATCTGGTGATCCTGACCCTGTTGGTCTGGAGCGCACACCCTAAGAACTGTCAGACTATAGGAGGGCCAGCAACCCTTTTCTGTAAAGAGCCAGGTAATATTTCAGACTTTGCAGGCAGTGTGGTCTGTCATAGGCACTGAGCTCTTATACCCTGCCAGAGGGTGTGTAAGTGAGAGGGTAAACTTTATTTATGGACACTGAAATTTAACTTCATATACTTCTCACTTGTCATGAAGTAGCATTCTTTTAAGTTCTTTTTAGCCATGAGAAAAATGTAAAAGCTGAGTTTATGGTAGTATACAGAAACAGGCGGGGGGCAGGATTCTCTTTGTGGGCTGCAGTTTGAGGACACCAGACCTAGAGGAAATTTGGGGGAGGATCTACCAAAATGTAGTGTTGGCATCTGTCTACTCTCCCAATCCCAAGCAGTAGAAAACAGCATGATAAAATGTGTTTCCTTTCATTCATTTCACTCACCCATCTTGCTCTTGGCTATTTTACTAGATAATGCTAAATATGCACATTAATTTTAAAATGATCAGCTTACAGAATTGGGGAACACATGATGTTTATAATGAGGGTTGGGGATGTGAAGAGATCCTGTGTAAGTTCTAGTAAGTTTTTTTTAAAGATTTATTTATTTATGCATTACAGAACTGGGGTACAGGCCAGAGATGAAGGGGCAGTGAGAGGATTCAGAACAGGTCAACTGACGAAGAACACTGCTGAGGGGAGCAGCAGACGGGTCAGGAGAGGTCTGCCCTGCCATGTGGACTCCTCCGGGGCATGCGGGGATCGAACTCATGCAGAAGTGGCTTAAGCTTCTTAGTGCTGTGCTTTAACCCGTTGCGCTACCAGGGAGGGCCCAGTTCTAGTAAGTTTTTAAAACAGCATAAGCAGGATACAGTGGATGTGATCTTTCAACCTTAATGGTTTAGGACAGTTGACAAACTTTCTCTAAGGGGGCTGATGATAAATCTTTTAACTGATTTGATTCTCAGAGTAACCCCACGAGTAGATCTCTGCCTCAAATATTCAACCCTGCTTACAGCTGGACAACACCACTGTGGGCAATATTTGAAGGAATGGCATGACTGATGGCTGTGTGAAACTTTACCTATAGGCTGCCGATGGCCTTTGGATTGCTGATGCCAGGCTTAGAAACACTATTGGAACAGGATGGACAATTTCTAAACTCTCAGATGTTGATAATGGACTCTCTCCCCCACCCCAGCATTGTGCTAAGGTGTGCTCAGATTTGTTTGCTCTGCGCAGTGACTTCTGAACTTCCTACTATATGCCTAGGCCAACACCCAGGTGAGACCATTTCCTCCTGCAAAGGAAGCAGTGGCTTCCTCATTGTTTGGAGAAAATATATTGTTTCTGCAGTGGTGACACTGGTTGAACAAACTCATTTGATTTGATTGCTTATATGTCTTTACTTGCCTATATAATTACAAAAAAACTACGTAAAAATAAAGTACTTAATTGAAAAGTTCAAGCATTTGGCAGATTGTCCATTTTCCTGTGCATTTTGCTTTTTTTTTTTTTTAAAGATTTATTTATTTGTGCATACTGAACTGGAGTACAGGCCAGGGGCTCAGGGGCGGTGAGAGGCTTCACCAGAGACAGAGCGGGGAACAGAACAGACAGATCGACAAAGTACACTCCTGAGGGGAGCAGCGGGCGGGTCAGGAGAGGTCTGCTGCGCCTTGTGGTCACCTCCGGGGCAGGCGGGAATCAAACTCATGCGGAAGTGGTTTTAGATTCTCAGCACTGTGCTTTAACCCATTGCGCCACCAGGGAGGGCCGCATTTTGCTTTTTAAAAGCATGATGGTCTCTGTTTACTTAGAAAAAAATTTGTCTTAGAAGCAAGCAATGGTTTTAACAGTGGGTTGAAAATAGGAAATGTAGGGCAAATGGAAGTGATCAGGCTTTTCCTGCCCTCCCGCCATTAGCATCAGTGATCGACATCTGTGGCCTTGTGTGGGCACCTGACAGGGGTACTTGGAGTGTGGTGTGGGCTGCAAAAGTGGGCGCCCAGAGCCAGGGCGGGAGCCCAGAAGGGTGGGTGGCAGAGACTGCTGGCGGAAGGGGCCAGAGCCACTAGCTCCACTGCCTGTCCCTGCTGCCTCACAACAAATTGTGCAGAAAGAGCATTAAAAGCTTAGATCCAGAAGATGTGGTACATATACACAATGGAATATTACTGAGCAATCAAAAAGATAAACACATGCCATTTGCAGCAGCATGGGTAGAGCTGGAAAAGATCATGCTAGTGAAATAAGCCAGAAAGAAAAGGAAAAATACCGGATGGTTTCACTCATAGCAGGAATGTAAGGGATCAGGAAAAATAAAAATAGGTAGGTAGTTGAAAAAAGCAAAAAAGAACATCAACTAACAACTATAGACCAGGGGCATTCTGTGGGGGAGGAGAGGGGAACAGGATCAAAAGGCGGTGGGAAGAGCACATGTGACTGGTGATGGCACAGGGGTGAAGTAGTGGTGGGAAGTTCACAGGGATGACAACTGATATAAAAAAATGTACAAAATGAAGAATAATGTCAAAAATCTATTAAAAAAAAAGCTTGGGGTAAGCCACTGAGGGCTGCAGGAATCCCTTTTCTCCCTCTGTCCTATGGCCTGCCTCCACGCAGAAAGAATCTGCAGTTTTTACATTACTTCTCTAGTTGACAAACAGACTTTTTTATTTTAAAGGTTTATTTATTTATTCATACAGAACTGGGGCAGTGAGAGGCTTCACCAGAGACAGAGTGGGGAGCAGAAGAGGCAGATTGGCAAGGGACACTGCTGAGGGGAGCAGTGGGTCAGGAGAGGTCTGACGCGCCATGTGGGTCACCTCCAGGGCGGGGATCAAACTCACACTGAAGCGGCTTTAGCTTCTCTGTGCTGTGCTTTAATCCGCTGCGCCACCAGGGAGGGCCAACCAAGAGACTTTTTTTTTTTTTTAATGGAAAGGAACTTTAATGCAATTGGTGTACAATACAGAAAAGACAAAAAATACAGTTTCTAAATCAAACACCTACAGTTACCCATCCCCTCATGAGTATAAGTCTACCCAAAAGGATTGGTCCAAAGCAAGGCCTGAAAGCTGCCACAAGACTAAAAGCACTTTCTGGCCAGGACCCATAGAAAAGGGTCAGAAGTAGCCAGACAAGTGTGGGAGGAAAAGAGCAACATCAAAATCAAGATAAACACAGCCATAGTCACCTCCCCACTGGTCTCTCACCCACATCTCTTTCAACCAGTCCAGGGCCAAGAAACAAGAGCCACCTCCAAGAGACTTTTAATGCGGACCCATCTGGTTAACTTGCACTCCAGATAAGCCTGGGGCTGCCCGGAATGGAGCTGAGTTCACTTAGACATTTTTCAGTATGTCAGATGCGTCAATCAGATGCCTATAATGTGAGACACATTCTGAAGCATAAATCACAGTAACTGTTAAGATATCTGTATCTTCCTTTGTTCTAGAATTGCAAGATTAATTTCCTTTCACAGTCTCTAGTGTGAAAAGTTAATTTCTTTTCTGCGATTTTTGTGTAATTCTTTTCTGTTTCCAACACCTTAAGGAATGGTCCTATTGTGCAATGCAGCAATTCAAATCCTTATGCATGAATGTCCTTTGCCATCATAATAAAGGCACATTGGGTATAAAAAAAAAAGATATCTGTATCTTCCACCTCCTCCCTTCTCCCCATAGTGCACATACATTCTGAGGTGTGGGGAAAGAATAGTTGAAGTATTTGACAATTATAAAATCTGGCTGTGTTGCTACCATCCGTCATCAGTCATCATCATTTCTCATCTGCGTTTGTCCCTTTTACCTCGCTGCACGAGAGCTCTGATGTGCCTTCTGCATTCCCCACCAGCCAAGCGCCAGGGCTTCTGAGACCAGGCTGGTGTCCAGCTTCCCTGAACCTCTCTTCTAGCATGGTCCCAGCCTGGGGTGTCTCCTGTTGCAGTGGTACTGTGAATCAGCCCCAGGGATGGCAGTGACTGCTCTAAAGTGCAGCAGTCAACAGAATAGCGGAAGGCCGGTTGCTAGAGAGAAGAATGATTGTGGCTAGAAAACATCCATCTCCTTTCCCTATAAAATTGGGGGAGGGGACTGATTAGATGCAAAAAAGGATTTGCTCATATTTTCAGCTCTAATCGTCATCAGCAGCTGAATTTATTGAGCAGTTGCTATGTGCCAGAGGAGGCTCCAAGCACTTTGCATATCTATCTTAATCATTTTAATAATCCTGTGAGGAGACCAGTGAGGCACAGATGGTCTCATGCTCCTCATGGGTGGAACTCAGACCTGACAGCTGCTGTTGGGTTCCAGGTTTGTTCTCCTAATACTGTTTCCTGCTGCCAACACAGCACCTGACTCATGGTGTAGATCAATTTACTGTTTAATTTTCTACTTGTAGAAGGAGGAAAAAGACTATTTAGTGATCACCTGTCATTAAAGGAGAAAGAAGGAGATTTTTAACCTACAGTCTTCTGTACTGTGTGACCCTCCCAATTTTATTTATAACCGTTAAAATGTTAAAATATTTAAAATATTAAAGTATTTCGTTTCTATTTAAAATACACTAAACATACTATATTTAAAACATTAAGAAGTTAAAAGGAGACTATTTTCTAACTAATAAAAGTCAGTAGAGCCGCATTTTCATCACACCTACAGGATCTTCTAGAAGTTTAGTATTGGTGAGCATTGGTGTCCTCCAGTTTGTAAAGTGCTTGCTTATGTCAACTAATCATTGAATTAAAAACATGTTTTCCGGGTCCTCCCTGGTGGCGCAGCGGGTTAAAGTGCAGCACAATGAAGTTACCCAAAGCCACTGCAGTATGAGTTCTATCCCCGGCCAGGAGCTTACCCACATGGCATGGCAGAGCTCTCCTGACTGCTCCCCTCAGCAATGTACTTCATCAACCTGCCTGTTCTGCTCCCCACTCTGTCTCTGGTGACTCATCTTACCCCCTGCATCATTAGCTTGTATCCCAGTTCTTGTGTGCATAAATAAATAAATCTTTAAAAAACAAAACATCTTTTCCTCTTTTTCCTAAGAGGAAGAAGCTGGAGCAGCAGGCCCCCGTGGAGGCTGCAATCAGCTGTCACTTCTAGGCATGGGCTTTGTTTTCTGGCGGTGCCTTGCTTTCGGTGACTCAACTCGATTGCTTACCTGGCCCAGTGGCTCTCACACAGTCCCCAGCTAGTGAGGAAGTCCTCTCCCAGGGACACACTTAGGAGTACCACAGGTGGGAGCCAGCTCTGTCAGCTCGTATGTGGCAAGAATTAGCCATGTGCTGAGTCCCTGGTGGTCTCCTCCTTCCTCTCTCCCTTTTCTCCATTGCTGACCACACCTGACACAGAAGCATCTCTGTTCTTGGGGAGACTGGTTATCGCATACTCCGTCCTCCTTCTGATAAGACCCTGTTTATGAGCTCATAGCCATTTGGCAAAGTCAGCTTCTCTGTGGTGGCCAGTGCTGGCCTCCTGCTAGACCTGGCTTTATGTGGAGCCCTTCTCGTAAGGGGCTCGGTGCCTGGCGGCCCGGAGGCAGGCACGGCGCTGCGGCCCCAGGTCCGGTTCTGGCTGCAGGAGGCAGGTCCTCTGCCAGGCCCAGTGCCAGCAATCTCCGCTGCCTGCTGGGGCACCCCAGGGGACCCACACACCAGCAGGCTGCACTTTCACTGGGTGTGTTAGCCATTCTGTCGACGAGGGAGAATACCCTTTCCTTGTTCCGCATTAAATCAAAAAGGTCTTTTTGGAGTATAACAAGACGTGGCTTCTTTCCTGTGTGACGTGGAACATACTCTTTGCCATAGCTGCTCACAGCAATGATAAAGTCTCAAACTATGCTGGAGAGACAAGTACTGTATTTGCATTTTTTTCAATTAAAGATTTATTTATTAATGCATACAGAACTGGGGTACAGGCCAGAAGTGCAGGGGCAGTGAGAGGATTCACCAGAGACAGAGTGGGGAGCAGAACAGGTGGATCAAGGAAGTACACTGCTGAGGGGAGCAGCAGGCAGGTCAGGAGAGGTCTGCTGCCGCACCGTGTGGGTCACCTCTGGGGCAGGGGATTGAACTCACACTGAAGTGGCTGCAGCTGGCTTGCAGTGCTGAGCTCAAACCCATTGCACTACCAGGGAGGGCCCCTCTGTTTGCATTTTACAAGCCAGGACGTGTGGGAGAAATTCTGTCTTGCTGGTGGTGAAAGGTTTGCAAGGGAGGTGGGGGCAGCCTGTCATCCATGCCTTTCCAGGACCAAGGGTCCAGTCGTGATTTCGAGCAAGACACCTTCCATTTGGTGGAGACAGTGGGGCACGGCCATACTCCCAAGTGAAGAATTTTGATCTGTTTTTCTTTTTGGCAGATTCTCGGCCGGGTTGTGAGATGATGGGACTGGGCAGCGGGCGTCGAAGCATGAAGTCGCCGCCGCTGGTGCTGGCTGCCCTGGTGGCCTGCATCATCGTCTTGGGCTTCAACTACTGGATCGCCAGCTCCCGCAGCACGGACCTCCAGGTGCTTAGTTTGTTTGGGTATCAGACTTTTGAAAGGCACGGGGTTGGGGGGGCAGGGGATTGTATTTGTCACCACTGAAGTAGTGGGCAGGTAATAAAACCCACTCAGCCCTGGGCCCCCCACCGCTCTGCTGTTGGGTGGGAGAGGACCCCTTTGGGGTTTCGAAGGCTTGCTGTCCAACATCGCGTTCTGCTTTTCCTGCGATGGACAATTTTTGGTGGAGTCATTTGGTCTGGTTCTGAGAAGACAACTTGCTTAAAAGTATACCAGCCACAACCCAGTCCTGGCCTCCAAACCCACACTACATCCCAAAGAGGGTGTTAGAAATGTCTGTGGATCATGGGAGTGCACAAGGTGTTTTCAGGGGTCCCCGCCAGCATGTAGTGAGCAATACTAAGCAGACCTTCCGTGGTCACTTCTCAGGGCTCAGGTGCAGACCTGAGCAAGAGAGATGCCCTTGACCGAACCAAGGCTCCTCTGAGCTCCCTCCACGAGGCCTCCACCCAGTCTTCCACCCAGCCACAGCCCCGGCAGCCCGGGCTTTGTAAGGAATCCTCCCAAGCCACCTCTGCATCCTTGCTGTCCCGTAGAGCCTCATCCTGCATCCGAACCTACCCTCCAAGGCCCCCCACTCCCCCCCCACTCTTCCCAGCCCCCCACTCCTCCCGGCACTCTTCCTTCCCCACCCTCCTTACTCTCAGCTGTCTGTGCCATGCTCAGGCCCGAGGGAACCTTCTCTTCCTGTTGCTGTGTGTTCGTGACTTCTGTTGCAGTAGTCTTGAATCAAGTGTTCCTTGTTGTTTTAACAGTGTCCGAATACATTTTCTCTAGCCACACCTTATAAACATGATCTTCTTTTGTACACCATGTTGGGGCTTCCCTTCCCCCCCACCCCCCATTTTACAGGTGGACAGAAAGAATTACAGAGAGGTGAAGTTCAGGGGAGCCGGGGATTCCACTGTTCTTCCTTTCCTTCCTTCTCTCCCTCTCTCTTTCCCTCCTTCCCACTACTCCCCTTCCTTCCCTCTTCTTTTTTCTTTTTCTTTTTTACTGTCTCAGCTTGTCAAGTAGGAGAAAGATGCATTCACAGTATCCTCATGCTGACATATCAGCTGCTTTTATTTTTCCACTTTCTTTTCTTGTTCCTCTTTACATAACTCTCACTGTCTCTAAAATGGAGACACTCGTGTCAAAGCAGAGATACATTTGTGCTCTGCTCTGTTTTCCTCGACATTGTATCACGTGTCTTGATTCTGCATCTTTTTCCTTCCACCATTCCCAAAAAGAGACACCCTGGCCATCTAGATTCCCCATTGGCTGTCCAGGCTTATAAACTGAATCCCATGCAGCTCCCTGAGCTGTGGGCGGCATGAGGCCCTGCAAGCCGGTGTCGCTACTGTCTCCCCATCAGCCTGCGTCTCTCTGATGGAGAGCGTCTCAGCCCCCGAGCTCCATGCAGCCCGGCCTAGGGCCACCTCCTGCAGGGTTTCAGCCCCTTTGTGTGAACTTCCTCCTGATCCCCGGGTAGGCATGGGCTGTGTCCAGAGTTGGAGCGCTAAATCATTTCTCCAGCTCAGTTTCTTTTTTAGAAATTTTGTCTGATAAGTACTTGTCAAGTGTCCTGTTGTGAGGAAAAAAGGAACTAAATATTTGAGCACCAGCTCACAGCAGGGAATGTGTGAGACATGTTATGTGCTTACCTCATTTACACTGCACAGGGTCCCTGGGAGGGATGGGGCTGCATTTCACCTTCCTTGGAGGATCACAGAAGCCCAGGCAGTGGATTCCTCCATTCGGAGCATCATTTTGCTAGAAAAACCAGTTGAGACTGACACGTAGTTGACTGAAGAGATTGGCCCAGGGGAACACACTGGCTGTGTCTGGCTTGATGCAGCTGCTTTTGCCAGAGGGCCTGTCCTCTGGAGATGACTGGGGTTTGCCCTTACAGTGTGGTATCCTTGTAGACACGAATCATGGAGCTGGAAGGCAGGGTCCGCAGGGCCGCTGCAGAGAGGGGAGCCGTGGAGCTGAAGAAGAATGAGTTCCAGGGCGAACTGGAGAAGCAACGAGAGCAACTTGACAAAATCCAGTCCAGCCACAACTTTCAGATGGAGAGCGTCAACAAGTTATACCAGGACGAAAAGGCAAGGCTTGCTTGGTTTTCCTCAGAATTCTCTTCTGAGGAACAGTGAACATGTTGTGGTGTTCTCCGCGGAGGGAGGATATGTGGCTGTGGGTGTTTGCTCGGGTATATGGACGTCTACCTGCCAGCAGTCCCTGGGCGGGCTTGTAAAACCGTTCAGTGGCCGTAGATGGGGAAAAGCCAAAGAACTGAGTTAGCATCAGTCTTCCTGCTATTGGCTTTTTCTTCTTACTTTCTGCACACCTGTGCTAAATGCCTGTGTTTTAAGTACCTGTATTAAATTCTATGCCACAGCAGGGCCGAATGCTTCCATCGCAAACAGTCACATTTGAGCCCTTGGATGACTTCACTAGTGTGAGATGTAACCTCTGGAGAAGCATTAACAGAGGAGATAGAGAACTCTTGACTGCTAGTTTTCAAGTTAAAAATATTAGATCCTCAGCTTAATGAGATAAGCCAGAAAGAGAAAGAAAAATACCGGATGGTTTCACTCATAGCAGGAGTATAATGGACCAGGTGGAAAATAACAAAAATAATGAACAACCATATACCAGAGACATTTTGTGGGGGTGGAGTGGGGAATGGGATCAAAAACGGGTGGGGGGAGGGAAATACACGGGATTATGGTGATGGCACATGGGTGACTTGGGGGGGGGGAAGACGCGGGGGGGGAAAAAAAAAAAAAAAAAAAAAAAAAAATTAGATCCTGCAAAGACTAAAGAGGAACTTCCTGTGAATGAACTCTACCTAGGCTTTATATGTCTTGCTTTTTCTGTCTTAGGGATGTGACTGTACTTCTGATTTATTAAATTGTGATTTATAGTGGCCCCCTCTTATCCATGGTTTTACCTGTCCATGCTTTCTGAGTTACCCCCAGTCAACCCGGGTTGGAAAATGTTCTGTGATAAGGTTCTGGGAGAGCAGGAGAAAGGCCCCTTTCACATCATCTTACACAGGGCGGCAGCATTCTGCTCCTATAACACCATCGTTGCTAACCTCTTACCGTGCCTAATTTTTTTACTTCATCATGGACATACATGGATAGGAAAAAAAGAAAATTCTGGGTTCACTACCCCCCAGTACAGACATGCACAGGGGACCCTGCAGCGTGTATGTGCTCTGAGGATAATGGGGGTGACGACTAATGTTTCTCTTCTGCTGTGCACAAACCATGACCACCAATTACAGAGAATGGTGCGGTCCCTGTTTGCACATACACCTCTCAGTGAAATGCTGATTACTGGGAGGCGCTTGCAACCTGTCGTCTCCGGGGTTAACTTGGTTTCTGCACCAACTAAACTTTACCAACTAGCTCTTTACCAGGAAAGAGTGATCTCTTATGGAGGGGCTCAGACTTTTTCAAGATAAAGCTTATAAAATGTGAGAAGCATGTGTGGTTAGAGAGTGCCTTCCCATAATCACAAATATCTATTCTTTGGGAGTTATTCTGATTTTAAAGCTGTTCTGGTAAAATGCTTTCTGAACTACCCTTTCACTGAAGAGATTAAGACTTTTCTCAATGTGTACACACAACCCCTTAAAGCATAATTTTGGGGGAGGAAGTAGTGTTAATTCTCAAGGAATAGATTTTCAGAAATTCCTTCCAGGCCTTTCAGGCTGTGCAGAGACCACCTGCCTGTGGGCTGGGAGGGAGAGTGTTCTGGGGCTGAGCCTGGGGCTGGAGGGCACCCCAGAGACCCCACAACTGGCTTCCACCTGGCAGAGGGCTCTGGCTGGCCAGGGCAAGGTGGCCAGGGCCACACAGGCCGGCTTGATTATGGTGGGTCCAGCCAGAGCACTTTGCCCATCTGCAGGGAGTGAGGAAAGATATGGTTGTTTTCCTGTGTCTACTACCTACCTCTTCACCCTCATCTTTTCCAGTCTCTGACCTATTTTTTTTTTTTTTTTATCTTTGCCATGTGAGTGAAAGAAGAGAGCATGGGGGGTGTGTCCACCTGTGGGATTTGGTGGCTGCCTTTGAGTGTCCTTTTCTTAGCTCCATCAGCTTACCAAATGCTTCTGAAATTTTACTGGCCACAAGTATCCAAAATTCTGGATGAATACTCCACACTCTTCCAAGCTTCTGAGTATTATTATTTTACAGATTAAGGAACTAAGGTTCAAAGGGAATAAGTAATTGGCATCAGTTTTCTAATAGTTTTTAATAATTCCTCTGTGAACATTTGTGGACAAGTTTTTGAATAGATCCATTTCCAGGTCTTGGGCACAACCTACAAGTAGAATTACAGGTCATGGGCCCTCCCTGGTGGTGCAGCGGGTTAAAGCACAGCACTGAAAGCTAAAGCCACTTCAGCATGAGTTCGATCCCCGCCTGCCCCAGAGGTGACCCACATG
>NW_004567107.1:26989104-27003917 GCF_000260355.1 Condylura cristata
CAGATTGATTATTTTTATTAGCCAAAGATAGAAGTACAAGTTCCTCTTATCTTTATAAATGCAACTGTCACACTTTCAGTGAATTTTTCAAAGGTATTATTTAAAATGTGGTTATCTGCATTATATTGAACTTTCAGAAAGTGATTATTATTGATTTACTGCTTTGAAATTTTTCTATCATATGTTGAAGCTATTTTTTCTAGGAACCTAATGCAGAAATAGTTTGATCAATTTCCTGGAATAGAATAAATCTGCTTTTAGGTGAATGCGTGTGGTGTTTAGTTTCCAGTTAATGCCAGTGCATTTATTGCTTCCTTGTCTACTACTGAGTATTCCCAGAGGGTAGGTCACTGACACGGGGAAGTACAATATCCCCTAACACCAGGAAGTACAGCACCCCAAAGTCTCTCTATCAAACTGTGAGAAATAACCACTATTTTCAGAGCAGACTAGATAATTCACTGAAAATTCACTCTCTCTAATGGAGGTTCTTTTAAATATTGAACTCCCCCCAAAGTTAGCAGCATTTTCATGACCTTCCTGAGTATGATTCAACAAGAATTTCAATAACTATAAAAGATTTTGAAAGCAATTTAAGATCTTTTTCTCATTTTCTTAAATGAGGCTAGCATCCCCCCTCCATTCATGAGTAAGTAGATGGGGAAAGATTAAAAAAATTTTGTTTTGCTTCAGAAAAATAAAGTCACATAGCAGACAGAAACACCTCCAACACCTCCAGATTTCACATGGCGGCTGTCCCTAAACTCAGGTCGTGTGTACCCTAATGGATTTTTTTGAGTGGGGGCCAGAGGCGTGATAGAGAACACTTCGTGATGGGCCTGCAGTCATGATATTTAGAGAAGTGAGTTGCCTCAGAGAGGAGGCTCAGGAGTCATTTTGGGGCTCCTGCTACGTTCAGTTTTGTCTCAGCACCGATGCGGGCTGGGATGCGGCTTTGAGACCTCTGCAAGGTGGAAGCTCCAGTGTTGAAGCTTCATCTGTGCAGCATCAACTCGCCCATCTCGCAGCTCTGAGACTCTGTGCCGCTGGGACCCTAGTTCTGCGCCCACGCCCCCACCCCACAGCCCGTGACACCTGTTCTCTTCTTCTATGGCTTTGACTCTTTCACCTGTTCATATAGGTGGAGTCGTGTGGTTTGGAGACTGGCTTGTTTTGCTTAGTGTTCTGTTCCCAAGGTTCCTGCTGTCGCGGCGTCTGACCCGTGTCCCTTTGTGAGCAGACACCACATTTTCTTGTCCATTCACCCACGGAGGGACTCTGGCCTATTGTGAATAGTGCTGCTGTGGCCAAGGGGGTGCAGGTCTCCCTTCAGGCTCTTGCTTTGAGGGATTTTTTGGATCTCTGTCCAGAAGTGGGAGTGCTGGATCGCAGGTACTTGTCTTTTTGACTGAATGTGCGCAGGCAGGAGCTGCAGGCTGTGGAAACCTGACTCCCCGTCGTCTGTCTTCCCTCTCCTTCCACAGTGGAGAATATTTATAGGCATCGCTCTTGATCCTCTCTCCCTGAGAGAGCAATTGTACGGCGATATCATAATGACTTCTCTTGCACCAGGAAATGTTCCCTGTTTTCGGACCTCCCAAAATAAACACCAGACTCATTTGGCCAGATTGTACTTCAGAAGGTGTGCACATTTGCCAGAAAGCTACAAGCAGACCAGGGAGCGAGGGAGGCGGGGCCGAGAGGACGCACAGGGGGTGTCGTCCACCGCTGCCTGGCCAGCATGAGCGTCACGGGCTGAGTGTCAGGTAGGCAGGTAGTTGGGTGTTTTACCAGTGATTGCAGTTCCAGTCAGACTCTTTCACACTGTGGCCCAGTACATGACTCTGTATTTGGTCACAGCACGACCTGTGTGGTGTCCTTTACTATTTGATGCCTCAGCCCCCTCTTGTTCAGGTTTCTGTTATATCTCAGCACCGATGCTGTCAGCCACATCTCCAGGCCCTCAGGCCCGGTTGGCAAGTGGCGAGGAAGGACTCACCATCGGCCACACGCTTGCTGGGCTTGGCTTTGGCGTTGTTACTTAGAAGCCTCTTAAGGGCCCTGAGCCTCAGTGTACCTAAGATAGGTCACCGTCTTTCCCTCCCTGCGTGGCAGGTGTGAGGGTGAGTGAACTCCGGAGGTCACCTGGGTAGGTGGGGCTCCGGGCGGCCGCCGCTTGCGCACAGGACGCCTCACTCCCTTGGCACATTTCACCTATCTGCCCTTTGTTGCATCCTTGATTGGGGCCTTTCTGAACTGTGTGAACCCTGCAGCCCCCAGCTTATAGGGGCCATTGACAGAAGAGAGAAGGCCGGCAGCTAGGTGCCCCAGAGACTCCCCAGGGAGACTGGGTTGGGGCTGCCTTCTGGTGGAGGGGTGGCTGTATTGGGGGTTTCCCAGACAGAGTGCTGGTTGCCATTTCAGCCCGGGCTGCTCCCCGAGTCTGGAGGCGCTGGGGGGTGGGGGGCCAGGCCAGGCAGGGCCTTCCTGGAGGATTAGCTCGTGCACTGGAATAGAGCCAGAGGCTCGTTACCCCTTCCTGGCTTACAGGCTGGTGTTTGGGCAGCAAATCTCCAAATGCCCGTTCCTTCAGGTTGTGGACAGCCCGGCCAGAGCAGCTGACCAGGTCCCCCCACAGCTGCTAGGGTGCCGGGAACCCTGCCTTCCTCCCCGACGGGGCCAGCTTATCAAGGCACTTCCAAGTTTCTGGGTTGCAGGTGTTTTCATTTTGTGTTTCTTTTCCTTGCAGGCGGTTTTAATGAATAACATCACCAGTGGTGAGAGGCTCATCAGAAGCCTGCAAGGTGAGCTCCCCTCCCGCCCTCCTTTCCACGAGATGTTGGCCCTTTTAGGAGAAATCTACCTTTCCTCTGTCCTTTTCTGGAGTTTCTTATTCTAATTGAGAAGTAGGGAGTATTGTGCGTACTTAAATAATCTTCATTTTGTTCTTTTTGCCTTAAAGAGCTTTCCCTTTAAAAATACTCCTGAATACATGAATTTGGAATCGTTTATTAATGCATCAGGAAGTACACACACACACGCACTCCCGCACGTGATCTCTTCAGTTCACCCTGAAGTTTAGATTTTCTTTATGAAACTTGATGAGCCAGGTTAGTTTAATTCCATTTCTTCGCTTTCCTAATTCATTGTGGGTTGCTTGCCTCCCACTGCTCTGAAGCATCAGTGGAAGTGGGGCGAGGTAAAACTTTTGTGGGGTGTGTGCCTTCTGCCAGGACTCGAGGATCAGCAGTGTTCAGCATGATCGGAGAATGTGATGGGGGCATTGGGCCTCGTGACTCTCGACCTGACCCTGTCTCAACTTTGCCCACAAGTGAGGAAGCTCGCCTGGGCCCGAATCTGCTTTTCCCCATAGGGGCAGGTCAGCCTTGGGCCTCGCTGTTCAGAATGGTGGCCCTGTGCCGCATGGCCAGTGAGCAGTCAGTGTGGCTTATGGGATGGAGAACTGTAATTTTAATTTTTGTTTAAATTTCAGTAATTTAAAAAGGGTTTATATGTGCTGCCTTTCTCAAACCTTGTATATTTTTTAAATAGCTTTTTTTTTTTTTAAGATTTAGTTATTTATGCATAAAGAACTGGGGTACAGGCCAGAGGTGCAGGGGTGGTCAGAGGACTCACAGGAGACAGAGTGGGGAGCAGAATAGGTGGATCTACAACACACTGTTGAGGGGAGCGGCGGGCAAGATAGGTCTGCTTCGCCATGTGGGTCAGCTCCCTGGCTGGAGAGCGAACTCGTGCTGCAGTGGCTGGCGATAGCTTGATAGCACGGAGACTTTACCCCCTGTGCCACTAGGGAGGCCCAAATCTGTCTTTTTAAAAGCTAGGTTTTGTTGCACTTGATTGAACCTGTGGCCGATGTGACTCAAGCGTCTCTAATACTGACAGAAGAAGATTTTTGCAATCATAGGTCATTGCGTTGCCTTACTTCTTGGTATCATAAAGTACTGGTATACAATGCACAAAAATATTTGCTTTTCTGTTATTTTGGAAGACTTTATTCATGCCTTTACCAACAACCAATTTATTCTTGTTTGCTAATAAGACTATAACCTTATTCAAGAAAAAAATAGGTTTATATTAGTGTAATTTATACACACTAAGGTACACTAAGGTGCACCCTTTATAGCATATAGTTCTGTACACTCTGACAAGTGCAGAACTGGGACAGCACAAGCCCGTCATCCCAGGAACTCCACCCCCACAGTCCTGCGTCACCCCGTCCCCAGCGCCACCCTGGCCTCAGCCCTCTTCATCCTGAATCTGCTGTGTCAGCAGTTTCTTGCTCATCACCCCCCGCCCCCACTTCTCCCACTTCTGTTCCAACTTACCGTCCCCCCAGAGCTTTGTGGGTCGAGTTGTGGAGACAGACCCCGGGACGGGCCGCGGCTCCCTGTGCTCTGCGTTCCAGGCACTGCTGTCTGCGCCTGCAATGCCCGCTGCAGCTGCTTTTCCTTCTGCCCCCAGCTTGGCCCTTGGTCACCAAGTTGCTTTATTCTGCCAAAAGGCTTTTCGGAACCAAGTGGTGAGACTGCTTCCACGGGGTCTCAGAGAGTAGCTTGGCTGTGTCTGTGTGACCAGTGAGTACTGGTGGGTAGCCTGGTGGCTGAGGATAGCTGTTTTTAGGGGGGCTGCTTTTCTGTCTAGGTGTGGAAATCAGTGTTTACAGATGGCTGCTGCGTGATGCAGGGCTGTGATGCCTAAGAACCAGGCCAGTAGAACCTGCTACTCCATTTGGAGTGGTGGAAGTCTAAAAGGAGATTAAGAGCCTTTGGAAACACTTCTAGGGGCAGATTCCTGTAGGGCTGCTGGTCTCAGAGCAAATCTTGTCTTTTTTTTAAAGATTTATTTATGCTTATAGAACTGGGGTACAGGCCAGAGGTGCAGGGGTAGTGACAGGATTCACTAGAGACAGAGTGGGGAACAGAACAGGCAGATCCATGAAGTACACTGCTGAGGTGAGCAGCAGGCAGGTTAGGAGGGGTCTGCTGTGCCATGTGGGTCACCTCCGGGGCTGGGGATCGAACTTGCACTGAGGTGGCCAGTTTGCAGTGCTGCATCCTAATCCATTGTACCACCACAAAGGGCCAATCTTCGCTTTTTTACCAAGTGTAGTGTAGTGGTGACTGGGGAGGGGCATCTCCTCTTTTCTTTCTTGTTCCTGAGTAGGCCACTCCCAGCTGAGTCCCTGGTGGGTTTTGTGTGCCTGCTATTGTCCTGAGGGCCCTGCTGGTGACCTGTGGCATTTATGTCCTTCTCTTGGCTTAGACCAGTTGAAAGCCCTGCAGAAGAACTACGGCAAGCTGCAGCAGGACGTCCTCCAGTTTCAGAAGAACCAGACCAACCTGGAGAGAAAGTTTTCCTATGACCTGTAAGTGTGTCTGCACATACCAGGGGCAGCGGATGAGCCGAGGCTGTGGTCGGCGTCCAGTGAATGGCCACTTGCCTTCCTGCTCTGGATCATATGGGGTCCCGTGGGAAAGGCATAGGCCCTTCCAGAGTCATGTCCTTTAGAAATAATGACTTTTTTTTAAAAAAAAAAGATTTATTTATGCATACAGAACTGGGGTACAGGCCAGAGGTGCAGGAGTGGTGAGAGGATTCACCAGAGACAGAGTGGGGAGCAGAACAGGCAGATCGATGAAGTACACTGCTGAGGGGAGCAGCGGGTGGGTCAGGAGAGGTCTGCCGCGCCATGTGGTCACCTCTGGGGCAGGGAACCAACTCATGCATAAGTGGCTGTGGCCCACTTGCAATGCTGCGTCCTAACCTGCTGCGCCACCAGGGAGGGCCCAGAAATAATGACTTTTAAGTGTCAGCCATGCTTCAGAAAGCCACAGAAAAGTGTCAGCCCGCAGACTCCTCTAACAGAAAGTACGAGGGCAGTTCTCCTTAGCAGGAAGTGACCTATACAATGTACCTTGCCATTTACTGTAACGAAAACTCTAAAGTGCAGGTGTCCTGGTTAAATCAATAATCTAACATGTTTTCAGATGTGACCTACGCCAAACTCAGAGTAGGAAGCATTTCGCCCTAAGAACAGTATGATTTATTGCTGGCTGTTGCACTGGGGCAATTTGTTGTCTTGAGATCTTTGGAGTATGTCTGAATTTCTGCAGTGAGAGCAGAGTACTTTCATTTTTCAGCTATACTGAGGTGTGACGGATAAATGACTCTTGTGTAAATTTTTTAAAAAGATTTATTTATGCATACAAGAACTGGGGTACATGCCATAAGTGTGGAGGATTAGATGATTCACCAGAGGTAAATTAGGGAGCAGAACAGGCAGACTGACTGAAACACTGCTGAGGGGAGCAGCAGGTGGGAAGAGGTCTGCCACACCATGTGGGTCAGCTCCCTGGGTAGGGACTGAACTCCTGCTGCAGTGGCTACAGTCAGCCTCCTAGTGCTGCGCCTTAACCTGTTGTGGCGCCAGGGAGGCCGCTGCATAAATTTAGGGTGTACAGGATGGGGTTTGATATGCCCATACGTTATGAAAGTTGCTCCCAGTCAAGCTAACCAACCATCCATCCAGCACCTCCCATACTGTGTGTGATGGGGGTGGGGTGTGTGCATATGGGGGTGCGCTGTGGTGAGAACACTTAAGATCTAGTGTTCTGCGCTTGAGCCCCTTCCCCAGGGTGACGCTGCCCTTTTATCCCCGCTCTCCCAGGTACAGGTGTGCACACTTGTGCTTACACCCGTGCTCAGGCGTGCGTGGCCCACACCCGTGAGCCTTTGTGTTAACAAGATCAAGGCCGCAGGTGATAGCCACATAGGCCGATGGCGTAAAAAGTCTGCTCAGCTACTACATCACGCTTGGCCCTGCCCTTCGCTGTGGTCACCAGACTTGGCTGAGTCCAGGAGGCCCCAGGGAAGTCTCCATCGCCACATCTGCTGCTGCCACTTGAGTGTCCCCTGCCCTTCCCCCACACTTGCAGCAAGCCTGTGACTGACTTATCCTGGAACAGCATCCAACTGCAAGCAGCTTGCATGCAGTGCAAAGAGCAGCAGGTGGTGGGCATTTTACTAGGGCTCAGGCTGCCGGCAGAGGCCAGCAGCAATGGCGGGTGGCAGCGGCTCCCCTACTTCACAGTTGCAGGGAGAGGCACGGGCCCCTCTGGGCCAGCCCGGCTGCTGGGCACTCGACTCCTCCAGCTGCACGCAGTGGAGGCCTGGGGATTTGGTGCCTGGACCACAGAAGGGCACTCGGGGCAAGCCCTGACGGGCTGCTTCTGTGGCGCCATCAGAGGATTGCACCCATCCAGTCAGACTGGTAGGTGGGGAGCCCTGACAGAGGAGACGCAGGAACCAGTGGGGCACCTGCCGACACACTCTGTTCCTGAGGCCGACTGTGTCTGGCCTCCAAAGAAAGGAGCAGCACCCAACTGTCGGCCTCTGAATAGAAGCCGTAGAGCTGAGCAGGCCTAGTGCCTGTCTCCAGCTGCCTGACACCGCCTGAAGGAGCCCCAAGGCTGGGGCCTGGGCTGCTGCTTGCCAGCATGCCACAGGCCCAGGCCCTCGTGGGCGGGATGGTGCTGTCTGGATGAAGGGCCTTTGTTTAGGGCTGCTGGACACTGGGGTCCAACGGCCATGGCCTTCGAGACTGAGTGGGGGCCTTAGAGACTGCTTCCCCATGTTGGCTTACTAACCCGTCTTGTTCCCCGAGCCTGAGCCGTCTTGCCGACGTGCATGTGGGTGAAGGATGCACGGACAGTGACCTGTCCTCTCTCGGCCACTGTCCTTTACTTTGCGATAGCCCCATAGCAGTTTCACTACCCAAATCCTGCTGGAAATATACAGGGGTGAGAGGCGGCCTGTAGTTGGTAGTCGGTCACATGGACACGCGGGAGCTCATCAAAATAATCAGGAGAGGCTGATGGTCAGTCAGTCCTGCTAGTGAAGGGGGGAGGGTGCTGTGAGTGCCGCCTGCCAATTTCTGAAGTGTGTGAAAGGAAAAAGAGCGAAGATGGATTCCTGCATGTGGTCTTGCCTCTCAGACATCACATTTCCCTGCCACCGCACACACGTTTCCCTTGATCGACTGACACACAAGAAGCCATTAAGGGTCTCACTTAGTTAATGCTGGCCTAGCACATTCTGACCCGACTGAAAGCCAACCAGGCCCCTTGGCAGAGGGCAGCATTAGCATCATGCGTGAGCCACCAGACAGGAGCAAGTGGCCGACCTGGTGTGTCTGTGGCACCTGCGGAGACCCGTGAGGCAAGTCCTAGTGTATGTTCCCACATGGCTGGATCACAGACCCAGGTTAGGCAGAGCTGCCGCCTCTATACCAGCTCATACAATTCTTATTTTTTTTAGATTTATTTGTGCATACACAATGGGGGTACAGGCCAGAGGTGCAGGGGCGGTGAGAGGATTCACCAGAGACAGAGTGGGGAGCAGAACAGGCTGACAGACGAAGTACACTGCTGAGGGGAGCAGCGGGCGGGTCAGGAGAGGTCTGCCACGCCATGTGGTCACCTCCAGGACAGGCGGCAGGGGATTGAACTCATGCTGAAGTGGCTTTAGCTTCTAAGTGCTGTGCTTTAACCGGCTGCCACCAGGGAGGGCCCATCATACAATTATGTGAAGAGGAAAGAAAACATACGTGGAGGGGTGGGGCACTCTCCAAACACCCGGGTTCCAGGTGTCAGGATGCTGACGGGTGGAGCATGGCAGATGGGCTTTCTACTTTTCGAGTGTCACCTGACTCCACTTGGGATAGTCTGTCCATTTTAATGTCCTGGTTTCTGTCATATGTATGCTGCTGACTGCATCAGTGTCACTGGCTGTGCTTCCCAGGGATGATGGGTGTTGCAAGATGCAAGGTTAGTTGTCCATACCTTTCTTTGGATTACAAACCCATTTTGGAAGTCTGATAAAGGGTATGGATGTTTCTTGGTAAATTTCTTCATGCGTGGGACCTCTGAAGCATGCCTGCACACCCTCCAGCCACCTCTCTGGTCTGATCCTTTTGTAGAGGCAGCACTGAGGATTAAAAAGCTGACAGGCAGGCCACACGCTCTGATGCAAAGTCAGTGTGTTCTCAGCCCTGCTTCTTGTCCCATTATCTGTGGCCAACATTACTGCCATCAACATTGCATTACTTGGTCTCCCCAAAGTACGAACTTAGTCTCAGATGACCTGTTTGACATCTCACCCCCATGCCACAAGGAAGCAGTCTGCAAATAGTGTGCCTGGATGGAAAAGTAACACTGACAGGTCAGGTTGCTGACTGGAGATTCCTGTACTGGGCATTTTGTCAGTCACCCTGGCCATCAACTGTGCAGTCAGTCACTGGTGGCTGAGTTCTGTCTGTCCCTACATGTTAGCTCCAGTTAGTGCCTGACCATTTACTACGTGGATCTAAGAAAAGGTCTGAGGCCTCGAGAGGTTATGGTGTCAATCTGCATGGCTGTCTGGGAACCTGAGATCTGTTGTGGGAATGTTCACCTGTCGTCTTTGAGCTGGGGCCCGAGAGGGACTCCTGGGACTTGGTTTTGGTAGGTGAACCGTATTTCCCTTTTGTATGCTCTAGGGTCAAGGATGACTTACACCTACTCACTTGCTATTCCTGAGCTTCCAGGATACTGTTTGGTGACAGTGAGTTGGGCACTTTCTCTGACAGTGTCCAGATGTCTTTGTTGTTTTTTAAAGCTACTATGGGATCTCTTTTATGTGAGGGATAAATATGCTTTGACCTTTCTGTTTTATTCAGCCAAAACTGATCCAAATTAAACCAGACTAGTTGAATGCTTATCTGTTTTCCCCAAACAAACTTTAGGGTAGACCATTCAGAACTGAAGAACTGAGTCCTAAAGAACGGGAAGCAGAGAAAGACATCTGGACTTGGAGTGAGGAGGACTGTATTGTTGGGCAGTCAGTGGCTGCCTTGAGGACGGGTTACAGACGGTTACTTCTGTGGGTCCTCCTAGGTTCCAGCGGTGGCTGCTGGCTGTAGTGCTGGTCCCACAGGTCCCTGAAGCTGTGGGCCCTTACTTTTCTTAGTTTGTCTCCTGTCTGCTATTTAGAATGGGTAATGGCTATTGTTTTATCTTCCAGTTCACTGATAATTTCCTCTTGAATTTATTCTGGTTATCACAATTTCCAGTGCCAGAATTTCATCTGGTTCCTCTTTATGTCTTCTATTTCCTTGCTAAGAATTTCTAGCTTTGCTGAGACTATTCATTTTTTTCAAATAAGTATTCATTGTTCAGTGAAATATCTTTTTGCTTTAAAATCATAGGTAAGTTTAACTTTTCTGTCATGTAAAAGTTGGTGTGTTGCCTTTTTTCATACAATTTGATTTCCTCCTGGTTCGTGGTTTGACAAGTGAATTTCAAGTGACACCTTGGGTGGTGAGTCCCAAGTTTTCATGGACACCCTGTGACACTACCCCTTGTGGTGGTGGTGGGGGAGTAGTGCCTTCCTGTCAGGTGGGGGTGGAGGTGTGGGCACCCACTCTCCACTGACCTCAGTGCATTGTTCCTCAGAACCTGAAGTTCCTCCTCCTTCCCACCATTGAGTTTTCTTGTTTCAAATACGATGCCCAGACTGTTGTATTCGTTAGGAAGAATTAGGAGAAAACAGACCTCCTGTCTTCTTGGAAGTTCAGTTTTTACACTATGCAGTTACTCAGCCCCACCACACTGTCCCCTGGATTGCTACAAATGCAGGGCTTTCCCGCCATCCCCTTAGTCTCAGTATTCTCTAGAGCCACTCACAATTCAGGAAAGCTCTGTACTTACAATGACAGTTTAAAGGAGGCAACTCAGGAAGAGTCAGATGGCCGTGGGGGCAGGCAGGGGTGCTCCCAGGAGCTGTTTGCCTCTCTGGTGGTGCAGATATTCATTAACCACGGGGCACCTGGAGTCTCGCCTTGAGGTTTTATCTCAGGTCTGATTACACAGGTATGATTGGTTACTACATTGGTCATCAGATCGAACTCCATTCCTTCCCTGGGGCGTGGAGAAGGGGAACCCGAAACCTCTTAATCTGTAGCTGGTTCCCGGCTTCCTGCCCTGTCCTAAAGCCGGAGCAGGCTCCTCCTGGTCACTATTAGCATAAACTCAGGGGTGGGCCACTGGGATTCATTATGAGTAACAGGACATTTTTGTTATTCAGAAATGCCAATAACAGCAAAGATCAATGTTTCCTCCCCCCCCAACCAGTTAAGTGCACGCATTTTAGAAGGATGTGGCCTATTTTTCATGTTTCATTTTACTGAACGCATTGCCTTGCCTGACTGCCCTCTTCAGGCAAAGTGTCTGAAGCTGTGTTTTGAAGAGGATTTCAGTCATAGCAGGGAAATACTTAGTGTATAGGCACATCCATAAATACCCATCTTGTCTTTTGCTCTCTCTCCAAAGGAGCCAGTGCATCAATCAGATAAAAGAGGTGAAGGAACAGTGTGAAGAGCGAATAGAAGAAGTCACTAAAAAGGGATATGAAGCTTCCAGAGATCTGAGTGAAAAGAGAGATCAAAGCCAGCAGGTAGCCAGCAGCTTTCCCCCCTCTGTGGTCTGATTTGCTCTAATCTCTGCCATCCAAGGGGTTTGGTTCCGAGACACAGTAAGGCACACCTGGTCCAGGCTGTTCTAAGTCTGACCAAGCATGCCGACCCCGGTTCTGTGCTCTGGTTTACAGGGATCACTTCACTGAAAGGCCTCAGCCACCCTGGGAGTTGTTCCCGTTTTGAGGGCACTGCAGCCCTTGCAGACGGTTAAGATTGTGGCAGTGCCCAGCTGGTCTGACAGAGCCAGAGTCCTGGGGCTGCCTCCAGCGTGAAGCACATGAAAGCACAGGCAGCTGTTGCTCTGAGCCTTCTGGAAAAATCTTTGTTTTTAACTTTTAAACATAGCACCTACCATGCAATTTATCCACGTTCTGTTTTAAATTCCACAGTTTGTAGTATATAGTTATATTTGGTAAAATTTACTAGTGAAGCTATCTGAAGTTACGGGTAGTTCTTTGGGACGATTTTGAACATTTTATTTTGCACAGAAATGCAGTGTAGGCCTGAGGTGGGGGGGTTAGGGGTAGTGGTGGTAGTTAAGAGGATTTATGGGAACCAGAGTGGGGGCCAGAACATGCAGAACCACTTAAGTACACTGCTGAGGGGAGCAGCTGCGAGACAGGTCTGCTGGGCCATGTGGGTCCCCTCTCTGGGGATGAAAGCAGGTCATGGTGGTGACAGCGCTGGCTTAACCCCTATCCCCAGGGGAAGATTTTGAATCACTGACTCAAGTCTCTTGCTGGGAGCCTTTCATATTTCTACTTTGTGTGTCAGTTTAGGTAGTTTGTGTCTTTCTAGGAACACTATATATTTCTTACACATGATCAGCTTATTGGCAAGTAGTTTGTAGTATCCCTCATGCTTCTTTATCTGTACATGGTAATGTTGCCCCTTTCATTATTTCCACAATTGAAGTCTTTTTTCCTGTTAATCTTTTTGGTAAATCTGCCACTCTATTTTCAAAGTAGTAACTTTTGGTTTCTTTTTTTCCACTCCATTAATTATTGCTCTCATCTTTAATTATTCCCTTGTTTAGGTTCAGTTTCCTTTTCTTTTCCCAGTATTTTAACATAGGTCAGATTATTGATTTCAGATACTTTTTTTTTATTGAGGCCTGTAAATTTCCCTGTAAGTACTGATTTAGCTGCCTCCCTCAAGTTTGCTGTTATGTTTTTATTTTTTCTCAAGGTATTTTCTAATTTTGTGATTTCTTTCAGCCAGTGGTTATTTGAGAATGTGTTATCTAATTTCTACACATCACTGAATTTCTTTTATAATCACACCAACATGCCATTACACACTAATAACCAAACCATTGTATCATTTTCAGTCATTTTAACTTTGAGGCATGTAGCCTGGCATGTCTGTCCTGGAGAGTATTCCATGTGCATTTTAGGTAATTTCTGTTTTTTTGTTGTTGTTGTTGGATCAAGTAGTCCATAGATGTGTTACGTCTATTTGACTTGTAGTGTTCAAGTCTCCTTTTTCCTTGTTGATCTTGTCAGTCGTTACTAAAAGCACATTTGGGGAGCTGACCTATCTCCAGGCTTACGACAGGACATTAGGGATGACTGGGATAGATCATGTCACTTGTCAGGGTCTGACTATTCTCATTTGTCAGAGGGACATGGTGGCCCATTTTGCTGCTGGAGGTTATTGCAAGGTTTATGCCAAGGGGCTCCTGCTGGACGCCTGTGCTCCTGTTTCAGCTTCGAGCCCCCAGTGAGCCTCAGCCCAGGCTGCAGGAGGCAGGCCTTCCACAGGCAGAGGTGCCACAAGTGAAAGGAAAGGTGCCTGTCAATGGCGAGCCCCAAACACCTGCCCCCAGTTCTGACGTGGCTCTGGATTTGAAGAGACAAAGTGAGAAAGGTAAGCGATGCTTGGCAATTACCAGATGAGGCGGCAGTCCACGTCCCCAACTGCACTTGTTCACAGGGCGGAGTACATGGTTGGAGTCAACCAAGGGGCTGGCACTGAGTCTCTTTGGACACAACCCTTTTTGGTCTTATGTCCTTCCCTTATAAACTAAGTATCTTGTTTTCTTGGCAGCTGTGTAAGGGAAGATCTGGGTCATGCCTTTCTTCAGGAGACCAGTGGGCTGTGGGGTAGAGGCATCTGAATCATAGTTAAGTGTCCTGGGGCCAGTGTGTGCCTGCAGGCGGGGCAGGCTGGCCTGCTCTGGCTCCTGAGCACTTGTCTCAGCTGTAACTAGCCGACAACCCCGTAGTGTACCCTACTCCACTTACAGCTTGCTGCTGTTTTCAAATAACTTTAGTCCAGGTATTTTTTTCTAAACCACTTCATGGGTTTGAAATATGTGATGCAAATGTCAGTGTCTGGAGTCTTCTGCTGAGGTTACTAAATAAATTACCAAGTGCTCCCCCAGTATTCTTCAGCAATGCTCTGGGAGTTGCATGGTGTGAGGCCCTACACTTTGGTTTTAATTGAGTGAAATGTTAGTGAGATCACAGGTAACTATGTTCCAGGCACAGCAGAAATCAACAAGATTCAGGTCATCAGTGCGGAGGAACTTCCGAGGGACAGCCTGAAGCTGCTGCAGGAGCCAGGCCGAGGGCGAGCCATGGAAGACAACAGACAAGTGGGTGAAAGGGGTGTTGGAGAAGCTGGTGATACTGGCCAGACCCCACAGGTTCCAGCTGTCCTATTGGCAAGCCAGGAAGATCAGGAGACAGAGGGCCCTGAGCGGGCCCAGCTGGTCATCCGGGATGGCCAGGAGCAGCAGGATGCTGAGGACATGGGTAAGCGGCTCCTCTGCTGCCCACTGACCCCCTTCATCCCAGTCTCTTTCTGAGGGTAGCTCATTCTGGTTGGTCAAGCTGGTAGCAGGAGGGAAAAGCAGCGCATTCCTAGCATTGGAGGTGTAATGACTTCTCTTGCCACATAGAACTGGACAGGGTACAGGCCAGAGGTGCGGGGTGGTGAGAGGATTCACCAGAGGCAAAGTGGGGAGCAGCAAAGTGGGGAGCAGAACAGGCAAACTGACTAAGTACACTGCTGAGGGGAGCGGCAGGGGAGAAAGGAGAGGTCTGCTGCACCATCCCTATGCCAGAGACTGTTTGATCCCTGACTGGGGCTTGAACTCAGGCTGTAGTGGCGGTGAATAGCTTCAGAGTGCTGTTTTAACCCCTTGTGCCACTAGGGAGGCCCCTGACTTTGTTCCTGTTAAGAGGGGAAATATGGGAAACTGACATGAGCTATAATTTGCTGGGCTCCCTGAGTTTACCTAACTCTTGGTATGTGAAATGTATTAATATTCCCC
>NW_004567107.1:27004406-27034986 GCF_000260355.1 Condylura cristata
GGCAGGCGAAGACACGAGCGGCCTGCTGCGCAGTGTGTGGGTTAGCTCCCAGGCAGGGGCTCGAACTCAGGCTGTGGTGGGTGGCATAGGTTCATAGCGCTGAGCTTAACCCCTAGGCCAAGAGGGGAGGCCAGCAACTTGTGCTGCCGTCAGCCTTATGCCATCAGCCTTATGTGCTTTTCAGCGATTCTGCTAATGCTTGGCTTGGTTAAGTACTTAGGGCACCAGGTGTAGGGGATGAAAAATCCTAAGGATTTGCCCTTGTACAAAGGTTTTAAACAAAGTGAGGAGATAGGCAAAGAGGATAAATGCTTTGCCAGCTTCCTTAAAAGTTTCAACTTGAAGAATGTCATCCATTTAAGAACTTGTTTAAGGCTCTAGGAAAATCAGAAAGGGTATTAGCTACACAGCTTTATGAGAGATGATTTAAGACATTTAATGTGCAATAGCTGTGAGAACTCAAATTTTTACTGTGATGTCTTTTACATCCTTCCTTTGTATGTCAAAATAGTAGACATTAAAAAAAGAATCAAGTAGGACTTACGGAAGCCACATACAGACCTCTGTAAAAGAACTTTGGAGTAACAGCAGCTGACTGAAGCCAGATGGCTGTTCAGAGGCAGGATGCTTCCTGTGACACTGCACTGACCATTGTCCACACAGCACACGAGGGTTCTGACAGTGTTAGGGTTCTGAAAGTGTTAAGTGTATTTATGAATATGCTTTCTATTGTCTGATTTATAGGACAGGAGACATCTTTTCACTGCTAAATTATGGGGTTTATTAGATGTTTCTTACACCTGGTTGATGATGCAAGGCCTCTTGCTGATTAGGAGAACAATTCCACATTAGGATTCCCTTACTAATGCCTACATACAAATGTCAAATGGGACTTTCCTGGGATGATTTCTCAACATGCTTTTTTTTCCTTTTTAGTTAATGCTGAAAATCTGAAAGAAACATGATAAATCTACTTGACCAACATGAATAGAGGAATCATACTCTGAATCAAACTGGAATCACAAACTTCATGTTAACACTAAACAGAGATCACTGCAAACTATTCATGAGGGATTGAATACTGTGAAATGTACCAAGTAAAATATGTATTAAAGATTGATAACTGTGGAGCTTAGTATGTACTCATCTTGGGAAAGTGCTTTTAAAATGTTTATATTTCACAATTTGTCAAAAATTTGGCTAACAGATAAGACAAAAAAACAGGATGTTCCTTTAAGAATGGTGACAGTGGCTCTTACTCTTTTGGAATATAACTTTCATTTTTTAAAACAAAGTATAGGAAGTCTTTCTTTCTTCTTAGAGAACTCCTCTTACCTCTCCCTGGAGTCATTCTTTCTTTACATGCTGTGCAGAGTGGCTGGTATGAGAGCTCATTATTTATTCTCCCAAGTTAGCACTGAATAATGTTACTGGCATGCTTACTCCGGTTCTGACACTCATTGGGCCAGAGCCCTCACGGTCAGCACAAACATCACTAGGAACAGTTTCAAATGAGTCTAAATACAAAGGTATTTTGTGCAAGAATTTTTTTTAAAAAAAGATTGCTTGTATAATAATACTTGTCATTAATGGACAAAGTAGATTTGTAATTTGAACACTTGTGATCTATACTTATTTTGCTTAATTGTGTGGGCAAAGCAGATCTTTTGGAATAACTTACTAAGAAAAGCCACTAATGGATTAGACTTTTGACACAACCGAGGCCAAAGTAGAGCTGACTGCTGACTGCAGATACCTGGCAGAACACAGGGCAGCAGAGCATAGAGGAGAGGGTAATAGTGACAAACCACAGACTTCAAGACTGGAGGAAGATGGTGGATGTTGATGGGGGTATATAGTGTTACAAAGCTGAGAAATTTAGAAAGGCAGGAGAAATACAACAGCTTGTAGCAAGTCATATTTGAAAATCAAATATCAATGTGAATTATGATTAGTCATTTTCAAGTTAACATTAATAAACAGTGACATCAGGTTTGACTTTAGCTTGTTATTAATATTTAAGGTAAACTGCTCTTGCCAGTTTTGTGAAGGACTGGCAAAATTACACTGACTTTCAGTGAGGCACAGCTTAGCGTTTGGAGTCACTGAATTTGAGATGCAGGGCCTCTGGTCACTTGGTATAACCTCCTCTTTCAGAGAACTGGGACCCAGCGAATTCATGGAGCTTAATATGTGCCAGATAGCTGGAGACTTGGTTTTTAACCCGGGGGCGTTACCTCACTCTGCCCTGTGCAACCATGGAATGCAGGTTCTGGTTTGTATCTAGATAAAGACCTCTAACTTGGATGTTCTTCATGTATGATATCCTTTTACCTAACCACTAAGATCAAACTTTTCCACCCAAGAAAGCCAACTGAAGAGGGTATTATAAAAGTAGCTTTATTATATATTACTTAAGGCTGAGCGTTCAACCGCCCTCTGTGTCATACAATCTTAGGCTTTATCATCAGAGAAAGCAGGAGGGGAAAATCAACCTTGCTAACAAACACCAAGTTTAATCAGTATGCATAGTTACTATGAAAATGCTGCTAAGTTCAGCTTTTAAAACTGCTTTCACCCTCTTCTGTCTCTGAAGAATCAACTTAAATTGGTTTGTAATATTAAACCTTTTGTGGACTATCAGGATAAATAAGTAATAACCAGATGAATTCATGTACAGAGTCACCAAAGGCCATTCACTCAGGAAGTATATACTTTGAGCTATTTCTCCAGACAGTTTTGATTTATTACCTGTGACTCCCTTATGGGCACAGATGCCTATTCCAAGGTAACTACTCACACTTCTTTAAAAGAATAACACAAAACTCGTGTAATAACATTAAGTAGATAGCAAACCCAAACTTGGCCTTTTAGTCCACAATCAAATAAATAGCTATGCTAATTTTTAATAGGTAAATAACTAATTCACACCTTTGTTTATATTTTCAAATGGGGTACAGACTGACAGGAGTAATGATTCATTTGTAGTAACCCTGGATTAGACTTCATGAATAATAACTGCAATTTTTTATTTTGCGTGATGGAACTTGAGAAATAAACTGTTACCTGTTATAAATCAGCATGCTGCCATTAAATTGCTAAATTAATAGCATGGTTGTCTTAATTGACAATGGCTGGTTAGCTATTCACAGTAAAACCTGGAATGGTGGAAAAGAATTGTGAACTTCAGGATCATTTAGGGTTCTGGAAAATCAATCTACGCCCACTATATATTTTAGTATAAAAGATTAATTACAAATAGACCAGTTCATACAACACTCAACTGCTAAGCTGCTTTTTGAAATGAATTTTAGAAAGTTTCCATTTATAATGGGTTATATTAACACTTTTCCATATGGTTAACTTACACTTTGCATGCCTTATTAAAACTGGAGAAAGCTTACTTAAATACTTAAACATCAGTAGGTTTATGTGTTACACCTCAGTTCAGACGTCAGTATTTTCTTAAAATGTACTAAGACACTGCCCCTTAATAATAGGTATTTTCTTATTGAAATTCTTCCACCCTTGGTATGCCTGGGAAAGTTAAATGATTTGAAATATTCTCACTGTTAAATGAGATACAAAATTCAGATTTTTATAAACCAGGGCCTTAACCGGTTGAAACTAACGTTTGATACTCATTTTACTCCTTAGAATTATACTTTCTGAAACAGAGTAAAAATCCTGAGTTGAACAACACTGGCCATACTTGTTTAGCACAACTTTTATACCCCTCTACAGAGACTCTCAGACTGATGGGTATTGGAAACTTTAAGTCCAAATAAATGACTATGACTGATCAAAGATACAATCCTATGCAACCTCATTTTTCATGTAACTGAAACCTTGTCTTTTAGAAAACATTTAGATGAATCTTAATTAAGCCTTTTTAGAATGAATGTTAAATACATGGGAATTAGGATTTGAACGATGTGAACTCAATCTTACGAAATAAATGAACATCTTTGAAGAAGAGTTCCCGATGTCAGCTTACTTTATATTAATTTGTCTCTTAAAGCTGTAGTGAAATGACAGTAATAGAACCTGAAGGGTGATACAGCACATCTGTCTATCTAGAACTGAAATGCTCACCTCAGTGGCTTTAACTCTCTCAAACTACTGCATTAAAATCTGTTAACATCTGAGTATCATTTAAGGTAGTTCTGTGAACTTGAGCAGCGGTCTATATCTTCTAGCTTTTTTTTTTGGTGAAGGACAATATTGTGATAACAATCTCCCTTTTCTAGTGTTTTGAAATGGGCTCATTTAAGTTATTCCAGGAGTCAACAGATCAAAATAAAGCACCACATTTTCCTCGAAGTTTGAATTTTGAAGCATTCATTTTCTCTCCCCTAACTACTTTCTCGTGCTCTGTCATGCCTGCCTTTTATTCAGTCTTCTCAGGGAAACAGATGTGATTTGACAGTATCATTTCCTTGTATCAACCTCTAAGGTAGATCTATCTACCAACATAAAGTCCAAATTCTTTAACCTGTCTCCCCAGATTGTGAAGGACTGGCCTTCCCTTAATCTCTTGATCTCTTTTCTCCAAAATCCCTGGCCCTGCTCCACACTTTAGTCAAACTGCCACCCTCTCGCCTCTCACCTCTGAATCTGTATGTATCTATTTACCTGCTAGGACCCCTTTACCAGATAATGCAGCTTTATTAACCTTTGGGGCTCTAGTGAGATGGTGACTTTCTCCTTGAATCTTTACATTAGGTGCTTCTCCTATACCAGTTTACTACATTTTTTCTCAGTTTTTAAATACCTGCTTCCTTTCCTGCACTCTTCATAAGGTTATAAATCTGTGAAAAGAGATTGTCTTATTGCTCTCATTGTTTTTTAGTATCTTGTGTGGCAGATTTTTTAAAAAAGTTCTAAAAGCACCTTCAGTTTTCTGATTAGGGAACCTGCAGTTAAAAAAAATGCTAAAGTTACTAAAGGAAAACACATTTCTTTCAATGAACACGACCAGTCTTTTGTTTTACAGTTGATGACTCTTAGGAAGACTTACTTTTAAGGTAGATCTACTCCTAAAAACAGTCTAGGCATTTTCAAATTAGGTTAAATCTTTGCTACCTCAGTAATTTTCATTTATATTAGCTGATCCATAAGATACCTATCAGTTTAAAAGTGCCACAGTGAGCCACCTATCATATAGCAGGGCCCCTAAAGCAAGGCCTGTCTTTAAACTTGCCTCAGTTTTGTAGTTGTTTGCTAAATGTTGCTGCTCTTTCTTGTATCCTCTTCTTTTTTCTTTTAACTTTATTCTGTTTTCTGTGTCCTACCATTTGTCTTTTTTAGAGTTTCCAGAAATTACCAGCCAGAAACTGTTTCCTTTTCAACAAATAAAGCAAGTAGATACCTACATGTGTATCCTTTATCTCCTCATAGCTTACGTCACTATTGTACAAGCTATTTTTTCTGTTGTTAAGACTTGTAAGTTCTGAAGTTTCAAAATGTGTATTGGTTGTTTCCTGATAATATAAGTTTCAGCACTTTTGGAAAGGTAAGCCTGAGAAGAGAGAAATCAGATAAAGCTTTTAATCTATAACAAGCTCTACCATAGCAAGCAAGATTCAATTAGATTGCTGCTTTTAAATAGTTCCAGAAATAAAGTTTTAATATCACCCTTGTATTTATAAAGTGGTCAAATCAGAGTTAAAGCTTAGAACCCTTTTTACCATAGATCAGATATAAAAGTGTTAGTCTTAGGCTAAGCCACAAAAGCCAATTTTAGTCACAGTGTATGTAGCTCATTCTGTAAATACTACTGCCCCCTAGGGAGGACCAAGAGAAGTCCCCAGCGGTCTGGACAGTTGACATGGCAGCATGAAACAGGAGCAGAACAGAGACAAGAGACAATGAGCAACAAAAAAGGGGGATATATATGGCCTTTGGCACTGGACACGTGGAGATAAGTCTATTTTCAAATCTAGAAAAGACACCTTTTGAAAATATGTTAAGCTGACTATGATCTAGTAAACAAAAAGGAACACACCACATTTAAACCTAGCCCTATATATTAACAATCTACACATTCTTACCTTTGAATGTCATCAGCAAATATCTTCTAAAAGTGCCAAAGGTAACAAATGTTTTCTGAAAACATCTATTTTTACAAGTATATAAATTAAGATGTCATAACATAGAATCACAATCTTAATGTAGTCTCCTCACAAAAACCCTTTTAAATGTATTTTGCCAAAATTCCATACAAGAATTTTGGCAGACTCTTTGATTTGAAACCTCTTTTTGAGTAATTTCAAACCTCTTTGGATAATTTGTGTGAACCACTCAATTTTAAAGAATAAACACGTTCAGTTTGTAACATGTACCAACAAAGTGTTACTGTTTCTCATTCCAGTAGTACACTTTTGTCAAGAAATTTATTAACCTTTACAAACACTATTTTCACTCATTCATAAAAAATGATTTATGATTAAATCTGTAATAAAACAATATAATGTTCATCAATGTTTCAGTAAGACCAGTTTCATCCATAGAACATAATAAACCACTTTAAAACAGCAGTTTTCATTCATGCCATGTAAGGCTGTCAAATTAAAAGTATTCCTTATAATGGGCTGTTATCCACGAAATTCGTTTCACTTCACGTTATGTGGTAAGACATGGGAGGATCCTCTAAGAGTAGAATCTAAAAGTAGTGCCTACCCATTTATGGTCACAGTCTCTTTCAAACAAGTTTCACAACAGGAAAGTATTTGTGAGCAGAGAAGTCAAATTCAGGAGGAACCTGTGAAGAAAACCTTAAAGTCAATTAATGTGTTTACAAATATTCAGACAGGAAACAAGGACTTTTTAATTTAGAGCACAAGAGAGATGAAAAACTGGCCTAATGATAAAAAAAATCATTGTTAAGAAGGAACCCGAAGGGGAAAAATAATCAGCTTATCTCTAGGTTTATTAAAGTCATTAGAAAACATGCTTATCAGTTGTTTTCCTTCTTCAGAGTACAGTTAAAAAGGAAAATGGGCTTAAATTACAGGAAAGGAGGTTATGGCTCAGCAAACTTTTTTAATTTCGAGGTCACTGATAATACTAAGCAATAAAGTGAGTCATTTGTAAAACAAGGCAGGAGATAAAGAAGATGAATTATAGAACAGGATTGGGAGTAAACAGAGATACATATAATAGGAAAATGCTATAAAAAATGCCTTAGTTCCACAATGCAGAACTTCTGTGAATGGTGATATAGCACTGATGATACAACTGTGCCAAGGGAAACTTAGAGAATTTTCCATTTCCCAAGCCATGAAAAATGCTCTGTTCATCCTCTAAAGCTTTTCTAACTTTTCTAAAGCATAAATTGGTTTTTACACATTTTCTTTTTGATCTCAAGTCATTCAGTAATTTAGGCAGATTAAAAAAAAAATTTTTTTTTTTAAAAAAGATTTACTTATGGCCCTCCCTGGTGGCACAGCGGGTTAAAGCACAACACTGAGAAACGAAAGCCACTTCCGCATGAGTTCGATTCCCGCCTGCCCCGCCCGCTGCTCCCCTCAGCAGTGTACTTCGTTCATCTGCCTGTTCTGCTCCCCACTCTGTCTCTGGTGAAGCCTCTCGCCGCCCCTGAACCTCTGGCCTGTACCCCAGTTCTGTATGAACAAATAAATAAATCTTTAAAAAAAAAAAAAGATTCATTATCTATGCATTCAGAACTGGGGTACAGGCCAGAGGTGCAGGGGCGGCGAGAGGCTTCACTAGAGACAGAGTGGGGGGTAGAACAGGCAGAGTGGGGAGTAGAACAGGTACACTGCTAAGGGGAGCAGCAGGTGGGTCAGGAGAGGTCTGCCATGCCATTAGGTCACCTCTGGAGCGGCAGGGATCAACTCAGGCTGAAGTGGCTTTAGCTTCTTAGTGCTGTGTTTTAACCCACTGTGCCACCAGGGAGGGTCCAGGTTTTAAAAATTTTAAGTCAGCAAAATATAAGTTTCAAAGCAAAAAAAGACAAGTTCTTTCTGATATTGAACCTGATGATATTTTTTGAGTGCTTTTTTTTTTGGGTACTGTGCCATCTCTTTCAAAAAACAGAAAACAAAACAATGAAAAATAACTTATAGTAATATACTTGCCTTAGATTCCTTTTTGTGTCCTCCTGCCAATAACTTCATAACCACAAAATTAGGTTTGGCGACCTTTAAAATTCTGTTGACCTAAGAAATGAGCAACATCAAGTTATCAAAATATAAAATTCATAGTCACGATGCTTTTATATTATAGGTACACAGTGTATAATGTGTTAAATAAAAGTACTTAAAAGACATAAGCAAAAATTGTATTTTTATTCCTGTTCCTAAAGCACTTAGTACCCTCCCTAGAAGTAAATATTGTTATTATCAGTAACCCTTACAAACACATACAGTCTCCCATAGTCCCTGAGACTGAAGCGACAGTATTCTATATGGGTTGTTTAGTAACTTGCCCATTAAAACGTCCTATACCATGAAGGACAGTTCATTATAGTACATAAGCTCTTTCTTGCCCTTTGAAAAACTGCTGGATACTCTACTGTATGATGTATAATTTAAAGGTTCCCTATGATAGACACTAATGATTTTTGTTTTTTTGCTGTCAGAAGCCCTGCTGAAATGAATATTCATATACATGTAAAATGTTTTCTCACATTTTACACATGCACACATATATCTATAAAATAAATCACAAGAAACAGAATTGCTGGTCCTAAATAATTGTGACTTTTGATTGATACTACTAAATTACCATTCTGTAATTCTTGAGATGTACTCCCTGAAATGGTCTGTGTATGACATGTAACTCATTAACAGAATAAATGCATTCTAATAAAACCAGGCATACACTACCAAATTATGAAAATAATAAAAGTATGAAGACTACCTATTTTTTTTGCAAGTTTTTAGCTTTGTAGAATATCATAAAATCTTCAAACTGACAGATCCTTTTTCACATTTAAGATTTATGTAATCATGTTTTAATATACATGAACTACAGATTAAAGTAAAAAAGTTTAAATGTTAATATTTCTGAGCTATGCATCTGGATCATATTTCTATTCCCCCTAATTACTTCATGGTTCCAAGTCTTAATTTCTCTTTGCATTCATTTCTAAACTTACACTAAGGAAGTATTGATACCACCTCATTATTAAACAGTTTTAAGTCTGATGAAATGAGGTTAGTAATGTCATTTGAAATCTTCGCCAGAAACAGGTTTTATTTATTAATACAAAATTTCTTTTTACAATTATAGTCCTACAGAACTAAAATACATACATCTACCAAGCTTTTCTCTAGAATCCTGGGTTGCCATTTTACCTCATGGTCTGGGTTTGGGATGTTTTCCAGTATCATTTTTGCTTGCTGGAAGTGCTTACTAGCTGCCACATACAGTTCTGGAGACTGAGGAGGAGGGCTATATTTATTGAGGTCAGACATCTCCTAAAAGGGGTAAATACAACTATTCAAAAACATGTTTAACATGAAAAGCTCTAGTTTCTTTTCTAACTAAAGGATTTTATACTATCCATTCATTCTATCTTGCCTAATATTCAATTCTCAATCTTCGCATTGCAATCAAATTATTCTAATACTTAAATAACTGTTAATACTAGTAAATTCAAACAAATCAAGTAAGTTTCTTACTATTTAAAACTGTTATTTTATGACCTTACCCCCCCAAACTAGTAACAGCTTGATTTGACTGCCTTAACAAAATAACTAGATACCAATGCCACCTCTCTTATGAAGGTCTAGAACTAAATATTTTATAATTATTTTAATGAACAGATTCACCTTAAACTGCAGATAGTGCACTGGTGGTGGTGTCATCACACTGTTGAATGGAGCAAATCTGTGCTCATATCGAACCTGTTCACTGTCAAGTTCAAACTTGGGTTTTCGTACTTTGCCATCCATGTCAAATGCTACCATGGTCTAAATGAAAATGAGGACAAAGTTGCTATCGATATAATAAAACAAACATCCTTATTAACCAGAATAGAAAACAAGAAATGGCTATTTACACATAGCTAAAACAACTTACGGTTCAAAAATCAGAACTGGGAAGTGAAAATTTGACTTTGCTTATTCTTTGCTCAGACATGTATCAACTTTTACACAAAAAAATTTTCAAGTTGCAATTTTTATATGATCTTTCCAAGTGAAATCATACCTCTTGCACATGATTCCTTCAAGCAAAAGATTTAGAAAAAACTAGTATATAATTTTTATAAGAAAAGCATACATCCTGTTTTTCAAACAGAAGTGCATGTTCTATTTGTATACTTTAATACAAATTGTCTCACATTTTTTGAATTGCCTAGTATAACTGAGGGTACTCATAACTCTTCAAAATGTTTTCTTTTACTTAAGCCACTCACTGTGGAGCTCACCCACTCCCTAGTGTACTATTAGATAAACTAAACCCTGTCTCTTCAAGGAACTTATCCTGATTAATCAGACTGCAGTATGCCACACAAGGGTTTGAGATTTGCTGAAAAAATTAAATCATCAACTAGATTGAGAAAAGGGGGAATTTTCAAGCAGATTAGTAAAAAGGTGAAATTAGAACCCAGAAAGAGTGACAAAAAAGAATTTGTGTTAAATAAGCTATACAACAGTCAAAAAGCAAAAAGATCATTTTCAACAACTTACTTTAAACATTCCAGCACACATGTTCTGATACGCTTGACTCATTGTGATCTCTCGGCTCAATGGGCGAACTATAATTAAAAAAGAAAATCACTCGTAGTCTGTTGCTCCCTCTTTTGTATTATTCCAAGAGAAAAAGTACATAGTTTACTTCTTCTACATAGTTTACGAATTAAAATTTCAGTTTCTATAGGTTATGTTCCTACAGACTATGAATACAGTCATTTAATAACCCACCAAGTTGTTGAAATCCTATGGAATTAAAAAGTGGTATTTTTAACAACGTAGCATTATCTCTACTCTTTGGAGTGATGAGCAGTCCCTCTGAAACATTTCTTTCCCTCCCTGGTCCTTTAGTGATGCCTGTAATCTCTTTCTGTGCTGGCTGTAACAACAATTCCAGATCTACTTTCTGAGCTGTCAGGCTTCTATTAAAAGGAGATCAAAGATTTCCCTTCTGTCTTCTTCCTTAACCTATCCTCTTGTGCTTCATATGGCTGCTACTTCTGTTCTAAGGCATCTGACACAACAGTAAAGGAATAAAAAGGAGCCAAAAACAGGCTTGTTATCATTAATATCAATTTCTACATTATACTTTTTGAAGAGATGATGGGTGAGCATTAAAATGTAATAACTAATTTACCCATTATAATGCACAGGTAGCTCTCCATGTATTTATATGTAGAAATTAAAGTGCATATCAAAGTTATTTAAGTTTAAAAATAAGCCACACACCTTTCTTCTTTTTCTTTGTTTTTTTACTGCTACGGCCTTTCTGCTGCTCTTCCATTATCCTTTCTTCTGCCATTTGAGAACCATCCGCACGACTTAATGTTGACATCAACCATGCATAAAGGAATTCAGAGAGATACCTTCAAGGATACAGATATTAATTAATGGCAGATGTCTCAATGCAGTAACTTTATCAATACTTGCATTAGTAATAATAGGTATTTTTAACAATGCTTTAAAAGTCTTAAAGATTATCCAATAAGATAGTTGATAACATCGTATCTTATAAGAAATGAACATTACAAATGATTAACTTCTCCCATGTTGCTATAAATGCTGCTGTGAAATACTGAAATTTATTTTATTTCATGTAGTATATGTCTTTTAAAATCTTTCAAAGATTTCCTAATAAATGTGTAGATCAAAGGACTGTTTATTAAATTGTTATTACTGTGTTGGGACACATTTTGACTCAACCAATTAAATATTTTAGTTCCCTGTAAATAAAAAAAAATAAACACAAAAGAAAATTGCATTTTGCAAAATCATTATAAAAATTTAAGAACATTCAGGCTTATTATTTACTTGAGTTTATTCCATAAATGGAATGTGAAAGTGTTTACTCCATCAGGTACTAATTTTCATAAGATTAACCAAAATTATATTCTTCTGAGCCAGAAAAACAGCTCAAATTTAGAATATGAACATATATATGCTTTATGTATGTTCAATAAGTAAAATTATGAACCACTACTATATCAAGTAAAAATGACTTAAAAGAAATTTTTATTTACAAGAAATTTTATTATGACTCAGTTTGCATATATAATGTACACTGCCAAAAATTTCCTAAAAGTTAAATATTAAAACACATACAAAAAAATGATTCAAAGCAAGACAAAAATAGTCAAAAAGCACATGTGGTATGACAGGTACTGTATATAAAAGCTAAGCTGACCAACCATATCTAAGAAACCAGACTGCTAATATTCTGTACCAGTGGTTTTCAAATTTTGATTTTTGGTTCAGCAGCAATAGCACCTAAATGAGTGGTCGTACCCTAGACCTACTAAACCAGGAACTCTAGGGACCCAGGGTAGCAACTTGTGTACTCTTCTAAGACATGATGAATGCTAAAGTTTACAAATCATTATTTTCTATTGTTTACATATGTTACAGATCATGCTCATAAACAAGATGACCCTGCAAAAAAGTCGGATCCCATTCTATAATTTTAAAACTAAAAATCTGTTAAAATTAACATGAAAACAGGTCACTGGAGTAATTATAAGCAGAAAAAAATTTCTTTCATTACCAAGAAATGAATCTGCTTATTATATGAAGTCTTTGAATATAATTTATTTATGGAAATAAAATTCCAATTACTTATGCTTAGTGAAGTCTGAGAAAGATAAATACCATATGCTACAAATACTACGTATACTTTGTATACATAATATAGAGAAAAACAAACAGATGAACTAAATGAAACATAACAAACTTTTGGAATACAAGACCCATCAGTGGCTGCCAGAAGGGAAAGAGAAAGGGGCTGAGCTAGAGAAAAAGAGGACAATGGTAGGGCAGGACAGAGTTACTTTCAGCAGTAAGCTTAATATAGTATGCACACATACTAATTCTCAATGATGCATATCTGAAACTTACAATAGTTACTTTAATTACATAATAATTCTTTGTGTGCCAAAGCATATAAAAAATATTTTAAGAACTCAATTAGTATGAGCTCACATTTTTTATTTTTTAAGATTGATTTATTTTTGCATACAAAACTGGGGTACAGACCAAAAGAGCAGGGGCGGTGAGAGGATTCACCAAAGACAGAGTAGGGAGCAGAGTAGGCAGATGGACCAAATACACTGCTGAGGGGAGCAGAGGGTGAGAGGAGAAGTCTGTTGTGCCACGTGGGTCACTTCTGGGGCCCGGGATCAAACTCACACTAAAGCTGCTGCAGCCAGCTTGCAGTGCTGCATCCTAACACATTGCACTACCAGGGAGGGCCCGCATATAATATGTTTAAGTAACACAAAAGATTCCATACAGCTATCTCAAAACCACAAAGCATTTAACAAATTCAACACTCAAGTTGGTAACAAAATGTATCTCAAGTAGCTATGAAATCATGTGAATGTAAGAATATACTAAAGATTATTATTCTCATATTACTGTAATTGATGCTCAAATTAAATTTTCATAGCTAAGCCATTATTTGCTAAGGCTTAGCTATAATGAATTCATATGAACAAAATAAGGTCAACAAAGTAGAAAAGATTAACTTTCTTCAATTCATAGTGGTGCCTCTAGAGAATATACAGTATTTTTAATAATTTGAGTTGAGATGAACTATACCAAGATCTAGTAATATTAAATGTTTGTGCTGAACAATGAGGTCATTATTTAAAATAACATCATGCTTTGCTAGAAATAAGGAAAAAGATTTAACCTGTTTCAGTTTAAATTCTTGGCTACTGTTAGTGCTGCAATAAATATAGGGGTGTTGATTTCCTTTCAAATTACTGTTTTTGTATTTCTGGATAGATTCTAGGAGGGAAATAGCTAGCTCATATAGTAGATGAATAGATCAAGATGTGGTGTGAATATACCCAATGGAATACTACTCAATGATCAAAGCAGATAAACTTGTGCTAGATGGAGCTAGAAGTGTTGATGCTAATTGAAATAAATCAGAAAATGAAAATACCTGATTTTTTCCTTATATATGGAAGATAGAAAAACCAAAGTTTCAAAGACAAATCTTAAAAGCTAACGTGGATATGAGGCATCCAGGAGGGGAGTTGGTGGGGGAAGCAGTGAGGAATGGGTGAAAACAATGAAGGGAAGAGCACAAAGGAATATGGTCATGGGTGCTTTGGTGATATTAGAACTATGGTGAACACACTGGAGGGGAGAAATCATATACAGCACAAAAACTAACAACGATGTAAAAAAAAACAAAACACCTACATTTAAAATTTTAAAAAATAAAATTGAATAAAAGGAAAAGATTAGCTCTTAATTCTCTTATTTTCTATCTATGATAGTTTTTCCATGCTTCAAGTACTCTCAAACATCCTCTTACTAGGATTATTTATCTCATATCAACAAGAAATTGAAGAACTACTCTGCTAAGGATCCTCTCTTTATCAAGTCCTTTAAAGCTCCTGAGACAAATCAGGGTGATTGCTCAATGAAAATCTCAGTCATGAATCAGATCACGTTTGGAATATTAATTAAGCACATTCCATGCTAGTACCTAGCATCACTGAAATCTGAGCAAAATGCAGTAACAATATATTAATGAAAATATAGCAATATAGTCCATTTACTTTAGAGGCACATTTATTAGAACTGTAAAAATAAGTATTCAATGGCTGTAAAAAAGTATATTTCTATAGTTTAACAGCACTTGAAGATGTTCAAGATGACCTATCAGGTTCTAATTTTCAATTAGGGAAAATTTCAATTTCCCCATAATTAAAGTTAATATATACTAAATAAAGCAGTAACCTAAAATTAGATTTTTATAGATGCTCTCTGATACTCTCTATACCACCCACCGCCAATTTTAACTAAAATTATTCTCTTACCAATAGATATAGTAGTACTCATGCATGCTGTAGAGTTCCAATTCAAAGCCACTTAGAAGATACTGTATCATAATTCGAAGATTATGGTAAAGGACCCAGGTACCTAAACAGGCCAAATGTTGCCTTTGTGGTTCCTGTTTCAACAGCATAGTGTGAAGGGTTGCATCAACCTTCTCTGCCTATCAGAATGAAATGTCATAACATTGACTTTCTTCTTAAAATGAAAATTGAAAAAAAAAAAAAAGCTAAAAACAGCGTATGAACAAAAAATATAAATCTGGTCACCTAAAAGTGCTTTCAAATACATATGTGGTTAGATATACATTCAAACATCTCATGTCATAATGGAAAGTTTTTACCTAAATATTCCTTAATCAACAAGTCATACTTCATAGGATAGGCATGCAGTGAACTTTAGAGCTTTATTACTACATTTGCCTCTGCTTACAGATTTAGAATATTATTATTATTATAATGTTAACTTCATAGAAAACTAACTGGGAGTTCTACACATATTTTATAATTTACACTGAGAAGTAAGATGTTTTCAGTTTGAATAATGGTGTTTCTTCTTATTAACTTTTGTATAGAAAAGACAATACATTTCAGTTAAAAGCAAATTCATCTTAATGAAAAATTAAATTCAAAATAGAGTTCCAAAGAGTTGTTTTTTAAAATTTGGTCAAGGGATATAAATTACTTAATCAGAATAGAGAGAAACTTGCAGGCTCTTACCTCATCTTGCAGGGTAGCAAATTCCTCAAGAATATGACCAAGCTTGTCTCGCTGCCGAGCCCTGTTATGTCCATGGATCTGAATGAGACTACAGAATGGCTGCAATACATACACAGCTTATTCAACCATCAATACAAAATTTCCTGCTACTAAAGAAAGTAACATTCCAAGTTTTCACACTAGTTTTAAATGGGGAAAAATGCTGTGTATAAGAATAATGTCTATGTATATTTTTTACATAGGTGTTTCCTTTTTGAGGAACTAAAAACCAGAATTCCCACTTAAGAAGTTTGAACTATAAGACTGTTTAAGCACAACAGTGTTTTACACATATATATGTGTGTGTGTGTGTATGTATGTGTATATATATGTATATACATATATATTTTAAAGGTTTATTTATTTGTGCATACAGAACTGGGGTACAGGCCAGACGTACAGGGGTGGTGAGAGGATTCACCAGAGACAGATGGGGAGCAGAACAGGGCAAATTGACGAAGTATACTGCTGAGGGGAGCAGCAGGCAGGTCAGAGATCTGCCGTGCCACCTCTGGGGCGAATGGGGATAAAACGTTTGCTTAAGTAGCTTTAGCTTTTTGGTGCTATGCTTTAACCCACTGCATCACCAGGGAGGGCCCACATTCGTATATTTTGACAGATAATTGTCTCATTACCCAAATAACTAGCTACACAGGCAGTATTAACTCTTCATTTTTAAAGATTAAGGAAGTTTACAGAAAAGTAACCAAATGAAATTTGGTCTTTGATTGGTTCTCCTTTTACTATACCATGCTTCCTACTTGGAATCTGGTATAATCAGTAATAGGGCCCATGTTGTTACACAGCTGAGTTAAGAGAAATGTTTATATCATTAATAAGAATGATTTGTTATTAATACGTTGTAAGATTTATTAATTTTAATTTCACTAGAAACCTGTTCACCAAGGTAGTACAAAGGGAAGTACCTGGGGATGTTATAAATATCCTCTGTTTACAAGATCAAAAATAGTGTTTTATTCATTTACTCAAAAAAAAACCTACACAGTGAGTAACTGCTATTTTCCCAGATGGGGATCATGACTTACTGTAATATTAGGTTGTATGGCATCTAAGAGCTATAGTGAGATAGCATCAAAAGGGGCCTCAGTATCTAACATCATACCAAGAAAAGCTCTGGTTATGAACAAGCAGTATAAGTGGAGACTGAAACTGCTTATTTAATCAGTCAAGATGAGTAAGAAATTTTAGGTGGAAAAGTAGGAGAAATTAATGCTACTAAAGAAGTTACACTCCACAATTTTTTAAATGTCCACCACAGTAATTCAAATTGTTCTTACCCGAACACAATGAGTAACAAAAGAGTCAATACAGTCTTTAGCCTGGTGATTATTATAAAGGCAGCACCTGCAAGATAATATCCATGTCATTAAGGTCAAATTATTAATATTAGGCCTATAAAAAGCAGGTGTTATTATGGGTGTACCAATGAACAAAAGGAGGTAGAAAATGGAAAAGGTCTGCTGGCATTGTATTAAGGAATATTTCACTATTATTGTGTCATCACAACAAATGTGCACTATTTCCTTTTTTTAAAGATTTACTAATTTATGCATACAAAAACTGGGATATAGGCCAGAGGTGCAAGAGGTGAGAGATTAACCAGAGACAAAGTGGGAAGTGGAGCAGGCTGACTGAAATACACTGCTGAGGGGAGCTGTGGGCAAGACAGGAGAGGTCTGCTGCACCATGTGGGACAGCTCTTTGGCTGGGGATAGAGCTCATGCTGCGATGGCTGCAGATAGCTTCATAGTGCTGAGATTTAATCCCTTGCGCCACTAGGGAGGCCCCTCTTCTTATTCTTTATTTAGATAATTAGTACTGGATCCTATAGCATATCAAGTTAATGACAAAAAGAAAATCACAAAGCTCTACTTTTTCATGACCATAGTTACTATTATTTATTTCCCTCTAACTGATAGTCTCATGATACAGTCTGTGCTCTTAATAGTTATTACAAAGAAAATGTACAAAAACCTGGCCCTCCCTGGTGGCGCAGCGGGTTAAAGCACGGCACTGAGAATCTAAAGCAGCTTCCGCATGAGTTCGATTCCTGCCTGCCCCGGAGGTGACCACATGGCGTGGCAGACCTCTCCTGACCCGCCCGCTGCTCCCCTCAGCAGTGTACTTCGTAGATCTGCCTGTTCTGTTCCCCACTCTGTCTCTGGTGAAGCCTCTCACCGCTCCTGAGCCTCTAGCCTGTGCCCCAGTTCTGTATGCACAAATAAATCTTAAAAAAAAAAAAAAGAAAATGTACAAAAACCTAATTTTTTTTTAAGATGTATTCACATCTTATATAGTATGCAAAATCATCATTTATAAAACCCTGTGGCCCCTCATCTAGCATCATGGAGTAGTTTCCCTGTGGTGTTCCATATCTTAATTGATAGCAACACTTTTTCACCAAAGCCTTCTTCAACACTCTGGGAAGATCTGCCACCTGCCTGGTCCTAGATGTACGATGGGTCTGAATAGATGGGAAGATACTTATTTTTCTGTCACTGAGGAGAGAGGTCAGTTGCCTTTGCACATAGGACACCAAAGACTTTCTCTTGTTCAGGGAAAAAAGAAATTCCTTTCAAAATATGACTGCTCACTAACAGTGGTCACCCAAAGGTTCTGGTGAAAAGGTACAAGGAGATGAATGTTTTCATGTGTGTGTCTGCTAATACAACATCCAGCCTGCAGGATCAAGGAGTACTTCAACTTTCAAGTCTTATTATTTAAGAAAGTCATTTTACAAAGCTGTAACTACCATAGACGGTGATTCATCTTAGGGACCTGAGCAAAGTCAACTGAAAACCTGAAAGGATTCACCATTATGAATGCCTTTAAAACACTAATGATTCATGGAAGGAGGTAAAAATATAACTGGCATTTAGAAAAAGTTGATTTCAACCCTTATGGATAACTCTGAGAAAATTCAAAACTTCAATGGAGGCAGTAACTGCAGAAATGATAGAAGTAACAAGAACTAAAATTAGAAATGGAATCTGAAGTGTAACTGAATTGCTAGAATTTCATGATAAAAATTAAATGGGTAAGGAAATGCTTCTTATAGATGAGCTTAGAAAGTAGTTTTTGGGGATGGAATTTACTCCTGGTGAAGATGCTGTGAATATTGCTCAGATGACAAGGGGCAACACTTTGCTCACCGCTAGTAAAGCTCTATTTAAGTCTCAAATGCTAACACAAATGATCGTACTTTCTGCATTAGATCTTTCTGTTTTCAGGGTAGGGCAGTAATTCTACCAGAACAAAGTTTAAAATATCAACTCTCTGCATTTTCTATTTCTACTTAGACTCAGATCATTGAGAACTTATCTTGCCTGACAGTGTGTTTCATACAGTGCTGTTCAATACAAGTTACTGAATTACAAATGACTTCTGTAAGTTGCTGTTCTCATACATCATTTCAAACAAAATGTGGTACAAATCAATTAATATTAGGGTTATTATTATTTTATATGGTGACTTAATTCCAACAATTTTTATGCTTTGGTAGTAAAAGAACAAAGAGAATTTGAGGTTTTAAGAAAACATATGCTATAAAATGTTAGGATACTTACTTTGGGGAGAGAACTGGAGGACTGACAAAAGATCGAAGCGCATCTTTGACCATGTCTTGCATGAGATGGGTTCCAAAGACCTTTTTGTTATCCACCAGGAAAGTGGTCTTTAAAAAAAATGCTACTTATTAGTGATACTGTCACAATCTTGACATATTGTGCATACACTAAATCACCAGTGACATGAACATACTTCTTATAAATAACACAAAATACAAGAGATTAAAATATAAAAAAAATGCTGGGAAATCTTTATGAATCACTGATTCCATAATAGGCATTATTACTGATCCCTATGGTTAAGGTGTATTCTGATGGAGAAAAAAAAAATGTGCAGAGAAAAAAATAAGTCCCCTAAGTGAAAAGTAGAAAAACTGAATTAATCAAAATGAACTGTCCAGTGTGACTGTGCATTTAGGAATACTACAAACTTTTTGAAATTGGAAAAAATGTTTAAAGTTATTAATAACTTGCACTAAATTTTCTCCCTTTAACAATTTTTACATTTAAAATGGTGTGGTTTTTACAGTTATGTTTACGATTTTATGTTTTAAATACAAATCTTTGTCAAAGAGGATTTACAAATGTTTTCTCTCATTTGCAGTCCCTTTTGTTTTTGGATCAATTTATCTATTTCTTATGATTTGTACTTTTGAAGTAATATCTAAGACTTTCTGCCTCCCCAAAGTCACACTTTTATCTTTCTTCCAAAAGTTTTATAGCTTAAGATTTTATATTTATATTTATAATGTATTCTGAGTCCGTTTCTGTATGTCCAACTGTTCTAGCTCCATTTGTTGAAAAGAACACCATTTCTCCACTAATCTATCTGCACTGTCAACAACTAATTGATTACACAGTAATTAACCAGATTAGTCAATTCATGAAGAATTGACTATAAAAATGGCTATATAAATAACTAAAGAATAAGTGTTTTCTTGATTTTGCCCTTGATTTCACTGATCTATGTGCTCATTATTTTACCAATACCACACTTGTCTTGCAGTTAGGTAGTGTTAAGTTTCCTAACTTTATTTTCAAAACTGTTCTGGTTGTTTTAATTTCTCTGCCTTTTTGTATACATTTTAGAATAAGCTTGTTGATATCTACACAAATCCCTGCTATAATTTTGAATGAGACTGCTTTAAATTTGTAGATCAGTTCTGGGGAGAATTAACATTACAAAAATATTGAGTGTTTTCCCTGTCCTATTTTCTGGAAGACAGAAATGACCTGGAGATTTCTCTGTTGCAAAGTTTTTAATTATGAATTCAATTTCATTACTAAACAGAGGATATTTCTTCTTGAATTTTGGTAGTGTCCTTCAAGGAATTGGTCTTTTCTCTTTTATAATTTTTGAGTTTATTTACAGAGTTGTTTATATTTTTAAATGATCATCTTAATGTGTAGGGCCTATTGTGGTATTTTCTTTCTCATTCCTGATAAAATTTTTCTCCATCTTCTTTTTTTCATGTTCTGTCAGGTTAGAGCTGCATCAATTTTGTTATCATTTTCAAAGAACCTGTTTCTGATTGTGCTGATTTTCTCTACCATTTATCTGTTCCGTTTTATAGATTTCTGCATTTGTTATTCCTTTCCTTTTGCTTGCTTAGAGTTTAATTTGCTTTATCCACCTTGTTTCCTAAAACACAATCTTAAATTGCTTATTTTAGATTTTTCTTATAAACATTTAAATGTCAATTTCTCTCTAGGCATTGCTTAATTTCACTGTACCTTATGGATTTTGATATATTTTCTTTTTCATTCTCAATTAAGACTTCTTCCTTGATCCATGGATTTTTTTGACAAGTATTAATTTCCAAATATCTGGAGATTTTTCCAGATACGTTCCTGTTGTTGATTAGTTTAACTTCATAGTAGCCAAAGAGCATACTTTATTAATTTCTACTATTTTAAAATTACTGAAGTTTATTTTATGGCCTATGATATTGATGAATGTCTAGCACTTTTAAGTCTAGTTCATTTAAAACAATGTAACACTAACTATGGAACATCTCCTTATTCCATCAAAATAATGTGAATCAATATATCATTTAGTGTTTAAGAAAGTACGCTGATAGTAATGAAAACTTACTTGTAATAAAGATCTTGAAAGAACGCAAGGTGATTGTTCACTAAATTCACAGAAAAAATCCTGATACACAGAGAAAAAGTTATCTCATTAATAGATTAAATAAAAACTGAAAATATTTGCACACAGAGTGTAATTTACTACCTGTGTTAAGATATGACAAATACTTAAGAACATTTCTATAGGGCTTACTGAATTGTATTCAATGGGATTAATGGATAATTTTAGAATAAATTTATGTCAATGAATAAATATGTATCAATAATATCAATTAGTAAAATACATACACCATGAAAATAATAGAATCAACAATTTATAACTAATGGGAGAGATTTCCTATTGCACATAAATACCAAGTAACCAGGCCAGCTGAACTCATACTGTTTCTGACTCTAGGTAAGCCAAAGGACATGCTAGAAAACTCACTGTACGTGAGTTTATATACAAATAAAAGAAAAAAGTAATATACATGGAAATGTTAACATTTGTAGATCTAACACTATAGTGATCACCTTCATATTTTTTGCATTTTCCAAAAAAAAAATTTTAAAAAGATTTATTTATTTATTCACACAAGAACTGGAGTACAGGGAGGAGCAAAAGGGTAAGAGGATTCACCAGAGACAAAGTGGGGAGCAGAACAGGCAATCTACTGAAACACACTGCTGAGGGGAGCAGTGGGAGGGACAGGAGAGGTCTGCCATGCCATTTGGATCACCTCCCTGACCAGGGATCAAACTCATGCTGCAGTGGCTTCAGACAGCTTCACAGTGTTGTGCTTTAACCTGTTGTGCCACCAGGTGGGTCCCAAATTTTAGAGTTAAGTAAAAATGCATGAATTTTAATATTTGGATTGGGCTCACTAAATAAGGATAGGTATCTGTGCTTCAGAACACCTATGGCATTGCTGTATGCTATAGTTTTCTTTCCTGGAAAAAAGAGGTTTGCCCAAATGACTATTACTGTTGAAATAATTTAGACAATTATAGCACCCCTTCCCCATTACAGCTTCAAGACCCATGAGCACAGTACCATCCATCAATGATGAAACTAATATTCAAGGTATGTACTACCCAACTCTATTCAAGAAAGGCAATGTTACTGCTGTGTTGGGAAAATTATGAGTCTTTTTATCATTAGCATGCCTAAAATAAGAAAAGGAATGTGTGAGAGGGAAAGGTAAAAAAGGGAGAAAAGGTGTAGAAGGAAGTGTGGTCACAAAGAGGGAAAGGGTAGTAAGGGAAGGAGTATTTCCAGGGTTATTAAAGTATGTCAGCTCAAGTCACACCTATTTTTAAAAAGGTTTTCCTTTCTCCTTGAACTGTTATACCCTCTGGTTATCATCCATGACCCTTAACTTTTCTTCTTTTTAAATAGCCATGCAACGGAGACGCTTGAGTAGAGACACACCTTGTACTTTTCAGTTCTATTTACAACTTTTTATGACCCACTCATTTTAACTCCTTTATTGGCTCCTCCTCTTCATTATAATTTTAGTATGCTTTTCTTTCTACACTTTCGCAAAGTTTCTCAGTTTAAGTACCCGTTCTGCTGTTTCTCAGTTTAAGTACCCATTCTGCCAAGATCCACCAAGTTTCTCCGGTCAATTGACTATTAAACATTCTCCCCCAGTTTCTGGGTCAAAATGTATAGACATTTTAAAGATTTTCGAGAAAGACAGTCACGGAGTACAGAAACATGACTATTTTCCTTTATGAATACTAAATATATCATGCCTTCCAACTTAGATCCTATGCCATTTCTTTAAATGGTGTTTATTTTTTCATATTTACTTCCACCCCACCCCTACCAACAACAGTATCCATAACCTTCTCCCAGAATATCAAATCCCAGATGTTGTATTATACTTTCTTATTCCAATACACACCAATCGTCTCCTTTTCTAATTAAATCCAATGCTATGTCCATATGAAAGTTACAACATATGTCCATGAAACAGTTAAGATCAGAAAAGTAGATACAGAAGAAGAGTTAAAATATCTATTTAAAAATCCAGATTATACTATTAACCAATCAGTGAATTTAATTACAAGCTCTCTAAACCTTAATACAATGAATTGCAAAGTGAAATGGATGATGTCTGATCTTTTCTGCTTCTCTGATGAGTCTTATTACAGAAGGGGACAAGCTATTAAAAAGGAAGCAAAGACAAAATGATGTAAAAATAAACTTTTGTAATAAAATAAATAAATAAAAATGAAATAAATTTTTAAAAAATGGCAAAAAAAGGGAAGCAAAGACAAAAGGGTTTAATAAAAAAGGCATCATCAGTGAAATCTTCAATAACGTTTCACTGACTTAAGCTGGGCTTTAACAACAATGAACTACAAGAAGGGGAAAGTAACGTTATTACAAAAAAGCAAACAGAATGCACATATTTTTACTGGATCTCAACTATGTTTCAGAGGCTGTTGCTTAATTCTGGGAATGTAAACTAGATAATTTTTCATCTCAGCAAACACAGGTTAAAAAAAGCAATCTAGAACCAATAAGGAAACCTTCACAGAGGAACAGATACAGGGACTGGAATTCTGTGCATGGAAGGGGAACAGTAGTCAAATGTACAGCTATTCGGAATTAAGCAAAACAGTGGGTTCAAATCTATATAACAGTATTACTTTGCACATTTTCTACCTTCCTATGAACCATATGTAAGTGTTATAAGCTTAACAAATCTATACGTCTCAATGTTTTAATACTTGTTCATAAATTCTGCTCTCCTATATCTAACAAGTAAAAAAGACTAATCCAAAATAGGCTAACTTAGAAACATGCATACTCTCTTGCCCAGCAACTTTATTGTTTAGTAATTTAGGCTAATGAGGAAGGACATGACAAAAAGATTTACATGTAGAGGGGTTCATCTTGGAATTTATAACAGTAAAACACTAAAAATGACCTAAATATAATTCAGTATAAATGGGCTAAAAAAAGAAAACTGTAGTATATACATACACTGAAGTACCACGTAGCTATTAAAATACTGTAGAAGTATGTTTTGGCTGACATTAAGATGTTCACGATACAGACGAGTAGTTTAAAAGGTTAGAAAGCACTGTGATCCAATTTTTGTATGAAAAATTACACACACATTAAGTTTTACAATAGGTTTTGAATTTAGGTTTAAACTCTCATTTGTAAAACTGGGTGAATTATCTAACTTCTCTAAAGTTTACTTACTTAATCTCTAAAATGGATAGTATTATTAAAAAAAAAAAAAACCTCAAAAAGACAAATGGAACTATATCTAGAGCTATCTATGTATATCCACCCATCTACCACTAAGTTCAGTCACCACAGTGAACAGACTAGTATTATTTACCCTTGGAACAGTCAGTCTCTAAAAAGTGATTAACTATTCTATCATTAACTCAAAGTTTTATTCTAAAATAAAGATTTGTACTTACCAGGATACAATGTAAATTTGTTAAATTGACCACCTCACAGACAGTTTTTATTCTATCTATTAATCTTGCAAAATAGTTGACCATTTCTTCCCTTTTAATTATTTTTGCATATCGAGGGAAAGTAGGTGGAAGCAATCTCTGGTTAACAAGGGGCTCAAAACCCATCATAATTGGATGATCTGAAAAGAAAAAAGATTTTCAATGCTTCACTGAGTTTTAAACTTCAAATACTACTAAACATAAAAAAAAGGCCAGTTTCACAAATATCTCCAAACACATTCTAATCATAACATTCTCTAAATGAATTTTATAGTTTATAACTGGTATGTCCATAGAAACACAATTTTTTTTTGATTCAACTCCATTTTTTACTTATTTTTTAACAAAAGTTTATTTTTACATCACTTTGTACATTTTTTTCCATCTCAATTGTAATCCCTGCGGGTTTCCCATCACCAAGTCACCCGTGTGCCATCACCATAATCCCATGCATTTCCCTCCCCCCACCCTGTTTTTGATCCCATTCCCCACTCCACCCCCACAAAATGTCTCTGGTATATGGTTGTTCATTATTTTCCACCTGGTCCATTATACTCCTACTATGAGTGGAACCATCCGGTATTTTTCTTTCTCTTTCTGGCTTATCTCACTAAGCATGATCTTTTCCAGCTCCATCCAAGTTGCTGCAAAAGACATGTGTTTCTCTTTTTTGGTTGCCTGGTAATACTCCATTGTATATATGTACCACATCTTTTTTATCCAGTAATCTACTTTTGGGTATTTGGGCTGCTTCCATGTTTTCCAATTGTAAATAAAGCAGCAATAAACATGGGGGTGCAGGTATCTTTTTCAATCAGTGTTGTTGTGTCTTTTGGGTAGATACCTAGGAGTGGGATTGCTGGGTCGTAGGGAAGCTCCATGTTTAGCAGTTTGAAGAACCTCCAAACAGTTTAGAAACACAATTTTTAAAACGTTCTAAGTTATAGTAACACAAAATCGTACTTCCTACTTACATGGTGGTGATAATGGTAACAAAGAGGGGTTTATATCTCACAATTAACTCCAAGCCAATAATGGGATAAAATATGGCTATAATAGATTCCCTCAAAGGGAAAAAAAAAAAGATTCTATGCATTTGTCTGCATTAATTCAGACAAATTAGGTTTCAATTACTTAACAGCAGAATCTACTCAAATTTACTTACATAACAATATAAAATTATCAGAACAATCCCTACCCAAACCTCATGTGTCTGAAGTGCATTTAGAACTGAGATGTAATCACAGAAAGTCACAATAAATAAAACATATTGCAAGAGACCTAATCACAGGTTCTTTTTTCCTATTCTTTGTCCCTTTGGGAGATTTTGCTTTTCACACTAGTGCAGAGTTCCAGCTAAGTCTTTCTAATCTGAAATCTAAAATGGGGAAGTATATACTTGAAATTTGTAATTTTTGATTCAAAGTCCTCTTTCTGGACTACAAATCAAGAATAAATAATAGTTTCAAAAGTCAATGAAAAATGAAATAAAAACTTCAGCAGGTGCAACAATAAACAGTAAGATGACACCTCACCAAATTATAATAATGTTCTCAAAACATACACCATAATTGTTTGGGGGTTATGGAATTTAAGATGTTTTCTAGGGTGTCTGTTTGTCTTCCTCTTAATAGTGAAGTTCTCCCTGCTCAAAGTTATTTTATGTAAGTTTCAGTTTACAGATTAAAATCTTAGCCCAACATCTTTCTTCTGAGTCCCAAACTTATTATTTCTAGCTACACAATGAACATCTGCACCCTAGTATCCCACATTATTTCAAAAGATATGTGTCCAATTTACCTTTTATTCTTCTACAAATAGTGCTTTTCCTTGTATGCTCTCTTCTTCAGTAAAATAAGCCATTGTCCTTACAAATGCTTAAGACAGGTACCACCTGTTTCTTTTTACTTCCTCATCTGCTTTATTTAATCAGAATATAAATCGTAAGTATTCTACTTCCTCAATCTATCAACTGTCCCTTTTGCTCAATCTTACTGCCACTGCACAGCCTAACTAATTTCAATGCACTGAATGTTGCTCCCTGTAAAATGAAATCTATACACTGCCACCTCCAGTGTTTTATCTAAATTACAACCTAACTTCACTCCTCTAATCTAAAAATTTTTAAACCATCCTATTACATATAGATGATTCTCTGGTAAAGCAATGGAAAGTATCGCACAATTTCCCACCACTTCTAAAGAAAAAATTTTTTGTATTGCATTGGAAAACTGCATTAGCAGACTGATTCTAAGGAAGCTATTTTAGAAATCTGTAACATACAGGTGACTAACAAACATGTAAATTATGTCCAAATTACTTCCCCACCCTATTAAAGAAGTTTTTCTCTAATTATAATTTATTCCAACATTTCATCAGTCCAAATAAATTTGTTCATTTGAAAACATTTTATGTTAGTCATGTCACTGAGTGAATTTAACAAAATCCAAAACACTTATTTTATCTGTATGAGATTCATGGTTTTATCTTTTCCTTGTAATCATCTTTTTATGCTCTTATTTCCTAAGCACCCTAAGTATAAGCAGGCAGCAGTGACTTACAAATGCATGTTAAAAACAGCCTTCCCATAACCACAATTTCCCAGAATAAACTCCTCTAACATTTATTCCATATATTTCATATATCTCTACCACGTAATTTATCTCAGGTTAAAATAACCTGAATACCTTAAGTCAGCTCAGAAAAGAACATAATTCTTATCACATTCTATCAACAAATTTTCCCATACTGAACTGAACATAGATGAGACAAAATAACTTATAGACTCACTTCTAATTTTAAAAGTCTTTAGATTTAGGATTTCTAGTTAAAAATACTTCATACATAATGTCTCTGTTATAAGTTGTTCATTATTATTTTTCTCCCTGGTCCTTTATGCTCCTGCTATGAGTGAAACCATCCGGTATTTTTCCTTTTCTTTCTGGCTTATTTCACTAAGAACGATCCCTTCCAGCTCCATCTATGTTGCTACAAAAGGCATGAGTTTTATCTTTCTGATCGCTGAGTAATATTCCATTGTGTATATGTACCACATCTTTTTAATCCAGTCACCTACTTTTAGGCATTTGGGTTGATCCCATGTCTTTCTTATTATAAATAGGAAATAAATAGGATATAAAACAGCAATAAACATGGTAGGGTGCAAGTGTCTTTTTGAATCAGTGTTTTTTGTGTCTTTTGGGTTGATATCTAGGAGTGGGATTGCTGGGTCATATGGAAGCTCCATTTTTAGCAGTTTGAGAAACCTTCAGTTTTCCATAGTGGTTGTACTAGTTTGCATTCCCATCAGCAGTGCAGGGGAGTTCCTTTTTCTCCACATCCTCACCAACATTTGTTGTTACTAGTTGTTTTAAGATGTGCCATTCTCACTAATTGTTTTAAGAGGTGGTATCTCCTTGCAGCTTGAATTTGCATCTCTCTTATTACAAGTGACGCTGAACATTTTTCTCTTTGGAGAAGTGTCTTTTTAGCTCTTCTGCCCGTTTTTGATGGGATTATTTCTGCTGGGGTTCATCAGTTCTTTGTATAGTTACTATTTTTAATAAATGTGGCACATTACAGTGTTTTAGTTACTAAAATCATTGTTAGATAACAGATCTTCATTATGAAGTAGCAGAAAAATGTTATAAACAGCCCAAGATCCTTGTAAAAACATAATCACAATGTATTTTAACTTTACAAAGCAAGTTACTGAAATAACAAGTTTGATGCACTGAAGTTAGAAGGCTTTCTGGGGGTGGAGGGAATGCATAAGCTACTGGTTTAATTACACTTTTCTATACTGCTTGGCAACCTGGTAGAGTATTCTTGCTTGGAAATTTTTTTTTTTTTGTGGTAATTAGGCTTTGTAAAATTTTCTGGAGATTAAATCTAAATCAAGTACAAAATTTAGAAAACATGGAAGACTAAGTTAAAAATAACATCTCCAACTTTTCCCCAGTTTAGGGGAAATTTTAGCCATTATTTCTTTGACTAAGCTTTCTGCCCCTTTTCTTCTTTTGCTGGAGCCCCCATAATGTATAATGCTTAGGGTTTGATCATGTCACATAAATCTATGGTACCTTCACTTTTTTTATTTACCCCTTCCCTCCACTCATTTTAATTAATCCCATGGACTTATCTTGAATTTTGCTGATCCTTGCTTTTACTTGATTTAGTCTGCTGCTGAACCCCCTCTACTGATTTTATCAGGCCAGTTATTGTATTCTTCAGCTCTGGGATTTGTTTGATACTTTTTATTAATGCTTATCTCCTTGTTAAACTTCTCACTTTGCTCACAAAATGCTTCTTGACCTTGCTGAAAATCTTTATGATCATTATTTTGAATGTTTAGTAAGATAAATCACTCACTTTTGTTTCATTAACATCTATTTCTGGATATTTATCTTGATCTTTTGTTTGAAGCATGTTTATTAATTTTCCTTGAGTCTCTGTGTTAGTTTGTACATAGCAGGTAAAATAGATCTCCCAATCTTGATTGAGCGATCTGATATAAATGAACCTAATCAATTAGCCCAGTTCAAGCTCCTAGCTGTCTCTCAAACTTCTGATTATCCAAGCCTCGCTGTCCGTTCTTAGCAGCTCCCAGCATTTGAGTGTGTGCCAAAGCCCCCTAGTGTCCCAAAAGGGAGAAATACAGATACAGGCACAGGCTAATTAGAATCTAGACCCTCAGGTAGTATGGTAATTTTACTTCCCAACTCTAAAAACTGTAGCGAGAATTCTAATTACACACATATATGTAGTTAATTCCCCTGTATGTTAAATCAATCTTTGTATTAATTTCTATAGTTGCTATAACAAATTACCAAAGTTTGGGTGTCTCAAATGATAGAGGTTTATTCTCTCACAGTTCTGGACTTCTGTCCAACCTCAGTTTCACTAGGCTGAAATCAAGATGCTAGCAGGGCAGCACTCTGTCCAACCTCCCTAGTGGGTTGTGAGTTTTAAATGGAGACAGTCTCACCTCTCTTGTACAATTCTAAACTGGCTCATGAAGCCAACTGTGCTGAAGTTGCAGTTTCTCCTCCTGCATCAAGTTTAGCCCTTAGTCATAACTGCATGCCACTAAAGTCAAATAACTAAATGAGGTTTTAATTATTTGAGGTTTCTTCTCAGAAATCTCTCTTCTTCTCTCCTAACTCTTTGATTGTATCCTTGTAATTAAATAACAAGCCTAGGGTGCTACTTCATGTTCTGTCAGCTTTACCTATTATCTTTGACTTTCCAATTTTCAAATTAAGGGATATGTGTAAAGCTGAAAATGTATAAAGTAGCATGTAAGTGCATATAAATTATATGGTATGACTTCACAATTTTTTATTACCACTAATACATATGGAGAGAAATTTCATCATTCCCCCAAAAAACATATCAAATCACACCAAATAGGAAAGCTCTATTTTTGATTAACAGGGTAGGTCTGTATAAGTCATCTACTAAGTGGGAAGTGTTTCTTTTCTTTTGATTACATTTCCAAAATGATTTATAATGCTGTACATGTTTTCATGTGGTGACTGTCAATTCTTGTATCTTATTTAGAAAAGTGTATATTCGGATCTCCTGTCAATTTTTTCATTGATTTTTTGTTTTAGAGTTGTTGGATTTATGTCTAGGTTTTCAGAGGTTTTTTTTTTTTTTTTTT
>NW_004567107.1:27035421-27042997 GCF_000260355.1 Condylura cristata
GAGTTCCTTAAAAATTCAACTGATCTGGCCCTCCCTGGTGGCGCAGCGGGTTAAAGCACAGCACTGAGAATCTGAAGCCACTTCCGCATGAGTTCTATTCCGGCCAGCCTCCCGCCCTCTGAACCTCTGGCATGTACCCCAGTTCTGTATGAATAAATAAATAAATCTTAAAAAAAAAAAAAAAGGGCCCCCCCGGTGATGTACGGGGTTAAGTCTCAGCACTATGACGCTACCAGCCATTGCAGCATGAGTCAGATCCTCAGGCCAGGGAGGTGACCCACATGGCACGGCAGACCTCTCCTGTCTCACCCGCTGCTCCCCTCAGCAGTGTATTTGAGTCAATTTGCCTGTTCTGCTCCCCATTCAGACCTTTAAAAGAAACAGACCTTTAAAAAAGAAAGAAAAAAACTTAAACCACTTCTTGTTTCATTGGGGTTTCAGAAGGTATCTGCAAGTGTTCAATCTACCAATTTGAATTACACATCTTTTAGTTTATTTTAAAAAGCTAACAATTACTCTTGAAACTGACAGTGAAATCTGAAAATTTATATGGAAGTACATAGTAATTTCAAGCAAGAAAAATTTAATTTCTCACTTTATCAATAACTATTAAAAGATGTTTGACAAGTGGTACCATGAAAATCTCATTGGAAGAGATGACTTGAACATCAATTTGAAGGATTGGTTAAATTCTATAAAAGAAAGTGTAACATTCTCAGGCATAAACAAAGACAAAGTGCTACATTTACTTCACTGGATTTTCTTCCCTTGTTTCTTTCAACAAAATACCAGGACCTAAGTTCAACAAAGCTGGAATAATTACATCCACTTCTTTAATTTCAGTTAATATGAGAATAACTCCAAAACTTGCTTTCTCATCCATTTTCCAGAACCAAATACTTACTTTACTAGTGTTGTGCTCCATGTGAACACACCAAAAAATCACAATCATTATATATGAGCTACTCTCACTAGTCACCTCTGGCACCTAAACCACTTCTGTTTTTTTGCAGAACATGCCATCAAGTAAACATGCCAGCATACATTCTCGATCAAGTTTGAAGCTTTCAAATTTCTCCTTTTACCCCACTATTTCCAAGTAAAGTTATTTGGGATAGTATGTATCTTTCCAAAGAGAAGTGATAATAAATGCTCAGTGATTTTAATCTTAAATAGTCATTTTGTCTCTAGCTGAAGTTGCAACACTATTAAAAAGGCAAAATGGGGCTCTCCCTGGAGGCATACATATCAGGTTAAAGTACCACTAAGAAACTAAAGCCACTTCAGCATGAGTTCGATCCCTGCCCCAGAGGTGATCCACATGGCGTGGCAGACCTCACCTGACCCACCCACTGTTCCCTTCAGCAGTGTACTTCATCAGTTAGCTTGTTCTGCTCCCTACTCTTTCTCTGGTGAATCCTCTCACTGCCCCTGCATCTCTGGCCTGTACCCCAGTTCTGCATGCATAAATAAATCTTTTTTTAAAAAAAGAGGGCAAAATGAGCCATAAAGAACCAAAACTAATCTACATCATTGCTCTACTACCGTCCCTAGAACAGACATTGTAAAGGTATTCAATTTTTTTACTATAGAATTCTTTAGCTTTATTTTCTAGGTATGATTATGTTAAGTTAAAGGTGTTAAACAGAAAACTGAGTGAAGGGTGAGTACCATCTTAAATTTTAAACTTCACTTGCTTTGCTGCAAGGCTACAATTTTTAATAACTTTATGCAACCATCTTCCTGAAGCTTACTTATGAGCAGAATATAAACCAAACAGGCCTATGGCAGTTATTATCGTCAGCATTATAAACCAAAAAAAGCCAGTTATTATTCTCAGTTATAAATCAGAGCAGGTCACAGTTGCTAGGATAAGACAAAAAGAAACAGGACCCACTTTCCTGGAGATTCTTGTTTTTACATCAATACCTTGTTGATATTTTACCTAAATGATTACCTTGAAGTGATGTATGATACAGTGGTTTTTATGAAAATATTTTTGCCTTAAATTTCAAACTCAAGAAGATTTTCAAATGTGTTACTCATCTACATAAACACATACTAGACACCTTGCCACAAATAAAAACCCTTTTTTATGTCCTATCGTTACAGAATGCCACTTAGTCATCTCATGTATGCATAATCTCCTCTCCAAGAAAATGGCATTAGTATTTGAAACATCTTCCTGGGAATTTTTTTTTTAATATTAGTTTATTTTTACATATTTTTGTGCATTTTCCCATCTCAGTTGCAATCCCCTTGGGTTTCCCATTACCAAATCACTTGCTGGGATCTTTGTAACTGACAGAACAATATCTAAGTCTGCTTGGTGGAATCAGGAAGACTATGTATGGAGGTGGTGATCTGATGAGGTGATGATCTGATGATTAGAAAAGTACTGTTGATACTAAGGTATGATCATCATCCAGGGTATATATTCAAAACCAAACAGTAAGACACAGATGATAGCCAAGTTCTATAATACTATTATTGGTACAGAATAAATTTTAAAAGAAGGGAGCAAATACACTCTATATAACTACAGAGTAAGACATTTCAAGACATGAACAGAGTGACATGTAGAACTAAACACCATATGGTTCTGCAAGGGAAAGGGGAAAAAACAGGAGCAAAGCAGACAATTACCTCCTTTTGTGGTATCATTCTGGGCCTGAATGCCATGATGCAATGAATTATGAATGGCAGAAAGAAGATCTGCTGCTTGAACCATCAACTTTTGAGCTTCTGCAACAGCACTGGTCTAGCAAATAAATCACCAAAAACATTCTTACATATTCTTTCACTGAAAGATATACATTAAATAGGAAAATCCTATAAACAATAATGAAATTGTTTGTTGTAATGACACTGGTTTTCACAAATTATTTACATAATATAGGATGCCCAGATGCTGTTAGGACAGAAATTATTTTTTTTATTATCTATTTCCTGTAGAAGTTGTTTAAAAACATCAGGAAACATTATTTGTTTATCCAGTTATATATATAAAAAAAAAAACCAGATTCTCATATTTAAAAATTTTCACATGGAAAATTTCAGTATTTCTACTGTGTGATTCAAGGTAAAAAAGAGAAAACAAATAGAATTATAGAAGATAATTCAATAGTAAAGGATGGGTCTTTAATCATAAATTAGTCTGTAATTGTCTTGAGTTAATGCAAATACACACAAAAGAAAAAATATTCACCATCTTGGAGTTTGATTCTACATAAATGCAACAGTTTAAATTTAACTGAACTAAAGAATTCTCATTTTTACTTTCTCTTCTGGAATCCATGAAGTAAGACTGCACACACAAATTTCAGCTTCTGTAATTTTATCCACTAATAAGCAATATAAAATACTAAAAAATAATCAAGAGATACATTTTGGAACAAAAGGTAAAATTCATATATGACTTTTTAGAAAATTACCAAGGCTATCTAATGTAAATACACCAAATGCTGAGTGCTGTGTATGTATGATCAGGGATATTTCAATAGAAAGGTCATAGGACTACTTTAAGAAAGCTTTCCATCAAAAGCAAACACTGAAACAATAAATTATAGTAAATGCCCTTACCTCTTTTTTAGTAAAGGCTATAAGCACTGTCAGTAACACTCGAGTAAATTTCACTCTGCTGAATACTGCTAAACACTGTTGATGCTTAAAAAAAAAAAAATACTAGAAGTTACAAGATGCATTATCTGTCAAAGGAATTATTTTGAAAGTTCTAAATCTCAATGCTAATTAATTATTACATTACAAACACCTACACTGAGTCTGTTAAATATATGAAAATGAGCTACAGCAAACAAACAAAAAAATTAACCTACTGTACTGAATAAAAATATAAAAGCAAAGCTATTTCACCGGGACTCATTTTTCCCTACGTCAAAAGTTATACCACTGTCTCAAAACTGATTTAATTACCATTTTTGAAATGACTGACAAAAAAGAGGGTTTAAACAGTCAGAAAACTTGGGATCTCAAGGAAGGACTGGCAATTTTTGATACCGTGAAAATTCTTAAGTTTCGACAAACTCAGTTGTGTTATCAGCAAAAAGTCATTCTTTCTTCCTACCTCAGAGGAGTAATGAAGAGTTTTAAAAGCATGTATTTATCATTTTATAAAAATAAATACAAGGGAAATAAAAATCCCTTGCAATGTCCAATTTTTAAAGAAATACCTTAAAAAGGGCTTCCATAAATTATAACGCAGTTCATAACATTACAACATTAACAGGTAGACTTCTCTGATATTATCTACCAGAAAATAAGTTCAATTACTTCCAGTTCAACTTCTGGATCTCTTTCTTCTCCCTGCCGACTTCGAGTACTCTAAAATTAAAAAAAAAAAAAAAAAGCAAATTAAAACAAACAACAAACTTTAAAAACATTAGATTTAAAATACAAGGTAAAGTACACTAAAATTATTGAGTATCAGATATGTTACTTTAAGAAAAGCATTTGGCAGAAAAAAAGCTGTATTTAGTATTTCTTTTCCTCTTATTAATAATACATACAGAAAATTCAGTTTGATGTAAATTATAAAGATTATTCCAAAGTAAAAGGTATTAAAAATAGCAAAAACAATGAAGTAACATACAAAAACCCAGCGCACAGGACTTCATTCCTTTAAATAACCTATTAGTTGAAATTATTGATGCTTTCAAAACTGTGAGAGAAAAATAGTAACCTTTATATAATCTCATCACAAAGCTGCACAGTCAATACTGATCTGTTCTATACTCAAATGCAAAACATCTTGCTAATACAAGAATAGTGCATGTTGATTATTTTGACAGATCCATAGGAACAATCTGATGGAAAATCTGCCCTTAAGTTGCCACTACTACTGGCATACCTTTAAGACTCAGGTTTCTTTTCTTTTCAAGATTTAATTATTTATGCATACAAGAACTGGGGGACAGGACAGAGTTGCGCAGATGAGAGGATTCACCAGATGCAGAATGGGGAGAATAACAGGCAGATGTACTGAAATATACTGCTGAGGGAGCAGTGGGTGAGACAGGAGAGGTCTGATGCGGCATGTGAGTCAGCTCCAGGGCCAGGGATCGAACTTGTGCTGCAGTGGCTACAACTAGCTTCATAGCACTGTGATTTAACCTGCTGTTCCACTACAGAGGAGCCAAGATTCAGGTTTCTTATCTCTTATCTGAAAGTGGGGCATTTTGTATACCTAATTGCATAGTTCACTGGAGAACTATAAATTTATAAAATAATAATGTAAAATTATTATAACAATGCTGTTACAACACAAATATTTAAAAAATAGAAACATACTTTTTGAAAAAAAAAAAAAAATCTCTGTAAGAACCAATGACCAGGGTGATTTGGCTGAAGGATATGATTCATAGAAGGCTTTCACTAGATCTGTGATGCCATCATTTACTGGATTCTTCTGTGTTATACAAAGGTGAAGATAATCCTTACCATCATTTGAATAACTCAAGACTCTTAAAAATATTCTGCTGTTCTTAAAATAGCATACAAAATTCAAAATAGGGACAAAATATTTCAGAAATTAAGATGGCTAAGTTTCAGTATGTGAAACTATTAATATTAATTCATAGAAACAACTTTGGCAGTCAGCCTTCATTAAAAAAAAAAAAAAGACAGTCTATCTAAAGGAAGTTGATGGTCCTAAATACAATACCCCTTTTACAGTTAGTTAAAGTAACTTGACATTTAGAAGAAAAAAGTAAATCCCATACTGAAGAATAAAAATATATATACCTTTACTCTTCTTTGCATGTCATCTTCCACATCTTTTAGCATCCCTATAAGGAGAAACAATGAATTAAAAAAAATAAAGAAACTTAAATATAAATGTATGAATTACCTATCTAAATGGTTTTACCTGTAACTCGAAGATCTGTCACACTGTTTGCCATTTTAAATCCGTAAGTCATTGACTGAAAATCTTCCTATACAGAAAAGGAATAATTAAACTCTTGATAGTAGCAAAACTTTTTGTTATACTTCCTACACTATTTGCTAATCAGAAAACAATAATAAATTGTCAGTCTGTTTGTCTAAAATATTGCTCTCATATATCCAAAATTTCATTATAGGCATATCCTTAGAATATCATATTCTAATGTTGTCTCTGACCTTAATGTTTGGCTATTTAAATATATTTTCCTTTCATATGTTCATTTGCGAAAGGCTAATACTTATGAAACATCAAAGTAATAACTCCCACTTACAAAGTATTCTCACATTCAGATGAACAGTAAGCATACAGTAAATACAGTTTGATGATAAAGCTTCAAGATCTAAACAAGTCTCTTCAAAAATTATTTAATGTCTCTTCACCTACTATTAAGCAACAAGCTTAATTCTCTTCAACTACAATTACTCAAAGTGATGGCAAAACCACATTCCCACTTCAGGGCCATTGTAAAGGAAAAAATAATTCATATGTGGATTCCAACTTGTAAAAACACTTCTGAGTCTCATTAACAAATTAAATGGTTTTCTGTACTCACTGTGAAGCTTATGAGTTAATGGCATCTGATTTTATAAGTCAGAACTCTGTAAAAGGAGTGCTTATGTCATATTATAATTCTTCTAAAAATGCCTAGTGAAGTCTAACATAAAGGAGTGTGTTATTTACAGCAGTGGCCAAAACTATAGCAAAATTTCTAGATTCTTAATATTTAAAAAAACAGTGAATATGTAATTTATGGTAGGTGCCATATCTTACAAACAGAAAAAAACAATTGTGGACTGAAAATTTTCAATTAGTTGAGTTATAACATGACTGACAGGATTTGGTCTTTTTTTTTTTTTTAAAGATTCATTTATTTATTCATACAGAACTGGGGTACAGGCCAGAGATGCGGAGGGTGAGAGGATTCACCAGAGACAGAGCGGGGAGCAGAACAGGCAGATGGACAAAGTACACTGCTGAGGAAGCAGCGGGCGGGTCAGGAGAGGTCTGCCACGCCACGTGGATCTCCTCCGGGGCAGGCGGGGATCGAACCCACGCGGTAGTGGCCTTAGCCTCCTAGTGCTGTGCCTCAACCCGCTGCGCCACCAGGGAGGGCCAGGATTTGGTCTTTAAAAAAATCTCAGATTATAGAGCTGTAAGATTATCTTCTAGGTGATGTTTACATTCTATCTCTACTTCAGCATCAAATAGAATTCTCAATTTTTATGTCTAAAAAGGAATTCTCTTAGTGTTCACTACCTGGCTAAAGGGCACCTCTATATATCCAGCCACTCAAGCTGAAAACTTGCACTTCAAAGTCTTTTATTTCCCCCACTACTCATATCAAATTTCTCAGAAAACTTTCAGTTTCTAATCTAACCATTTCTTATCTCATAGCTGTCTCTAGTTACCACCTTCTCTCACTTCTAAGACCACCTTTAGACTGCCACTTCCCCCACCTCCTACAATTTTTATTTGTTACAAGTTTCTTTAAAATTAAGTAGACCAGGGCCCTACCTGGTGGTGCAGCGGGTTAAAGCACAGCATTAAGAAGCTTAAGCTGATTCTGCGATTCTGCATGAGTTCCATCCCCACCTGCCCTGGAGGTGATCCATG
>NW_004567107.1:27043127-27065535 GCF_000260355.1 Condylura cristata
CCTCTCACCGTCCCTATACCTCTGGCCTGTACCCCAGTTCTGTATGAATAAATAAATAAACCTTTTTAAAAAAATTAAGTAGACCAAAACTGTGAAGGAAAAGAAATGTGTAAGCCCATATCTATGATTTATTAGGTTGCCAGGAGTCATCAAAGGAAAAACATTTATCTGAGAAAATATCATATGCCTGTATAATAAATACAAGTCTTTGTAACAATGAAATTTGAGTCACTGAGCATTGATGTAGAGGAGCAAAATATACTGCAATTAAGATAACTCATGAAACTTTGTATCCTTAAGGAGAAAAAAATAAAAGCAAAACCAGGAGACAAGATACTGCATATTTTCTAATAGTTCAAGCAGGAACTGGTGATGATTTGGATTCAGATTATAAATGAAGTGATGAAAAACTGTTGAAATCAGGATATATTTAAAAGCGATGTCAACATGATATACCTATGAACTAAATACTGCATATAAAATAAAATTGTATAAAGACACTAAGTTTTCATCCTAAACAACTATGTATGGTGACAGATGTTACGTAATCTTAATGAGATAATATTTTGCAATGTTTGCAAATATCAAGTCATTATGGTATGCAGTTAAAATTAAGATGATGTATGCCCTCCCTGGTAACCCAGCAGGTTATTAAAGCACAGCACTAAAAAGCTAAAGCTACTGCAGCATGAGTTTGATCTCTAGTCCCAGAGGTGATCCACATGGTGCAGCAGACCTCTCCTGACCTACCCACTGCTCCCCTCAGCAGTGTACTTTGTCCGTAGGCCTGTTCTGCTCCCCACTCTGTTTCTGGTTAATCTTCTCACTTCCCCTGCACCTTTGGCCTATACCCCAGTTCTATATGCATAAACAAACAAATCTTTAAAAAAAATTAAGGGGATATATGTAAATTATATCTCAAATTAAAAACTAGAACAATTTAAATGTCCATTAGAAATGACTTATAAAAAAAAAAGAAATGACTTATAATTTACTATATACATAAAAGAATCCTAGAATAATACCACGACTACTACTACTACTAGTACTACTACTACTACTAGCTAGCATTAATTTTTTAAAAAAAATTTACTTATGCATACTGAACTGGGGTACAGGCCAGAGGTACAGGGACAGTGAGGAGATTCACCAGAATCAAAATGGGGAGCAGAACAGGCAGATCTACTAAGTACACTGTTGAGGGGAGCAAGGGGCAAGAAAGGAGAGGTATGTTGTGCCATGTGGGTCACCTCCGGGTTGGGGATCAAACTCACACTGATGTGGCCACAGTTTGGCTTAGCTTTGTGGTGCAGCACTCCAACCTGCTACACTACCAGGAAGGGCCCAATAGCTAACATTATTAATTGCTAGAACTCCATGCCAGGTACTGTTCTAAATATTTTACTTGTATTAACTTTGTTAACTGTCATAATAATAATCTGAAATAGATACTATAAATTACATTTTAAAAATTAAGAAAGTTTAATTTCCCCCAAATCACTGAGCTAGTGATGTCAAAATACAAACCTAGGTCTTACACTCTAACTTGAAAAAAATTCTGATTTAAAAATTGAAAATAGGCTTCCCTGGTGGTGGAACATGTTAAAATGCAGCACTATGAAGCTGTCTGCAGTCACTGCAGCACAAGTTCGATCCCCAGCCAGAGAGGTGATCCACATGGTGTGGCAGATCTCTCCTGTCTCTCCCGCTGCTCCCCTCAGCATTGTATTTCAGTCAATCTGACTGTTCTGCTCCTCACTCTGTTTCTGGTGAATCACCCCTTCACACCTTTGGCTTGTCCCCCAGTTCTTATATGCATAAGTAAATAAATCTTTAAAAAAATAAATAAAAATAAAAGTGAAAACAAGTCCCACATTCCCTTCACTCACATTCTCTATCACTGTCTTTCATGCAACAGTACATGTCAAAGCTATTTTGTATATGTTGCTCAGAATGGTTTTGCCTTGTTTTTATAAAATCAAATCCAGCTTGTCACATAAAAATGATTTTGTTTTTAAAGCACTGTGCATGGAAGAACATGCCAAACTGTTCTATTACTGGTGATGTTAACAAGAGCTAATTGGTTAAGATGGTATAAACTTATCTTTTCTCCCTTTATAACGAGTAAGTTATCATTAAGGTAGATACACTGATGTTAGGTAAAAAGCTTAGAGTATCATGCTTTGATAATAAATATTACCTGAAATAATTATTTAAAACCTGTGCTCTTTTATTTTCTTTGACAGTTTATTCATATTGCCACTGTAGTTACTACAGTTTTGCAGAAAATCTTACTCTAGCAAGTACTGCTTTCAGATCACTTATAACAAAGTTAATTAAGATTGCTCTAGCACTAATTACTAATGCTTACAGATCCTTTTTCTTTTTTTAAATTTACTTATGCATAGAAGAACTGGGGTATAGGCCAGAGGTGGGGGGATTCATCAGAGACAGAGTGGGGAGCAGAACATGCAGATGATTGAAATACACTGCTGATGTGAGTAGTGGGAGGGTAGGAGAGGTCTGCCATGCCATGTGGGTCACCTTGCTGGCTGGAGATTGAACTTGTGCGGCAGTGGCTGCTGACAGCCTCAGAACACTGGGCCTCAACCCACTGCACCATCAGGAAGGGCCCTGTTTACAGATTCTTACACATGAAGGTCTTCTCTCATTCATTCTCTCAGTTTTCCCTTACTTTCCATCTCCTTTCAAAAAAAATATTTATTTATTTATACATTTTTTACACCATTCTTGTGTAGTCCCCAAGAATTCCCACCAATTCACCTGTGCATCATCACCATAGTCCTTTGTGTTCTTTCCACTCTCATTTTGATCCCTCAACCTCCCCTTCCCTGCAGGATATCTGATTTATAGTTATCTGTTTATTTTTGTAAAACCTATACTCTTAACACAATGCTATGCAGTCAATAAAAACAAGGAAGATATACCTATATGAACTGGTAAAACAAATCTATTTTCTATTCTACATAAGAAAAAGCAAGTTGCCAATACTGGGTTGTTGGAAGTCATGATGCATCAAAGAAAAAATACATCATTACTTTTACAACAACCTAATAGTTTATATATTGATAATTTTACCATATCAAAAAAATAGTGTGTACAATGGAATACCATCAGCAACTAAAAAGGATAAACTTATGCTATTTGCAGTAACATAGATGGAGTCAAAAGGGATTATACTAAGTGAAATAAGTCAGAAGAAAAAAGATAAATAGTAGATGGTTTCTCTTACACGTGGAATAGAGGGTCATGAAAAAGACAAAACTTGCAGCTGATCATAGATCTGAGACATACAGTAGAGGAGAGGGAGAAAAGAGGAGTTAAAACAAAGGAAGGCAGAGTACAAGGGACTATAATGACAGATCATGAGTGCTATGATGATGGGAGAGTTATGGGGACTACACCTAAGGTGAGATCAAATACTGCTCAAAAATTAACATAAGTAAAAATTTAGAAAATGAAAATGTATAAATTATAGAAAATTTAGATAGAAACACACCAAGTGGGTAAAAGCATTTCTTTTTACTAGGAACTTATTTAGTTTTGTATAAACATATTTCTGTGTTCAGTTATAAGTAAGAAAAATCCAACTCAGGACTTAAGTGATGCATATCAAATCATGACTAGAAGTCAACATTCTTTCAGCTCCACCGCTCTTGGTTCTTAAGATTTTCACCTCTGTCACTTCATGTTCACAAAAAAGCAGTACCTCCAAACACCTCCAAACTCATCAATGTACAAAGGAAGTGAAAAACATGTGTTTGAGTACTACATTCAAACTGATACAGTACATTATTAAGAATAAAGGAGAATGTTATTAAATATTACCAGCATGTACAGACAACAAATGTAATAAAGTCCTGAAGAAGGGCAAGAAAAGACCAAAATGGGCAAGCAAGAGAATGAGGTACAAGTTCAAAGCCAAAAAAGACTGTACTAAAAGGTCAAGAGAGAAAAGGCCTAAGAGTGGGAAAGCGCATTCTGTGCAGAAGTGTGGGATAATGAAAGAGTAACATATTCAAAACCAGCTGAATAATAAAATGCCTGGGGAGAAGACAAGCAATGCACAATGAGACAGCATTTTCTATTAGTTTTTCCTCTAGTCGTCCATTTGTTTATGACTTCACCTATTTTTTAATGTCCTTTACCCAGAAAGTACACAGAATTTCGATAATCACTTCTATTATGAAAATAACTTTTTAGTTAAAAAATACTGGCATATAATAAAAATTCCCAGAATCCAAACAGATACCCTGACTCAATATTCCAGCCCTTCTTGTATATGAAGATTTAACTACCCACTTCCCCCTTTTAAAAAAAGAAAATGGCAGCAAGTCATACATGCTTTTCTACTTATTTTTGAAATCTAATCTTATGTATACACATAAACATACCACCTTCTTTGTAAAGGTGGCACAATACTCAACATGAATATATTATTTAATGATAGATACTGAAGTAGTAGATTTTAGCTACTAGAAATATTGCAATAAATGTCTTTATGCATAGGTCTATATGCACAAAAACAAAGATAGGATAAATTCTTAAAAATAAAACTACTGAGACAAGATGTACATTTTAAATTATGATTAAATATTATCAAAGTGCTCTTTCAAAAAGTTGCATAAATTTACATGTTAATCAAAATGGTTAAGTCTTGCTTATGGTAGAATTCTGGATGTCTAAAATAAATGTGGAAGAAGTGCTAAAATTAACTCAAGTATCACCAGTGGGTGCTAAATCTATGGGGAGAAATGTCAACAGGCAGGGTATTTACAGGTTTCACTTTAGCTTTCTTACTGAAGTAATCTGATTACTGATTACTATATGGTCATCAAAAAACACAGTAGTCAAATCTTGATGGAGTGATGCAATAATACCACAGTTAAGGAGCAGAAACACAATGTATATCTCCGAAGCAATAAGGACAAACTATCACTTATGCCATTTTCCAATCCAGACTGCAGAAATCTAAATCTGATTATGAAAAAACAACACCCCCTATTTAAAAAGGGAACAAAGGAGAAGGCTGTATTCTTCAGATATATTAGTTTCATTAGAGACAAAAAAAAAAAAAAAAAGACTAAAGAACTGCTCTAGACGAAAGAATACTAAAAAGGCATACAAACTAAATGCAGGAAATAATGCAAGACTAGCTCCTATATGGGGAGAAAATGCTAATGACATTAGTAGGTCAAATGAGAAAAATGGAAAATGGATAGAAGACTGGGAACATAGATTTAATGGAATTGCCATGGATGGACTGAGTGTGTGGCTTTTTCTGAGCAGATGCATACACAGATTTTTTACAGAAGATTAAAATGTATGCCAGTTTATGGGGGGAAAAGTACATACAACACAAAAAAGTAAAAACACAAATGGGCCAGTAGTCACAGTAGCTAAACCTTGGTAAGGAATATATAGTTTTTTTGTGATGTTACTATAGTTGCTGTTAATTTAAAAATATTTCCAAATAAGATTTTTTTCAAAAGATTGAAAAGAAGTAAATATTATAAACAAGCACACACACAGCATGTGAGGGCCTACTCTTCCACTCTCATCAAATGCCTTATTATGAAAAAATGTTACCCTTTGCCAATAACAGGTAAGAGTACACTAGCTTAGTTCTGATTTGCATTTAAGTGACATTATACAGCTAATGTTTCTAAAGGTCATTTTATTTCTTGTATGCTATCTTCTGATTTTTAATAATGTTTTCACACTCCAAATATTTCCTTTATATGTACAATTTATTATTTTTTTTCAATATTTATTTATTTATTTGTACAGAACTGGGGTACAGGCCAGAGATGTGGAGGGTGAGAGGATTCACCAGAGACAGAGTGGGGAGCAGAACAGGCAGATCGACGAAGCACACTGCTGAGGGGAGCAGCGGGTGGGTCAGGAGAGGTCTGCCACACCATGTGGTCACCTCCAGGGCAGGCGGGAATCGAACTCATGCGGAAGTGGCTTTAGCTTCTCAGTGCAGTGCTTTAACCCGCTGCGCCACCAGGGAGGGCCCTATATGTACAATTTATTTTAATGTTGGCATAGACTAAATATTTGTACAGAGCTCCCATCATCCATCCAATTCATGTGTAAATTCCTAACACCCAATGTGATAGGATTTGGAGGTTATTAGATCAAGATGTAGGAGAATCCTCAAGACAAAAGTATTCAAGAATAGAAATTCCATATTATCTCAATAAAAAGACCCCCCCAACACAATAAAGTAGAGGAGACTCCAAAGAGCCTCCCTCCACCCTGCCATTTGAGACTGAAGTATGAAGATGAAACAGAAACAGGCCTTAACCAGGCACTGAATCTGCCATGCTCTTGATCTTGAACTTTTTAAGTTTCCAAACTGTGAGAAATAAAGTTGCTTATGTCACCTTTTTATGGCATTCTAACATCTCAAATAGACTAAGGTTGATGTAAAATGATAATTTTCAAGGCTGTTAATCAACTACTCCAGAACTACTTATTAAAAAGAATCCTTTCTTTGTCTCCCGATCTCTGATACTCCTTTTTGTGCACTGTGAAAGAAAGTATTTAAAACAATATTTATTTCTCTTCTCTTATTAACTCAAATTATTTAAGCAATTTCAAATAAGTAGGATTTTCTATGATACCTACACATCAATTCAAATATGTAGCTAAATGAGGGTATAAACAGTCAAAATAGTACTTCATAAATAACTCACAGGCCACATATTCAAATGTCGATGATATCATGTTTACACTTAATCATTATGTCTTACAAAATATACAATGATCACTGTTGGGACCTAACGTACTTATTTTGAATTAACTACAGCATAAAAAAGAAGTTTATCATTAAAGAAAAAAGAATTATTTCAACTGTTATCATTTTTCCCCTTAAAAATATCATTTGAAATCTTTTTTTATTATTATTTTTTAAACATAGAAGGACAAGTTTATCAGGAAGAGGAGAAAGAAAAAGAGAGGCACCTGCATAGTCAGAGACAGGTAATAGAGTTGCCATTATCTTATTTTTTATAAGGAAATAAAAAAGTATGTTTAAAACTCACAAAACTTCCAAACTGTGGAACTTACTTCCTCAGAGTGAGGTATTTAAAACACTGGAGGAAAATGCTCATATTCTAAAACATATGTTATAACTTTGTTTTTCGTAGCACCCTCTTATTCAAAGACTGGAAATATAGCATTTCTGTTATAATTTCTAAAAGAACATAAGGGGCAAGTCTGATACTTTGCGAATCACAATATCCCGGGCAGAAGGGCTACTGAATAGTACAGACAGAAAGTACATATTCAAGATGAAAATTCTTTCTGGGAGAAAACTGGACTGCTTTAAGATTTGCAGACTGCAACACATCATTTTTTAAAAACTATGCACACACACACACAAATATGTATCATATAACCATTTAAATACATTATAGTAAGTTGCTCAATGAACTTCAGGAACTCTTAAATTACAAAATCTTACCTCTTCAAAAACAGCAGCTTTATTAACTTTTTCCCTTGCAATGTCACAAATTTTCAAAATTCCCAGAGCAAAAGCTTTCATGGCAGGATCTTCTATAAAGTCTGGATTATGAATGTAAAGGCACGTAAATACTGTCTGTGCCAAGGAATGGCCTTCTAACCATGTTATCTATAAAGAAATAAAAGAATGTGTCTGATTAAAATGATACACAGAGGGCCCTCTCTGGTGGCACAGTGGGTTAAAGCACAGCACTGAGAAGCTAAAGCCATTTCAGCATGAGTTCAATCCCTGACCCGGAGATGAACCACACAGCACGGCAGACCTCTCCTGACCCGTCCACTGCTCCCCTCAGCAGTGTACTTCATCAGTTAGCCTGTTCCGCTTCCCACTATGTCACTGATGAATCCTCTCACTGCCCCTGCACCTCTGGCCTATACCCCAGCTCTGTATGAATAAATAAAATCTTTAAAAAAATAAAAGATACATAGAATCTGCACTGGTCCAGCAGTCAAAAATAAGAGTGCCACAGATGTAAATGATGTAAGATTAATCAAAAGATAAAAAGATGATTAAAGAAATGGACAGGAAAGACAAAAGAGTCAGAATTCACTTTTGCTGACTAGTCTTTCAAGAAATCGTTACCATAAATTTGATTAACTGAAAGACCTAGATATGGACAGCATATCTAGGCAGGGGTGGGGGGGTGTAGAGGTGAGAGGAATCACCAGAGACAGAGTTGGGGGCAGAACAGGCGTAACTACTGAAATACACTGCTGAGGGGAGCAGTGGGCAGGACAGGGGAGGTGTCATACCATATGGGCCACTTCCTTGGCCAGGGATCAAACTCATGCTGCAGTGGCTGTGGATACCTTCATAGTGCTGTACCTCAACCTGTTGTGCCACAAGGGAGGGCACAGCATTCTTATATATAATTTAGTTTCTATTCATTTGGATGTTACCAAAATTAAAGTATTTCCTTACATTGTATCCAAAAGCAATCAACCTCACAACACGGTCAATAAAATTTCATAAATTAGGAAATTAACGATTTTAGAACTAATCAGGTCTTTAACTTGTTATTCAATTCTTTTCTCAACCTCACAACTAATTACCAACCAATCAAGACCATCATAACTCATCTAGATTATTTCAAAAAACTTTACAATGGTTTTCCTGCCTCCTATCTCTAATCTAGTTTAATACCCTACCAGAGGCATCTTTCCAAAATACAAAAAAGTATCATTCAACACTATTTTATTCAGTGATGAACATGTGTAGAAGTTGGGAATACCAACAGCAGTTAAAAACCCAAGCAACTATTATTTCCAAGTACTATACTAGGTATTTTCATGTATCTTACCTCATTTTTTCCCCTAAAACTCAGAAAGGTGGCATTTTTCTCCATTTACATATAAAGCAGAAGCATCAGAAAAGTGTAAATCATTTGTGAAAGTATAGCTATATTGTGCATTAAGTTGAAGAATTCTGTAATAGAGCAAAACATATGCTACCCATTTCATGAGAAATATGCACAAAATTTGCTTAATTAAAATAGCATATTTTATAATAACAGTATCAAGACTTTTCAGACTGAAACACTTAGATACAATCCCAAAAGTCTCCTGATTCTTCAACTTGGGCAAAAATTTCTTCTGTTTGTCCTATTCCACTAGGACTAAAAACTGTTAAGGGGTGATAAAGATACCTTTGAGAGACAGCTTTGGAGGTAAAAGGATCAGCATTGGGATTCTGGCAATGCCCCTTCCTAGCAAATTAAATAAAATAACATATCTAACAGAGATGATGCAAGACCTATATATATGTATATATATAGATGAACTAAGAGAAATACATCACATACACTGGCAATCACTCCAAATGAGTAAATTTTATGTATTTAAGATGATGGTCCATCATTAAATTTAAAAAGCAAGTCAGAAAGGAATAAAACAAAACAGAAAAAGATGGCAGTACAAATGATAATTAAGCAATACTGCTAGGCAACATAGCTTAACCAGAATATATAAACCACCAGAAAATTGTCTTCATAGATTATGGTCAATTTGCTATAAGTTAATCTATTTTAGGGGGAGAAATTTTCCCAGAGCAAATCCAGAGTTCTCTGTTTAAATTTCATGCTTACTTTAATGGAAACCTTGTTTCCCTAGATACCTTGAAAACAAAAAAAGGTACTCTGGGTAATGGCTATATATTATCTTCCATGGAAAGAAAATCTCTCTTTCACCCAAAAAATCACCCAGAGCAATAAAATGATAAAAAGCTGATTCCTGTATCATAGCTTTAATCTACTAATCTTATCCACCACTTAATCTGCTACTAGACAAAGCATTACAAATACTTTGGATTTAATGCTAGTTATGTTATTTTTAGCTCTTACCAAACAGCAAAAACATGTATCCATTATCCCTATCAATTCAGGCAAGGCGAGATCTTTAATTTTAATGGTGCCATCCTAAAAAGGAGGGGAAATAGGACATCTCAGCAGAAGTTTCTTGAAATTTTTTAAAAAGTTTATGGCTATACTTACATAGTAACTATTTAAACATAGTAATTCTAAGAAAAATATGTGATCATCAATTAAGATTCCCAATTACTGTATATTCTTAAAAATAAATACATATTAAAGATCTTCAATAAAAGCAAATCCTCTCTAAATTAAAGCAGAATAAATGTATAATTTATTATAAATTTATAATTTCTTTATAAAGAAATTCAGTATTTGAAAGCACAGTTCAAATTAGTTTTAAGTATAAATCATTTAATGAATCAAATATTTACAAAGAAAAAATACTAAAAAACTACCCTCTTAAATTGGTTACCCATACAAAAAAAAATTTACTTACAGTATTCAGGTACTTAGTCTTTCTACATGAAACATGCAAAATTAAACTATGTCAACTACGAATTCCTAAATCAACCTGCATTATTAATACTACCACAAGTATTTTATGTAATATACCAACACACAGAATTTAATCCCTAAATCAATTATTCTGGTATTTGTATACTCAAATGCTTAAAAAAAAATCAATTTAAAGTACATATACACATGCAAACAATTTTAGAGAAAATTTTTATTCAAGAATTTAAATAATGAATTTCCAGATTTCTAAGAAAAAGATACATAAGTAAAGGTTGTAACTAATTGTTATAATCATTAAAATTACACTTTAAAGTACTAAGCTTGATTTCCATTATTAACCGGAATGTTTTAACATACACAATAACAACCAAGAGGAGAAAACAAACAAAAAAAAATGTAATGATGAATACCTTGATAGCTTGTTCAAAATTGAGAACTTTTCGATTAACCTGGTTTCCAATCATGCCAGCATCCATCTTGGGATCCATCATTTCAATGGCAGACATGGCTTCAAAAAGACCAAATCTGCAAATATAAAAAATGATCCCCCATATTGTTTTTAAACTTGTAAACATACCCAGTTTTCTATGTTATATAAATTATAAATATATTCTCTGTATTTAGTCTTACCAACTTGTTAAAACTTCTTTCAATTAAATAATCTTCCTTATGCCCTTCATGGTGGCGCAGCGGGCTAAAGCAGAGCACTGCAAGCAAGCCACAGCCACTAAGCATGCGTTCGATCCCAACCCTGGAGGTGATCAAAAGGCGCAGCTGACCTTTCCTGTCCCGCCTACTGCTCCCCTCAGCAGTGCACTCCACTGATCTGTCTATTTTGTTTTCTTCAAAAAGGTTACATATTTGAAGTTTTGGGGAAAAAGTGATTAACTTATCTATAATGAATTTCATTTTACTGTCTTTAAATAATTTCCTCTAACATTTAGAAAGTTTGTTTGAAATAATCATTAGCAAATGTGTAAGTAACTTGCAGATTTATAACTTTATATATCTTGAAAGACCAATAATCTGGTATGTTACAGTTTGTATAATTGCCAAAACTTTGGTCTGGTATTTGTAGCTTATGAGCCATAAAAAGATAGCTATGAGAAGGACTGTGGAGTGATAAGGATATTATTATATTAGCTAAGCCTCAAAAAATGGGAGTGGAAAAAAAGGTATAAAAAAAAAAAGTATGACCAGTGAGCTACTGACGTCATATTTTGCTTAGTGTGAGTCATCTGATTACCAGGAAAATATACTCATCCACCTTAGTTACACTAAAACAGGTCTCTCAGAAAAGTAGCAGCTTAGTAAAACATCCAAAAAGCTCTAAGATTCTCTTTTCCATTTCACTCTTCAAATCTTTTAAAGCTTCAATTTAAGATATGAGTGTGATGATTATGATGAAGAGAACTCTTATCTGTAAATTTGACACAATAATGCTAATCAAAACCCAGAATTTTAAAAAGAGACTATCAATGGTAAGAGAATTTTTCTCAATAAGGCTATAATAATTAAAAAGTATCTAGTATATACAAATCGCTGGAAAACAGCTCAAACCTATGTTTCTGTAGGAATTATATATGATAGCATTGGAGTTTTAAATTAGTGGAACATTCAACACTATTGAGACAAATGACTAAGCACTTTGAAAAAGTGAAAATTTGATGGATACAATTTGACCCTAGCAGATTGAAACTCTAAATCTGGAGGAAATATTTTTCCATATATTTCAAAGAGTTACTATCTAGAAAATATAACTAACTAGTAGAAACAAGTCAGTCAAAAAAAAAAAGGAAAGAAAAATAAAGAAAAATTTAGTGTACCATCACACACTATCTGGAGTTTAAATTAATATAGACAGGAAAATTTATTTAAATTCCTTAAAATACAGTCATTTGATTTCTAGCCATATATGCTAAAAAGTAAATGCACATGTACCGATACAAATAGGTTTATATAAATCTGATGTTTTTGCTTTTAACTTATTACCAAAAAAGTTTGAAATCTAAATATCCATCAATAAGGATACCACAGACTAAATTATGGTACAGCCATTTTTTACAACACAAAGATACCATTAGAATTAAGGTAGAGGCCCTCCCTGGTGGCGCAGCAGGTTAAAGCACAGCAATGAGAAGATAAAGCCACTTCCGCGTGAGTTTGATCCCCACCTGTGGAGAGGGGTGTGTGTGTGTGTGTGTGACCACATGGCTTGGCAGACCTCTCCTGCGGAGAGGTGTGTGTGTGTGTGTGTGCGCGCGCGCGCGCGCTGCGGAGGTGTGTGTGTGCGTGTGTGTGTGTGTGTGAGTGAGAGAGAGACAGAGAGAGAGAGAGAGAGTGAGAGAGAGAGAGAGAGACCACATGGCTTGGCAGACCTCTCCTGACCCACCCACTGCTCCCCTCAGCAGTGTACTTCATCGATCTTCTGTTCTTCATCGATCTACTCTGTCTCTGGTGAATCCTCTCACTGCCCCTGCAACTCTGGCCTGTACCCCAGTTCTGTATGAATAAATAAATCTTTAAAAAAAATTAAGGTAGAGCTATCATATATTAATAAGGGAGAGGCATTTACAATGTAATAATACTAAACATTTGCATTTATAATTAGCTATTTTTACAACTTGAAACTAAAATAAAATAGTAAACATAAAATTAAGAAATTAACAAAAATAAAAATTGGCTCTATGAAAGAACAAAATTGGTAAATCTCTGGAGAACTGACAAAGATACAAAAAATACAATCAGCTATTTTTATAGATCCAAAAGGACATACAAAAATCAGTGATTACTGCTAGGAAAAATATATGGAAGAGATGGTGTCATGGGATATTTAAATTTGTTAAAAAACAAAGTATCCAGGTTATCAGCTACATGACAACTGAAAAGAAATTTTTAATCACACAGTTAAAACTCTGAGGCAATGTTATTTACCTAATTACTAAAATTGATAAGCTATAACTACAGTAAATTTGTTATTTCATTTATTCAAACAATACTTATGAGTACCTACTAAGTACTGTATTATGCGATGGAGTAGAAGAGTGAGAGAAACAAATTTGCCTGTTACATAGAGTTTACATTTTAGTAGAAGGAAACTGACAGTGAGCAGTAAAGAAAATTTTCTTTAAAATGAGTAAATGATATAGTATGTTAGAAGACATTATGGAGAATACAAAAGGCAACTAAAGAAGATAGATGGTCAAGACTGGCAGCTGGCAATCATGTTCCCTGGGCTCAAAGCCCAAAACCTTGGGGAAATGAAGATGCCAGCCAAAAGCAACATTCTTTTCTGCATTAGCATGTGGTCTGATTTTCGTTCATATCCATATGATTGCTTATAGCATCAAAATGCTATCCCATCAACATCAACTATACCTACAGTTGTTCTCAAATCGTGGTCTCACTATCAGCTGCATCAAGCTCACCTGGGAACTTGTCAGAACTACTGTGATCCCATACCAACTAAATAAGTTTTGCTGTCTAGCAATTTGTTTTAAAAAGTTCATCAGTGGATTCTTATGCACATTAGTAGGTTTTTTTTTTTTTTAAAGACTTCTTTATTTATGCATACAGAACTAGGTTCAGGCCAGAAGGGCAGGGGTGGTGAGAGGATTCACCAGAGACAGAGTGGAGAGCAGAACAGGCAGACAGATCTACAAAGTATACTGCTGAGGGGAGCAGTGGTGAGACAGGAGAGGTCTGCTGAGCCATGTGGGTATTCACCTCCCTCGCCAGGGATCAAATTGGCACCAAAGCTGCTATGGTCAGCTGAGATAGCACAGTGCTGAGCTTTAACCCACTATATCAACAGGGAGGGCCCAACATTAGCGTTTTTAAAGAACTAAACTTCAGGGTCTACCTCCCCTACCCTCTTCACATTCTTAACCCTAAAATTTAAGCCTGGCTATTGCAGTTTAGAAACTGAGGCTATCTATAGGAATACAATCACTTCCATTTATTTTACCTTTAAAAAAATTATTTATGCATACAGAACTGGGGTACAGGCCAGAGGTGTAGGGGCGGTGAGAGGATTCACTAGAGAAAGAGCATGGAGCAGAACAGGTAGATTAAGTGAAATACACTGCTGAGGGGAGCAGCAGGCGGGTTAGGAGAGGTTTGCCACATCATGTAGGTCACCTCTGGGGCTGAGGATCGAGCTAGTACTAAAGTGGCTTTAGTTTCATAGTGCTGTGCTTTAACCCACTGCACCACATTTATTTTACCTTTACAAGGTAAGGGAGAGCGCATTTATTTTACCTTTACAAGGATTTTCAAACCACTTTCATCCAAGCATTTAGTCCTTATCCTCTGGTCACCAATCACATATGAAATACAACCTATACCTTTTCTTCAAAAAATTCTACCTCCACCTGTAGTGGAAGCAAGCAGAATGGGCAAAGGAGAGTTCTTGGAGCCCTCAGGGGCTTTTGATGATCTTTCTATACCATTTGTAGTGAGGCAGCCAAGTGAGGGCAATATTTACTCTCTCTGGGCTCTCCGATGGTCTCTTGTGATCTCTTCTTGTAGCTATTTTCTGATGCCCTTGCTGCACACTCTTCTGCCATTCCCTGCCCTCTGTGATACTGCCCTCACACACAAAACCTCCAGCCTCAGGTGTGCCCACTTAGGCATGCCCACATCATTCTCCAGGTGTCCACCATCAGGCATGTGTGGACATGCACTCAAGAGTCTCTTACATTCAAGGCTGTAGGGGATAGCCACCAGGGCTAATGGTGCAAAAGCGAGAGCAATCTTTATTACCCTATATTACCCTCAAGGAATGAACCACAAGCCACAGTTTCACCAGGGACAACCATTTCATATAACTAAGGTCAGCTGCCCCCAAATAGCTCACCAAGGTTAAAAACATTTATGATTAGCTTTATTTTTACTTTAAATTCTTTGAAATATAAAACTGCTCAGACTTCAAGGAATAATACTGTACACACACACACACAAAAACAGGTGGAAATATGTATCATGTTATTTCAAAGGATACAAATAAAATACTTACAACTTATCATGAAGCAGTTCTCCCAACTTTAATTCTAAGATAGAAAGAGAAAAATTCTTTCAGTATTAAACTTATCTTAATTCTAAGATAACTAAAACAAAACATAATCTGCTTGCATTATTTTAAAATTTATTTTCTAGAAAGGATTTAATTATTTCTACTTAATTACTAACATGTCTTCAACACAGTGAATGAACATTTAAATATAAGTAGAAGTATATTTTTCAGAATAAGCATGTATCCATCATAGACTACCATGTCCAATCAAAATTACCAACTTCACTTTAAAAATCATGGTGATGGCATGTAGGTGATTTGATGATGGGAAGCCCATGGGGATTACAACTGAGATGGAAAAAGGCACAAAATGATGTAAAAATAAACAATGATTAAAAAAAAATTCAATAGTAAATTTCCTTTAGGTAAACTTTTTCAAGGAACTGGGTGCATTTTCTCAAGTTCTAAAAATACTTGATATTATAATTTAATCCTTTTGTTTCAGGAATAGTATCTAGACGATATTTTAAAATTAAATCTTATTTAAATATTGTATATTTCAATAAAGAGCTAAATCAAAATAATAATTTTGGCAGTATATTATCAACAACCGGGGAACTTTTGTCAATGCCAATTGTTAAAGTAGTACCCCTAAGGTAATTTCAATTTGAAGGTAAGGCAGGAACCACAATTGTAATGTAGTAAGTTCTTTAAATAGTTATAGTCAAAACCCCTGGAAGGTGTAAAGAAGTTTTAGAACTTTACTCATCCTCCTAACTAATCATAAGTGAAATAACTTTTTTAACAATTTCATATACCACTAAAGATAAATCAATGAGAACCATGTGTCAAAATACACAAACAAAGCATAGCAGAACACAGAGCAGTTTTCAAAGACTACCTGGCAATCCAGGAGTATGTGATGATAAATTATTTTCATAACAATACTAAAATGTGCTTTGTCTTTTACACTGTGTTGTCGCACTGATTTAGTAAAAGCAATACTGTAAAGAGAAAAACTAATGCTGAGCAAAAGTGCTATAGTGTGGACATAAATTAAGTCAGTGCATCTAAGTATATTCTTTACCTCTATAATATAGACTTAAATAAAGAAAAAATTAAAAAAAGAATTCCCTTATGTTCTTCATGAAGTAGTAAATAATTAATTTGAGGACCATAACCAGAGACCCAGGTGCAAAATTTAAGAAGGCACTCACTCTCAGGCTGTGATTTCTTAAATTCTGTACTTTATGTTAAATTTCAGTCTCTAAGTATGTGTCTTATTAATACTTTGTCAAAATGGAAAAGCGTACAAAAATACTTCAGCTGCACACCAAGTGGAAGAGCACTTGCACAATTATAAAACATTTTTAACTGAAAGGACAAACTAGTTACACAGACTTGAAATATGGTATTTTCTCAAAAATAAATGAGCTCCAAGAAAAACAATGGACAATGCTGCAATGATTTAAAAAAATGTGCTTTTCAATACTACATAATGAAGCAATGTCAATGTTTGGAAGAGCTGCTTAACTCACCAAACCAATGTTTTGTAAATGATAACGCATGTTACAAAAGTAGTCATGAATCAAGACTCATCCAAAGTTCAAGACAGACCAATAGATTTTAATGCAACAGAGCATGAAAAGTCCACTGATACATGCTTCAGATTCCACACTATAACTAATCTTTTAAGAAACTACCACCTGTCTACCGGAACAAAAACAGACACAAAGACCAATGGAATGGATTAGAAAGTCCAGAAATTAACCCACCAACTTATGAACAAGTAATCTTTGACAAAGGAGCAAAGAATTTGTAATGGTACAAAGAAAGTTTGTTCAACAGATAATGCTGGGAAAACTGGACTGCTACATGCAACAAAAATGAAACTAGACTACTGCCTCACACCATGCACAAAACCCAACTCAAAATGGATTAAAGAATTAGACATAAGAGGGCACTCCCTCAAGGCGCAATAAGTAAAAGCGCAACACTATAAAGCTGTCTGAAGCCACTGCAGCATGAGTTTGATACCCCGCCAGGGCGGTGACCCACATGGTGTTGCAGACCTCTCCTAACCTGCCCACAGCTCCCCTCAGCAGTGTATTTCAGTAGACCTGCCTGTTCTGCTCTTCACTCTGTCTCTGGTGAATCCTCTCATTGCCCCTGCACCTCTGGCCTGTACCCCAGTTCTTATGCATAAATAAAATAAAATCCTTTAAAAATAAATAAAAAGATGAAATCTTATCATTTACAAAAACATGGTTGTAATTGGGGGAGATTATGCTGAATGAGATAAGTCAGAGAGAGAAAAACAAATATCAGATGACTTCAATCATATGTGGAATATAAACAAAGCAAAGAAACAGAACATCTGGACCAAAACAAGCCCTAGAGAGATCTGACTATAAAATTAAAGCCATGAGAGGGAGAGGATGGAGAGAAAGGAGCAAGCCAAGGAGGGGCCAGCCCAGTGGAATGTGGTGGAAAAATTATGGGTGCTTTGATGGCATGATGTAACATACATTTGAAGAGGAGTGAACCTGTATTCCCAAATGATATATAATGTTGTAATTTACTGCTATTTATTTATAAAATAAAGAATATAAGAGTATAATGGTGTCCTGAGATGGAAAAAAATTGAAAAAAAATTATCACCTACAATATATTTAGGATAGATAGATATGTGTACCAAATTACTTCACCAAACTTAAAAACACTTCATAGACCTACAAGTCAATCACGGTGGGCCTTGATTTCTTCATCTGTAAAATGTAAGGTTGGACTACAGAATTCTAATATGGTCCCTTAGAATTCTATTAATCAGATCACTCGCTAGTAAAATATAGAGGCAATAAATTTTAAATGGCCATAGAATTGTGATCTTATATAGCATAATAAATGTTAAAAGTTATTTGGGTCTTAGGCAACTGGGCAGTGGATCTTAAAAAAATTAAGTGAAAAGAATAATATTTTTCATGTATCATTAGCAGTCAAAGCAATGACACCATCACACATCATTTCATCACTGGAAAATGTCACTGAATGGTAAATAAGAGAATAAGAGTCACAAAAATATTAACATCTTAGTCTGAAAAGACTAAGCTACTTGTAACCTCCTATGGACTATGCAATTGTCCTGGGAATCCCAGAGACAATGTATCATACCAAACCACTAAATGAAATTAACATAATGATTTGAATATAAAACATTTCTTCTACTTTTAACTTCAGGTCTTAAGTGAGTGTGATAGTATGGAGTTTAAACCACTCTAAAAAAAGGGAAAAATTAAATACAAGGAAAAGTTAAAGATTCAGTTTTTTTAATCCTCACTCCCATACAATGCAATAACGGATGTGTTTGGAAAGAAAACTTAATTTTGTGGGTATCAAGATTTCATGACATCTTATAAAGGACATCTTTTGCCGTAAATATGAACAGTGAATCTAACTTCTAGTTAAGTCTAGGTATGCAGCAAAGCTAAGCACCTGAAGCATATGCTCATTCACCTGAAAAAATATAACCTAACAGGATAGAGAAAAACAATGCAAATACATTTTACTATCTTACAAAAGAAGAAGTCTTTTGTAAACTGGTATAATACATCTTTCCGGATTTTTATATAAAACATAAGTGATGGTTAACTTTCCAGCTAGGCTCCTTATGAAGGTCCCAGTTTATCTATGATACAGTCAAAATCCAATACCATTGTAACAGTGATAGTTGAACAGATCAATTAAAGTTTACTCCTGGGTAAAGGTGGTCAGTGGAACACAGGCAACATCCTTTCATTGCCTCCTAAAACCTCATTAAAACAGCTTGAGGAATTTTTTTTTTTAAGATTTATTTATTTATACATATAGAACTGGGATACAGTCCAGAGGTGCTGTGAGAGGATTCACCAGACACAGAGCTGGGAGCAGAACAGGCAGACTGACAAAGTGCACTGCTGAGGGAACAGCAGATGAGACAAAAGTCACCTCCTGGCCAGGGATCGAATTCAAGCTGAAGTGGCTGCAGCTAACTAGCTTCTTAGTGGTGTGCTTTAACCCGCTGCACCACTAGGGAGGGCCCAACGAATAATTTTTTTAAAGGTATACAATCCAAAGAAGCAGAAAAACTGGTTAACAAATAATACAAAACTGGGGAAACTTGGAAACAAAAAGACAAGAAACTTCCTAGTAAAACCAAGAAAGCTGAAAGTTGAACTCTAAAACCAGCAGCAGAGAAAGTCAAAATGAACCTATTTATTACTTACCTCTGAAAGTAAAGATTAGCAGGGAGTAATACACGGAGGGAGAAGTCAGATTGCCCACAGTCCCTGCCTAAAATCATGATAACCGCTCCTCCCTCACCCTAAACAGATGTTTTTTTTTAAAAAGTGTTAAAACAAAAATCTTCAAGTACAAAAGGTTATTTGAAAGCCAAGGTGTAATACTAGAAAAGGGGGGCATTAAATGAAATACAGCTCTCAGGAAGCCACATGCAAAAAAAAATGAAACTAGACCACTACCTTGCACCATGCACAAAAATCAACTCAAAGTGGATTAAAGACCTAGACATAAGAATGGAAACCATAAAATACCTGGGAGCAAAGATGGTCCAAACACTGCACAACACACACTTCGGTAACATCTTTGAAGATACAGCACCCAACGCAACGATAGTGAAGGAAAGGATAAACAGATGGGACTACATCAAGTTAAAGAGCTTCTGTACAGCAAGAGACATTACAAAAAGCAGACATCCCACTCAATGGGAAAAAATTTTCTCACACAAAACTAGTGAAAAAGGATTGATCACAAAGATATACAAAGAACTGATGAAACTCAATAAAAATAAACAAACCCATAAAAAATGGGCAGAAGAGCTAAAAAGACACTTCTCCAAAGGGGAAATGCAGACGGCCAACAAGCATATAAAAAAAATTTCAACTTGTAATAAGGGAGATGCAAATTAAAACTACAAAGAGTTACCACCTCACCCCAGTGAGAATGGCACATCTTAAAATACAACTAGCAACAACAAATGTTGGCGAGGATGTGGAGATAAAGGAACTCTCCTGTACTACTGGTGGGAATGCAAACTAGTACAACCACTATGGAAAACTGTTTGGAGGTTCCTCAAACTGCTAAACATGGAGCTTCCCTACGACCCAGCAATCCCACTCTTAGGTGTCTACCCAAAAGACACAAAAAAACTGATTCAGAAAGACACCTCTACCCACATTTACCGCTGCTGTATTTACAATTGAAAAGACATGGGAACAACCCAAGTGCCCAAAAGTAGATTACAGGATTAAAAGATGTGGCACATATACACAATGGAATATTACTTAGCAGCAACAACAAAAAACAAACAAACAAACAAAAAACCCACACATGCCTTATGCAGCAACATGGATGGGTAGAGCTGGAAAAGATCATGCTTAGTGAAATAAGCCAGAAAGAAAAGGAAAAATACCAGATGGTCATTCATAACAGGAATATAAAGGACCAGGGGAGAAAATAATAATAATAATAATAATGAACAACTATATACCAGAGACATTTTACGGGGGTGGAATGGGATCAAAAACAGTGGGGGGAGGGAAGTGCACCAGACTATGGTGATGGCACATGGGTGATTTGGTGATGGGAAGCCCATAGGGATTACAACTGAGATGGAAAAATGCACAAAATGATGTAAAAACAAACCATTATTTTATTTAAAAAAAAGAAAAGATGGTCCTCCCTTGTGGCACAGCGGGATACAGCACTGCACTGCGAAGCTTAAACCACTTCCACATGAGTTCCATCCCGGCCTTCCCTGGAGGTGATCCACATGGCATAGCAGACCTCTCCTGACCCGCCTGCTGCTCCCCTCAGCAGTGTACTTCATTGATCTGCCTGTTCTGCTCCCCACTCTGTCTCTGGTGAATCCTCTCACCCTCCGCATCTCTGGCCTGTACCCCAGTTCTGAACGAATAAATAAATCTTTAAAAATAAGACAGACAGACAGCAAGAGAAAAGAAAGGAAAAGAGAAGAAAATCCTAGCTCTCTTTCCCCACCTAAATGTTAAATCACAGTCAAGTTAGCTCTTGAAGCTCAAGGAAGGAGGTTGAACAAATTTTCTTCACAGAGTATGTTCTTTCCAAGACGACAGAGTTAAATAACTGGTATCAAAGGTTCTCCAACAAAAAAGTCAGCTTGATAGTGAGCCCTGTTAAAAAATTCAAAGGTTCCTACTGGCTTTTTGGTATCTCCTCCTCCACCGACATTAGAAAGGCAGCAAAGGATTCTTAGATATCTGAAGCAGCCCACAAGTGAGACAGAAACCAAAGGAAATATGTAAAAGGATAGGTTGGAAGAAAGATACACTGTACACAAACAATAATTCAAGAGGTCCGCCTTCAGAAAGATAAAATAGAGCAAACCTGAAATAAAAAACAGGACAACTAAAAAAAAAGTTACATTTAAGGAAAAATCCTTAGAAATAAAAAAAAAAAAAATTACAGCAGAAAAGAAAAATTTAATAGGAGTTTGTAAGCTATAGTTGAGAATCTTAGTCCATTCAAGCTGCTGAGATAAAAATATCTAAACTAGGTATCTTTACAACTTCTCACAATTTTGGAAGTTGGAAAGTCCAAGATTTAGTAAGATTTAGTATACCAGGTGCCCATGATTTTGCTGGAAATCATACATGATGGGAGGGGATAGGGAGCTTTGTAGGTTCTCTTTTACAGGTGCATTAATTCCATTCATTCCCATACCATTCACAGGAGCTTCACTCTCATGACCAAAGCACTTCCCACAGACCTCACTTCTAATATACTCTGGTTGGGTATTAGCTTTCAAATTCAACTTGATGGGACACAAACATCCAGTCCAAAGCTTAAGGGGAGTTGGGGGTGGAGGTGGGGAAGAGAGATGAAAATAAGCAAGAAAAGTCAAGGAAAAAAACCAGAGGTCAGTCTAGTAGGTTCAACATCCAAAAAAGCAACTCAGGCACACCCTAAAGAGAATGACAAA
>NW_004567107.1:27065635-27070660 GCF_000260355.1 Condylura cristata
ATGAAATACTATAATTCAGTATTATAGGGAGAATCAAGAAGGCATTATCAATATTTTGGTCAGGAATACTACTTTTGTGTGTGGAGGCTATCTTATGCATCAGGTAGCAGCATTTTTGGTGTTCACTAGAGTACCCCCTCTTCATTGTGACAACCAAATAAGTCTTAAGGCAAATGTCCCTTGAGGGCCACAATTACCCCAGAAGAGAACAAGTGATCTGATAGGTAGTGGTAATAGTGACACAATTATCAGTAATATGCTCCTAACAAAATACCATAACCCTGAAAATATTCTTGACAGCACAGAACAAGGAAAACATAAATTTCATTTCTAAAACCAAAGTCACCTAAAAAAATATTTTACATGTATTTTATCAAGACATATTCTGTCCATCTTTTCCCTCTTAAAGTATTAACAAAAATCAAAATTCTACAACAGATTCTCAAGCTGGGATTCATGGATTTCTGGGGTGGGGAAGCCATTTAAGATAATTAATCAAATACTGCTACAATTGCAGTGGCCATGTTCATGTTTATAATTATGCCAGTTCCAGGTAATCATCCCAAATGATAGTTTTTAATATAATGTATAGAAATTCTGAAATAAAAGATAAAATTATTCTCTGGTTAGAAGAAATGTGGCCTTAGAATGGTCTTTTATTCATAAAATATAAACTGAGCACCTACACATATTCTGAACAGAAAAAAAAAACAAAGACTAAGAGATACAAGAAGCTTAAGTACCACCTATTTTAAAAGATGGAAGGCGGCCCTCCCTAATGGTGCAGCAGGTAAAAGCACAAAACTAAGCAGCTAAAGCCATTTCAGCATGAGTTTGATCCCCCTTTCCCCCCCAGGAGGTCATCTCCTGACTGGCCCACTGCTCCCCTCAGCGGTGTACTTCATTTATCTGCCTGTTCTGTTCCCCACCCTGTCTTGGGTGAAGCCTCTCACCACCCTCGCACCTCTGGCCTGTACCCCAGTTCGGTATGCATAAATAAATAAATCTTAAAAAAAAAAAAAAGATATTAGAAAATGTAACAAAAGGAGTTTTCTAAAAGTACCAGGCATGAACACACTGGATGGATACCACTGTATCAGATACAATAGTACCTACAATAAAAAATGACTAAAAAGAATGAGCTGATAATGCAATGTTATTTTAGTAATAAAAAATTAAAACAATGAATGATCTCAGTCATCAAAAAACAAAACAAAAAAAAGGATATTCATGGACCCATATCTCTTTGGCTACAGTTTAAAAGGAATTTAAGTAATAATGGCAGACCTTAAATTATCTCTGTGCTCCTAGGTATCTTTTGGTGTCATCATCATAAGAGAGACTGTTGGCTATACACAGTGTGTGGAAGCAGGGATTGATAGAACCAGTGAATATATAGCATACAAATGTATAAAATGAAGATTTTATATTCATTTCTGTTTAAGTGAAATTTCTTAGTTGTGGGTTTGTAATTCAAAGCTCCTAACTATATAGACAGCCAAATAAAATATGAAGATCAGAAACTTACACATAGCAAGATGAAATGGTTTAAACGAGACAAATTTTCTAGCAAAGCAGTACTCAGAAGTGTTTAGACTGATATGCTTACTACCTATCAGGCAAAATTAAGTGTTATAGAAAATAAAAAACAATGCCATAGACAATAATTTGGGGGAAAAGCAAGAACCCAAGGTCAGTTATAAAGAATGTGTCCCATCTCCCTAATACAAAATAAAAGAAACAGCGAATTTTAGGTTTTGACCCAGAGGACATTAAAAAACAGGTAGAAATGTACATGAGAAACACAGGATGAAGACTGTTTTTAAGTACTAAAAAGCCAACACAGTCCATCACACTGTTAAGAAAAAAGCACAAACCACTGGGATCATTAGAGAATGATGTAATACCGATTTTAAATTTAGTTTCAGGAAGCTTCTTGGATGGTAGTCTGAACTATAATTGAGATTATGAACTGATTATTTCAAGGGAAAACAAATTAATGCCACAGGCTTAAGCACTGCCAAAGGCCTTTAGTCCTAAATCTAAAGAAGATACATTCTCTATTAACTTTTTAGCTTCAAGAGCTATACCTCCTTTTGTATCACTTGATGTAAGAGCTAATGATGGAAGTAAATTAAGATCATTTGATGCTGACAACAAATGACATTCTATCCCTCTTAAGACACAGAAGTATGGATTAAACCATTTCTTTTACTCAAGGATCCTTCCATAAAAGAATTATTATTTACTGTTTCTCAAACAGAAAACTCATTAAACTCTCGCTCTAATGTTTCATCTCAACCTAGAATAATTTCTTCGCATTCACTTATATAAGTTTGTCTATTCTGTAAAAGCTCCCTTCAAGTTTCATATACATCATGAAACCTGTCCTATTTAGTTCATAATGACAGCCCTCTAATATAGACCATTTAAAATCAGTGCAAGACAATAAATATGAATCCACTTTATAGTATAAGACCTCAAACAAAAACAGCAATGTAATTTTTACACTTCTTTCTCTCTCCTTTACATAGACATATATGGGCAGTCACCCAACTTCCTGACTAAAGTTCTTTCCACTATCTCACTCAGGCATATTTTAACTGGACAAGTTTTCAAAATAGTTTAAGAGTAGGCACATGATTTAACATTTTGCTTATATTCATCTGGTTCCTTTTCTACATGCAGCTCTCCAAGTCTTTACTCCTCTACCAAAGAGCAATATTGTAAACACACTCCACTTCACCATTACCAAAGAAGCGATCTTTTCTCACCAAGAAAATAACAGTAAGATGTGCATTCCTCTACCATTCCTCATCCACTTAGAAGTATGTTTTCTGAGGGGAAAAAATGGTAAAGAAATACACCTGTATCTCCTACATCCAAACCTCTGGTTTCAGTATTTCCTTTTTTACTGTATTATTGATCATCTTTTAAAGTTCAAATTTTCCTATTACCATTCATTCCTTTTTCTACAATTTCCTCTTTCCGTCTCAAACAACAAACATTTGTCCAATCATTTATGGCCAAACATGGTGTGCAATGCTTACACAAACAAGATCTCGGCTCTCAGAGTTTATATACCAGTGGATAAAGTTGATAATAAACGGAAAATAACTGAAAATGACAGCAGATTGAGAATAACAAGGAAAATAACACCATGTGGAATTGACAGAAAAGAATGAGGGGTGAACCTGCTTAGTCTGTTTAGATAAGTCCTCACTGGGGAGATAACATTAAAGTGATCAAGAGGAAACCACTTATGAGAGGACCTGGATGCAAAGCAATTTAAAGACAGAGAGAACAAACATGACAAGGGGTGGGAAGAGGGTGAGTACAACTACTTTAGTGTGCTTAATTACATGAGCAGGACCTTGTGACTAACATAATAAGCATAGTGGGCAGTGGCACGAAAATGAAGTCTGAGTAGTAGGAACACACCAGATCGTACAGGCCTTGGGGAAGAGCTTGGATTTTATTCTACATGCAAAAGAAAGCCATGGGAAGCTCTTACGTAGGGAATGATGTCATCTGATTATTTTCAAACCTCAAATACACAATACTACTACTGTCTTTAGGAGAATTCAAGTGTCCATAGTTAGAAATTATTACTACATACTTTCTACCAAGTAAAATTCAGAAAAATTTAACAACATATGTCTCAACATATGTAATGCTCTAGCAAACATCTATTGGTTTTAAAATTTACTAAGGTAGAAAATGAATAAGTGTGGCTATCAAACTTGATGAACCACATTTACCTGTTGATTTCATTTACTGAGCCAGTTTAGAAATCAATCAGAATTTTTACCTTTCCCAAAACTCACTCACCTCGACAAGCTTCTTCAAAATCTTGGGTTATGTCCACCCAGGTGGAATTGCTTTTTTCCATTTTTTCTGGTATACTGAGTTCCCATCCTGAATCATCATCTTCTACAGAAGCTTTCACAACCATTATGCCTATAAAATTAACACTGGTGTAAAAGAGAGGATGCAGCTTTGAGGGCAAGAGTGTTTGCAAACTACTCGAGCCTGTTTAAGTACTGGATGAAAGTCTTACTAGACTGTACAAGCTGACCATTTCTGGATTTGAGAAAGGTACTAGAAGAAATTAAACTTAATGCACGTAAACTAACACTGCTGATGCTCGTTTACAAATAGTCCATTACCTAGCAGGGCTCATCAAGTCTCCCTTTCACTATTTAAGTAGAAAATTAAGAAAACATCCCACCTCTGCCTAAAAGAACTCCAGAGTTTCCAACTCTCAATACGGGTCACAACTGATGAGGGCACTCTTCAGGGTGCCCTCGCGAGAATGCCCTCGCGAAGCTCAGGACCCCACGCGGCAACTGCTAAAGCCAAGGTGGTCCCCTCATCAGCCCGGGGGCTCACTGGGCCAGCTTCCCCTTCCCATCCCCCCCCTCTCCGGGCGGGAACCCCAGCAGAGCCCAGCCCACCGCCCGGGAGCACCAGAGGCAGGGACCCGCCCCATCAGGGTCGGCCAGGCCGGCCCCGGCCCCCCAGGGCACGTAAGCTAGGGCAGAGCTGTCCACGCGCGGGAGGGCGGGGGCACCTGGTGCCCGGCTGTCGCCTCGGTAACACCGGGCCAGGCCGGAGCCTCGGCTGACGGCGGGCACAGGGGATTGCGCGGCTCCTAGGTGAAGCGCTGCGGGAGGGCCGGGGCCGCAGGGTGACCTAGAGTCCCAAGGGTCGGCCCCACGCGCGGGGGGCTGCGGCTCTCGGACACCGAGAGAGGGAGTCGCAATGTCTCCATATAGGCGGTCCTTACCTACTTTTCCCCCGGGCCACTCGCGCCGTCACGCACCGCCGGGACCGCAGAAATAACGTCGCCGCCTCGGCCGCTGCCGCCGCCGCCGCCGCCCCCTCGGGGAGTCCTTCCCCTTCCAAGCTCGCCTCGTTGCCCATGGCTGAGGCCCACCGGGCCCAGCCGCCCACCCCGCGCCGGGTGCCTACCTGTGCCGCCGCTCTTCTCAGCCCCCGCCTCCCCCGGGGGCCCCTCGGCAC